>NC_135328.1:151442795-152063775 GCF_023851605.1 Tamandua tetradactyla | reverse complement strand
TTTTATAGTTCTTGTGTTTTACATTTGGGTCTCTAATTCATTTTGAGTTAATTTTTTTGAAAAGTGTAAGGTCTGCATCCACATTCATTGTTTTGCATGTGGATGTCCAGTTCTGTTTCTGAACTATATTCTATTCCATTGGTCTGTTTGTCTATTCTTTAGCCAATATCATACTTTTCTTGATTACTGCAGGTTATGGTAAGTCTTGAAGTCAGCTAGTATCAGTCCTCTGACTTTGTTTTCCTTCAGTATTTTATTGGCTAGTCTGAGTCGTTTGACTTTCCATATAAATTTTAGAATCAGTTTGTCTATCAACAAAATAATGTGCTGGGATTTAGAATGATATTACATTGAATCTGTACATCAAGTTAGGAAGAACTGACATCTTAACAATATTGTTTCCTATCCATGCACATGGAATATTTGTCCATATACTTAGATCTTCTTTGATTTCTTTCATTAGAGTTTTATGGGTTTTCTCATATAAATCTTGTAAATATTTTGTTAAATTTATACCTACATATTTCATTTTGAGTGCTGGAAACGTGAATAGTATTATGTTTTTAATTTCAAATCCAGTTGTTCTTTGCTGGTATAAAAGAAAGTGATTGACTTTTGCATATTAACCTTATATCCTAAAACTTTGCTATAATAGCATGTTAAACTAGTTTCAGGAGAATAGGAGGGGTTTTTTGGTCAGTTCTTTGGGATTTTCTACTTAGACAATCATGTCATCTGTGAATACAGTTTTATTTCTTCCTTCTCAACCTGTATACTTTTAATTTCATTTTCCTATCTAATTGCATTAGCTAGAACTTCGGTGCAGTATTAAATAGGAGTGCCAAGAGGGGACATAACTTACATTTTCCTGATCTTAGGGGGGTAATATATAATTTCTCATCATTAAGTATAATGTTAACTATGGGGGTTTTATAAATGTTCTTTAGCAATTTAAAGAAGTTCCCCTCTATTTGTAGTTGCTAAGAGTTTTTTTATCATGAATAGGTGTTGGATTTTATTGAACACTTTTTCTGAGTGTATGATCTTTTGATTTTTCTTCTTCAGCCTGTTGTGATGGATTACATGAATTAATTTTTGAGTGTTGAATAGCCTTGCACAACTGGAATGAATCCCTCTGGACTGTGGAATATAATTCTTTTTATACATTTTAGATTTGATTTGCTAATATTTTGTTGGGGATTTTTGCATGTATGTACATGAAGTATATTGGTTTGTAGTTTCCCTTTCTTATAACATCTTTGTCTGGTTTTGGTATTAGGGTAATGTTGGC
Organism: Tamandua tetradactyla; assembly: GCF_023851605.1. Classification (NCBI taxonomy): domain Eukaryota; kingdom Metazoa; phylum Chordata; class Mammalia; order Pilosa; family Myrmecophagidae; genus Tamandua; species Tamandua tetradactyla. The sequence continues at coordinate 152,062,484 of NC_135328.1, read as the reverse complement.
TCATAGAATGAGTTAGGAAGTACTTCTATGTTCTGGAAGAGATTGTAGAGCATTTCTTCCTTAAATGCTTGAAAAACTTCCAAAATCTTCTATTTTGGAAGATTGCTAGTTGTTGATTCAATTTCTAATAGGTATAGACCAATTTAGATTATGCATTCAAGCCACAATTTCTTATTATTAGGTTTCACAGAACTGTCACATTTCTCTAAAAGTTTCTAAACATTACTCTCAATTAAAATGCTATAGATCACAGGTGTCATTGTTCTGAGGACCATACTCTGAGTAACACTGTTTTAGGCATTTAGCTTTGCTTTAATTATCTCATACTCAAACTAATATTAAATTATTCTCTCATCAAGAAGTCTGAGTCTCTCTGCTTTTCTTTAATTCACTCAGCAAATATTTATTGAGTTTCAGGTCCTGTGCTAGGTACCTAAGATATAGTTGTGAGTAAGACATGGTATGGTATTGAATGTGATGGTTTCTTGGCACAAAAATTAAACCTTTAGATACTATATGATATGTGTCTAACAGCATACAACAATATATGAAGTGTTAGATGATTTGAAGCCATGATCCCCAAACCTGGGTGTATGTTAGAATCACCTAGAAAACTTATTTAAAAAACGTGTTTCAGCTCTACCTTAGATATATTGAATTAGAACCTCCAGGGGTTAGACACAGGAATATGCATTTTTAATTAGGCAGTTCTGAAGCAGCTGGTTCCAAGACCGCAATTTGGAAACAGCAGCTCAAACATGTGTTATATACATAAGTTTGGGAGTTTTCTTATGATGGTACCGATAAACACTGGTACATAGTACAAAATGGAAAGTAGAACCGCTTTTTTTTTTTAGTTTCCTTGTCAAGTGTTTTAGTTAGTAAGCTGCTAGAATGCAATATACCAAAAACGGAATGGCTTTTAAACAAAGGGAATTTATTAAGTTGCAAGTTTACTGTTCTAAGACCATGAAAATGTCCAAATTAAGGCACCAACAAGAGGTTGCCTTCACTCAAGAAAGGCCAGTGAAGTTCAGGGTTTCTCTCTCAGCTGTAAGGGCACATGGTGATGTCGGCTAGCTCTCTCTCCTTGCTTCTTATTTCATGACCCTACCCCCACAATGTCTTCCTTCTGCATCTCCAAAGGCTGCACGGGCTGTGTTGATTCTTGTGGCTCTAAAGCTTTTTCCAAAATGGTTCACTCTTTAAAGGGCTCCAGTAAAAGCAACCTCATCTTGAATGGGTGGAGACACATCTCCATGGAAACAATCAGAAAGCTCCCACACAGCAATATTGAATGAGGATTAAGAACTTGGCTTTTCTGGGGTATACAACAGATTCCAACAGGCACATCAAGTATTCAGCACCTTACCTTTAAAGTCTCCACTGAAACTTCCTGTTCCAAATGAGATGAATTTCACCCCTTCCTTCCTACTCCTCCCTCTTACAACTAAAATACCTTGGACAAAATACAGTAAACAAACAGAAAGATTCTGAAAGGTGAGAAGGAGAAGGTGAATGGCCCAGCAACCTTAGGACTTTGGGAACTCTATAGCAATGAGTTCCCTGGGTTTTCTTTTTTGCTTCCTGCATATCCCATTATGAATAAGTTTGCAAACCAGAATCACTGATAGGCACAACCCAAGAAAAGCCCAATCGCTCTAGCCAAACAACTTGGGAAAAGGCTGCCTAGCGAAACAGAAAACTGTTTAATAACACTACCCACACATCAGGCAAAAACCACTGGAAAACTGATCTGTCCCTCCCCATAGTGTCAGTGAGTCTGAGGTGGGGAACTCAACCTTCATCTTTATATGGCAGGGACAAATTGGTACTCTACTTCCCCACTGAGCTGTTGTCAGCAAAGACTGAGCAGAAAGCTGAACTTTCACCCTTACCGTGACGATGAGGTCATTAGAAGCAATGCAAATTGGTACTCCATCTTTACTGAAGTCATGTCAGTGAAGCCTGGTAGGGTACTGAGTTTTCATCCCTACATAGCAGCAATATAGAAGAACAAGGCAGTGTGAGACAGTAATAGTCAGCACCCTGCTCCCTGCCCCCCCCCCCCCCAGTTCAACACATTGTCACTAGGGCCAAGCAGGTTACTGAATTTCTATCCTCACTTGGTAGCACCAAGGCAGTGGGAGGCAGTGCAAATTGGCACAGTGCTTTTGCCAGAGAGGTGTCAGTGGACACAAGATGAGGCTGCACATGCATCCACACCTGGACCTGCATGATAAAACTAAACAGGGTGAATTCCTGTTAAAAAGATTTAATATTATCTCAGAACATAATATCCAAAATGTCCAAGATACAATTAAAATCCACTCATTGAACCAAGAACTGGGACAGTCACAACTTGAATTAAAAAAAAAAAAAATTAACAGATAACAGCACAAGATGACACAGATGTTGGACTAACTGCCAAGGATTTTCAGGCAGCAGTTATAAAAATGCTTCAACAAATAGTTACAAACAGTCTTGTAACATAAAAAAAAGAAAAAGTCTTAGCAAAGAAATAGAAAATCTAAAATGAGCCAACTGGAAATTATACAAGTGAAAAATACAATAATCAAAATAAAAGAACTCACTAGATGGACTTAGCAGTACAATGGAGATGGCAGGAAAATAATCATTGAAATCAAACACAAATTAATGTTAACTATCCAATATGGACAACAGAGCAAAAATAGACGGGAAAAGTAATGAACAGAGCTTCACAGAACTGAGAAATAATAACAAAAGGTCCAGCATACATGTTATCACAGTCCCAAAAGAAGATAAAAAGCATGGGGCTAAAAAATATTCAGAAATAATGCCTAAAAATTCCCTAAATTTGGCAAAAGGCAGAAACCTACATATCTAAGAAGCTAAGAAAACCCCAGACAGAATAAGCCCAATGAAATTCATACCAAGACACATCAAAATCAAACTTGTGAAAACTATAAACAACCACCACAACAATAAAAATGAAAGCATCTAGAAAGAAATCATTTATTACCTAAAGCAGAACATTTCAAATGACAGCAGCCATGGCACCCAGAAGGAGTGACATGATATTTTTTAAATCCTAAAAGAAAAGAAAAGGATTCTCACACTTTGTATTAGTTTGTTAATGCTGCCAGAGATGGAACAGCTTTTAAAAAAGGAATTTATCACAGAAGACCTAAATAGATGGAAGGGTATACCGTGTTCATAGATTGGAAGACTAAATATAGTTAAGATGTCAATCCTACCTAAATTGATTTACAGATTCAATGCAATACCAATCAAAATCCCAACAACTTATTTTTCAGAAATAGAAAAACCAATAAGCAAATTTATCTGGAAGGGCAGGGTGCCCCTAATTGCTAAAAGTATCTTGAGGAAAAAAAACTAAGCTGGAGGTCTCAAGCTGCCGGACTTTAAAGCATACTATGAAGCCACAGTGGTCAAAACAGCATGGTATTGGCATAAAGATAGATATATCGACCAATGGAATCAAATAGAGTGCTCAGATATAGACCCTCTCATCTATGGACATTTGATCTTTGATAAGGCAGTCAAGCCAATTCACCTGGGACAGAACAGTCTCTTCAATAAATGGTGCCTAGAGAACTGGATATCCATATGCAAAAGAATGAAAGAGGACCCGTATCTCACACCCTATAGAAAAGTTAACTCAAAATGGATCAAAGATCTAAACATTAGGTCTAAGACCATAAAACAGTTAGAGGAAAATGTAGGGAGATAGCTTATGAATCTTACAATTGGAGGCGGTTTTATGGACCTTACACCTAAAGCAAGAACACTGAAGAAATAAATAAATAAATGGGAGCTCCTCAAAATTAAACACTTTTGTGCATCAAAGAACTTCATCAAGAAAGTAGAAAGACAGCCTACACAATGGGAGACAATATTTAGAAACGACATATCAGATAAAGGTCTAGTATCCAGAATTTATAAAGAGATTGTTCAACTCAACAACAAAAAGACAGCCAACCCAATTGCAAAATGGGAAAAAGACTTGAACAGACACCTCTCAGAAGAGGAAATACAAATGGCCAAAAGGCACATGAAGAGATGCTCAATGTCCCTGGCCATTAGAGAAATGCAAATCAAAACCACAATGAGATATCATCTCACACCCACCAGAATGGCCATTATCAACAAAACAAAAAATGACAAGTGCTGGAGAGGATGTGGAGAAAGAGGCACACTTATCCACTGTTGGTGGAATGTCAAATGGTGCAACCACTGTGGAAGACAGTTTGGCGGTTCCTCAAAAAACTGAATATAGAATTGCCATATGACCCAGCAATACCATTGCTAGGTATCTACTCAAAGGACTTAAGGGCAAAGACACAAACGGACATTTGCACACCAATGTTTATAGCAGCATTATTTACAATTGCAAAGAGATGGAAACAGCCAAAATGTCCATCAACAGACGAGTGGCTAAACAAACTGTGGTATATACATACGATGGAATATTATGCAGCTTTAAGACAGAATAAACTTATGAAGCATGTAATAACATGGATGGACCTAGAGAACATTATGCTGAGTGAGACTAGCCAAAAGCTAAAGGACAAATACTGTATGGTCCCACTGATGTGAACCGACATTAGAGAATAAACTTGGAATATGTCATTGGTAACAGAGACCACCAGGGGTTAGAAACAGGGTAAGATAATGGGTAATTGGAGCTGAAGGGATACAGACTGTGCAACAGGACTAGATACAAAAACTCAAAAATGGACAGCACAATACTACCTAATTGTAATGTAATTATGTTAAAACACTGAATGAAGCTGCATCTGAGCTATAGTTTTTTTGTTTTTTTGTTTGTTTGTTTTTATATATTTTTTTTGTATTTTTTATTTTTTTCTCTATATTATCATTTTATTTCTTTTTCTGTTGTCTTGCTATTTCTTTTTCTAAATTGATGCAAATGTACTAAGAAATGATGATCATACATCTATGTGATGATATTAAGAATTACTGATTGCATATGTAGAATGGAATGATTTCTAAATGTTGTGTTCATTAATTTTTTTTAATTAATTAAAAAAAAAGTGGCTGACATTAAGTAGAGCTGTGTTCCAGTAGCCATGTTTCTTGATGATGATTGAATAATGATATAGCTTTCACAGTGTGACTGTGTGGTTGTCAAAACCTTGTGTCTGATGCTCCTTTTCTCTACCTTGTCAAGAGACGAGTAGAACATATGGAATAAAAATAAATAATAGGGTGGACAAATGTTAAAATACATTTAGTTTGAAATGCTAGTGATCAATGAAAGCGAGGGATAAGGGGTATGGTATGTACAATTTTTTTTCCTGTTTTTGTTTTATTTCTTTTCCTGTTGTCTTTTTATTTCCTTTTCTGAATTGATGCAAATGTTCTAAGAAATGATGAATATGCAATAATGCGATTATATTGTGAATTACTGATCATATATGTAGAACGGAATGATCATATGTTAATGTTTTTGTTTGTTAAATTTTTTTAATTAATAAATGAATTAATTTTTTTAAAAAAAGGAATTTATTAAGTTCAAGTTTACAGTTCTAAAGCCGTGAAAATGTCCAAATTAAAGGTACCAATAAGAGGTTACCATCATTCAGGAAAGACTGATGCCACCTGGAACACCTCTGTCAGCTGGGAAGGTACCTGGCTGACATTGGTTGGTCCCTTGCTCTTGGGCTCCATTGCTTTCAGCCTCTGTTTCCTTTGGGGGTTCCTCACTTGAATTTTCCAAGGCTGGGTTTCATCTCTTGGCTTCCCTTGGCTCTGTCCAGGTTCTGACTTGCTTATCTCATGGGAAGTCACATGGCGATGTTTGCCGGGCCCTGCCTCTCCAGACATCTGGGTCTTGTGTTCCCTCTGTCAGCTCTGTCACTTCTGCTCTCCAAGCATCTACATCTGAGTTCTCTCCAAAATGTCTTGCCTTTTAAAGGACCCTAGCAAACTAATGAAGACCCACCTTGAATGGGTGGAGTCACATCTCCACCTAATCAAAAGGCCACATGTATAATTAGGTGTGTCACATCTCCATGGAAATAATATAACCTAAAGGTCACACCCACAATTGGGTGTGTCACAACTCCATGGAAACAATTCATTCAGTTAACCACCCTAAACAATAGGTTTGGCCCCATGAGATTGGATCAGGATTAAAACATGGCTTTTCGGGGTACGCAATAATTTCCAACCGGCACACACCCTAATTCTAATTCAATGAAAATGTCCTATCCTTAAAGAATGGGTAAAGGAATGTTCTCTAAACAGAAATAAAATGATAGCAAAATGAGGCTTGTGACTTCAGGAAGGAAGAAAGAAAAATGAAATGGGTAAAAATAGGGGCAAATATGAAACTACTGCATTTTTAAAATTATGTTTTATGGTTGAAACAAAAATTATAACATTATCAGATATAGATGAAATATTTAAGTGAAGTATATTATATAGATTTAATATAGTTGATTATATTTTGTTTAAAAGGGGAGAATAAAGGATCTAAATGGAAGTAAGATTTCTGCATTCCATCTGAAGTAGTGAAATGTTGAAACTAGTAAATTGTGTAAGTTGCATATTATACCATAATACATTGAGCAGTCATTTTTCAAAATACCGTAGTATACATTTAAAAAAAAACTATTTTAAAAATCATTTTAAAACTATACAAAAAGAGTATAGATAAATCGAATTCTAAAATGTATTTAAGTAACCATAGGAAGGTATGAAAAAGAAACAGAGATATGGAAAATAGAAAGAACAAACAAAACACAAAAATAAAACAGCAGACTTAAGCCCTACAATGTCAATAATTACTTTAAATGTAAGTGATCTAAATAAACCAATAAAATGATAGAGATTGGAAAGTAGATAAAAATAATGTCTCAAATGTGTGCTGTCTACAAGCATATAACAATTACAAGGATATAAGTAGGTTAAAAGTAAAAGGATGGAAAAAGCATTTAATAGAGTTCAACACTCATTCATGATGAACAAAGAAAATTAGGAATTGAGAACTTTCTCTCAACTTGACAAAGAATCTCCTCAAAATACCTACAGCTAATAGCATACTGATGGTGAAAGACTGAATGCTTCGACCAAAAGAGGGAAGAGTAAAATGAGACAGTGTCAATGGCTGAGAGATTCCAAACAGAGTCAAGAGGTTATCCTGGAGATTATTCTTACACATTAAGTAGATATCACCTTGTTATCCAAAATGTAATGGAGAGACTGGAGGGAATTGCCTGAAAATGTAGAGCTGTGTTTCAGTAGCCATGTTTCTTGAAGATGATTGTATAATGATATAGCTTTCACAATGTGACTATGTGATTGTGAAAACCTTATGTCTGGTGCTCCTTTTATCTACCTTGTCAACAGACAAGTAGAACATATGGAATAAAAATAAATAATAGGGGGAACAAATGTTAAAATAAATTTAGTTTGAAATTCTAGTGATCAATGAAAGGGAGGGGTAAGGAGTATGGTATGTATAATTTTTTTCTGTTTTCATTTTATTTCTTTGTCTGAATAGATGCAAATGTTGCAAGAAATGATCATGATGATGAATATGCAACTGTGATGATATTGTGCATTACTGATTATATATGTAGAACAGAATGGTCAAAATAGGAGTGTTTGCGTTTGTTTGGTGTTTTTTGGTATTTAAAAAAATAAAATTAAAAAAATTAAAAAAAAAAAAAGAAAGACTGAATGTTTTCCCCCTGAGATTCAGAATAAGGCAAGGCACTCTCACCACTCTTATTCAACATAGCTCTGGAAGTTCTAGTCACAGCAGTAAAAAGACATAGACATCCTAATCAAAAGAGGAAGAAAATAAAATAAAACTGCCCCTATTTGTAAATAACATGATTGTCTATGCAGAAAATCCCGAGGTCTACCAAAAAAGCAAAACAAAACATGAACTCGTGAGTTGAACATCATCACAAGATACTACACAATATCAACGCTCAAAAATCAGTAATATTTCTGTTTACTAGAAAGGAATGTTGGTTTTTACTAGAAAGAAAAACAAAATTTAAAACAATACTGTCTATAATTATTCCCCAAACCTGAAATACTTGGGTATGAATCTACCAAACCTACTTAATCTCTAAATAGAAAACAATAACAAAGACAATTTTTCCTCGCCTAACAATACTCACCTGTCACGTGTACAACCAGACATGCATTAAATCTCCCCAGAATAAGGTGCAAGTCCTTGAGTAATATTCATTCTTAAACTTGGTATCTTACAACTTAAATACTATAACATGAACAAAACAGCATTACAGTCCTTGTTTCTGTAACTGATCACGTGGTTGTAGTTCATATGTATCTCTACCTTCTTCCACTACCCATTCCATGTACCCATTATGCTCAGCAAGCACTTGAGCGGGCCATTGTTCTTTGCCTGGCGGGGTGACCCAAACCTTCATTCCTGAAGTTTGAGAGCCTTTGCTAGTCCTGCCTGGATTGGGTTGTTGCAGTTTTCCATTCATTTTAATCACAGGGCATTGTAGTACTAAAAGACACCCTAGGGGATCGTCTATATTCCAGGAAAACTCTTCTTTACCTCCATTGGGTAGTTGCAGTCCTAATTCCCCCTGATAGTCAGGGTCAAACACCCCAGCCAGTAAAGTAATCCCCTTCTTGGCTTGTTGATCCAGGGGCGTCAACAAGTAGCCCATAGTGACCAGGTGACAGTCTTAAATTCCAGTTCAACAGAATCATTGTTTTTTCTCCTGGTGGAAGCACTTCCCCTTCTGGAACTAAAACCTGTAGAATGGCAGAGCTCAAGGTCACAGGGACAGGAAGAAAAATTTTTCCAGTAGATCACTAGGGGTAATAGTGAGTGGTGCCTCTCCCATTTCCTTGGTTCCTGCACCCATGAATCCTGGTTATGGGAGAAACAGCCCCATACAGTGGATGCTGATTCACAGCATACACAGCCTCCTGGAAAACATCACCCCAGCCCTGCAAGATATTGCCACCTAGTTGGCACCGTAATTTAGTTTTCGAAAGGCCATTCCATCATTCTGTCAATCCAGCTGCTTCTGGATGATGGGGAACATGGTAAGACCGGAGAATTACATGATCATGTGCCCATTTCTGCACTTCATTTGCTGTGAAGTGGCCTCCTTAATCATAAACAATGCTGTATAGAATACCGTGACAATGGATAAGGCATTCTGTAAGTCCATGGATGGTGGTTTTGGAAGAAGTATTGCATGCAGGGAAAGCAAACCCATATCCAGAGTATGCATCTATTCCAGTTGGAACAAATCGCTGCCCTTCCATGGTAGGAGCTGTCCAATGTCATCAGCCTGCCACCATGTAGCTGACTGATCACCTCAGGGAATGGTGCCATATCAGGGGCTGAGTGTGGGTTTCTGCTGCTGGCAGATTGGGCACTCAGCAGTGGCTGTGGCCAGGTCAGCCTTGGTGAGTGGAAGTCCATGTTGCTGAGCCCCTGCATAACCTCCATCCCTACCACCATGACCACTTTGTTCATGAGCCCATTGGGCAATGACAAGAGTTACTGGGGAAAGAGGCTGACTGATATCCACAGAACGGGTCATCTTATCCACTTGATTATTAAAACTGTCCTCTGCTGAAGAAACCCTCTGGTGCGCATTCACATGGGACACAAATATCTTCATGTTTTTAGCCTACTCAGAAAGGTCTATCCACATACCTGTTCCCCAGATCTCTTTGTCACTAGTTTTCCAGTCATGCTCTTTCCAAGTCCCCAACCATCCATCCAAGCCATTAGCAACAGCCCATGAGTCAGTATACAAATGCACCTCTGGCCAATTCTCCTTCCAAGCAGAATGAACAACCAAGTGCACTGCTCGAAGTTCTGCCCACTGGGAAGATTTCCCCTCACCACTGTCCTTTAGAGACATACCAGAAAGGGGTTATATTGCTGCAGCTGTCGACTTTTGGGTGGTACCTGCATATTGTACAGAAAGAACCATCTGTAAACCAGGCCCGAGTTTTCTGTTCCTCAGTCAAGTCATTGTAAGGCACTCCACAAGAGGCCATAGCTCTGATCTGGGAAAAAGAAGGTAATGTGACAGAAGTGGAGACTGTGGGCATTTGATCCACTTCCTCATGTAACTTACTTGTGCCTTCGGAACCTGCTCTGGCCATATCTCATATATACCATTTCCATTTTATGATGGAGTGCTGCTGCACATGCCCAACTTTATGGCTTGGTGGGTCAGAGAACACCCAACTCATGATAGGCAAGTCAGGTCTCATGCTAACTTGGTGGCCCATGATTAAGTATTCAGTATCAGTTCAAAAGCTGTTTCTCAAAAGGAGTGTAGTTATCTGCAGTGTAGTTATCTGCAGATGGTAAGGCTTCGCTCCAAAATCCTAAGGGTCTGCATTATGATTCTCATATAGGGGCCTGCCAGAGGCTCCAGACAGCATCTCTATTTGCCACTGACACTTCCAGCACCATTGGATCTGCTGGATCACATGGTCCAAGTGGCAGAGCAGCTTATACAGCAGCGTGGGCCTGTCACAGAGCTTCCTCTTATTCAGGTTCCATTCGAAAGAGCTGCTTTTCTGGTCACTCAATAAATGGGCAGGAGTAGCACACCCAAATGAGGAATATGTTGTCGCCAAAATCCAGAGAGACCAATTAGGTGTTGTGCCTCTTTTTTGGTCATAGCAGGGGCCAGATGCAGCAACTTATCCTTCAGCTTAGAAGGGATATCTTGACATGCCCCACACCACTGGGCAACTAGAAATTTCACTGAAGTAGAAGGCCCTTGTATTTTTTTTTAATTATTTTTTTATTAATTTTAGAATTAAAAAAAAATGACAACAAAGAAACACAAACATTCCTAACATATGATCATTCTGTTCTACATATGTAATCAGTAATTCACAATATCATCACATAATTGCATATTCATCATCATGATCATGTCTTAGAACATTTGCTTCAATTCAGAAAAAGAAATAGAAAGACAACAGAAAAAAATTTATACATGCCATACCCCTTACCCCCTTTCTTTTTTTAATTTACTTATTTTTAATTTATAATACATAACCACATAGTAACAAATATTCTTATCATATGATCATTCCATTCTTGTTATATAATCAGTAACTCACGCTATCATCACATAGTTGTATATTCATCATCATTATTATTTCCTAGAACGTCTGCATCAATTCAGACAAAGCAATAAAAATAAGACAGAAAAAATTCATACATACCATACCCCTTACCCCTCCTCTTCACCAATCACCAGTGTTTCAATCTACTAAATTTATTTTAACATTTGTTCCCCCTATTGTTTGTTTATTTTTAATCCATATGTTTTACTTGTCCATCGATAAGGTAGACAAAAGGAGCATCAGACACAAGGCTCTCACAACCATACAGTTACACTGTGACAGCCATATCATCATACAATTATCTTTAAGAAACATGGCCACCAGAGCACAGCTCCACATTTTCAGGCAGTTCCCTCCAGCCTCTCCATTACAAGTTGACTAACAAGGTGATATCTACTTAATGCGTAAGAATAACCTCCAGGATAACCTCTCTACTCTGTTTGGAATCTCTCAGCCACTGACACTTTATTTTGTCTTATTTCACTCTACCCCCTTTTGGTCGAGAAGCTTTTCTCAATCCCTTGATGATGAGTTCCAGCTCATTCTAGGGTTTCTGTCCCACGCTGCCAGGAAGGTCCACACCCCTGGGAGTCATGTCCCATGAAGAGAGGGGTAGGGCAGTGAGTTTGCTTGCTGTGTCGGCCAAGAGAGAGAAGCCACATCTGAACAACAGAAGAGGTTCTCTTGGGGGTGACTCTTAGGCCTAATTTTAAGTAGGCTTAGCCTATCCTTTGCGGAATTAAGTTTCATATGAACAAACCCCATGATTGGAGGCTTGGCCTATTGCTTTAGCTGTCTCCACTGCCTGTGAGAATATCAAGAATTCTCCACTTGGGGAAGTTGAATTTTCCCCATTTCTCACCATTCCCCCTAAGGGACTTTGCAAATACTTCCCTATTCACTGTTCAAATTGCTCTGGGATTTATCTGGGCATGACTTTGGACAAACCTACAAAATCTCATTCCCTATGCAAGGTTCCAAGTACTGTGCTGTTCGATTAAGCTGTCCACGTAAGTTATATTAGGAAATACTCTTGTCAAAATATAAATTTTGTACCAAATAAACATTTTTTCTTGTCTCACACATACATTAAAGTTTTAAAATATGAATTACCATCTGTTTTCAACACCCTGCATTATTGACATTCCTTTGTTCTTCCTCATGCAGAAACATTTTTAAATTTGCACATTTAGTCACTATCATTATACACTCTAGGCATTCCTAGATTATGCCATCTCAGTCTTTATTGTCTATCTTTCCTTCTGATTTCATTTGTGCCCCAAGGCCTCCTCTCTCTATCATTCTGATATTCAACTTCAATGTCTTACAGTTATTGTATTACACTTAGGCAGTATTGTGCTATCCATTTCTGAATATTTACAATCAGTCCTGTTGCACAATCTGTATCCCTTCAATTCCAGTTACCCAATATCTACCATATTTCTATCTCCTGATGGTCTCTGTTACCAAGTGAAATTCTCCAAGTTTATTCACTAATGTCAGTTCATATCAGTGAGACCACAGAGTATTTGTCCTTTTGTTTCTAGCTAATCTCACTCAGTTATAGTGACTTAAGGTCCATCCATGTTGTTATATGCTCTATGACTTTATTCTGTCTTGCAGCTGCATAATATTTCATTGTATGTATATACCACAGCTTGTGTAGCCACTTGACTGTTGATGGACATTTTGGCTGTTTCCATCTCTTGGCAGTAGTAAATAATGCTGCTGTAAACATTGGTGTGCAAATGTCTGTTTGTATTCTTGCCCTCGTGTTCTCTGAGTAGATACCCAGCAGTGGTATTGCTGGATCATATAGCAGTTCTATACTTAGCTTCCTGAGGAACCGCCACACTGTCTCCCACAGTGTTCTACCATTTGACATTCCCACCAACAGTGGATAAGTGTGCCTCTTTCTCCACATCTTCTTCAGGACTTGTCGTTTTCTGTTTTATTGTTAATGGCCATTCTGGTGGGTGTGAGATGATATCTCATTGTGGTTTTGATTTGCAGTTCCCTGATAGCCAGGGAAGTTGAGCATCTCTTCATGTGCCTTTTGGCCATTTGTATTTTCTCTTCTGAGAAGTGTCTGTTCATGTCTTTTGCCCATTTTATAATTGACTTGTCTGTGTTTTTGTTATTGAGTTGAACAATCTCTTTATATATTCTGGATACTAGACCTTTATCTGAGATATCATTTCCAAGTATTGTCTCCTATTCTGTAGGCTTTGTACTTTCTTGATGAAGATCTTTGATGCACAAAAGTGTTTAATTTTGAGGAGTTCCCATTATTTATTTCTTTCTTCACTGCTCTTGCTTTGGGTGTAAAGTCTAGGAAACCATCTCCTATTACAAGATTGATAAGATATTTACCTGCATTTTCTTCTAAAAGTTTTCTGGTTTTAGATCTAATGTTTAGGTCTTTGATCCATTTTGAGTTAATTTTTGTATGGAGTGTGAGATATGGATCCTCTTTCATTCTTTTCCATGTGGATATCCAGTACTCTAGGCACCATTTATTGAAGAGACTGTTCTGTCCCAGGTGAGTTGGTTTGACTCCCTTATCAAAGATCAATTGTCCATAGATGACAGGGTCTATGTCTGAACACTGTTCGATTCCATTGGTCAGTATATCTTATCTTTATGCCAGTACCATGCTGTTTTGACCACTGTAGCTTCATATACACCTTAAAGTCAGGTAGCATGAGGCCTTCAAATTCGTTTTTCTTTCTCATATATTTTTAGCTATTTGTGGCACCCTGCCTCTCCAGATAAATTTGGTTATTGGTTTTTCTATTTCGGAAAAGAAAGTTTTTGGGATTTTAATTGGTATTGCATTGACTCTGTAAATCAATTTAGGTAGAATTGACATCTTAATTGTATTTAGTCTTCCAATCCATGAACATGGTATGCCCATCCATTTATTTAGATCATTTGTGATTTCTTTCAACAGTTTCTTTTGTTTTCTTTGTATAAGTCTTTTCTATCTTTAGTTAAGTTTATTCATAATATTTTATTCTTCTGGTTGCAATTCTAAGTAGAATTTTTTTCATAATTTCCCCCTCAGACTGTTCATTGCTAGTGTATAGAAACACTACAGATTTTTGAATGTTGATCTTGTAACCTGCCACTTTGCTTTACTCATTTATTAGCTCTAGTAGTTTTGCTGTGGATTTTTCAGGATTTTCAACATACAGTACATATCATCTGCAAACAGGGAGAGTTTTATTTCTTCCTTTCCAATTTTGATGCCTTGTATTTCTTTTTCTTGTCTAATTACTCTGGCTAGAACTTCCAACACAATGGTGAATAACAATGGTGATAGTGAACATCCTTTTCTTGTGCCTGATCTTAAGGGGAAAGTTTTCAGTTTTTCCCCATTGAGGATGATATTAGCTGTGGGTTTTTCATATATTCCTTTTATCATGTTGAGGAAGTTCCCTTCTATTCCTATCCTTTGAAGTGTTTTCAACAAGAAAGGATGTTGAATTTTGTCAAATGCCTTTTCTGCATTAATCGAGATGATCATGTGGTTTTTCTGCTTTGATTTGTTGATATGGTATATTACATTAATTGATTATCTTATGTTGAACCATCCTTGCATACCTGGAATGACTCCTACTTGGTCATGGTGTATAATTCTTTTAATATGCTGCTGGATTCGATTTGCAAGAATTTTGTTGAGGATTTTTGCATCTATACTCATAAGAGAGATTGGTCTGTAGTTTTCTTCTTTTGTAATAACCTTGTCTGGCTTTGGTATGAGGGTGGTGTTTGCTTTGTAGAATGAATTAACTTTCCCTCCTCTAATTTTTTTTGAAGGGTTTGAGCAGGATTGGTACTAATTCTTTCTGGAATGTTTGATAGAATTCACATGTGAAGCCATCTGGTCCTGGACGTTTGTTTTGGGGGCGCTTCTTAATGACTGATTCAATTTCTCTACTTGTGAATGGTTTGTTGAGGTTGTCTGTTTCTTCTCGAGTCAATGTTGGTTGTTTATGCCTTTCTAGGAAGTTGTCCATTTCATCTATATTATATAGTTTATTAGCATAAAGTTGTTCATAGTATCCTCTCAGTACTCCTTTATTTCTATGGGGTCAGTGGCTATATCTCCTCTTCCATTTCTGATTTTATTTATTTGCATCCTGTCTCTTCTTCTTTTTGTCAACTTCGCTAAGGGTCCATCAATCTTTTTGATTTTCTCATAGAACCAACTTCTGGTTTTGTTGATTTTCTCTGTTTTCATGTTCTCAGTTTCATTTATTTATGCTCTCATCTTCATTACTGCTTTCCTTTTGCTTGCTTTGGGGTATGTTTGCTGTTCTTTCTTCTTCCAAGTGGACAGTTAATTCCTCAATTTTTGCTTTCTTCTTTTTTGATATAGGTATTTAGAGTAATAAATTTCCCTCTTAGAACTGCCTTTGCTGCGTCCCATAAATTTTGATATGTCGTGTTTTCATTTTCATTTGCCTCAAGTCATTTACTAATTTCTCTTGTAATTTCTCCCTTGACCCACTGGTTGTTTAAGAGTGTGTTGTTGTTCCGGAGAAGATGGCGGCTTAGTAAGACGTGCGGGTCTTAGTTCCTCCTCCAGAAAAGCAACTGAAGAAACAGAAACAATACGAAACAGCTCCCGGAGCCACGACAGAAACCAAAAAGACAGCATACCCCATTCTGGAACGGCTGAACGGGCAGGGAGAATCCGCTGCGGTGAGATACCCAAGGGGCGCGCATTTTCCCAGCCGGGGCGGCTGGCGACTGGGGTCCCTTCCACGCACGTGGCTCCCCGGTCTGACTGGGAACGTTGGATAGCGGGGCCCTCCCACCATGCTTGGCGTCTCGGGCCAGCTGGGCAATTTGGACCGGTACTCCCCCAAGCCGTGGCGGCCGGAGACCCCCCCCCCCACGCCGGTTTCCCGGGCCTACTGCGAGATTCGGATTGGCAAGTTAAAGGAGCCACAGCATCTTTTACTGGTGGGCCCCGCAGACAGACGAGGGCCACGAGCGCCACCTACTGGGCAGGAAAAGAAAAACAGAGCCCAGAGATTTCACAGAAAAACCTTTCAACCAGCGGGTCCCACACCCAGGGAAATCTGATCAAATGCCCAGACACCAGCAGAAAATAATGGATGACACTTGGAAAATTGAAGATATGGCCCAGTCAAAGGAACAAACCAATAGTTCAAATGAGATACAGGAGCTGAGACAACTAATGCTGAATATACGAACAGAAATGGAAAAACTCTTCAAAAACCAAATCAATAAATTGAGGGAGGACATGAAGAAGACATGGGCTGAACAAAAAGAAGAAATAGAATATCTGAAAAAACAAATCACAGAACTTATGGGAGTGAAGGACAAAGAAGAAAAAATGGAAAAAACAATGGATACCTACAATGGTAGATCTAAAGAGACAGAAGCTACAATTAGTGAACTGGAGGATGGAACATCTGAATTCCAAAAAGAAACAGAAACTATAGGGAAAAGAATGGAAAAACTTGAGCAGGGGATCAGGGAACTGAATGACAATATGAAGCGCACAAATATACTTGTTGTGGGTGTCCCAGAAGGAGAAGAGAAGGGAAAAGGAGGAGAAAAACTAATGGAAGAAATTATCACTGAAAATTTCCCAGCTCTTATGAAAGACCTAAATTTACAGATCCAAGAAGTGCAGCGCACCCCAAAGAGAATAGACCCAAATAGGCGTTCTCCAAGACACTTACTAGTTAGAATGTCAGAGGTCAAAGAGAAAGAGAGGATCTTGAAAGCAGCAAGAGAAAAACAATCTGTCACATACAAGGGAAACCCAATGAGACTATGTGTAGATTTCTCAGCAGAAACCATGGAAGCTAGAAGACAGTGGGATGATATATTTAAATTACTAAAAGAGAAAAACTGCCAACCAAGACTTCTATATCCAGCAAAATTGTCCTTCAAAAATGAAGGAGAAATTAAAACATTTATAGACAAAAAGTCACTGAGAGAATTTGTGACCAAGAGACCAGCTCTGCAAGAAATACTAAAGGGAGCACTAGAGTCAGATATGAAAAGACAGAAGAGAGAGGTATGGAGTAAAGTGTAGAAAGAAGGAAAATCAGTTATGATATATATAATACAAAAGCCAAAATGGTAGAGGAAAATATTATCCAAACAGTAATAACACTAAAAGTTAATGGACTGAATTTCCCAATCAAAAGACATAGAATGGCAGAATGGATTACGACCCAGCAATACCACTGCTAGGTATCTACTCAAAGGACTTAAGGGCAAAGACACAGACGGACATTTGCACACCAGTGTTTATAGCAGCATTATCTACAATTGCAAAGAGATGGAAACAGCCAAAATGTCCATCAACAGACAAGTGGCTAAACAAACTGTGGCGTATACCTACGATGGAATATTATGCAACTTTAAGACAGACTAAACTTATGAAGCATGTAGTAACATGGATGGACCTAGAGAACATTATGCTGAGTGAGTCTAGCCAAAAACTAAAGGACAAATACTGTATGGTCCCACTGATGTGAACCGACATTCGAGAATCAGCTTGGAATATATCATTGGTAACAGAGACCAGCAGGAGTTAGAAACAGGGTAAGATAATGGGTAATTGGAGCTGAAGGGATACAGACTGTGCAACAGGACTAGATACAAAAACTCAAAAATGGACAGCACAATAATACCTAAGTGTAATGTAACTATGTTGGAACACTGAATGAAGCTGCACCTGAAATATAGTTTTTTGTTTGTTTGTTTGTTTGTTTGTATCTTTTGTTTTTGTTTTTCTTTTTCCTTTTTATATATATATTTTATTAGTATTATTATTTTAATTTTCTTCTCTATATTAACATTCTATATCTTTTTCTGCTGTTTTGCTAGTTCTTTTCCTAAATCGATGCAAATGTACTAAGAAATGATGATCATACATCTATGTGATGATACTAAGAATTACTGAGTGCATGTGTAGAATGGAATGATTTCTAAATGTTGTGTTAATTTCTTTTCTTTTTTTGATTAATAAAAAAAAATTAAAAAAAAAAAAAGAGTGTGTTGTTGAGCCTCCATATATTTGTGAATTTTCTGGCTCTCTGCCTATTATTGATTTCCAGCTTCATTCCTTTATGATCTGAGGAAATGTTTTGTATGATTTCAATCTTTTAAAATTTATTGAGACTTGCTTTGTGACCCAGCATATGGTCTGTCTTTGATAATGATCCATGAGCAGTTGAGAAAAAGGTATACGCTGCTGTTGTGGGGCGTAATGTTCTAAAAATGCCTGTTAAGTGTAGCTCATTTATTGTATTATTCAAATTCTCTGTTTCTTTATTGATCCTCTGTCTAGATGTTCTGTCCATTGATAAGAGTGGAGAATTGAAGTCTCCAACTATTATGGTAGATGTGTCTATTTCTCTTTTCAGTGTTTTCAGTGTCTGCCACATGTATTTTGGAGCATTCTGGTTCAGTGCATAAATATTTATGATTGTTATGTCTTCATGCTGAATTGTTCCTTTTATTAATACATAATATCCTTCTTTGTCTCTTTTAACTGTTTTACATTTGAAGTCTAATTTGTTGGATATTAGTATAGCTACTCCTGCTCTTTTCTGATTGTTATTTGCATGAAATATCTTTTCCCAACCTTTCACTTTCAACCTATGTCTATCCTTGGGTCTAAGATGCATTTCTTGTAGACAGTATATAGGTGGGTCCTGTTTTTAATCCGTTCTGCCAATCTGTGTCTTTTGATAAGGAAGTTTAATCCATTAACATTTAGTGTTATTACTGTAAGGGCAGTACTTACTTCTACTATTTTGCCTTTTGGATTTTATATGTCATATCTAATTTTTCTTCTTTTTACCTTTACTAATAGTCTTCATTTCTACACTCTTCTCCACATCTCTCTCACCTGTCTTTTCATATCTGTCTCTAGTGCACCCTTTAGTATTTCTTGCTGAACTGGTCTCTTGGTCAGAAATTTTCTCTGTCATTTTTTTGTCTGAAAAGTTTTAAATTTCTCCCTCATTTTTGAAGGACAATTTTGCTGGATATAGAATTCTTGGTTGGCAGTTTTTCTCTTTTAGTAATTTAAATATAGCATACACTGTCTTCTTGCCGCCATGGTTTCTGCTGAGAAATCTATGCATAGTCTTATTGGGCTTCCCTTGTATGTATGGATTGCTTTTCTCTTGCTGCTTTCAAGATTCGCTTTCTCTTTGACCTCTGACATTCTAATTAGTAAGTGTCTTGGAGTACATCTATTTGGAACTATTCTTTGGAGTACGCTGTACTTCTTGGATCTGTAATTTTAAGTCTTTCCTAAGAGTTGGGAAATTTTCAGTGATGATTTCCTCCATTAGTTTTTCTCCTCCTTTTCCCTTCTCTTCTCCTTCTGGGACACCCACAACACATATATTCATGCGCTTCATGCTGTCATTCAATTCCCTGAGTCCCTGCTCATATTTTTCCATTCTTTTCCCTATATTTTCTTTTGCTTTTCAGATTTCAGATGTCCTGTCCTCCAATTCACTAATCCTATCTTCTGCCTCTTGAAATCTGACATTGTCGGTTTCCATTGTTTTTTTCATCTCTTCTACTGTGCCTTTCATTCTCATAAGTTGTCATGGTCAGGTTCCTGTGTCAGTTTGGCCAAGTGGTGGTACCTGTTTGTCCGGTTGTGCAAGTGCTGGCCTGTCTGTTGTGATGAGGACATTTCATAGAATTAAATCATGATCATGTCAGCTGCATCCACAGCTGATTCCATTTGTAATCAGCCAAAGGGGAGTATCTTCTGCAATGAGTGATGCTTAATCTAATCACTGTAAGCCTTTTAAAGGAGGATTCAGAAAAGACAGTCTTCTCTTCCTGCTTCGGCTGGCGACCCTTCCTTTGGAGTACGTCCAGACCCTCCATCGGAATCGTCGGCTTCACAGCCTGCCCTGCAGATTTGGACTCTGCATTCCCGTGGTCACGTGAGGCACTTTTATAAATTTTATATTTGTGAGTGTTCCCTGTTGATTCTGTTTCTCTAGAGAACCCTAACTAATACATAAGTTCTGTGATTTGTTTTTTCAGACTTTTGATTTCTTCTCTTTGTTCATTCCTTTCCTTCTTTATATCCTCTCTCAATTCACTGATTTGATTTTTGATTAGCTTTTCCATGTCTGTTCGAACATTCTAAGTTAATTGTTTCACTTCCTATATCTCATTTGAATTGTTGGTTTGTTCCTTTGACTGGGCCATATCTTCAATTTTCCTAGTATGATTTTTATTTTTTGCTGGCATCTAGGCATTTAGTTACCATAATTAGTTTATTCTGGAGATTGTTTTCACTTTTTTTTAGCTAGGATTTTCTTGCTAGATGAATTTGTTGTCTGTCTGTTCTTTGACATTCAGTTCAGCTTATTCTAGTTATCTAGCTTAGGTTTTGTTTAACAGATTAGAATTTTTCAGTTCTTGTTTTCTTGTTTCTTGCCCTGCCTGTATGGTGCCTTTTTTCCCACCTTTGGAGGGTCTACTTAGGTATTATAGACTGCAGCCAGATTTCCCCAGACCAAGCTGGCCTCCTGTCAGGAGGAAAGAGTCATCTGTGGCAGTTTTCCCTGAGGGTGAGACCCAGCAGATTGAAAGGCTTTCCTGTGAAGTCTCTGGGCTCTCTGTTTTCCCTATCCTGCCCAGTATGTGGCACTTGTGTGCCTGCAGGTCCCACCACCATAAGGTGATGCGGTACCTTTAACTTCAGCAGACTCTCCCTGCTGGGGGCGTGGTGGAGACAGGAGAAGTTGTAGTCTGGTTTTAATTGCTTCACTTTTCCAGACTGGGGTCTGAACTCCTTTTGGAGGGATTCCACCTGAGCTGGGCCCCGCCCCTCTCCTTGGCAAAGCACTGTCTCCAGATAAACACTCAAACAAGCTTAGTTCTGCCTATACCTGGGCAGTGGGGCCTGAGAAGCCTTGCGACTCTATCCAAAGAGCAGTCAAGCCATAGAAACACAGCCACCAAAGCAAAAGGGAAAAATCCTTTTCAGAGCAAGACCCACATTCCTTGGATTTGCCAATGAAGAGCTAAAGTTGGTATTTTGCTCTGTGTATCTCTGTGTGCCCCCTCCTTTCTTTCAGGACCCAGATCTTTTCAAATTCAAAAAAACCTGTTTGGTTTTTTTTTTCTACTTTTTCTTTCAGCCCTGCCCCCTCTGTGCCGGGGCAAAAACCAGCAACCTCCACTTTTACCTGAGGTTCAGTTGAGCTGTGGGTCGTGTTTTTAGTAGTCAGAATTTGTTAATTAATTCTACAATTGGCGTTTGGTTGTGCTCAGCCCCTGCTGCTGGTTAAGCCCGTTTCCTTTCCCCTCTGGGAAGCAGCCTGTGGGGGAGGGGCGCCGGCCACAGTGTCTTGGAGAACTCACGGTTCTGGGTGGACTCACAGCTGGTCCAGCTGGTCCAGACTGGGGTACGCTGTGTGTCTGGTCACTGACGTTGCTCCAGCAGTTGTTATGTACTGTTGCTGGCTATTTACTAGCTACTCTGGAGGACGAACTAAATCCCACACCTCGCTAATCTGCCATCTTCACTAATATCATTTTGAGATAATTCAGTGAAGACTTTTATCTTTGTGCATTTATTCTACATTATCACAAATATCATTCTTGACTTATTTCCATTAGGATTAGAATTATAAGTGTCAGCTCTTGAATGGTTTGGGGTGTTAACATAAATTCAACAAGTTCATTTTAGCAATGCATTGCCCAACCTGATTGTTTCATAGATCCAGTTATACATTTCTTTATAAAAAAGTTTTATTTTGAAATAGTATAGAGTCACAGGAATTTGCAGATGTAGTACAGAATCCTGTTTACCCTATATCTAGTTTTCACCAAGGTTACATATATAACTATAATATATTACCCAAAACAGGAAATTGGTAAAATGCCGTTAACAGGTCTTATTTGGTTTTCATAATTTTCATGTATTTATTGGTTTGTATCTGTGTCTATATAGTTGTATGAGACTTTACCCCACATATAGATTTATGTAATCACCACCATGGTCAAGATATAGGCCTGATCTAACACAAAAGAGGAACTGCCTTGGATATTTGCACCCATGCCCCATTTATCACGCTGTCCCCTGGCAACCACTAATCCGGTCTACGTTTCTATATCTTTGTCTTTTCAACAATGTTATTTAAAAGGAGCCTTTCAGTATATAACCTTTTGAGATCAGCTTTCTTTTTTTCCCCGCTAAGCATAATACCCTTGAGAGCCAGCCATCCAGCTCATTCAGAAATGGTTAGCACACTACTACCTAACTGTAATACAATAATGTTAGAACACTGAAGGAAGCTGAATGTGAGGATAAAGGGAGGAGGCCTGGGGGCACAAATGAAATCAGAAGGCAAGATAGATGATAAAAATGGAGCTGGTATAATCTAGGAATACCTAGAGTGTATAATGATATAATGATAGTGACTGAATGTACGAATTTAAAAATGTTTTGCATGAGGAAGAACAAAGGAATGCAGGGTGCTGAAAATACATGGTAATTAATATTTTAAAACTTTAACTTATGTGTGAGACTAAAGCAAAAAATGTTTCTTTGGTACAAAATTTATATTTTCACTAGTGCATTTCCTAATATAACTTATGTGGACAACTTAAGAACACCAAAATTTGGAACCTTGAGTAGGACATGAGATTTTGTAAGTTTGCCCAGAGTGATGCCCGATAAATCCCAGAGTGATTTAAACAGTGAACAAAAAAGTTTTTGCATAGTCCCCTAGGGGTAATGATGAAAAGGGGGGAAAATTCAACTTCCCCAGTGGAGAATTCTTGATATTCTTACAAGCAGTGGGGACAACCAAAACAATGGGCTGAGCCTCCAATCTTGGGGTTTGTTCATAAGAAACTTAACCCCGCAAAGCATAAGCTAAACCTACTTAAAATTAGGCCTAAGAGTCACCCCCAAGAGAACTTTTTCTGTTGCTCAGATGTGGCTTCTCTCTCTCAGCCAACACAGCAAACAGACTCACTGTCCTTTCCCTCTCTACGTGGGACATGACTCCCAGGGGTGTGGTCCTTACTGGCAATGTGGGACAGAGATCCTAGAATGAGCTGGGACTCAACATCAAGGGATTGAGAAAACCTTCTCTACCAAAAGGGGGAAGAGTGAAATGAGACAAAATAAAGTGTCAATGGCTGAGAGATTCCAAACAGAATCAGGAGGTTATTCTTACACATTAAATAGATATCACCTGTTTAGTTAAGGTGTAATGGAGAAGCTGGAGGGAACTGCCTGAAAATGTAGAGCTGTGCTTCAGTAGCCACGTTTCTTAAAGATGATTGTATAATGATATAGCTTTCGCAGTATGACTGCGTAGTTGTGAAAACCTTGTGTTTGATGCTCCTTTTATCTACCTTATTGACAGACAAGTAGAACACATGGATTAAAAATAAATAAATAATAGGGGGAACAAATGTTAAAATAAATTTAGTAGATTGAAATGCTAGTGATCAATGAAAGGGAGGGGTAAGGAGTATGTTATGTATGAGATTTTTCTGTTTTTTTTCATTTCTTTTTCTGAATTGATGCAAATGTTCTGAGAAATGATCCTGATCATGAATATACAACTAGGTGATGATTTTGTGAGTTATTGATTATATAACAAGAACAGAATGATCATATGGTAAGAATGTTTGTGTTTATATGTGGGTATGTTTCATAAAAAAATGGTTATGGTAAAGAATGCACAACTATGTCATGATATTGTGAACCATTGATTGTATACCATGTATGGACTGTATGTTTGTGAAGATTTGTCAATAAAAATTAAAAATTAAGAAAAACGATACTAGTAAGTGTATTAGAAAAGTAGATTTATAGGGGATTCTTTCCTCCTTTTATTAGTAATGCCATTAGATTATTTTAAAATAAAAAATGATAACTATGTGGGGAAAAATGCTACTCTAGGTCAGGTATTGTGTGAGGCTTCTTATATTATCATATGATTTGATCCTTACAGCCAAAACCTTAGGTAGGTGTTATTAGTATTCCCATTTTAGAGATGAGTAAACTAAATATATAAAAGCTTAGGTTATTAGTCCAAGGCTTACTAATCCTAGTAGTTAACAAAATAAAGAGTTAGAATTTGAATTTCAGAGCCATTGTTTCTCTTTCTACTACAATGCAAATCTGGGGAAAAGTTTATGATATATAGTGTTAAGTTAAAAAAACAATATAGAACCTATATATCATCACAACTTCAAAAACTTGTTATGCATTGAAAAGACAATGGATTATAGGTAATTGTTTTAAAAAACTAACAGTGTCATATCAATTAAAAAGTTTTTTAAAATTCTAATTTCAAATATTAAAATTTTTCTCATGTAAAGTATGTTCATCTTTCAACTTTATTTTAATATTTATCTTGAGATAAGGCAGGTCATGTCTAGAGAATGACTACAACATAAGATGTAGATATCAAATCAAGAGCCACTAAATATTACAGAACTACTGTGAAAAATTATATTTTCAATCCCTTAATCAGGTATTTTTTGAACATTTGGACTGAGGATTTTTTTTTGTAAATGTGTATTATTTAAGGAAATTCTGTCCAAATTGAAATTCAGATTTTAAAAAATGTTGATACTTTTTAATTTCTTAACTACACATTAAAGCTTATTGTAACTGATTAATTTTATCAGTTTTACTAGGCACCAAAGTAATTCAAGTAAAAAACTTTTGAATGAGTAAAAATATCTATCAGATAGGTTTTTAGACCCATTTATTCCACGTAACAGCTATACTTTGAGGTTACTTTTATGCTTTGCCAGACATCTTAATAATTCTCTGACAAAGTTCCAATAAAAGTTTAGCCATAAAGTCACTGGTAATCAAGTAGCATTATTATTTCAGATGCTTTTATACCCTTCAGGAATTACTTTCCAAATAAGCATAAGCCATCCTTATGCTTGAAAAAAATTCCTAAATTTTAAGCTTTTTCTGTCCTTCTTAGACTAGTCAGCCTGAAGCCATAGAGCTTCAGAGGCAGCAGCAGGCTAAGCGGAGGGCCCTTGCCAGAAAACGGGCCAGAGAACAGCTCAGACCACGAACTCCCGAGCCTGTGGAAGGCAGAAAGCATGTGGATGTGCAAACAGGTATGTCACTATTGCCGTCCTATCTTCTTGTTTTACTCAGTTTTCTATGTTGGTTCATTTTTATCAGGCCATTATGGATGTATCTTATATGCTGTCAAATACTTCTTCAATCTCATAATAGGAGGACGTCTGTTCATTAAACAAATAAATAAAGTGTATATATATTATTGTTAGATTGAGTATGGCTGGAAGTGTGGGACAGGATTAAAAAATAATTTTATGACCAAACTATTCTCTCTCAGCCCTTTCCACATCTTCTTTTCCCAAACTAGGATTATTTATCACTTATTCTTTTCTTATCCCGTGAATCACTGTTCTTTGAATCAATTCTGTTTGGGCCTTTCCTTTCTTTTGAGAGGAGTCAACTTACTCAGCCCAGAGACCCTTCTGCCTTCTTACCAAGGCCTCTGCTGTTTTTCCCTTTTGTTCTCCTACTTTGCACGTTCCCCAGGGCCACACAAGTCCTCTCCAGGCCAGTGTCAGTCTTCTGACTACTTGACTAACTGTTCCTCAGATATAGAGGCTTAGCTAGACCTCTAGGGTCTAGCTATTTTGTTGACAGGATCTTGATAATCAGACAGTACTTGGTATTTTCCTTGGACCAGTGTAACTCTTCAAAATTCACCTTGTGCCTTGACAATAATAGTGACTGGATTCACTAGGTTTATTTCTCGGGTAGTGAGGGGGACAAGAGGCCAGGCCTAGAATGAGTTTATGTCTGTAGTTAGCCAAAATATTTACAATGCTGTGAGAGCTAAGTCCTAGTGTTTATTAATATCATCAAAATAGTAAATGATATAATAATGGCCACCTTTTGTTGAGTACTTCCTATAGCTCAGAGACTATGCCAGGTACTTTATCTATGTGTCTCCTTTTATTATTTCAAAGACTCCATGCAACAAGTATTTGTGATCCTTTACAGATGAAGAAACTAAGGCCCAGACAGGATGTAACTTGGCTAGATCCTATGTTCAACATCTGAGTCCAGTGCTCATATTCTTTGATGATAGCACATTGCTCTAGCCTCATGTAAATTAGTTTTCATATAGCTATTTATAATCAATAGAATAAAGAAAACATCAAGTAACATGGTGATGTGGTACATGTTTTTTTTTAACTCCTGGAATTTTCAGAATTTTAGATGTTCACTCTTTTAGGACTCAGTCATTCATATTATTAGCTTTCCATCCCCCATCATACTTTTTGTCTTACGCACACATCTTATGTTTGATGTTGTATTCTTCTTTAGTTTTAGTTCCATTTTCAAGTAAAAAGCTTAGTGCTTTCTAGACATTTAATGAAAGTTCTAGGTTGACTCTGTGGTCTTCCAAATATGTAAAAATTCTTAGTTCAATATATGAATTGAAACTCACATTGGAGCACTTTCATTCTAAGACTTTATTTTTCTCATCTGATTAATTCTATTCTAAAGGAGCTGAAGTTTCAAAATACACACATATGCTTGAAGTAGACCAGAATTTCACACTCAGTGTATATGATATTCTTCTTAGAATTATACCTTGAAGAAATTGCTGACCGCATAATAGAGGTTGATATGGAATGCCAAACTGATGCATTTCTGGACAGACCACCAACACCACTCTTTATTCCTGCCAAAACTGGGAAAGATGTGGCCACCCAAATACTAGAAGGAGAGGTACTATATTTACTTTGTGCTTCTTTCTATCCTTTTTATAAATAAGGTAAAGTTAGGTTTAGTTAAAAGCTTAATATGGACAAGAACTACTTCATAACCAGAAAGATTCTACTTATTGGATTTCTTTCCAGATATCATCTATAATAGTTTTCTTCTGGAGTACCTAGAAATATTTTAAAATACCATATTCTGATTTATCCTCTCTTCTGATCAAGAATGAAATCATTAGAGATGTTCTGAGAATATTTACACAAATGATTTTACACAAATGATTTTAATTTGTTTGCTTACTTAATATATATGTATAAGGTAGATTTGTAACAAAGCAGGAAAAATAATGTCCCTGATATAAAAGATGCCACTACTAGTTGTTTGTGGAATACAGAATTTTTATAAAGATAATCTATGTTAAAAATAATCTTTAAGTAATTACATTTTCATATCAGTGTAGAATACTTAAGTAGGCCTCTTTATGAAATTGAAGGAAGGAAGGCAAGGCTCATATTCATGACTTAACTGAGATTTAAGACTTGAAGAAGCTTTAATGAACTGTCATTGAAAAAGGGAAATATAAGAAATCTTAAGAAACCACATAGAAGGGTACATTTGCCTTTAAATCCTAGCAATAAATTACCAAAATATCCATTATTCTTGTTCCTTAGATTATCAGACTGTTACCAGAAACAACCACAAAAAAAAATTCCAACAGAAATGGTAGCAAATAAGAAATGCAAGGCTATTTCCCTTGGGTTTCATAGTTTGATCTTAAAATTTTTGGTTATTAAGATTCATTATGATGACTGTGAAGAGATCTTTTTGTAACTTTGACTTAATAGATTTTTGCCTATAAACAAAATGTTGTTCCATGTGCTTTGTAGGGTTGTTTTGAGAATTAGAAACTATAGATAAAATACCAGCACAGCATCTGGCACAATGAAGGCAATAATTAATTTTCCGCTATTGTTCTTTTTCTTTACTTTTTTTGAGCATTTGGCTTATGATTCAAATTTCTAATTTGCTTTACTTTCTATGGTTTAGCTCTTCGACTTTGATCTAGAAGTTAAACCTATGTTAGAAGTTTTGGTGGGAAAGACCATTGAGCAGTCTCTTCTGGAAGTAATGGAAGAAGAAGAGTTGGCTAACCTGCGAGCCAACCAGTATGCCTATGAAGAACTACGTAATGTTGAACTTGCTGAAGTTCAGCGACTTGAAGAACAAGAGAGACGCCACCGTGAAGAAAAAGTATAGAATTGTTTTTCTTTCTTTGACAGTCTTTGGCTATTTAACAGATTATGTTCAGTATTATATGTAGTATGTCATAAAGTTAAAGATCTTTGGATATAGGTTAGAAAAAAGCCTACAATATTTGTTCCCCAGGACTCTCCTCTTCTATAGATTATAGACCTTTCAGTGACTGCATTAAATTTTTTAAATCCCAGCTTGTATAAAATGTGCCTAAATTGAGTTTCCAAGAGCTACTAAATGGAATAATTCAAATTATACATGTCAGAACTGGAAGGGATTCTTACTATGAGGAGTCCTAGAGAAAAGAATAGACTGATTTGCCAGAAGTCAGTGGCAGAAAGGTAAAAGGAAAGAAAAAGAAGATAATGATAATAGGTGTGGGATAAGAAACAGAGGATCTGTTCTTTGTCCCAATGACCAGACCCTTTTCTACACCCTTAAGCCTACACTGGAACTACTTGGATCTTTAGAGAATATTTTTCAGACTAAAGGTTTTTAGAACCTTCAGTGAGAAAAATTTTGTAATCCAGTTTTTAAACTGTGCCTATAACCTGCAACTAGGAAGCACTAGGACCATTCCTCTTTAGAGGTCCTTCTGGTCCTGGCATTAACTGTCATCCTATGTTGTACACTTAAGGAGTACATTATAAAGTCTTGTCCAAATATCTAAAAGAGTCCAAAGAATTTCACAAAGAACTTACATTTAAACACAGAGTAGCCTAATTACAGGGTAATTCTGCTTAATACCTAATCAAATAGACTTTAAATTTTCCTCCAAAATAAATCATTAATTGACTCTTAAAGAGAATAAAGTTTAAGGTAAGGATTGTGCAAATGCAAGATGATTTGTTTGCAAATATAAAATAAACAGTGGCAAACTAAGGTTTGCTGAAATAATCAGTGAAATCTTTTGTCAAAGTATACTTGTTTCTTTGCTATATGGTAATATATTGTGAAAAAAAGGAAGAATAGAAGTTATCTAGATTTTTATTTGTTTAAACTTTGAAATAGATTTAATTAGAACATTAATGTTCCCTCTTCTACATGGGAGTAGAGAAGACTGTTAACTTTATAGATTTTGTGTGGTCTATAAGAAATAAAATAAGAGAATAAGTTTTCATAATCTTCAGGACTATTTATGAATTCAAAGAATTATTACGAACAAGTTGATGCATTGGCCCAAGTTCTTTAACTGAAAATATCTAGGAAACTAAAGTTTTCACATCAGCATACTTTATGATAATACTAATAAAAAGGATCATTATCCTTTTGATACCATCCATATAGTCAATGTGTTTTTCTTGAAATTATTTTACTTAAAAATGGATCTGAGAAGAGTTTTATCTTAGACTCCATCTTTTATACCTTCCTAAGTTCAGTATCCCCTACTTGTTGAAAGTCATTAAAATCTCAATGAAAAATATGAACCTTTTTTAGGTATTTTGCTGTCTATTTTTAGATACAAATATAAGTCCAAAATCTTCTACTCATATACTTCACTAGATTCAGTATGTGGGGCGTACATAATAGCTAAGTAACACTCTATATGAATATGTTTCTCTTGGCAGGAACGTCGTAAGCAACAGCAATGGGAAATACTAAGCAAGCATAACGAGACTGCACAAAAAATTGCTGCTCAGGCATTTGCTCAGCGTTACCTGGCTGACCTTCTTCCGTCTGTTTTTGGCAGCCTCAAAGAGAGTGGCTACTTTTATGATCCCATTGAAAGAGGTTTGTGGTGGTTTTTGTTAGATGAATTTTGTTTAATAAGCATCCCCTTAATGGTTGAAATTTGTCTTGTGCCCATTTTATTTTGAATTGGAATCTTTCTGCCTCTGAAACAAATTTGAAAGGTCAATTATAATTGCTTTAAGTACATACCTTTACCAATAAGAGGTGTTTATAAAGATCTTAATTTTAGGACATTAGCTTTTCTTTATTGAGAAAAGCTACAGTGAACAGTAGAAAGAAATATGGCCTTGTTGTCAAAAGACTTGAATTTGGCTCTCAGCTACATCGTTTTCCAGCCCTTTGACCTTAAGTTTCCTCATCTGTGAAATGAGGGATGGTTTAGGAGTTAAATTTCAAAATGTACATGGAAGCTTGTAGAAGTGATGAAGCCTTATATGTAAGGAGTCATTGTTAACAGCTTTTACGCAGCTGACTTTCTTCTGTCAAAAACACTTTTGGTATGGGTGATTTTCTGTGCCAGACTTTTTACTTTATTTTCAAGCACTGTAATGTGGGCTGGATGATTAGAAACAATATATTAGGGCTTCTATTTAACCCTTTCAGCACTGAACTGTATCTCCTTTTATTAATTTTTCCCTGTGTCATGATACATGTTTTCCAGCATTCAGTTCTGTGTTGGTCCAAATGTAGTTTTATATGCTCATTTTTAGCTTATTTCTTATATCTGCAGCATGCTTTACACATTCAGTCTTTAAGGGGTTTATATTACATACTGTGCGCCTGTAAGACTTATTAACAATAAGATAGAAAATTGAGCAAGTTTATGCCGTAATTTTGTAGAAAAAAAATCTGCTCAGCTTCATATTTCATTCATGAAAAACCTGCAATATGGGCAATTTCAAGGAATAAATAAAACCATTGTAAAAAGTCTTGTTGAATGTGCCTGGGGGGAAAAAACCCTTTTGGGTGAACTCATTGCCCTCCCCACTATGTGGGACATGATTTTGAAAGGTGTAAATCTCCCTGACAACGTGAGACCTGATTCCTAGAGATGAGCCGGGACTAGCATCAAGGGATTGAGGAAACTTTCTTAACCAAAAGAGGGAAGAGAAAAATGAGACAAAATAAAGTTTCAGTGACTGAGAGATTTCAGAGTCTACAGGTTATCCTGGAGGTTATTCTTATGCATTATGTAAATATCCCTTTTTAGTTTATGGTTTTTTGGAGTGACTAGAAGTCAATACCTAAAACTGTTGAACTGTGTACTAGTAGCCTTTATTCTTGAAGATGATTGTATAACTATATTGCTTTTGCTTTTACAATGTGACTGTGTGATTGTGAAAACCTTGTGTCTTCTTTATCCAGGATATGGGCAAATGAAGAAAAAAATGAGGAAAAAATCCTTTTGGGGTGACTACTGCGGTCATCCATTCATTTAACAGATATGAATTAGGGTCTTACTCTGTCCAAGGCACTGTGGGGGGTGTTGGAAGTTGAAATAAAAAGGCCTGATTCCTGCCTTTACAGAGCCCACCTGTTAGCTTTCTGTTTATATCCCCTCAAAGCCACCTCTCCTAAGCTATTGTGGCCAAATGAAGGGGGAAGAATTTTGCCATTTTCACACTGCCACCCTCCTTCCTCAAGTTAAGAAGCAATTAAATCCACAATGTTGTATATACCAGTCCTGGTTAATTGTGTTTGGGGGCAGATGTTAAAAACAATAATTTGTAGGCCGTAGGCCACGGTGGCTCAGTGGCAAGAATGCTTGCCTGCCATGCCAGAGGACCCAGGTTCGATTCCCGGTGCCTGCCCATGTAAAAAAAAAAAAAAAAAAAAAAAAAAGACAGAAAAAAACAATTATTTTCACTGATTACATATTCAGTCCTCATCAAGGTCAGATAACTGACAAATATCATTATTTTATATTTATATCATACTTTCTAATTTATACTCTGTTTTTACATAAATCATCTCATTTGATCCTCTCAGTAACACCGTGAAATAAATGGAACAAATACCATTCCCATTTTTCAAAAATAGAAAACTGAAGCTCAAAGAAGTTAAATATCTTACTCCCAAACACTCAGCTAGCCAGTGGAAGGTATTTAGTTCTCAGACTAACTTGGAATCCCAACTCCAAGTCTTCTGTTCTTTCCATGACACCGTACTACCGTCTTGATTTCTAGGTAGGCCTTTTACTATTAGTCGCAGAGGCTGTAACCTTTTCTATCATGGATTGCTGACATATAGAAAAAGTGAGTTATAGATCCTTTAAAAGTTTGTAAATAAAATTCATGCCTAAGATTAAAATTATTTATAGTCATGAATAAAATATTCTATCATTCTCTCCATTGTAACCCTAATGGAAAATAACAATTAAACATTAAGATGTATATTGTAATGGGCCATATTTTAAAAATCCTGGCACAGTAAAAGTAAATTTCCATTTCAGCTTGAATAAACTTATCCCTGATGGAAAAGCCTAATTTTGGGCCCATTTCCAGATTTCTTCTCAGGTGCCCTCTGCCCTACATCCTGAGTCCTGGCCAGCTTCCCTTAGGCCCTAAGCTTCAGGGTGAGGCTTCTTTATGTTGACATTTCTCAGTCCCAGATTTGCAGCATATTTGGCTTTCAGTTCTGATCCCATATCCACACCTTTCCCCCTACCTCTTTGATCTATCTCAGGTTGAAACATATCAAATAAGCTCTAAAATGCTTTGACTCCAAGGAAAGCCTCATAATTTAAAAAATATATGTATAGTACAGTAGGAAAAAAAACTGACCAAAACATAGATAGAAAATATAACAAAAGTTATTTTCTGTGAGACTATATAACATTTTGTTTCTAGGAATTTTCCCATTTCATCTAAGTTGTCTAATATGTTAGCATGTAGTTCTTCTTAGTATTCTCTTATGATTTTTTAAATTTCTTCAGGATCCATACTAACAACCCCCTCTGATTTCTGATTTTGTTTATTTGCATCCTCTTTTTTATTTCTTTTCTTAGTCTAGCCAGGGGTACATCAATTTTATTCATTTTCTCGAAGAACCAACTTTTGGTTTTACTGACTCTTTTTATTGTGTTCCAATTTGTTTATTTCTCTTTAATCTTTATTTCTCTTCTTTTATTTGCTTTGGGGTTAGTTTGCTCTTCTTTCTCTCTTTTATTTGCTTTGGGGTTAGTTTGCTAAACTTCTCCAGGTGAGCAGTTAAGTTCTCAATTTTTGCACATTCCTGTTTTTTAATATAGGCATTTAAGGCAATAAATTTCCTACTCAGCACTGCCTTTGCTGCATCCCATAAGTTCTCATATGTTGTAGTCTCACTGTCATTCATCTCCAGATATTTACTGATTCCTCTAGTACTTTCTTCTTTGACCCACTGGTTTTTTAAGAGTCTGTTAATTTCCATATATTTCTGAAAGGTCTGATTCTTTGGTGATTATTAATTTCCAGCTTCATTCCAGTGTGATCAGAGAAAGTGCCTTGGATAATTTCAGTCTTACTAAATTTATAAAGACTCAGTTTGTGTTCCAGCATATGATATATCCATGAGAATGTTCTATGTTCCCTAGAGAAGAATGTATATCCTGGTGTTTTGGGATGTAATGATATATATATGTCTATTAGATCTAATTTGTTTATCCCATTGTTTAGGTTCTGTATTTCCTTGTTGATCCTCTGACTGGCTGTTTTGTCTATAGTAGAGAGTGGTGTATTGAATCTCCCACTATTATTGCTGAAACATCTGTAGCCCCTTTCAGTTTTGCCAATGTTTGCCTCATGTACTTTGGAGCTCCTTGACTGGGAGCATAAACATTTATGATTGTTATTTCCTCTTGGTGAATTGTCCCTTTTATTAATATGTAGTGTCCTTCTTTGTCTCTTTGGACGTCTTTACACTTAAAATCTATTTTGTCTGATATTAATATAGCTTCTGCTTTCTTTTGGTTACAGCTTACACAGAGCATCTTTTTTCATCCTTTTGCTTTCAATATAATTGTGTCCTTGGGTCTAAGATGTGTCTCTTATAAAAAGCATATAGATGGAATATATTTTAAATCCATTCTGCCAATCTGTGTCTTTTTCTATTTTTTTTTATTTTAAATTTTAAAAAAAATATGACAACAAAGAAACACAAACATTCTTAACGTATAATTATTCCATTCTACGTATATAATCAGTAATTCACAATATCATCATATAGTTGCATATTCATCATCATGATCATTTCTTAGAACATTTACATCAATTTGGAAAAAGAAATAAAAAGACAACAGAAAAAGAAATAAAATGAAAACAGAACAAAAAATTATACATACCATACCCCTTACCCCTCACTTTCATTGATCACTAGTATTTCAATCTACTAAATTTATTTTAACATTTGTTCCCCCTATTATTTATTTTTATTCCATATGTTCTACTCATCTGTTGACAAGGTAGATAAAAGGAGCATCAAACACAAGGTTTTCACAATCACACAGTCACATTGTGAAAGCTATATCATTATGCAATCATCATCAAGTAATGTGGCTACTGGAAGACAGCTCTACATTTTCAGCCAGTTCCCTCCAGCCTCTCCATTACATCTTGAATAACAAGGTGATATCTACTTAATGCGTAAGAATAACCTCCAGGATAGCCTCTTGACTCTGTTTGGAATCTCTCAGCCATTGACACTTTGTCTCATTTCCCTCTTCCCCCTTTTGGTCAAGAAGGTTTTCTCAATCCCTTGAAGCTGAGTCTCAGCTCATTCTAGGATTTCTGTCCCACGTTGCCAGGAAGGTCCACACTCCTGGGAGTCATGTCCCACATAGACAGGGGGAGGGTGGTGAGTTTGCGTGTTGTGTTGGCTGGAGAAAGAGACCACATCTGAGCAACAAAAGAGGCTCTCTTGGGGGTAACTCTTAGGCCTAAGTTTTAAGTAGGCTTGGCCTGTCCTTTACGGGGTTAAGTTTCATATGAACAAACCCCAAGACTGGGGGCTCAGCCTGTAGCTTTGGTTGTCCACACTGCTTGTGAGAATATCAAGAATTCAACTTGGGGCTGTTGAATTTTCCCCCATTCTAACCATTTCCTGAAGGGGACTTTGCAAATACTTTTCCAGTCACTGATCAAATCACTCTGGGATTCATCGGGGAATCGCTCTAGACAAACCAACAAAATCTCATGTCCTACCCAAGGTTCCATGTACTTATGATGTTCAACCAAGCTATCTACATAAGTTATATTAGGAAATGCACTAGTCAAAATATAAATTTTGTACCAAATAAACATTTTTTGCTTAGTCTCACACATAAGTTCAAATTTTAAAATATTAATTACCATCTATTTTCAGCACCCTGCAGTAATCACATTCCTTGTTCTTTCTCATGCAAAAACATTTTTAAAATTTGTACAGTTAGTCACTTTCATTATACACTCTAGGCATTCCTAGATTAAACCATCTCAATCTTTATCATCTATCTTTCTTTCTGATTTCATTTATGCCCCCAGCCCTCCTCTCTCTATCATTCTCACATTCAGCTTCATTCAGTGTTTTAACATAATTGTATTACAGTTAGGTAGTATTGTGCTGTCCATTTCTGAGTTTTTATATTCAGTCCTGTTGCACAATCTGTATCCCTTCAGCTCCAATTACCCAATATCTTACCCTATTTCTGTCTCCTTATGGTCTCTGTTACCAACGAAATATTCCAAGTTTATTCACTAATGTCAGTTCATATCAGTGAGACCATACACTATTTGTCCTTTTGTTTTTGTCTAATCTCACTCAGCATAATGTCCTTAAGGTCCATCCATT
This sequence comes from Tamandua tetradactyla, assembly GCF_023851605.1. Lineage (NCBI taxonomy): Eukaryota > Metazoa > Chordata > Mammalia > Pilosa > Myrmecophagidae > Tamandua > Tamandua tetradactyla. The sequence goes on along the minus strand of NC_135328.1, from coordinate 152,026,795 downwards.
TTGTTACACACTTCATAACTTTAATCTGTCTTACAGCTACATAATATTCCATCGTATGTCTGTACCACAGTTTGTTTAGCCACTCGTCTGTTGATGGACATTTTGGCTTTTCCATCTCTTTGCAATTGTAAATAATGCTGCTATAAAAATTGGTGTGCAAATGTCTGTGTCCTTGCCCGTATATCCTTTGAGTAGATACCTAGCAATGGTATTGCTGGGTCATATGGCAATTCTATATTCAGCTTTTTGAGGAACCACCAAACTGCCTTCCACAGCAGTTGTACCATTTGACATTCCCACCAACAGTGGATAAGTGTGCCTCTTTCTCCACATCCTCTCCAGCACTTTTCATTTTCTGTTTTATTGATAATGGCCATTCTGGTGGATGTGAGATGATATCTCATTGTGGTTTTGATTTGCATTTCTCTAATGGCCAGGGACGTTGAGCATCTCTTCATGTGCCTTTTGGCCATTTGTATTTCCTCTTCTGAGAAGTGTCAGTTCAAGTCTTTTTCCCATTTTGTAATTGGATTGGCTGTCTTTTTGTTGTTGAGTTGAACAATCTCTTTATAAATTCTGGATACTAGACCTTTATCTGATATGTTGTTTCCAAATATTGTCTCCCATTATGTAGGCTGTCTTTCTACTTTCTTGATGAAGTTCTTTGATGCACAAAAGTGTTTAATTTTGAGGAGCTCCCATTCATTTATTTCTTTCTTCAGTGCTCTTGCTTTAGGTGTAAGGTCTATAAAACTGCCTCCAATTATAAGATTTATAAGATGTCTCCCTACATTTTCCTCTAACTGTTTTATGTTCTTAGACCTGATGTTTAGATCTTTGATCCATTTTGAGTTAACTTTTGTATAGGGTGTGAGATATGGGTCCTCTTTCATTCTTTTGCATATGGATTTCCTCTAGCCACCATTTATTGAAGAGACTGTTCTGTCCCAAGTGAGTTGACTTGACTGCCTTATCAAAGATCAATTTTCCATAGATGAGAGGATCTATATCTGAACACTCTATTCGATTCCATTGGTCAGTATATCTATTTTTATGCCAGTACCATGCTCTTTTGACCACTGTAGCTTCATAATATGCCTTAAAGTCAGATAACGTGAGACCTCTGACTTCATTTTTTTCCCTCAGGGTTCTTTTAGCTATTCGGGGCACCCTGCCCTTCCAGATAAATTTGGTTATTGGTTTTTCTATTTCTGAAAAGTAAGTTGTTGGGATTTTGATTGGTATTGCATTGAATCTGTAAATCAATTTAGGTAGAATTGACTTCTTAACTATATTTAGTCTTCCAATCCATGAACATGGTATGTCCTTCCATCTATTTAGGTCTTCTATGATTTCTTTTAACAATTTCTTATAGTTTTCTTTGTATAGGTCTTTTGTCTCTTTAGTTAAATTTATTCCTAAATATTTTATTCTTTTGGTTGCAATTGTAAATGGAATTTGTTTCTTGATTTCCCCCTCAGATTGTTCATTATTAGTGTATTGAAACACTACAGATTTTTGAATGTTGATCTTGTAACCTGCCACTTTGTTTTACTCATTTATTAGCTCTAGTAGTTTTGGTGTGGATTTTTCAGGGTTTTCAATATATAGTATCATATCATCTGCAAACAGTGAGAGTTTTACTTCTTCCTTTCCAATTTTGATGCCTTGTACTTCTTTATCTTGTCTAATTGCTCTAGCTAGAACTTCCAACACAGTGTTGAATAAAAGTGGTGGTAGTGAACATCCTTGTCTTGTTCCTGATCTTAGGGGAAAAGTTTTCAGTTTTTCCCCGTTGAGGATGATATTAGCTGTGGGTTTTTCATATATTCCCTTTATCATTTTAAGGAGGTTCCCTTCTATTCCTATCCTTTGAAATGTTTTCAACAGGAAAGGATGTTGAATTTTGTTACATGCCTTTTCTGCATCAATCAAGATGATCATGTGGTTTTTCTGCTTTGATTTGTTGATATGGTATATTACATTAATTGATTTTCTTATGTTGAACCATCCTTGCATACCTGGGATGAATCCTACTTGGTCCTGATGTATAATTCTTTTAATGTGTTGCTGAATTCGATTTGCTAGAATTTTGTTGAGGATTTTTGCATCTATATTCATTAGAGAGATTGGTCTGTAGTTTTCTTTTTTTGTAAATATTTGTCTGACTTTGGTATGAGGGTGATGTTGGCTTCGTAGAATGAGTTAGGTAGCTTTCCCTCCTCTTCAATTTTTTTGAAGAGTTTGAGCAGGATTGGTACTAATTCTTCCTGAAATGTTTGATAGAATTCACATGTGAAGCCATCTGGTCCTGGACTTTTCTTTTTGGGAGCCTCTTAATGACTGATTCAGTTTCTTTACTTGTGATTGGTTTGTTGAAGTCATCTATTTCTTCTCCAGTCAAAGTTGGTTGTTCATGCCTTTCTAGGAAGTTGTCTATTTCATCTATATTGTGTAATTTATTAGCATGAAGTTGTTCATAGTATCCTCTAAATACTTCCTTTATTTCTGTGGGGTCAGTGGTTATATCTCCTCTTCCATTTCTGATCTTATTTATTTGTATCCTCTCTCTTCTTCTTTTTGTCAATCTTGCTAAGGGTCCATCAATCTTATTTTCTCATAAAACCAGCTTCTGGTTTTGTTGATTTTCTCAATTGTTTTCATGTTCTCAATTTCATTTATTTCTGCTCTCATCTTCATTATTTCTTTCCTTTTGCTTGCTTTGGGGTTAGTTTGCTGTTCTTTCTCTACTTCTTCCAAGTGGACAGTTAATTCCTCGATTTTTGACCTTCTTTTTTGATATAGGCATTTAGGGTAATAAATTTCCCTCTTAGCACTGCCTTTGCTGCGTCCCATAAGTTTTGATATGTTGTATTTTCATTTTCATTTGCCCTGAGATATTTACTGATTTCTCTTGTAATTTCTTCCTTGACCCACTGGTTGTTTAAGAGTTTGTTGTTGAGCCTCCATATATTTGTGAATTTTCTGGCACTCTGCCTATTATTGATTTCCAACTTCATTCCTTTATGATCTGAGAAAGTGTTTTGCATGATTTCATTCTTTTTAAACTTATTGAGACTTGCTTTGTGACCCAGCATATGGTCTATCTTTGATAATGATCCATGAGCAGTTGAGAAAAAGGTATATGCTGCTGTTGTGGGGTGTAATGTTCTAAAATTGCCTGTTAAGTGTAGCTCATTTATTGTATTATTCAAATTCTCTGTTTCTTTATTGATCCTCTGTCTAGATGTTCTGTCCATTGATGAGAGTGGAGAATTGAAGTCCCCAACTATTATGGTAGATGTGTCTGTTTCTCTTTTCAGTGTTTTCAGTGTCTGCCACATGTATTTTGGAGCATTCTGGTTCAGTGCGTAAATATTTATGATTGTTATGTCTTCATGCTGAATTGTTCCTTTTTTTAATACATAATATCCTTCTTTGTGTCTTTTAACTGTTTTACATTTGAAGTCTAATTTGTTGGATATTAGTATAGCTACTCCTGCTCTTTTCTGATTGTTATTTGCGTGAAATATCCTTTCCCAACCTTTCACTTTCAACCTATGTCTATCCTTGGGTCTAAAATGTGTTTCCTGTAGACAGCATATAGATGGGTCCTGTTTTTAATCCATTCTGCCAGTCTGTGTCTTTTGATAGGGGAGTTTAATCCATTAACATTTAGTGTTATTACTGTATGGGTAGTACTTTCTTCTACCATTTTGCCTTTTGGATTTTATATGTCATATCTAATTTTTCTACTTTTTACCTTTATCATAGTCTTCCTTTCTACACTCTTCTCCACACCTCTCTCTTCTGCCTTTTCATATCTGTCTCTAGTGCTCCCTTTAGTATTTCTTGCAGAGCTGGTCTCTTGGTCACAAATTCTCTCAGTGATTTTTTGTCTGAAAATGTTTTAATTTCTCCCTCATTTTTGAAGGACAATTTTGCTGGATATAGAATTCTTGGTTGGCAGTTTTTCTCTTTTAGTAATTTAAATATACCATCCCAATGTCTTCTTGCTTCCATGGTTTCTACTGAGAAATCTATGTATAGTCTCATTGGACTTCCCTTGTATGTAATGGATTGCTTTTCTCTTGCTGCTTTCAAGATTCGCTTTCTCTTTGACCTCTGACATTCTAATCAGTGAGTGTCTTGGAGTACATCTATTTGGAACTATTCTTTGGGGTATGCTGCACTTCTTGGATCTGTAATTTTAAGTCTTTCCTAAGAGTTGGGAAATTTTCAGTGATGATTTCCTCCATTAGTTTTTCTCCTCCTTTTCCCTTCTCTTCTCCTTCTGGGACACCCACAACATGTATATTCATGCGCTTCTTACTGTCATTCAATTCCCTCAGTCCCTGCTCATATTTTTCCATTTTTTTCCCTGTATTTTCTTTTTCTTGTCAGATTTCAGATGTTCTGTCCTCCAGTTCACTAATCCTATCTTCTGCCTCTTGAAATCTACCATTGTAGGTTTCCATTGTTTTTTTCATCTCTTCTACTGTGCCTTTCATTCCCGTAAGTTCTGTGATTTGTTTTTTCAAGCTTTTGATTTCTTCTTTTTATTCATTCCTTGCCTTCTTTATATCCTCCCTCAATTCATTGATTTGGTTTTTGATGATATTTTCCATGTCTGTTTGTATATTCTGAATTAATTGTTTCAACTCCTGTATCTCATTTGAATTGTTGGTTTGTTCCTTTGACTGGGCCATATCTTCAATTTTCCTAGTGTGATTTGTTATTTTTTGCTGGCATCTAGGCATTTAATCATCTTAATTAGTTTATTCTGGAGATTGCTTTCACTTCTTTTCCCTAGGGTTTTCTTGCTGGATGAATTTGTTGTCTATCTGTCTTTGACATTCAGTTCAGCTTTTTCTGGACCTCTAGCTTAGGTTTTGTTTAACAGAGGATAATTTTTCAGTTCTTGTTTTCTCGTTTCTTGCCTTGCCTGTATGGTGCCTTTTTCCCCCCACCCTTAGGAGGGTCTGCTTATGTATTATAGACTCCAGCCAGATTTTCCCTGACCAAACTGGCCTCCTATCAGGAAGAAAGAACCACCTGCATCAATTTTCCCTGAGGGTGAGACCCAGCAGATTGAAAGACTTTTCTGTGAAGTCTCTGGACTCTGTTCTTCTTATCCTGCCCAGAATGTAGCACTTGTCTGCCTGCAGGTCCCACCAGCATAAGATGATGCAGTACCTTTAACTTTGGCAGACTCTCCCTGCTGGGGGTGTGGTGGAGACAGAGGAGAGGTTGTAGGCTGGTTTTGATCGCTTCAAATTACCAAGCCCTGGTGTCTGAATTCTTTAAGGGAGGGATTCCACCTGAGTTGGGCTTTGCCCCTTCCCCTGGGGAAGGCACAGGCTCCAGACGAACCCTCAGACGAGCTTGTTTCTGCCTATGCCTGGGGCAGTTGCAGCCTGAGAAGTCCTGCCACTGTATCCAAGGGCAGCCAAGCGTCCATAGAAACACAGCCACAAAAACCTCTATTTCTTTTTTTTTTTTTTTCTTTTTCTGTCAGCCCTGTCCCCTTGGCATCAGGGCAAAAATGAGTGACCTCTGCTTTGAACAGGTTCACCTGAGTTGGGGGCCTATTTTTAGTTGTCAGAATTTATTAATTAATTCCATAATTGGCATTTGGTTGTGCTCAGCCCCTGCTGCTGGTAAAGTCCCTTTCCTTTCCCCTCTGGGAAGCAGCCTGTGGGGGAGGGGCGCCGGCCGTCACAGCTTGGGGAGCTCACAGTTCTGGGGGGCCTCGCAGCTGGTCCAGCTGGTCCGGACTGGGGCATGCCGTGTGTCTGGTCACTGACATGGCCCCAGGAGCTGCTCTGTACTGTTTCTGGTTATTTAGTAGCTGTTCTGGAAAATGAACTAAATCGCACACATTGCTAAGCTGCCATCGTGGCCTGGACTCCACCAATCTGTATCTTTTAATTGGTGAGTTTAATCCATAAATATTCAAAGTTACTACTATGAAATCAATGCTTGAATCTATCATCTTATATTTTAGTTTTTATTTGCCAGATCTATAAATTCTTTTCCCTCACTTTCTTTTTATCCTTTAAGTTACCATTGCTGGTACTCTTCAATTATGTGCCCATCTCCAAACCTACCTTTTCTGTCCTTTTTCTCAGCTGACAGGGCTTCCTTTAGTATTTCTTGTAGGGCAGATCTCTTGTTGGCTAGTTCTCTCACACTTTGTCTTTGAAGATTTTCATACCTCCCTCAATTTTGAAGGATTACTTGGCTGGATAAAGAATTCTTGGCTGGAAGCCTTTCTCGTTCAGGTTCCTAAACACATGAGACCACTTCCTGCAGGCTTCCATAGTGCCTATTGAGTAGTCTGAACTCAGTCTTTTGTGTTTTCTCTTGTATGTAGTAGATTGCTTTTCTCATGCTGCTTTCAGGACTTTCTGCTTCTCTTCGACATTTGCCAGTTTGGTTAGTATGTGTCTTGGAGTAGGCCTATTTGGATTTACTCCATTTGAAGTTTGTTGGGCCTCTTTAATTGGTGTATTTATGTCTTTCATAAAGGTTGGGAAGTTTTACGTGATTATATCTTCAACTAACTTTCCCAGCCCTTTACTCTTCTCTTCTCCTTCAGGGACGCTGATGATTCTTGTGTTTGTGTGCCTCTTGTTATCCATCATTTCCCTAAGAACGAGTTCTGTTTTTTCCATCTTTCTTGCCATTTGTTTTTTTGTGCCCTCTGGTTCAATTGTTCTGTCTTCTAGCTCACTTATCCTTCCTTCTGCTTCTTCAAATCTACTATCATGTGTGCCTAGTATATTTCTAATTTGATTCACTGTGTCTTTCATCTCTGTGAAATCTGTCATTTTTCTATTTAATCTTTTGAATTATTCTTTATGCTCTTCTAGTGTCTTCCTGATATTCTTTATTTCTTTATAAATATTTTTGATTAGCTGTTCCATATTCTGTGTCCCCTCTGGAGTTTTTATTTGGTCATGTGGCTGGGCCATTTCTACTTAGATCTTCACATGTGTTGTGATTTTCTCTTGTGTTCAGGGCATTTGATTATCTTAGTAAGGTTATTTTACAAGTCAGTTTCCTTCCCTCATGTAAATTTTTGCAATTACTAGGTTTTGCATTCAGGGTTTCCTTTTGTACTTGGTTTGTCAGTAATTCACCACCAAACCAAAGGCCCAGATCTCACTGTAGTAGGTACTGTTCAACTGAAGGTCTTTTGAATACAAGGCAGGAGTACACGGGTACTTCAGTGGCAGAACACCTTCCTGCCACACAGAAGACCCATGCATGCAAAAATAAATAAAATAAAATAAAATCATCATAAAATAAATAAAAACATGAGAAAAATAAAACTACACCTCAACAGTATTAGGCCCCAAAGTCAAAAGGAGATACCCCAAGATATATTAGTTTTATACTCAGACTGGTACCCACAGAAGGGAGAGAAAATAAGAAACATAAAAATAAAATAAGATGTAGAAGAAATTTAAAAATCAATTAAAAATATAAATATATAAAAAACCTGCTTTCCCTGTCCTGGTTCCCCCTTTCTCCTCCACAAGAATCACTGAAGACCCTCTGTGATCACTCTCTTCCCCTACCCGAACCACATTGCCAAGCATTCTCTCCCTGTCCCCTGTCTTATCCCATTGAACAGGGTGAACTCAATCTACCCCACTCTACCATCTTCCCAAAAGGTTCTGTTTAATATTTTGTATTAAGGAACAGCATTGATCAATCTATTACATTAGGGTAAAAGCACAGGTTCTTTCTATCTGTAATGATTCATATAAAAATAACATTAATGAAATTATTTTTTTATATTGCAGCTATTGAGATAGGATTCCTTCCATGGCTAATGAATGAAGTTGACAAAACCATGGAAAACAATATGGTGGGAAGAACAGTGCTTGACAGTAAGCTCTCTTTTTCTATTTAAAAGTCATCTCTAAAAGATTTTTAGTAGAACATATGAATTGAATAAAGATGTAAATTTCACAGTTTTATATTTAAACTTTCAGTGTATTAATTATGTTGACAAAGATTGCATATTTTTACCTTTAATATTATTTTTAATTCTTCTATCATTTGGTCAGCATTAATATCTTTTGTCATTTTAACCTTACTTTAAAAATGATACTCTGTTAAAACAAGCACAGAAGTCAGTTTATATTCAGTGATCAAATGGTAGAGAAGTTAAGTGTGCTGACTTTATATGAAAAGTTACAATATAAGGGAGGATTAACACCAAATCAATGTTTTATGCTCATCTATAACTTAGCATTATAGCTACTAAAATATGAAAAATCATAGTGATTTCTGTATGTGTAATTTTTCAGTGTTGATTCGTGAGGTGGTTGAGAAGAGACTGGAAATGTATGAACAAAAGGTGGGAAAAAAGCCATCTCAGAAGTCTGAAAATGGGCTTGATGGTCCTGAAACAATAGGAGATCTACTGGTAGACCCTGAATTTCTGGGACAAAACACACCACAGACACAGAGGCCATTTGTAGACAGTGACTCCCTCCCAAGAATAGCAAATGATGGAAGGTATATCGAAAGAGGGCTGTCCCAAGAAAGGAGATTTGTGGAAGAAGAAGGTTTCTTTGGGCAGGGTGAAAATACAGAAAAAAAGACATCCATAGGGAAGGAAGAACTGCAACGACAAACAGACAATATGGAGTCATGAAACCAATCATCAACCAAATCAGCAACCCAAAAATCAGGTAACAATAAGTGAGTCTGCTCAAGTTATGGAAATTATGTTGTATGTAGATAGCATGTCTCCCTGTCTTATGGAGGAGGAAAATCAAATATGAAGAAATAATAAAACTAAGAAAAATGAAACAAATAAATATTCAGTTCATTTATTTAGTAGTAGAATACTAAGAGGCTATATTGTAACCCAAATGAGCATTACATTTAATTACTAGCTTCCCATTACCGCTATCTATTACTAGCAAATATATTTTTTCTTAATCCTTCTAATGTTGTGGGTTAGTTCTTTTTTAATAAGTTTATTAATATTAGATATCAGTGCTGTCAGCCGTTGAGCTATTTTTCTCTTTAGGAAAACTTTAACTTACTCTGTGAAAGAATACCTATCTTGTGTGTTACTAAAAGTTATAGTGCACCCTCCTCCTTCCAAGGACCGAGAATATAGCCTTATTTGTAAAAAGAAAAAGTTAAATAGTTACCACTTCCATCTTCAATATTCACATATGGTATAAGGGATTCTATTATCAGTAATGTGCTCTCTCGTCAATTTTTTCACATTTCTACCATAAAAAAAAAAAATCTCAGACAATGCCAATAAAGCAAAGGTCCCTCTCGACCTTCAGGCAGTTTCACTCCCTTCCTCAAAAGTAATCACTGTTATCATCTTGGTATGCACCTTCTCAACCTTTTTCAAAGTGTTTATTGCATATGTATTTGAACACCTAGAAATATATATGTTGATTTTTCTTCATATAAATATAAATGTGTCATTTGTGTATTTTATTTTTAACCTAACAGTATGTCTCTAGATCTTTCACTATTAATATATAGAAATCTCTCTCATCTTTTTAAAATTATTGTAAGATATTACATATTATGACTGTGTTAGATAAAGTATAGGGAATTCATATTTGACTTTTTTATTTGACTGTGTTTGGAGAATTAACTAGTAGTACTGAAAATTACAGATTATTTTATCCCCAAAGTTATGTTAATTTTAAACAATAACTGAAGTTTTCTGAGGCCATTGTTAGATATAGCCTATTTTTCTCAGAATATTTATAGATATATAAACTGTAGTGATTTGAAATAACTTACAATTATCAATCCATTTACCTTAATTTCTTTGTAAATTTGGTGCTATTATGGGTTGAATTGTGCCTCCCCAAAAAAGATATGTTCAAATCCTAATCCCCAGTACCTGTAAATATGACCTTCTTTGGAAATAGGATATTTGCAGATGTAATTAAGATGAGATCATATTGGATTAGGTGGGCCCTAAATCCAATAACTGGTATCCTTATAAGAGGAGGGAAATGGGAATAATGCCATGCGATGACAGGCAGAGATTGGAGTGATGCACCTACACACCAAGGGTTGCTGGCAACCACCAGAAGCTAGGAAGAAGCAAGGAAGGAGTTCTCCCCTAGAGTCCTCAGAGAGCATGGCCCTGCCGACACCTTGATCTCACATTTCTATCCACTAGAACTGTGAGAGAATAAATTTCTGTTTTTTAAGCCACTCAGTTTATGGTGCTTTTATATAGCAGCCACTGGAAACTAATATAGTTACTGAAAACTTATCCCCATTTTGCATATGGAAAAAGAAGTTCTTTCCCAATTTGTAGAAATAACTACACATATGTTTATATAGCATTTATGGTTTGCAAAGCATTTTCCCATACATTATAGCATTACATAAGTTAAACCTTATAGCAACCTCTGAGGCATGCATCACCATGTTTATATTCTCATTTCCTGTTCAGTCATTAGTTTAGTTCATCAACAAACATCAACTCAGTCAGTGCCTGCTTTGTACCAAGCACCACGTAGGAGCCTGCAGATATACCAGTGAAAGACAGACATAAATATTACATACATGTATTTTTGTATAGCTTAGCAGCAGAGCCAAATTAAGTAAATGGAGTAAAATGAAGACAGCAAAGCTCAGAGGTTTTAAGTGATTTGCCATAAGTGACAAGCCTAATAAATAATGGGACTAATGCTGGAACCCAAATCTTCGTTTAATCTAGTACACTTTCTTCTAACCAACTCTGATCCTTGTGAGGTATACAGAATAACTATAAATAAAAGTACTGCATTAAGGGTGCAAGGGTGGTTCAATGGTAGAATGCTTTCCTTTCATGCAGGAGACCTGGATTCAATTCCCAGACCATGCATCCAAAAAAAAAGTTTTGCATTGTAAGAATTGTAAAATTAAATTTTTTGAAGTTAAATTCACATAACATGAAATTGGCCATTTTAAAGTAAACAATTCAGTGGTATTAGAACATGTACAATGTTGTACAACCATCTTCTCTATCTAGTTTCAAAATATTTCCATCGCTCCAATCCCCTACATATTAAGATGTTTCTCTCTATTCCTCCTTCCCTAGCCTCTGGCAACCACCAGTTTGTCTCTATGGATTGACTATTCTGGAGAGTTCGTAGAAATGGAATTATGTATTAACAGTATTTTAAAAAATTGGAATTGTATATTGCTGGGTTAGTTCCATCTTCTTAAGCAGTCTTTATGATCATCTAAAATTTATAGGATACTAATTTTGGTAAGAAAACCAAAGAAGAAGAATAACTTATTTTTAAAATCAGAGTTTATGCTAGTGCTTATTTTAATTTCAAATTTATATCAACAACCAAACTTTAAGAATCCATCTAAGAGAGATTTGAAGTTGACTTTCTTCTACAACTCTACTCTTCCTTTACAATAATCCAGTCCATTAACATTTTGCTTTGCAAATGTTTGGCTAAAACATACTGACCTTTACTCTATAATTCTATAAATTAATTCAGTGTACTAAATATATGGAAATCTGAATTCCCCACATTGATATTGGGTAGACTGAACTGCCATTCTGTTGCATCCTAGAGAGAAAGAAAAATAATTTGAGAGGTTGGGGGATCGTCCTGGTACGTTAGATAAACTTGGTTTGTATATTATCTGGAGAAAAGAATATTGAATGGAAACTTTAAATCTTGAAGTTTATGAAGAATTTCTTTAAGCACATTGATAGTTTAGATTATTTTTTCTGTTTTTCATAAACCATGACAATAGCATAACTGGAAGATGTGAGTTAAAACATTTAATGGTTTTATAGGTTTATAAGTAAAAGATTATGGTGAATTATAAAGCAATATATTTAGGGCCCAATTTCTATAAGATTTAACTATAAACAACATTGTAATGGATTGGATACATAAAAATCTTCAGTTTGCATTGGTTTTGCCCACACTTGCTAATATTTTTCTCATGACTTCTCTTCCTTTCCATTGTTTCATTATCACTAAGCTAGCAGAAACTGAATAATAATAAAATAAATAATATGTTATAAATTCATATTATCATCCCTGACACAAATTCCCATATCACTAAAATAGATCAGAGAGGTAGAATCTCTAATTGCATTTAGGCCTTTCTGATTTCTGTGAGCTGAGGGTTGTGAAGTCACTCTGAGCAGCACAGGATAGTGACTGAATGCACAGACTCCTGAGCCAGCCTACCTGGACTTGAGTCTCATCTTCAAGGATATTGTCTTTACCATAGGTGAAGTTGTTTGCCTTTATAAAGTTTTTTTTTTTAATTGGTTTATCAGTCTTGTATTTTGTTTTTAAAACATGGAAGAGTGGTGAGCATATAGAAGGAAAAAATATTTGGAGCTAATAATTCAAAGTCATAATTGAGGGGGATACAGTAGCATTTTGTGTATCATATCAAAATACAAAATGTTAATGGTACCCATTTCTTTAATCCTGGAAAAATTCCATTTTCTTCTCATGCTATTAAAACATGTCAACCATATCTACTAAATATTTTTATCTATAATCTTAATTTTCATATGTTTTACTGACTCTAGTTAATTTGATACATTCCTTTTTCTCTTTTGTGTATAAATGAATCACAGAAAGCATATAGATATGAGCGTATATAAATATGTATATTGTGTATGTGTGTATATATATATATTCTGTAACTCAATGCCATGACCATTTATCTCACCTAATTTATTTGCCAGAAAGACATTCTGAATAGACTCAAACATGTGTTTAATTTTCCCATAATCCAGTTAGTACCGATTTGTTCTTTTCTTTTATTGTAGCAACTACATACAACACAAATTTTCCCATTTTAACCATTTTCATGTGATATTATTATATTCACAATATTGTGCCACTAGTACAACCATCCATTAACAAAACTTTTTCATTACCTCTAACAGAACCACTGTACCTATCAATCAGTGAGTCCCCACTTCCATGCCTACCCCCAGCCCATGTTAACCTGTAATCCACTCTCTGTCTCTATAAATTTGATTATTATAGATATTTCCTATGAATGAAATCATGCAATATTTGTCTTTCCATGTCTGGCTTATTTCACTCAACATGTCTTCAAGGTTCATCTATGTTGTAGCATATATCAGCATTCCATTCCCCTTTTTTGGCTGAGTAATATTCCACTGCAGCTATATACCACATTTTGTTTAACCACTTATCAGTTGATAGACACTTGGGTTGCTTTCATATTTGGGCTATTGTAAATAATGCTTCCATGAACACTGGTGTACATATATCTGCCCAAGTCCCTGATTTTAGTTTCTTTTTATGCATTTCTATTCAAATCCTATAAGAAGTAAAATATGGAGTTATAAACCAAAAATACAACAGTAGTGGCATCTATATTTACATATTTAGTTACCTTTACTGGAGATCTTTATTTCTTTTTTTAACTTTTTATGTTGAAATAATCTCCAATTTACAGGACAGTTTGAAAATAATACAAGCCTCACATGGAGAACCCCAGCATACCCTGTCCCATCCCCAGGTACCCAGATCCACCAATTTTAACATTTTGCCTTTAGTGCTTATCATTTTATCTATCATCATCTGTCCACCTATCTATCTATCTATTAAATCTATTTTCTGAACATTTGAGAGCATGTTCCACACATCATACTCCTTCAATACATCATAATTCCATGTATGTTTCCTGTGAAGAAGGATATTCACTTATGTTAAGTATGCTTTAAGTATACTTATCAAGTTCAAAAAACTTAACATCGATATAAAGCTTAAAGTCTATATTCCAATTTTTTCCTTATGTCCCAGTGATGTCCTTTTGAGCCTTTTCTCCTCCATTCTTAGATCCCATCCAGTATCATGTATTGCATTTGTCATTATCTCTTTAGTTTCTCTTTCTTTTTTCTTAATTGTAGAAACATACATATATAACATAAATCTTTCCATCCCAAACCCTCCAAATCCCACCATTCACTGGGATTAATCTCATTTACTATGAATCTCATTTACTACATTGCAATATCTTCACCACCATCCATTACAAGAACCTTCTCTTCTTGCCCAACAGAAGCCCTACACCAATTTGCATTAACTCCCCATTTCTCCTGCCCCACGCCTGGTAACCTGTGCTCTACTTTCTATCTCTATGAGTTTGCATATTCCCTTGTATTTTCTTTGTGGTTAGCATGGGGCTTGAAGTCAATATCCTAAATCTATAGCAATCTCAGTTGCTTTAACACCAACTTAACTTCTATAGCATATATAAGCTGTGTTCCTATACCCTCCCCTACCCCCTTTATGTAATTCTTGTCACAAATTACGTATTTATACATCATGAGTCCAAAACCATTGATTTATCATTACTTTCTATACATTTGCCTTTTAGATTCTGTAAGAAGTAAAGAGTGGAGTTACAAATAAAAAATACAATAGTACTGGTATTTATACATAGCCATGTCATTATCTTCAACAGAGATCCTTATTTCTTCCTGTGGCTACAGTCAATAGTCTACTATCCTTTCCTTTCAACTGCAGAACTCCCTTTAGCATTTCTTGTAGGACCCATCTACGGGTGATGAAGTTCCTCAGTGTTTTTCTGAGAATGTCTTAATTTCTTCCTCATTTTTGAAAGACAGTTTTTCTAGAAATAGAATTCTTGGTTGATCTTTTTTTTTTTCTTTCAGCTCTTTACATATGTTAGCCCACTGCCTTCTCACCTCTATGGTTTCTGATGAGAAAAAAAGCTGGTACTTAATTTTATTGAGGCTCCATAATACATGATGTGCTGCTTTTCTCTTGCTGCTTTCAGAATTCTCTGTATTTGGCATTTGGTAGTTTAATTATAATGTGTCTCAACATGGATCTCTTCAAGTTTGTTTGGAGTTCATTAAGCATCTTGAATGTGTATAGCACCTATTTTTCTTAACTATAGTGCCTAGATTCTAACCAGAACCAGGCTTCTCCAAGCTTGTCACAGTCAGAGACCTGGAACAACACAGAAAAAGTAATGTTCGTAGTGTTAGATTGGTGGCTATAATTTTCCCATTTGTGTTTCAGTGATATCAAATTACAGAATTAAAATTTAATTAATTTAATTTAATTAATTAAATTTTTTGTGTTTTTCATAAACCATGTAATAGCATAACTGAAAGAAATGATTTAAAAGATTCAACAGTGGCTTTATAGGTTTTTTTATTAGCAAAATAAATTAATCAAGATATTTGAAGAGTTTGAAATTTCAGGTTAAAAATACCTTAAAGATAAAGTATCGTTTAAACCCTTTTAAATCTTTTAAAATAGAGCTTAAATATGAATAATTGTTATCACTATATACCATCATAATTTTTATCAATAGTAAACATTTTTATTTATGATCCTTTAATTTATGTATTGTCTTCTAACATTTTAGGTTAGATAAATATCCATATTTGCCACTAGGTGTCAGTAAAACCCTGAGGTAAAAATTTGCTGTCAACTTCGTAAATAATTTGGTAACTATAAGGGGTTTGGGTAGGCAAATAGTTCAAAAACATATTGCACTCCTCAGAGACTCCAGATTCCCATTGAATATTATATCTTTTCATAAGGTCATCTGCTAACTCTTCTGAGTACCAGTGGTCTCCTACCTGTATCTCAAGCCATTAACATGTTAGCTTTAGAATGAACCTTAGCTGTCATCTACACCAGTCTTCTTTTATCCAATACAGGATTTTTAACAAATGGTCATTTATGCTTTGTATGATCACTCTAAGGATGGAGCTTTCACTTCATGAAGTTCTCTAGAATAACGATTTTTTAATTTAGTTTTGTCCTCCCAGACTTGGGCTATGGTAAATGCTTAGTCAATTCCATTATTGAACAGTTCTTATTATTAGAAATGTTTTAATATGGAGCCAAAATCTGTTTCATTATAATTTATGCTTAGTCGTCATAATCATGCCATTTGATATGATTATGGTGGGGAGACAAACAATGGAATTACCATATAGCACTATCATATATCTCATTAAGTTTTTTCTTTTTCCAAAGTATTTCTTTCTCTCGATAAAATATAACCACTCTTCCTGATTATTTCTCATATGGCATAGTTACAGAACATCTCCACTCTCCAGACTGGTCATTGTTACCTTGAAACTCCTATTTGATTAAAGTCCCCTTTGAAGTGTGTTTCTCAGAATTAGGTGTACTGCTATAGGTGTAGCAGTAGATAAGTCCAAGAAATATTTGGACTTATCTGTCATGATTTGAACATCACCAGCAATCTTCCTCTAAATCTTATTTTTCAGAACATAGGAGGAAAACACCAAAATCACTTCTGAACAGTCACAATGTCACAAAGTCTACACACTGAAGTCTTCACTTTACTCACAGAAATACTCTCCAATAACCAATGTGGCTACTTGCTTATTAACTTCATAGTGTATTAGAAGCAGCATATTATTAAGGGAGAGAAACTGCCGTGGGAAGACCCATAGAGTTGACATTTATAAAGTAAAGGGGGGGGGGGGAAGCAGGAAAAAATAGATAACTCGAAACACAGTAGTCTGGGGCCAAAGTAAATAGTCCTCAGAAGGTATTGAATACATCATTACATAGCATAATACAGAAATTAATATTATGGAGGAAAGTACTTCCAGAATGGTGGCATAAGGACTTTCAAAGATTACTCTTCCATAAAACTAATGTGAACACAGGCCAAAAAAAAAAAAGTGAAAATCAGTATTTTCAGCACTCTGAAAACTAACCAAGAGCTTGAATAATGAGGGGTGTTTATTCGAGAAAACTGGCTGAATTTTGGAAAAAATGGTAAGCTGCATGGCATTTTAACTCACACTATTCTTATCCCCTCTTCCCAGCTCTACAATAGCCTTGAAAACCATCAGACTCAAAATCAAAGTAACTGAGAAAATCAGGAGCCTAGTAGCCGTTGAGGAGACAGAGCAAGTTTGGCATTCCCTAAAACGTGCCATTCCCTGAGAACTGTCATTTTGGGGCCTGTCTGGCAGCTCTCTGGAAGAGCCCTATTTACAGAACTTGCCTTTATTTGACCTCCCTGAGAAATTGCTCAGTGTGAAAAGTCCGATCCTCTGACCATTTTCCATGAATGATCAGCAACAATTTTAACATCACAACTGCTTGAGGTAAATCATCAGTTAGAGCAAACAAGAGGATTGTTAAAAAAAAATTTAAAGGAAATTCTGTGGAATGAGATGTCCATGGGGGATGGGAGGTGATGAAAAGCTGTGATATATTCCTGGGGATCTTTGTTGGGGGCAAGGTGGGGGTCATGTATAGAGCTCTGTGTGGGCCCAGGAAAGTCCTAAAAACGTTCTAAGCTCTCACCACTGGCTGACGTTAAGGCTCTGCATGAGCAGGGATTGAAGGCTAAGACAGAGCTATAAACTGCTGAAACATTGAAGGTATGCCCCAACACATACAGAGCTCCTCAAAGAAAGGATGGAAGACATTGGTGCACAGCATTAAATAAACCTCTGTCTAGTCATTAGCTGACCACTAAGCTAACTGAGAGGAGACTTTAGTGGCTACGCACAATAAAGAATATACTCTATATACTTTAACAAGGAAATTCATTAAATAAATAGTAGCAACAACAAATAGCACAAAATGCCCAGGGCAGGGAGAGTGAAAATCTGATTTCCAGAATACTGCATTATATATATATATATTTTTTGGCATGGGCAGACTCCGGGAATTGAACCCGGGTCTCTGGCATAGCAGGCAAGAATTCTGCCACTGAGCTACTGTTGCACTGCCCACATTGTAATTACTTTAAATATCCAATTTCCAACAAAAGAAACCATGACACTTACAAAGAAATACGAAAGTATGGCCCATACACAGGGTAAAAAAGCAGTCAATAGAAACTGTTCCTGAGGAAGTCCAGACATTGAAATTGCTAGAAAAATGACTTTAAATCACCTATTACACATATGTCTGAAAAAAGGGAACCATGTCTAAAGAACTAAAGGAAAGTATAAGAATGATGTCTCACCTAATAGTGAATACCAGTAGGGATAGAAATCATATAAAAGAACCAAATAGGGCCAAGATGGCGGCTTAGTAATGTGCGCGCGTTTTAGTTCATCCTCCAGAGCAACTACTAAACAACCAGAAACAGTACAGAACAGCTCCCGGAGCCACGACAGTGACCGGACACACAGCGTACCCCAGTCTGGACCAGCTGGACCGGCTGCGAGTCTCCGGAACAGTGAGTTCCCCAAGCTGCGCGCAGTTCCCCAAGTCGTGGCGGCCGGTGCCCCTCCCCCACAGGCGGATTCCCAGAGGGAAAGGAAAGAGTCTCTAACAGTAGCAGGGACTGAGTCCAACCAAACACCAATAGTGGCATTAATAAACAAATTCTGACTACTAAAAATAGGTCCCCAGCTCAGGCAAAACTGGTCAAGGCGGAGGTCGCCTATTGGGCTAACCGAAAAAGAGGAAAGGGGATGAAACGGAGCCTTCTGTGGCTGTTTCTACGGAGGCTTGGCTGCCTCTGGATTCAGCGGCGGGATTACACAGGCTGCAACTGCCCCAAGCATATGCAGAAACAGGCTGCTTTCAGGGCTGTCTCCTGCCTGAACCTTCCCCACGGGAGGGGTGAAACGCAACTCAGGTGGAATCCCTCTCTCAAGGAATTCAGACTCCAGGACTTCGCAACTTGAAGTCATTAAAACCAGCCTACAACCTTTCCTCTGTCTCCACCACGCCCCCAGCAGGGAGAGCCTTCCAAAGTTAAAGGAGCCACAACATCTTTTGCTGGTGGGACCTGCAGACAGACAAGCACCACATACTGGGCAGGATAAGAAAAACAGAGCCCAGAGACTTCACAGGAAAGTCTTTCAACCTGCTGGGTTTCACACTCAGGGAAAACTGACTCAGGTGATTCCTTCCCCCTGAAAGGAGGCCAGCTTAGTCCAGGAAAACCCGGCTGGAGTCTGTAATACCTATGTAGACCCTCCTAAGGGTGGGGAGGGAAAAGGCACCTTACAAGCAGGACAAGAAACAGGAAAACAGGAACTGAAAAATTACCCTCTGTTAAACAAAACTTAAGCTAGAGGCCCAGAAAAAGCAGAACTGAAGTCAATGAACAGATAGACAACAAACTTATCTAGCAAGAAAACCCTAGGTAAGATAAGTGAAAGCAATCTCCAGAATAAACTAATTAAGGTAATTAAATGTCCAAATGCCAGCAAAAAATAACAAATCACACAAGGAAAATTGAAGATATGGCCCAGTCAAAGGAACAAACCAATAGTTCAAATGAGATACAGGAGCTGAGACAACTAATTCTGAATATACGAACAGAAATGGAAAACCTCTTCAAAAACCAAATCAATGAATTGAGGGAGGACATGAAGAAGGCAAGGAATGAACAAAAAGAAGAAATGGAAAGTCTGAAAAAACAAATCACAGAACTTATGGGAATGAAAGATACAGTAGAAGAGATGAAAAAAAAACAATGGAGAAAAGAACCAAATAGGTATTCTTCTGTTGAAAAGTATAATAACTGAAATGAAAAACTAACTAGGGCTCAATAGCAGGTTTGAACTAACAGAAGAAAGACTGTCTAATTGAAGTGAAGTCTATTGTAATAGTCCAGTCTGAGAAACAGAAAAAAAAATAAGGAAACATGAATACAGCATCAAAAACCTGTGGGACATTATGAAGCACACTGATATAACCATAATGTGAGTCCCAGAAGGAGAGGAGAGAAAGGGAAGAAATAATATTTGAAGAAACCATGTTTCAATACTTCCTAAATATGATGGAGAATGTAAATCTTCATATCCAAGAAGTGCAATTAATTCCAAATAGGATTAACTCAAAGAGCTCCACAACTAGATACATGAGAGTCAAACTGCCAAAACACAGACAATCTTGAAAGCAGTATGACAAAAACAACTCATCATGTACAAGAGGTTCTTAAGAGATTAATATCTGACTTAGCCATCTCCAAAACAACAACACAATAAACATTCTTTTCAAATGCATGAAAAGTTCATTGCAATATTCTCCAGGATGGACCATGTTAGACCACAAAATGTCTCAATAAATTTTAAAATACTAAAGTTGTACAAAGTATATTCTGCTCCTACAAGATATCATCACCAGAAGGAAATTTTGGAAATTCACAAATATGTGGAAATTAACATGCTCCTAAATAAACAATGGGTCAAAGAAGACATCACAGGGAAATTAGAAAGTTCTTTGAAATGAATGAAAATGGAGACACAAGATTCCAAAACGTGTGGGATGCAGCTAAAGCAGTGCTTTTAGCCTTATAGTTTAAGGAACTAGGGGAAGAAGAGCAAAGTAAACCCAAGTAAGCAGAAGGTAGGAAAAAAAAAATTAGAGCAGAAATAGAGAACAGAAAAACAATACAGGAATTCAACAAAATTACAATTTGATTCTTTGCAAAGATCAACAAAATTGTCAAACCTTTAGCTAGACTGACCAATAGAGCAAAGGTACAAATTACTAAAATCAAGAATAAGAAGACATCACTATTAACCTTACTAAAATAAAAAGGATAATTACGGCAATATTATGAACAATCATATGCAGACAATATAAATAACCCAGATGAAATGGAAAAATTCCTAGAAAGACAGAAACTACCAACATTGATTCAAGGAGAAATAGAAAATGTGAATAGAACTATAGCAAGTAAGGAGAATGATTTATTAATTTTTAAAACTTCACAGAGGGCCACGGTGGCTCAGCAGGCAAGAACGCTTGCCTGCAGTGCCCGAGAACCCGGGTTCGATTCCCGGTGCCTGCCTATGTAAAAAAAATAAAATAAAATGGCCTGCTCTCTTTAAAAAAAAAAAAAAAAAACTTCACAGAAAGGAAAACCCAGGTCCAGAATTAATACTCCTCTACAAATTCTTTCAAAACATAGAAGATGGAACCCTTCCCAACTCATTTTATGAGGCCGATTTACCGTGATACAAAAAACAGACAAATGCATCACTTTCAAACTCCAATATCTCTTATGAATATAGATGCAAAAATTTTCAACAAAATACTAGCAAATTGAATCTAGCAACATATAAAAACGTTTGTATACCATGATCAAGTGGGATTTATCCTAGGAATGCAAGGTTGTTAAATCTGAAAAGCAATCAATATAATATACCATATTAATAATAAAAAATACCAGACCCAAATGATCACCTCAAAGACACATAAAAGGCATTAGCTAAAATTTAACACACTTTTCGTGATAGAAACAGTCAATAAAGTAGGGACAGAAGGGCATTTCCTCAACCTGATACAAAAGTATCTAGGAAAAGCTCACTAATGATTTCAAGTAGAGAACATACAATCCTTCACCATTAAGTATGAGTGAGACCTGGACATTTTATTCAACATTGTCCTGAGAATTCTAGGATAGTCAGGCAAGAAAAAGAACTAAAAGCCACCCAAATTGGAAAGGAAGAGTAAAGTATATCAGGTGATCAATGGAGTTTTAGCTCAGGTCCATCTCACAGTGGCTTCAGTGGGCCCCCAGACCCATTCTGTAGTTATTTCCCCAGTTCCAGAATGTATAATTGGAATAGACATACTGAGCAACTGGCAGAATCCCCACATTGGCTCTCTAACTCATGCAGTGAAGGCTATTATGGTGGAAAAGGCCAAGTGGAAGCCACTAGAACTGCTCCACCTAGCAAAATAGTAAATGAGAAGCAATACCAGATTCCTGAAGGGATTGCAGAGATTACTGCCACTCTTAAGGACTTGAAGGATGCAGGGGTGGTGATTCCCATATCCCCATTCAACTCTCCTATTTGACCTGTGCAGAAAACAGATGGGTCTTGGAGGATGACAGTGGATTATCATAAGCTCAACCAGGTGGTAACTCCAATTGCAGCTACTGTTCCAGATGTGGTATCATTTCTTGAGCAAATCAGTACATCCCCTGGTACCTGGTATGCAGCTATTGATCTGACAAATGCTTTTTTTCTCAATAGTTATTAGTAAGGACCACCAGAAACAGTCTGCTTTCAGCTGGCAAGGTCAGCAGTATACTTTCACTGTCCTACCTCAGGGGTATATCAACTCTCCAGCCCTGTGTCATAATCTTGTCTGTGGGGACCTTGATCGTTTCTCCCTCCCGCAAGACATCACACTGGTCCCTTATATTGAAGATATCATGTTGATTGGACCTATTGAGCAAGAGGTAGCAACTACTCTAGACTTATTGGTAAACACACTTGCATGTCAGAAGATGGGAGATAAATCCAACAAAAATACAGGGGTGAAATTCTAGGTGTCCAGTGGTGTGGGGCATGTCGAAATATCCCTTCTAAGGTGAAGGATAAATTGCTGCATCTGGTCCCTCCTATAACCAAAAAAGAGGCACAACTCCTAGTTGGTCTCTTTGGATTTTGGTGATGACATATTCCTCATTTGGGTGTGCTACTCTGGCCCATTGATTGAGTGGCCCAAAAAGCTGCTAATTTTGAGTGGGGACCTGAACAAGAGGGGGCTCTGCAACAGGTCCAGGGTGCTGTGCAATCTGCTCTGCCATTGGGCCATATGACCCAGCAGATCCAGTGGTGCTGGAAGTGTCAGTGGCAAATAGAGATGCTGTCTGGAACCTTTGGCAGCCCCTATAGGAGAATCACAACACAGATCCTTAGGATTTTGGAGCAAAGCCTTACCATCTGCTGCAGATAACTACTCTCCTTTTGAGAAACAGCTTTTGGCCTGCTACTGGGCCTTAATAGAGACTGAACGCTTAACCATGGGCCACCGAGTTACCATGAGATCTGACTTGCCTATCATGAGCTGGGTGCTGTCTGACCCACCAAGCCATAAAATTGGGTGTGTGCAGCAGCACTCTATTGTAAAATGGAAATGGTATATAAGAGCAGGTCCTGAAGGCACAAGTAAGTTACAAGAGGAAACGGACCAAATGCCCACAGTCTCCACTCTTGCCACCTTACCTTCTCTTTCCCAGACCAGGGCTATGGACTCTTCAGGAGTTCCTTACAGTGAATTAACTGAGGAAGAGAAAATTCGGGCCTGGTTTACAGATGATTCAGCACGATATATAGGTACCACCCGAAAGTGGACAGCTGCAGCATTACAACCCCTTTCGGGGTGTCCTTGAAGGACAGTGGTGAGGGGAAATCCTCCCAGTGGGCAGAACTTCGAGCAGTGCACCTAGTTGTTCATTTTGCTTGGAAGGAGAACTGGCCAGAGGTGTGTTTGGATACTGATTCATGGGCTGTTGCTAATGGCTTGGCTGGATGGTCAGGGACTAGGAAAGACCACAATTGGAAAATTGGTGACAAAGAGGTCTGGGGAAGTATGTGGATAGACCTTTCTAAGTGGGCTAAAAATATGAACATATTTGTGTCCCATGTGCATGTGCACCAGAGGGTGACTTCAGCAGAATAAGGTTATAATAATCAAGTGGATAAGATGACCTGTTCTGTGGATACCAGTCAGCCTCTTTCCCCAGCAACACTTGTCATTGCCCAATGGGCTCATGAACAAAGTGGTCATAGTGGTAGGGATGGAGATTATGCCTGGGCTTAGCAACATGGACTTCCACTCACCAAGGCTGACTTGGCTACAACCATTGCTAAGTGCCCAATCTGCTGGCAGCAGAGACCTACACTCAGCCCCTGATATGGCACCATTCCCCAAGGTGACCAGCCAGCTACATGTTGGCATGTTGATTACATTGGACCACTCCCTTCATGGAAGGGGCAGCAATTTGTTCTAACTGGAACAGACACATACTCTGGATATGGGTTTGCTTTCCCTGCATGCAGTGCTTCTGCCAAAACTACCATCCATGGGCTTACAGAATGCCTTATCCATCGTCATGGTATTCCACATAGCATTGCTTCCGATCAAGGAACACATTTCACAGCAAATGAAGTGAGGGTATGGGCACATGCTCATGTAATTCTCTGGTCTTACCATGTTCCCCATCATCCAGAAGTATCTGGATTGATAGAATAATGGAATGGCCTTTTGAAAACTCAATTACGGTGGCAATATCTTGAAGGGTTGGGGAAATGTTCTCCAGGAAGCTGTATATGCTCTGAATCAGCATCCACTGTGTGGTGCTGTTTCTCCCATAGCCAGGATCCAAGGGTCCAGAAACCAAGGGGTGGCAATGGAGTGGCACCGCTCATTATTACCCCTAGTGATCCACTAGGAAAATTTTTGCTTCCTGTCCCTGTGATTCTGAACTCTGCTGGTCTACGGGTTTTAGTTCCAAAAGGGAGAGTCCTTCCACCAGGAGAAACAACAATGATTCCATTGAACTGGAATCTAAGACTTCCACCTGGTCACTTTGGGCTACTCATGCCCCTGGATCAACAAGCCAAGAAGGGAATTAACATTATTGTCTGGGGTGATTGACCCTGACTATCAGGGGGAAATAGAACTACAACTACCCAATGGAGGTGAAGAAGAGTTCTCTTGGAATATAGGAGATCCCCTAGGGTGTCTTTTAGTACTACTGTGGTAGTTAGATTCAGTTGGCAACTTGGCCAGGTGAAGGCACCTAGTTCTGTTGCTGTGGACATGAGCCAATGGTACATGAACCTCATGTGTTGCTAATTACATCTGCAGTTGGCTAGGAGGCATGCCTGCTGCAATGAATGACATTTGACTTAATTGGCTGGTGCTTAAATGAGAGAGCACAATGTAGCACAGCCCAAGCAGCTCAGCATACCTCATCTCAGCACTCGCAACTCAGCACAGGCCTTTGGAGATGCAGAAAGAAATCACCCGGGGGAAAGTTGTTGGAACCCAGACTCCTGAAGAGAAGGCCAGCAGAGACCATCCTGTGCCTTCCCACATAAGAAAGAACCTCAGTTGAAAGCTAGCTGCCTTTCCTCTGAAGAACTAACAAAATAAATCCCCTTTTATTAAAAACCAAACCATCCCTGGTGTGTTACATTCTGGGAGCTAGCAAACTACAACAACTATCATGCCCTGTGATTAAAATCAATGGAAAACTGCAACAACCCAATCCAGGCAGGACTACCAATGGCTCTGAAACTCCAGGAATGAAGGTTTGGGTCACCCCAGCAGGCAAAGAACCACGGTCAGCTAAAGTGCTTGCTGAGGGTAAAGGGAACATGGAATGCATAGTGGAAGAAGGTAGTGATAAATATGAACTATGACAACGTGATCAGTTACAGAAGCAAGGACTGTAATGCTGTTTTGTACTGTTATACTATTTAAGTTGTAAGATACCAAGTTTAAGAATGAATATTACTTAAGGACTTGCACCCTATTCTGGAGAGATTTAATGTGTTTCCAGTTACATGCAGGACAGTTGAGTATTGTTAGGTGAAAGAAAAAAATGTGCATTTTATTGTTTTTTATTTAGAAATTAGGTATGGTTTAGGTGATATGTATAGCTGCCAAGTTGACAAGGGGTGGACTGTCATGGTCAGGTTCATGTGTCAACTTGGCCAAGTGGTGGTACCTATTTGTCTGGTTGGGCAAGTGCTGGCCTGTCTGTTGCAATGACGACATTTCATAGAATTAAATCCTGATTACATCAGCTGCATTCCATTTGTAATCAGCCAAGGAGAGTGTCTTCTGCAATGAGTGATGCTTAATCTAATCACTGGAAGCCTTTTAAGGAGGATTCAGAAGAAATAGGCTCTCTTCCTGCTTCGACTGGTAAGCCTCTCCTGTGGAGTTCATCCAGACCCTCCACTGGAATCATCAGCTTCACAGCCTGCCCTGCAGATTTTGGACTCTGCATTCCCACAGTCATGTGAGACACTTTTATAAATTTTATATTTGTGAGTGTTCCCTGTTGATTCTGTTTCTCTAGAGAACCCTAATTAATACACACCCCAAACACCAGGATACACATTCTTCTCTAGCACTCATGGAAATTCTCCAGGATAGATCATATGCTCAGGCACAAAGCAGGTCTTTATAAATTTAAAAACATTGAAATTATACAAAGCACTTCCTCTGATCACAATGGAATGAAGCTGGAAATCAATAACCACCAAAGAATGAAACTTTCACAAATATATGGAGATTAAATAATACACTCTTAATGAGTGTGTCAAAGAAGAAATTTCTAGAGACATCAGTAGCTATCTGGAGACAAATGAAAGACTACAACACATCAGAACTTATGGATGCAGCAAAGGCTATGTTGAGAGGGAAATTTATTCCCTTTAATGTCTATATTAAAGAAGAAACAGCAAAAATCAAGGACTTAATTTCTCACCTGTAGAGACTTGAGAAAGAGCAGCAAACTAACCCCAAAGCAAATAGAAGAAGAGAAATACAAAGATTAAAGCAGGGTTAAATGAATGGGAAAACAAAAGAACAATAGAAAGAATCAATAAAACCAAAATGAGAAAATCAATAAAGCTGATGGACCACTAGCAAGGCTGATAAAGAAAAGAAGAGAGGATGCAAATAAAATCAGAAATGACAGGGGGTCATTAGCACAGTCTCTGAAGAACTAAAAAATCAAAGTCATAAGAGGATAATATGAACAACTATACACCAACAAACTGGACAACTTAAATGAAATAGACAAATTGCTGGAAATTCATGAACAAGCTACATTGACTCAAGAAGAAATAGAAGATCTCAACAAACCAATCACAAGTAAAGAGAGTCAATCAATCATTAAAAATCTTTCTACAAAGATAGATGATAAAGACTGAGATGGTATAATTTAGGAGTGCCTAGAGTGTACAATGATGTTGATTAAATGTACAAATTAAAAAATGTTTTTTGCATGAGGAAGAACAAAGAATGTCAGTACTGCAGGGTGTTGAAAATAGATGGTGATCCATATTTTAAAATTTCAACTTCTATGTGAGACTAAAGGGAAAAATGTTTATTTGGTACAGAATTTATATTTAACTAGTACATTTCCTAATTTAACTTCTACAGTCAGTTTAATTGAATGTCATAAGTATATGGAACCTTAATAAGGCATGAGATTTTATTGGTTTGTCTAGGTTAGTGTGATGCCCCAATAAATCCCAGAGTGATTTGAACAGTGAATAAAGAAGTATTTGCAAAGACATCTTGGAGAAATGGGGAGAATGGGGGAAATATTAAACTTCCCCATTTGGAGAATTCCTGATATTCCCACAAGCAGTAGGGACAACCACATCAATAGGTCAAGCCCTCAGTCTTGGGGTTTGCCCCTGTGAAACTTATCCTGCAAAGGATAGGCTAAGCCTATTTAAAATTAGGCCTAAAATTCACCCCCAGAGAACCTCTTTTGTTGCTCAGATGTGGCCTCTCTCTCCAAGCTGGCACAACAAGTGAACTCACTGCCCTCCCCCTCTATGTGGACATGACTCCCAAGGGTGTAAACCTCCCTGGCAATGTAGGACAAAAATCCTGGCATGAACTGGGACTCGGCATCAAGGGATTGAGAAAACCTTCTCAACCAAAAGGGGGAGGAGAGAAATGTGACAAAATAAAGTTTCAGTGGTTGATAAATTTCAAACAGAGTCAAGAGGTTATCCTGGAGTTAAATGTTATACATTATATAGATATCCCCTTTTTAGTTTATGGTGTATTGGAGTGGCTAGAGGAAAGTACCTGAAAGTGTAGAGCTATGTTCCATTAGCCATATTTCTTGAAGATGATTGTATAATGATATAGCTTTTACAATGTGACTGTGTGGTTGTGAAAACTTAGTGTCTGATGCTCCTTTTATCTAGGCTATGGACAGATGAATAAAACATATGGGCAAAAAATAAATAATAGGGAGAACAAAAGTTAAAATAAGTTGATAGACTTAAATACTAGTAGTCAATAAGAGGGAGGGATAAGGGGTATGGTATGTATCAGTTTTTTCTTTTTTCTTTTTTATTTATTTTGCCAGAGAGATGCAAGTTCAAAAAATTATCATGGTGATGAATACACAACTAAGTGATGATATTGTGAGCCCTTGATTGTACACCATGTTTAGAATGTTTGTATGTCAAGAATGTTTTTAAGTTTGTTAAAATTTGACAATAAAAATATCTATTAAAAAATCTTCCTACAAAGAAAAGCCCAGAGCCAGATGGCTTGATGGAATTTTATCAAACATTCCAAAAAGAACTAACACCAATCCTGCTCAAACTTTTCCAAAAAATCGAGGAAAAAAGAACACTACTTAACTCATTTTATGAAGCTAACATCACTTTAATACCAAAACCGGGTAAAGATGCCATAAGAAAGGAAAACTGCACACCAATCTCCTTAATGAACGAAGATGCAAAAATTTTCAACAAAATATTAGCAAATCTAATCCAACAGCACATTAAAAGAATTATACACCACGATCAAATAGGGTTTATATCAGGAATGCAAGGATGCTTCAACACAAGAAAATCAGTTAATGTAATACAGAGCATTAGCAAATTAAAAGGGAAAAACTGACATATGATTGATGCTGAAAAGGCATTTGACAAAATTCAACATCCTTTTCTGATAAAAACACTTCAAAAGATAAGAATCAAAGGTAACGTCCTCAATATGATAAAGGGCATATATGAAAAACCCATAACCAACATCATACTCAATGGTGAAAGACTGCAAGCTTTCCCCTTAAGATCAGGAACAAAACTAGGATGCCCTCTTTCACCACTGCCATGGTCAAATTCATGTGTCAACTTGGCGAGCTGGTGCCTGGTTGTCTGGTCAGGCAAGTGCTGGCCTGTCCTTTGCTATGAGGACATTTCAAGGACTTAAATCATGTTTACATGGGCTGCATCCACAACTGATTGTGTTTGTAATCACCTAAGGGGAATATCTTCTGCAATGAGTGACACTTAATCTAATCACTGGAAGGCTTTTAAGGAGGATTGAAAAGAGACAGTCACTCTTCCTGTTTCAGCTGGTGGACCTCTCCTGTGGAGTTCATCCAGACTGTTCATCAGAGTCACCAGCTTCAGAGCCTGCCCTATGGACCTTGGGCCCTTACATTCCCACAGTTGTTGAGCCAGCCTCTCCTGAGAGTTGGTTGAAGAACTTGCTCAGAATTAACAGCGTTTGGCCTGCTACTAGGCCTTAGTAGAGACTGAATGCTTAACCATGGGCCACCAAGTTACCATGAGATCTGAGTTGCCTATCATGAGCTGGGTGTTGTCTGACCCACTGAGCCATAAAGTTGGGTGTGTGCAGCAGGATTCCATCATAAAATGTAAATGGTATATATGAGATAGGGCCAGAGCAGGTCTTGAAGGCACAGATAAGTTACATGAGGAAATGGACACCAAAATCATTAGCCCAAGTCCTTGATCTTGAGGCTTGCTATTGCGAAGGTTATATATGTAGCAGAGATGCTTAGCCAACCTATTCATATGCCTAAGAGCTACTTCTGGAGGACCTCTTTTGTTGCTCAGATGTGGCCTCACTCTCTCTAAGCCCAGCTCTGAAAGTAAAACCATTGCCCTCCTCCCCTACATGGGACATGATATCCAGGGATGAAAGTCTCCCTGGTGGTGTGGGAGATGACTCCCAGGGATGATTCTGGCCCTGGAACCATGGGACCAACAATGCCATCCTGACCAAAAAGGGGAAAAGAAGTGTAACAAATAAGGTATCAGTGGCTTAGGGAGTTCAAATAGAGTCTAGAGGCTGCACTGAAGGTCAATCTTACACAAGCTTCAGTTAAACATTTCAACCTTCCCAAACCCCAACCTGCAGCCTCCCCTGAGGAATTGGCCACCCAACCACCACCTGAAGGGATTAACCCTGGAGTATTTAATCCTGTTTCACCAGATAAAACTGCAAACAAGTGCTCTGAAGTAATTGGCTTGGAAGATAATTGTAATTATGTTCATGACCCACCCCCACCACCCCTCATTTCTTCCAGACCTATAACTAAACTAAAGTCACAACAGGCCCCCAAAAGATGAGGTACAAAGTGTGACCCATGAGGAGGTACACTATATTCCAAAAGAACTACATGAGTTTTCCAATGTATATAAACAGAAATCAGGGGAATATGTGTGGCAATGGATTTTAAGGGTGTCGGATAAAGGTGGGAGGAATATAAAGCTGGATCAGGCTGAATTTATTCATATGAGTCCACTAAGCAGAGATTCTACTTTAAATATTATAGCTCAAGGGGTTAGAAAAGGCATTAACAGTTTGTTTGAATGGTTGGCTGAAATATGGATCAAAAGGTGGCCAACATTACCTAAGGTTGAAAGCCAATACTGCCCTGGTATAATGTAGATGAGGGGATCAAATGGCTTAGAGAGATTGGAAGGTTAGAGTGGATTTATCATGGAAAGCCTGCTCATAAACCCCAGGAATGTCCAGAATATGCACATTTTACCAGGGTAACTGTGCATTGGGGAAAAGGAAATGATCAGATATTTCAGGGATGACATTAATTCCAGGGACCCAAAACATCATTCTGGTCCACCATTCAGAGTGGTGGCTTATGGAGGTCAGGTGATCAATGGAGTTTTAGGTCAGGTCCATCTCATGGTGGGTACAGTGGGCCCCTGGACCCTTCTGTAGTTATTTCCCCACTTCCAGAGTGCATAATTGGAATAGATATACTGAGCAACTGGCAGAATCCCCATGTTGGCTCTCTTACTTGTGGAGTGAGGGCTATTATGGTAGGAAAGGCTAAGTGGAAGCTACTAGAATTGCCTCTACCTAGCAAAATAGTAAATCAGAGGCAATACCAGATTCTTGGAGGGATTACAGGGATTACTGCCACTCTTAAGCACGTGAAGGATGCAGGGATGGTGATTCCTACCACATCCCCATTCAGATCTCTTATTTGGCCTGTGCAGAAAATAGATGGGTCTTTGGAGGATGACAGTGCATTATTGTAAACTCAACCAAGTGGTGACTTCAATTGTAGCTGCTGTTCCAGATGTGGTATCATTGCTTGAGCAAATCACATCCCCTGGTACCTTTTATGCAGCTGTTGATCTAGCAAACATTTTTTTTCTCAATAGCTGTTAGTAAGGACTACCAGAAACAGTTTGCTTTCAGCTGGCAAGGTGAGCAATATACTTTCACTACCCTGCCTCAGGGGTATATCAATTCTTCACCTTATGTCATAATGGAGGAAATAATCACCAAGAGTATGCCAAGAGATGGAATCAGCCCAAATGTCCTTCAGTGTATGAGTGGCTAAACAAGCTTTGGTATATACATATGATGGAATATTACACAGCTGTAAGACAGAGTAAAGTAACGAACCATATAAGAACATGAATGAACCTTGAGGACATTATGCTGAATGAAATTAGCCGGAAACAAAAGAACAAATACTATATGGTCTCACTAATATGAATTAACATTAATGAGTGAACTTTGAGAGTTAAAGTTAAGAACATAGGTTGTCAGGAGATAGAAAGAGGGTAGAGATTGGGCATTTGGTGTGGAAGGTATACAGAATGTGCAATATGACAGATTATAAAGACCCAGAAATGGACAGCACAATACTATCTGCTGGTAGTGCAATAATTTAAGTACACTGAATGAAGCTGAGTATGAGTATGGTTGATAGAGAAGGGCCGGGGACATGTATGACACCATAAGAAGAGATAGAGGATAAAGACTGGGATGATATATCTTAGGAATGCTTAAGGGGTTCACCCCTATGAAACTTATTCCTGCAAAGGAAAAGCTAAGCCTCCTTATAATTATGCCTAAGAGTCACCTTCAGAGAACCTGTTTTTTGTTCAGATGTGGCCCCTCTCGCTAAGCCAACTCCACAGGTGAACTCAATGCCCTCCCCTGCTCCCCACCCCCCACATGGGACGGGACTTCTGGGATGAGCCAGGACCCAGCATCATGGATTGAGAAAGCCTTCTTGACCAAAAACAGGAAGAGTGAAATGTGCAAAATAAAGTTTCAGTGGCTGAGAGATTTCAAACAGAGTTGAGAGGTTATCCTGGAGGTTATTCCTATGCATTATATAGATATCTCTTTTAGTTTATGGTGTATTGTATTTCCTTTTTTTTTTTTTTTTTTTTTTTGGTGTGATGCATATGTTCAAAAAAGTGATCATGGTAATGAATACACAACTATGTGATAATATTGTGAGCCATTGATTGTATACCATGTATGGAATTTATGTGTGTGACGATTTCTCAATAAAATTATGTTTGTTAAAGTACATAAATAATGGGGGAACTAAGGGATTTAAAAAATTGGGGTAGATTGCAATACTAGTGGTCAGTGAGAAGGAGGGGTAAGGAGTATGGGATGAATGGGTTTTTTCATTTTTCTTTTTGTTTCTTTTTCTGGAGTGATGCAAATGTTCTAAAATTATCATGGTTGAGCTACTGATTGTATACTTCAGATATACTGTGTGGTACATGAAGATATCTCAATAAAAATACTTAAACATATATATATATTCAACAGACTAGACCTCATTCTTTCTATTTCATCTATCCTTACCCCCCTGACCTCTTAAACTTTGGCCAAATATGAATGAACTGGCTAAGGCAGCAATGGAGAAAGAGTAGGGTTCAGAAAGATAGGGAAGATATGAGCTTCATTTAGAATTTTTTGTACTGGAAAAAAGAAAAAAATTCTACTGGAAATTAGAAATGGTAAGCACAGGGGAAATGTTGTGGAATAGGCTATGTTCTGGGGGAATTTCCCAATTTAAAAAAGTTTTTTAGTAATATCATAATAAACAAATCATTATTAAAATATGAATAGCCTTGGGATGGGGTAATTGAATAAGATCTAATTGCCAAATTTCCATAAGTAAAGGAAAATGCCCTTGAGACCTATAGAAATGTTTTCCTGGATTTATGCTTGGGACAAATTTAAAAATTGTAGGCTATTTTCCAGAGCTTGATTCTTTTGAGACAGTTTATAATTTTAGGATATTATGAAAAGAAAGAGATTTTTAACCTCCAATAGAAAAAAAAGGTAAACAGAGGACTTGATCCAAGATGGCAGCTTAGTGAGGTGTGGAATTTAGTTGGTCCTCCAGAGCAGCTAGTAAATAGCCATGAACAGGACAGAACAACTGCTGGGGCCACACCAGTGACTGGACACACAGCATACATCAGTCTCGACAACCTGGGCCAGCTGTGATCCCACCCCAAGCCATGGAGTCCAGCACCCCTCCTCCACAGGCTGGTTCCCAGAGGGAAAAAGAAAGAGACTTTATAGCAGCAGGGCTGAGCTCAATCAAGCTCCAATTGTGAAATTAATTAACAAATTTTGACTACTGAAATTAGGCCCCTGGCTCAGATAAACCTCGAATAAGAGCTAAAGTTACTATTAAACTTTAGTAAAGTTACTAGTTTTTGCCCTGGTGCAGAGGGGACAGGGCTGATGGGGGGGGGGGGGGGGAAACAAGGTGTTTTTGAATTGGACAGCAAAAAATACTTGAAAATGGCTGGATGCTAAAAAAGGGGGAGGGGGGCACATAGGACCTGGAGATACATAGAGCAATGTGTCAACTTAACTCTTGATTAACAAACCTGAGGAATGGGAGTCCTGCTCTGAAATGGATTTTTTTTTTTTGCTTTGTTTCTACTGCTTAACTGCTCATTAGATACAACTGCAACGCTTCTCAGGCCCCAACTGCTCCAGGCAAGGGCAGAATTAAGCTTGTCTGAGAAACAAAGAGGCTGATCAGATGAAAGGAGTTAATTCTCTGGAGGCTATGCCTTCCCCAGGAGAAGTGTGGGGCCCAGCTCAGGTGAAATCCCTCCCTCAAGGAATTCAGACCACAGGGACTGGAAAACTGAAGCAATTAAAGCCAGCCTACAACCTATCCTCCATCTCAATCATGCCCCCAGCAGGGAGAGTCTACTGAAGTTAAAAGTGCCACATCACTTCATGCTGGTGGGACCCACAGGCAGATAAGCATGACATATTGGACAGGATAGGAAAAACACAGAGTCTGTAGGCTTCATAGGAAAGTCTGTCAATCTGCTGGGTCTCATCCTCAGGGAAAACTGATGCAGGTGACTCTTTGTTCCTGAGAGGAGGCCGGCTGGTGTGGGAAAATCTGACTGGGGTCTATAATATCTAAGTAGACCCTCCTAAGATTAAAAAAAAAAAAGACTCCATATAGGCAGGGCAAGAAACAAGAAAACAAGAACTGAAACATTCTGATCTGTTCAACAAAACCTATGCTAGAGGTCTAGAATAAGCTGAACTGAATGTTAAAGAACAGATAGAGAACAAAGCCATCCTGCAAGAAAATCTTAGGTAAAAGAGTGGAAACAATCTACAAATAAACTGATTAAGGAAATTAAATACCTAGACACCAGCAAAAGATAACAAATCATACCAGGAAAATTGAAGATATGGCCCAGTCAAAGGAACAAACCAACAATTCAAATGGGATACAGGAGTTGAAACAACTAATTCAGGATGTTCAGACAGACATGGAAAATCTCATCAAAAATCAAATCAGTGAACTGAGGGAGGATATAAAGAAAACAATGAGTGAGCAAAAAGAAATAAAAAGTCTGAAAAACAAATCACAGAATTTATGGGAATGAAAGGCAGAGTAAAAGAGATGGGAGGAAATGGAAATCTACAATGTTAAATTTCAAGAGACAGAAGAAAGGATTAGTGAACTGGAGTATTTCAGTATCTGAAATCTGATAGGCAAAAGAAAATATAGGGAAAAGAATAGAAAGATATGAGCAGGGACTCAGGGAATTGAATGACAACATGAAGCACATGAATATACATGTTGTGGGTGTCCCAGAAGGAGATGAAAAGGGAAAAGGAGAAGAAAGACTAAGGGAGAAAGTTATCACCTAAAATTTCCCAACTCTTATGAAAGATTTAAAATTACAGATCCAAGAAGTGCAATGTGCCCCAAACAGAATAGATCCAAATAGACATACTCCAAGGCACTTACTAATCAGAATGTCAGATGTCAATGAGGAAGAGAGAATTTTGAAAGCAGCAAGAAAAAAGCAATCCATCACATACAAGAGAAACCCAGTAAAACTATGTGTAGATTTCTCAGCAGAAACCATGGAGTTAAGAAGACAGTGTATGATATATTTAAGATTCTAAAAGAGAAAAACTGCCAATCAAAAATTCTATATCCAGCGAAATTGTCTTTCAGAAATGAGCGGGAAATAAAACATTTTCAGTCAAAAAATCACTGGGGGAATTTGTGACCAAAAGACTGGCTCTGCAAGAAATACTAAAGGGAGCACTAGAGGCAGATAGGAAAAGGCAGAAGAGAGAGGTGTGGAGAAGAATGTAGAAATGAAGACTATCAGTAAAGGTGAAAAGAGAAAAAAAATTAGATATAGTATATAAAAACCAAAAGGCAAAATGGTAGAAGAAAGTACTGCCCTTACAGTAATAACACTAAATGTTAATGGATTAAATTCCCTAATCAAAAGACATAGACTGGCAGAATGGATCAAAAAACAGGACTCATCTATATGCTGTCTTCAGGAGATGCATTTTAGACCCAAGGACAAATACAGGTTGAAAGTGAACGGTTGGGAAAAGCTATTTCATGCAAACAACAATTAGAAAAGAGCAGGAGTAACTATACTAATATCCAACAAATTAGACTTCAAATATAAAACAATTAAAAGAGACAAAGAAGGACACTATGTATTAATAAAAGGAACAATTCAACAAGAACACATAAAAATCATAAATATATATGCACTGAGCCAGAGTACTCCAAAATACATGAGGCAAACACTGAAAAGAGGAATGGACATATCTACCATAATACTTGGAGACTTCAATTCCCCACTCTCATCAGTGGATAGAACATCTAGACAGAGAATCAATAAAGAAACAGAATTTGAATAATACAATAAAGAAACTAGACATTTATAGAATTTTACACTCCACAGCTGCAGGATACACCTTTTTCTCAAGTGCTCATGGATCATTCTCAAGAATAGACCATATGTTGGGTCTCAAAGCAAGTCTCAATAAATTTTAGAAGATTGAAATTATACAAAACACTCTCTTGGATCATAAAGGAATGAAGTTGGAGATCAATAACAGGTAGAAGGCTAGAAAATTCACAAATATATGGAGGCTTAACAACACACTCTTAGACAGCCAGTGGGTCAAGGAAGAAATTACAAGAGAAATCAGTAAATATCTCGAGGCAAATCAAAATTAAAACCCAACATATCAAAATTTATGGGATTCAGCAAAGGCAGTGCTAAGAGGGAAATTTATTGCCTTAAATGCCTATATCAAAAAAGAAGAAAGAGGAAAAATCGAGGAATTAAGTGCTCACTTGGAAAAGCTAGAGAAAGAACAGCAAATTAACCCCAAAGCAAGCAAAAGAAAAGAAATAACGAAGATTAGAGTGGGAATAAATGAAATTGAGAACATGAAAACAATTAAGAAAACCAACAAAACCAGAAATTGGTTCTTTGAGAAAATCAATAAAACCTTAACAAGGTTGATAAAAAGAAGAAGAGAGAGGATATAAATAAATAAAATCAGAAACAGAAGAGGAGACATAACCACTGACCCTGCAGAAATAAAGGAGGTAGTTAGAGGATAGTATGAACAACTTTGTACTAATAACCTAGACAATGTAGATGAGATGGACAACTTCCTAGAAAGGCATGAAAGCCAACATTAATTAAAAAAGAAATAGACGACCTCACAAACCAATCACAAGTAAAGAAATTGAATCAGTGATTAAGAAGCTCCCAAAAAAGTAAAGTCCAGGACGAGATGGCTTCATGTGTGAATTCTACCAAGCATTCAAGAAAGAATTAGTACCAATTCTGCTCAAACTCTTCAAAAAATTGAAGAAGGAGGAAGGCTACCTAACTCATTCTATGAAGCCAACATCAGCTTCATAAAGCCAGACAAAGATACTACAAGAAAAGAAAATTACAGACCAATCTTTCTAATGAATATAGATACAAATGTCCTCAACAAAATTCTTGCAGATCAAATCCAGCAGCGCATTAAAAGAATTATGCACCACGACCAAGTTGGATTTATCTCAGGTATGCAAGGATGGTTCAACATAAGAAAATCAATTAATGTTATACACCATATCAACAAATTGAAGCAGAAAACCACATGATCATCTCGATTGATGCAGAAAAGGCATTTGACAAAATTCAACATCTTTTCTTGTTGAAAGCACTTCAAAGAGTAGGAATAGAAGGGAACTTCCTCAACATGATAAAGGGAACATATGAAAAACCCACAGCTAACCTCAACCTTAATGGAGAAAGACTGAAAACTTTCCCCCTAAGATCAGAAACAAGACAAGGATGTCCACTATCACCATTGTTATTCACTATTGTGTTGGAAGTTCTAGCCAGAGTAATTAGACAACAAAAAGATACGAGGCATCCAAATTGGAAAGGAAGTAGTAAAACCCTCACTGTTTGCAGATGATATGATACTATTGTCAGAAACTAGTCTCAGCCTTGTTTATATTACTGTTATGATTTTATTCGAGCCTGATCACAGCTCTGTTTATACTTGCTATTGTAATGGTAACAACTCCATCTCCCCTGGTTTGAATCCATAAATCCTTGAACACCTTAGACTTGGGGAGACAGATGTTTGTACATCTGATATTTGTTTGGGGAGACAGATGTTTGTACATCTCCTATAGTACATCTGATCTCCTGCTTCACACTTAGTAATAAACTATTTTTCCCTCTCTGAAAAAAAGTATTTATTTCTAGGAACATTCACAAGTATCTTCACCTTGTTCTTTGTTCAAAAGAAATAAGTAAGCACTGAAATGACTCTTTTTTTTTTTTAGTGCAAGTAGGTAAGAAATGTATTAAGTATACATGCAGAGAAATGAGCATGCAGCCACTATCGCAAGTAAAGAAAGATGGAGGGTGAGAGGTAGTAGACAATGTGGAGCCATTTGTTTTATAGATGAGTTCCATGAACAAGTTCTCCCTCCCCTTTCCCTAGGGTGGTGCCTGGTAGTAGATAGTACATTTGGGTGGGTCTGTTGGTATCACCCTCCTCTGTAGATGACTCACTCAGGTGGGGGGTGCAATGACTCTTCTTAATTGCTTAAATGAGGTATATTCTGACCATAGATTTGGACCTTTGGACAAATGACTTACAGGTGAAATCCTGTACTGAAACATGGACAATAATGTTTGGCATTTAAACCACTTAGAAGAAGTTAGATCAAGTCTGATTTTGAGCAAGATTCTTAATTTGATATATTAGTAAATACATCAAAACAGGGAAGGGATTCACTATAATAATGATTTAAAAAATCAGAGTAACTTAGAAAAATACAAATTTGACTCACTTATTTGTGATGTGACTAAAAATCAAAAGTGTGTTCGAATTTCTCAGGGAAAGAGATACAAGAAAACTAAGCACCACCTCCTACCCTATTGCAGTCCCATAGGAGAATATCTCTTTTCCAACACCTTGAAATGACTCTGCAGCTAAACTTATGAAATGCTTCTTTCTGTATTATTTCCAGACCAATGAGTCTCAGCTTATTATGGTAATTTCATGTCCTAGAATCTCTAGTGAGAGTCCTTTCTAAAGAAAAAAGAGTCTCATTCCAAATGAGCCCTGTAAGTAGATTTTCATTCAGTTTGTAAACAAAAGAGCATTCTAATTTTTAGAAAGTTTTAAAGGAAAATGAAACTTGAAGATTGTTGATGCTTTAGAACATGAGCCAAATGACAATGTCTTTACAAAGCATAACGCAGCTAAAGAAATAATGAGTGGCTAAATGCTAAATTTGAAAGGACAAAGGAGAAAGGTATAAATATTTATAATAATTCTGCATTTTACTATTCATTCATCCATTAATAATTGTTTACTGAACTGTTTCCATGTGCCAGGTACTATTTAGGTGCTTGGAATACTTCAGTGACTAGAACCCTGCCCTTGAGAAAATTATATTTTTAAGGAGATACACAGATTATCAAGATAATGAATGCATTATATAACATGTTAGAAGGAGAAAAGAGCTAGGGAAAAGTAGAGCAGCATGAGGGGGATCAGCAAAAGGGGAGGAGGCAGTTTGCATTATTAATAGAGTGGTCAGGAAGACGTCATTGAGGAAAGATTTGAACAAGACTTACAGATGAGCCAAGCAGATGTCTGGAAAAAGAACAGTCCACTCAAAGAAAATTGCTATAGCCAAGTTGCTAAGGCAGGACTGTGCCTGGCATTTCAAAGAACAGCAAGGCCATTGTGACAAGAACAGAATGAGTGGGGAGAAGGCTAGTAGGAGAGAAGGTCAGAAGGTAATGGAAACTGATCATGTTGAGCTTTGAGGGTTATTATAAAGACTCTATTGGCTTTCTTCAGCATGGAATACAGAGTTATGGTAAGACTTTGAGGAGAAGAATGACATAAAATGATTTTCATTTTAAATCTCTGGTTGCTTACTGAGAACAGTAGAGGGGAAAGGGTGGAAGCAGAGAAACAAGTTGGGAAGCTACTGCAGTAATCCACAAGAGAAGACTGACCAGGTAGAAGCTTTGCAGGTGGTAGCAAGTAGTCAGATTCTGGATAAACTCTGAACATAGAACAAACCAGATTCTGAACATAAAACAAACCAGATTTCCTGAGAGATTAACTGTGGGTGTGAAAGAAAAGGAAGCGTCAAGGATTACTCTAAGGTTTTTGGTCTAAGCAGCTAGAAGGAGATGGAGAAGGCTGGAGTGGAGGTCATTTGGTAGAAGAACAAGCATTCACTTTTGGAACTGTTGTGTTCGAGATGTCCAGACATCCATGTGGAGATAACAAGTGGGCAGCTGAAATACTGCTCTGAAAGCTGAGAACAAGCTTGCACCGATGGTATAAACTTGGAGGTTATCAGTAGAGAGAGGATATTTATAGCCATGAGTCTGTGTGAGATAGTCAAGGGAGTGCAAATAGAAAAGAGAAAGGGACTAAGCATTGAGCCAGAGGATATTTCAACATTAAAAGATGAGGGAAAGATGCACAACTATGAGGTAGGAGGATATAGTGGTCAGGGAAGTGTACCACTCAGGCGCCTTCAAGAGAACCTGCTTTTAAAAAGAAAGAGAGAGAAGAGGGGACTGACAAGCCCTTTAGATGTATTACTGCATTTGCACTAAGAACACAATTCTCCCAGGTTTCTCCCAGTCAATGAACGGACACAGAAGCATTACCAATGACATCCCATTCCTGCTAATTGTGGATTCCTCTAAGAGGCAACTTTTGCTTAGGGATTCCCCATCAGCCTGGCCTAGACCTCCTTAGAACTACACTGCAGCCTGAGGCTCTTCCTACCAATGTTCCTTCCCTCTCCCTTTCATAGGTAACAGAACTGCACCACCAGCTAAATGCTGTCCCTGCTTACTCCTGATCCCTACCCCTTTTATCCTTCACAGGCATTTTCCACAAAAGAATCCCTTGAATTTCTAATCCCATCTTGGTAGCTGCTTTTTGGAGGACCTGAACTCACAGAGAAAATCCAAGAGGGTGTGGTTCAGATACCCAATGAAGAAAGTTTATCAAGGTAGAGGAAATAATCCACTGTGTCAAATACTAATGACAGAGCAAATAAAATGAAGATTGAGAATTGGCCATTGGATTTAGCAACATGAAGATCACTGGAGACCTGGACAAAGGTTTTCAATGAAGCAATGAATGCCAAAATCTAAATAGAGTTAAGTTTAAGAAAGATTGAGAGGAGAGGGCTTAGAGAACCAAGTACTGACAACTCTTGTAAGGAGTTATGCTGCAAAGTGGAGTCAATAAATGCGGTGGTATTTGGCAGAAGAACTGGGGTCAAGAAGTTCTGCATTTAAAAAAAGAAATAACAGTATATTGTGTGTTTATGGGAATGATCCAGACAAGAAAGAAAAGTTGATAATGTGAGATGAAAAGGATAGAATTGCTAACGATGCTTGAATAAAAGAGAGGGTGTGGAATCTAGTTCATAAGTGGAGAATTTGCTTTAGATCAGAGCATGGATAGCTCATGAATGTTAACAGGTGGGAAGGCAGAGAGTATATATGGATCCCAATGTTGTTACATAGGAAGATGAGGTGTGGCTCCTTGGAAGTTCTGTTCTGATTGCTTCAAATTTCCTAGTGAAATAGTAAACAAAGTTGTCAGCTGAAGGTGAGGTTGGGGAAAGAAGAATTGGGGTACAGGTGAAGGAGAGAAAGAATTGTTATCTGTAAGAGTATAAAATTGACTAGTTTTTTAAGAAATAATTGTCCATCAGCATTAAAGGCCCACATGAGGTTTGTGGTCATTGATTTAAAAGGAGACCAGTTCGCACAATTGTATATTTTTCTCCAGCCATGCTCAGCTGCACCATAAAGAAGCATAATAAGCAGAGAATTGGATTTTTAAAGGGACATGACATTTTGTTGCTTAGATATGGCCTCTTTCTTTAAATCACCTCTGCAAATAAACTCACTACAGTCCCCCCTATGACTCATAGGGGTGTAAGTCTCCCTGAATACATAAGGTGTAACTCCCAGGGATGAAACTTGCCCTGGCATTATGGAATTGAGAATGCCTTCTTGACCAAAAGGCGGAAAAGAAATGAAACACAATAAAGTTTCATGAGCTAAAATATTTTAAATAGAGTCGAGAGGTTATTTTAGAGGTTACTCTTATGCAAACTTTAGCCAGATATTTCAAATTATCACTGTATGCCACTCCCCAACCAACAGTATTGCTGAAAACTCTAGGAAGTGCCCTGGTTTCTATCTAAACTGCTATAAAAATTTTCTTAGTAATTTTATTTTCTTGGAATCAAGGCCTCCAGATTGGTACTAGGCCAGATAAGTCCTGAAACCCAGAGGTACTAATCTCTTCAAGAGCATCAACCAGTTTCATTCCCTAACCCCACAAGGTTAATACCCTTTCCAGCATGAAGACATTAAAATGGTCATTGCCCAAGTATCCCTGAAGATTGAGAGAAAGATCAAGTGAGAGGGAGGAAGTCTAACTGAGAAATGAGGATTTAACAAATGACTGACTACTGACTCATTATATAGATATTTCTTTTTATTGTCTAGTATTTTAGAATAGCCAGAAGGAAATCCCTGAAGTTGTTCAACTATAGTCCTGTAACCTGATCTTTTATAATGATTATATAACTAAATTGCAAAAAAAAAGTCAGTTGCCCATGTTTGTATGTTCTACTTGTGTTTTGTTCTGTTCCATTGATTTATATCTCTATCTCTGACAATACTACACTATCTTAGTCAACCTACCTTTATTTTAAGTCTTAAAATTGCGTGGAATATAAAGGAACAACAAAAAAATTGGGTGGAGTGCAATACTTGTGATCAATAAAAGGGAGGAGTAAAGGGTATGGGATGTTTGGGTTTTTCTTTTCTCTTTTTATTACTTTTGTCTGGAGTAATGCAAATGTTCTAAAAATGATCATGGTGATGAATGCACAACTATGTGATGATACTATGGACTACTGATTGTATACTTTGGATGGACTGTGTGGTGCGTGTATATACCTCAATAAAATTACATTTTAAAGAAAGGGATGTGACAAAGGAGCAAGAGAACAAAGGGGTTGAGGGTTTGTGCAAGGGAGTGGTTGTAGTGAATGATTCTAGAATTTAAGCCAGGTGAGGAAGGAAGCAAGGACATGAAGGGGGTGAAGAACAGTGACCAGGTGGGAGGATCCATGGATTGGAAATCTCATGAGGTGAAGAAATTGTTGAGTTGGGCCAGAGAGGGAGTAAGCGAGAAAGATAGGAGGTGGTGCTGAGAGAAAGGGAGGCATGCTATTGGAATTAGAAGGAGAAGATTACAGTTAATGGTTGTACTAGTTTGCTAGCTGTATTGCACTAGAATGCAGTACACCAGTGACAGATTGGCTTTTAATAAAAGGGGAATTATTTTGTTAGTTCTTCAGAGGAAAGGCAGCAAACTTTCAACTGAGGTTCTTTCTTACACGGGAAGGCACAGGGTGATCTCTGCTGGCCTTCTTTCCAGGCTCTGGGTTCCAACAACTTTCCCCGGGGTGATTCCTTTCTGTATCTCCAAAGGTCTGGGCTGAGTTGCAAGTGCTGAGATGAGGTATGCTGAGCTGCTTGGGCTGTGCTACATTGCGCTCTTTCATTTAAGCACCAGGCAATTAAGTCAAACATCATTCATTGCAGCAGGCACGCCTCCTAGCCAACTGCAGATGTAATGAGCAGCGGATGAGGTTCACATACCATTGGCTCACGTCCACAGCAACAGAACTAGGCACCTTCACCCGGCCGAGTTGACAACTGAATCTAACTACCACAATGGTAATCCATTTTTGTATGTGTAGGATTTATTACTTATATTGATACAGCACATTTTTTTAACTGTCCTTAGAATTTACTTTCATTAAGAATATTCATTCCTTTTACCCTCACTCTCTCAAAAACCAAGCACATGTAACAAAACAACACACTGTACAGTTCCACCTGGAGCAGAGACCTTTAACTTTTTTTTCTCATGACCTTATTGGACAATTGATATTTTTCAACCCTGGGGTAATTAAAATAGCTGGGACATTCTTTTAGAATTGTCTGAATTCATATTTTAGATGATCGCTTTGAAGACAGTCACAATGCAGTTTCTAAAGTAAAACTCGAAGTGAGATTTTTGTCAATCCAAGCAAAATGCATTTTATTAGTTTATCTCAATGGCACATTAGCATTACTAGCTTCTTCATAGGAATATTGTCCAAAGGCCAACATTCCTCGCAGGTGTCATGTCAAAAGAGAATAAAAGCAGGTTATGGAAGTTAAGAGTTTCAGGCACGTGTTCCTCTTTCTGCCCCATAAGCCTCCTTGGAGAGGCTTGAACAGGAGGCACAGAAGGGACATCTGACTACTCACTCTGAGTAGGTTATTCAGTTGCTAACTCTCCTGGAGGCTTTGCCAGAAGGGAGTGGCCCTGTCATGCACATCATGGCCCCTGAGGCTGGTGAGGTCAGATGATCTGGGCCAGTCTTGTACAGCCCTGACTTCCTTCCAGCCTGCTCTCCAGTCTACACACAGCCATCAAGTTGCCTAAGCCTATCTCTGTTGTTCAGAAAGATGGGGAGCTCATCTTTTTCTGAGGATCCTAGATGACCTTGCAGACATTTTGTGATCCTAATTTAAATAATGGAATTTAGTGTTTCTAAAACCA
Organism: Tamandua tetradactyla; assembly: GCF_023851605.1. NCBI lineage: Eukaryota > Metazoa > Chordata > Mammalia > Pilosa > Myrmecophagidae > Tamandua > Tamandua tetradactyla. The sequence continues at coordinate 151,982,687 of NC_135328.1, read as the reverse complement.
TTATTAAAAATAAGATGCTTAGGTTTTCAAAATGGATAGTATACAGGAAAAAGGACAATCGATGCAAGCAAAAAAGAGTTGTACCTATTCACCATTGGTAGGGAAGCTGAGAGGCACAATCCTTCTGGAGGGTAGTGTGGCGGTTCCAAGGAGGCTAGGAGTGGGATTGCCATATGATCCTGCAACCTCTTGGTATATACCTAGAGGAATTAAGAGTGGGGACACAAATGGACATTTGCCCACTGATGTTTATGGTGGCAGTGCTCACATACATGGTTCTGGTGGCTCTAAAGCTTTTTCCAAAATGCGTCCCTCTTAAAAGATTCCAGTAAGCAACCCCACCTTGAATGAGTGGAGACAAGTCTCCATGGAAACCATCTAATCCAAAATTACCACCCACAACTGGGTGGGTCAAATCTCCATGGAAACAATCAAAAAGCTCCCACCCAGCAGTATTGAACGAGAATTAAAGAACTTGGCTTTTCTAGGGTACACAACTGATTCACACCAACACAGTTGATATGGTCCATGTTTTAAAACTTCAACTTCTGTGTGAGACCAAATGGAAAGATGTTTATTTGATGCAAAGTTTATATTTTGGGTAGCACATTTCCTAGTTTAACTTTTATAGTCAGTTCAGTTGAACTGGGGACTGGGGAAAAAAGAAGAAATATTAAACTTCCCCATTAAGGGAATTCCTGGTATTCTCACAAGCAGTGGGGGCAACCAGATCAATAGGCTGAGCCCTCAATCTTGAGATTCACCCTTATGAAACTTATTCCTGCAAAGAAGAAGCTAAGCCTACTTATAATTATGCCTAAGTGTCACCCCAGAGAACCTCTTTTGTTGCTCAGATGTGGCCACTCTCTTTAAGCCAGGTCCACAAGTGAACTTATTGCCCTTGCTCCCTATGTGGGACATGATTCCCAGGGGTGTAAATCTCCCTGGCAATGTGGAACAGAGCTCCCAGGATGAGCTGAGACCTGGCATCCTGGGGTGAGAAAGATTTCTTGACGAAAAGGGGAAAGAGAGAAATGAGACAAAATAAAGTTTCAGTGGCTGATAGATTTCAGAGTTGAGAGGTTATCCTCGATGTTGTACTTATGCATTATATAGAGATCCCTTTTTAGTTTATGGTGTATTGGAGGTACCTGAAACTGCTGAGCTGTGTTCCAGTAGCCTTGATTCTTAAAGACGATTGTACAAAGAGATAGCTTTTACAATGTGACCTTGTGATTGTGAAAACTTTGTGTCTGATGCTCCTTTTATCCATGGTATGGACAGATGAGTAAAAAATAAGCATAAAAAATAAATAAGCAATGGGGTAAAGGGTAAAAAGTTGGGTAGATGGAAATACTGGTGGCCAATGAGAGGGAGGGTAAAGGGTAAAAAGTTGGGTAGATGGAAATACTGGTGGCCAATGAGAGGGAGGGGTAAGGGTATGGAATGTATGAGTCTTTTTTTTTCTTTTTCTGGAGTGATGCAAATGTTCTGAAAATGATCATGGAATACACAACTATGTGATGATTTTGTGAACCACTGATTGTATACCATGTATGGACTGTGTGTGTGTGTGTGTGAAGATTTCTCAATAAAAATATTTTTTTTAAAAAAAAGACACTGCAGATAAAACGTAGGGTGTACATGGCTGGGATATATATATATTATGGATCATAAATATGATATTGGAAGTTGATTTTAGAATAAATTCTTATAAGCAAAAAAAAAAAGCTTGCTACATTTGTCCAAATATAAGATGATATCCTTCTTCCCAAATATGAAACTCAAGGGAAAAAAAAGAGATTATTTTATATTTGTGTCCTTATAAAGTCTGTCATACAATGGTGTGTCTTCTCAGTTGAAAACAAAACAAAAAATAAAAATACTATTTGAGTCTCCTCATTGGAAAAAGTACAATTTGCCCTGTATTCAGAGTATATGGTACTTATTTCTCTCAGTTACCATTCTTGTGGTAGCAATACCATTCATTGGAAGCATTGCCTTTAAATATAAAGTACTTTAATCAGTGTAAGTCATTTGACCTAAACTCTTAGACTGATTATTGTTCACCGCCCCCCGCCCCCCAAAAAAAGAGTTCTCTAGGATTTACCCTTTGTGATTTTCTCAATTTGTACTTCCTAATAGGGAATTAGGCCCACTTTTTCTTTCTCATAATGACAACTATGATAAGTGGCCTGCCCAACAGAAATCAAATGTTACTTTAGGTAAAAAAAAATGATTGCCTATACCATCATCAGTAATAGGAACATTAGTCAGGGAGACCCTGGCTATAATCAGTACTACTTCATCAATTTAAAAAAACAAAAAAAAAGTAAGTAAATGAATCTTTGCTTTAAAAAGGCAAAAGGGAACACTGTTTGATTAATTGCCAAAAGTCTCTTCCACTGCTACCCATTTCCTGTGATCCCTCTTTATCTTCCTATTGTTTAAATTTCCAGTACATGCACAGCCCACAAATCCCCATGTGTGAGTCACCTGATGCCCCTGCGAAGAAAGAAAAGTTTTTTCTTTCTCAAGGCTTATTATTGTGCAAACACAATGCTATACTTTATATTTTTCAATGGAGGAATCATGAGTCAGCTCACATATTGACACATGAACTTTTTCCTAATAAATGATTGGGAATATCTATTATGAAATTGAATATTTATTTTCATGGACATATGCCAATATCATTCTGAACATCAATTGTGAATGCATTTTCCTTTAAGTACCTCAATAATCCCTAATTCTAATTCTGAATCTTCCATTAACCAACTGAAGAGAATTTGGGTTAGTTGATAATACTTCTGGGCCTGGTATTCTCATGTTTTACAGCAGGAGAAGGGGCATTGTGATGGACTCCATAGTGTCTAAAGTCCTCACCAATTCTACACTTCCCTCACCCAAATATTATGGGATATACTCTCTACATATCCACTCTTTTTGCCCTCAATCAGCTCCTGTGGGTGATACAAAACATACGTAACAATTCACGGTGGTAAGAAAAGGAAAATGTATCAAATAAGTGCAATGGGCAAAACATGTGATAGGGATTTAGAAGGGGATATAAGTGTGGGCTGGAGCAGTGAGAGGAGACTTTATGAAGGACGTGAGATTTGAAGCAGGCCTTGAAAGTTTTGGAGAGGTGTGGGAAGCCTGACCTGAGCAGGGGGCCTCTTGTGCCAAGTTTTGCAGGAGGGAAAGCAATCAATCCCATACCTGGGTTCTTTTGTTCGACAAGAAGGCACTGGGGTTCCAAGGATGAGGAGAATTACAAGCCCCATCCTGCCTTCCTGTTGCTTAAGGCCTGCTGGAGGAAATGAAAGTCAATCAACCCAAGGGATAAAGTGCCTCTAGCAAAAGGGTATGACGCTATGAGATCATACAACAGGGGCATGTGTGAACTGATAGCTGAGCCCTAAAGCAGTGCTGGTTGAACTTCCAGGTGTCCACAGATCACCTGGGGATCTTCTTAAAAGACAGTTTCTGACTCACTAGGTCTGGGGCTACACCTGAGATTCTGCATGTCTACTAAGCTTCCAGGAGATCCCAATTCTGCTGATCCCTGGACTACACTCTTGACAAGGAGCCAAGCTCAAGGGGTGAGGAGGTTGCAACTTGGCAAAGAGAGAAAGGTACATTACAGGCCTGTGCAAAGACCCCCAGGGTGAATAGTGCATAGTCCAGGCCAGCATGAAGGCAAGATGGGTGGATGACACATAAAAAAGCCCAAGAGGAGAGGCAGGATGTGCTCAGAGCTGGGAAACTGCTGGCAGGGCACTAATGAATGAGCATGCAGCCAAGGGTGAAAAAAGGCACAAGTGGTCTGCAAGAGTGGAAGAGGGAGCCATTCGTCCTGACTGAGGAGGAGGAAACTTTTACAAAGAAGGACTCGGTATGCAGAGAAGTAAAAGGGAGTAAAAGGAAGTGCTCCTGATGTGGCGGCATCTGTGTGCTCAGAGGTGGGTGCATACAGGGCAAGCTGGCCTGAGCAGGGAACTGCCTAGAGCACAGGGTGTGCGGTGAGGGAGTGGGTGGGAGGTGCTGAAGGGAGTGCTTGGGGCCAGGTCAGAACAAGCCTGGAAGATGCTGATAAGGGGGCAGGATTTATCCCCAAGGCAGCTGGAGTAATCTGGAAGGTAATCCAGGAACCACTTCTTTAACAGGTATGATTATGAGATCCTGCATATGTTATGATCGCCCTGATCAAAAGAAGTTACAGGCATAGAAGAAAGCAAAATAAAATTTGAAATATGCTCTTTGTGTTATGAGACTATGAGTGATTTAGAGAGGTTCCTTTGCTTTCAGATTTTCTGCAGTGATCATGTATATTTGCAATGGAAACGTGCTTCAAAAACGAACTCCATTCAAGGTGAAGCTGGAGTAAGAGCGGGGGGCATACAGAAATGAAGATAGCAGGACAGAAATAGGGACTATTTATGGGGGAAAGCCTGTTTGTGGAGAAAGTTGAATTTGGTTTCAAATCTTGAATGTGCAGGAGAGAGCTGCCTTACTTCTGAGTTTCTGCACTCTAGGCTCCTGCCAGGAATGCTCCTCCCCTCTGTCCCCACCTTTCTTATCTGGCTAACTCCTGCTCCTCCACTGGGGCTCTGTTTCCTTTGCTTCCTCCTATGGGAGGTAAGCAGAGCTCCCTCTGTTTACCCCTTCTCTGTGCTCATCTCACTCTGAGGCCTGTGCCCCACCCCACCAACCCAGCTTCCTCCCGGGCCACCTCCCACCAGGTATGCTGCCCCACCTTTCTGTCATGGGCTGCTCTGCTCAGGGACCCCAGTCCATTCTGTATCTGTGCCACCCCCACTTCAGGGCTAACTCCAAGGCCCCAAGCTAGAACCAGTCCCTCCTCTCTCTAGCTTGTCTGTTCCCACTGCAAAAACATAAACAGGAACATTGTTTTGCTTTCATATCCTCAGTAACTGTCACACCATGGATAAGTGGTGGAGGGAAGGCAGAGATGAATGGAAGGGCACTTTGAGTCTGAGGTAAAGCAACAATCCAGGTGAAAATGTTGAAGAATATTCTTCTTCAACAGATAGTTGAAGAAAGGTATTCAAACTCAGAAGAAAGGCAAAACAGATTTGAAATCTGTACTGGAAATACAAATTTGAAAGTTAGCTAAATGAAGGGAGATTGAAACCATGAGGATGAATAAAATGTCCAAACGGACAGAGTATAAAGTAAAATGAGCACCATAACTTCCCAACCCTCCCTCCACAGCCAAGTTTCAGCCGTTGAAGGCTGCATCCCCCATCACCAACTGGTCCATAAGAGGACAAGTAACCCATGCCACCTGTCACATTCTTTCTCAGAGGAAACTGGAATTGGGAAGAGAAAGAGAGAAAGAAAAAGGGCCTATAATTGTTTTAGATGCTCAAGCCTCCCTACATCCTGCCCTTTTCAACGTGTGGTTCTGCAAATCTCTTTGTATTCTGTGAAATATTCTGGACTCAATAAATTCCCTTTTCATTCAAAGTTAGTTATAGATTCAGTTTCTGATTCTTATCATCAGAGCAACCTTAGCAATTGCAAGCAGATTACTCCAAAGCTATAAAACAAACAAGAAAACATGCAATGCAATGCTGCAGAAATAGACTGGGAGGGAGTGATATCATGGTTGGTTGTGATAATACTTCAATCATTTCTGATGTTCATCTCTCTACTTTTTGCCATTATCTTTCCAAACAGAAATGGTTTCGTAATCCTCTGTGGAAAGCTGATAAATACTCTAAACCTAGCTCAAATGTTTTCTCCCACACTGGTCATGCTTCCGTTATTTGTGTCTTAACACACAAAAGGAATGGTTTCCTCATAACCATAGTCTGACTACTACAGTTTCACATAAATATCAGGAAGAAGAGTTAACCCTTGTTTCATTATTTAGATGGTCACAAAATCATGTCACCATGTGTCCTGCTCCACTTTTGACAAAGGAAAATTTTACACGCTCTTAAAATGCTTGGTATTTTTACTGGAGAAGTTCAAATTTGAACATTCAGGCTAAAATGTATTGATTTCGGTTTTCATAAATTGTGGCTATGTAATTGTCACTTTATGTCTCTCCACCCACTAACCTAGTATATACTTTTCCATCCTTTTACTTTCAGCCTCTCTCTTTGTATGTAAAGTGTGTTTCTTATAGACAGCATATAGTTGGGGCTTCCTTTTATCCACTTCGACTATCTTTAGCTGTTAATAAAAGTACTTAGCTCATCTCCATTTAATATAACTATTGATTTCATTGGGGTTAAGTCTACCATCTTGTTATTTGTTTTCCAGTTGTGTCATCTTTTCTGTTGTTGCTGTTGCACTTTCCTCCTCTCCATCCTTCTTTTGGGTTAATTAAATATTTTTTTAGTATTCCAAATTCTGAGGATTACAACATATGTGCTTATCACATAGAGTAAAAATGATCACTTCACATAAAATCTAAGAACCTTACAAGAATAAAATTCTATTTCCTTCCCCATTTTTGTACTATTATTGTCGTGTATATTTTACATTTATATACATCTACAATGTCATTATTTTTTATTTCAGGGATCAGCAGAGTATGGCCCACAAGCCAGCACCTGTTTTTGTAAATAACGTTTTGTTGGAATACAGCCATGCCCATGTGTTTATGATTGTCTATGGCTGCTTTCTCCCTACTGTGACAGAATCGTGTAGTTGTAAGAGAGACTGCATGGCCCACAAGCCTAAAATATTTGCTATGTGTCCCTTTAAGAAATTTTGCTGACCTCTACTTTAAACAATCAGTTGTTTCTTAAAGAAATTAAGGGAAGTAAAAAAAAAGATACTTTATATATACCTACATATTTACCATTTCCAGAGCTCTGCATTCTTCCATGTAGGTCTGAGTTTCCACCTGGCATCCTTCCCTGCAGCCTAAAGGACATACTTTAGTGTTTCTCCTAGTACCTGCCTGCTAGTGACAACTGAAAAAAACTTTTTTTCCCCACTTTTATTTTTGAAGAGCATTTTCACTGGATGTGGAATTCTGGTTTTGATGGGTTTTTGTTTGTTTGCTTGTTTGCAGACCTCCAAACCATGTAAGTCATAGTCTTCTGGTGTCTGTTGTTTCTCTAAAGAAAGCAGCCATTATCTGCATTGCTATTTCCCTATAGCTTTTTTTCTCTGACTGCTTTAAAGTTTTTCTCTTTATCTTGGGTTTTCAGCAGTTTGCCTTTTATGTGCCTTAATGTGGTTCTCTTTGTTTTTATCTTTTTAGGAATACCCTGAGCTCCCTGGGTCTGCAGATTGATGCTTTTCATCAAATTTGGAGAATTAGCACCATTACTTCTTTGAATAATATTTCTACCATTCTTCTTCTGCTACTGAGATTCTTATTACATGTATTTTAGACTTTGATATTGTCCTACATGTCACTGAGGGTATGCTCATTTTTATTAAATCTTTTCACTCTTTATCCTTCAGATTTGATAATTTCTGTTGATCTATTTTCAAATTCACTAGCCCTTTCTTCTGCAGTCTTTGAGCTGCTGATAAGCCCATGTAGTGAAATTTTTATTTTATATATTGTGCCTTTAGTTCAAGAATCTCCATCTGGTTTTTACTATAGCCCCATTTCTCTACTGAGGTTCCCTATATGTTTACTCATTATGAACATCTTTTCCTTTAAGTTTTTTGAGATTTTTATATTAACTGCCTAAAGTTCTTGCATGCTAAGTCTAACATCCAGACATCCAATTTGGAATCTGTTTTTATTGACTGACTTTTTTCTTCACCATAGGTCACATTTTCCTGTTGATTCACATCTACTAATTTTTTACTGTATGATGGACATTGTAATTTTTACATTGTAGGGAGTTTGGATTGTATCATCTCCCTTAAGATGTTGAGTTTTGTCTGGCAGGCATTTAAATTACTGTTGTATCCTTTTGATCCTGACAGGTTAGCATTATTCTTTGTTAGGGAGGTGTTTTAGTTTCCAAGGCTGCTTAAAGCAGGTACCATGAAATGTGTTGGCTTACACAATGGGAATTTATTAGCTTACAGTTTTGAGACCAGGAAAATGGAGGCATCATCAAGGCAATGATTTATTCCCAAAGACTGGCTGCCAGAGATCCTTGGCTCCTCTGTCACATGGCAAGGCACATGGTGGCATCTGCTAGTCTTTCCCTTCTCTCCAGGTTTCATTGCTTTCAGCTTCTTGTTCCCATGGCTTTCTCTGTCTTCCTCTCAATTTCATTCTCTCATAAAGGACTCTAGTAATAGGATTAAGATCCATCCTGAATGAAGTATGTCACACCTTAACTAAAGTAACCTCATCAAAAGGTCCTACTTATAATGGGTCCATACCCTCAGGAATGGATGAAATTTAAGAACATATTCTTCTGGGGTACACACAGCTCCAAACCAGCACAAGAGGAATCTATTTTGATACTGAATTTAGTCCTGAGGTATTGTGGTTCCTCTATAGGATAGTCCTTACTCCTATAGCAGAGCCTTTCTAAGTCTCACCTGAATGCCCAAAGCATTCAGCAAAGCCTAACCTCAGACTGAACCAGAACTCCCAACACCTCCTCCAAAAGTACAACTTCTAGTGTTACTATTCAGCTTACAGAGAAAAGAATCTCTCCTAGGCCTTGTGGAGTCTTTCCTGGAACATGCATGGCCTAGTTCTTAGCTAAGAATTCACCCAGTGAATCCCCACACAAACTTCCATCCCCAGCAGCCTGCACAGCTCCTTTCTTCTCTGGTGCCTTGTTCTACAAACTTCAACTGCTTCAGCAGCCCAGAACCCCAATTGCTGCCTCTCCATCTCAGCAAATTCACTACTCATCTTGGAATCCACCTCCCTGTCCTGCAGCAGGCAGAAAGCCAAGGCAATCATGGGGTTCACCTTGTGTGTTTGTCATATCTCAACACCACATTTCTGCACTGCCTGTTATTCAATATCTGAAAGCAATTGACTCATATTTTGTTCATCTTTTATAGTTGTTTTCTACAGAAGGACAAAACCCATGACTCGATAATGGCCAGAAGTGGAAATCGGACAGATGCAATATGGATCTAAAATAGTGGTTCCCTTCCAGGGCTATATGTTGGAATAACCTGGGGAGTTTTATTTTAATCCTAGTGCCCCAGAGTCATTTTTTATGAGCTCAGGTGATCTGAAAGTGCAGTCAAGTTTGAGAAACAATCTAAAGGACATAAGAGTGTTTCCAGTCTTGCTTCTCATTTTCATAAATGTAGGCTTCTTTGTCTTATTTGATGCAAAAGAATCCCCTTAAATCACTCTGGTCTTCCTTGAATCAGCCTATAAAGAGGACTTTGATAACTTCTTTTATAGCACAAGGACAGCTACAGTACTATCCTTTGTAATAAGACTTGCTAGGTCAACTATTTCTGTGCTTCCCAGTTCATATTTACTTGATTAATAATTTACAGTCATCCTGAAGATTACTCTGTTTTTGAAGGTCATCCTATTAAACCATAACCACATGTTCTAACACAACGTCAAAATGTGATTACTGATTGCTTTGGAGATTCTATAGACTTGAGACTTCCTGAGACTAAAGGAACCAAGAGAGCACACTGAATTTGGAGGATATTACAAAAATACACCTTATCTTTAGAATCAGACTGGATTCAAGCCATAAGCCAGGCCAATATCCATCTATCCAGGTCACTAGTTGTAGGGGAAGGGTAACACCGAGGGACTGGGAGAAAATGTCTGAAGAATGAGAACATCCTCAGAAACATCTTTAGAGTAGACATTACCACATCTTTCATCTTGCTTTTTTAAAAATAATGTTTTATTTGTAAATGTTACCAAAAAGCCTTTTGATCTTAATTAAGAATATTAATTATATATATTAATGTTTTATTGAAAGCAATGAGATTTAAAATGTTGCATTTTAAAATGTATTTAACATATTGGTTTAATACTTTATAATACAGCAATATGAAAATCTAGTTTTAGTTCATTTAATTACATTACTGGGTTTTAATGGGTATTTTAGCTGAAAATGGTATCCCACAAAGATCAGTAAATACAAATGGAAGAAAGATATTAGCCGTGTTTATTTAATTATGATACTTATTCATCAATCCCATTCACCAATTACACAAAAGATTTGTTGGTAATTCAGCTAGCTAATTTCCTTCCTGTTTGATACCAATCTATTGTTCTTGCAAACTAATCAGAGATATTCCATTTTTATAATTTTAGTAAATGGTTTGAAAGCCTGAAAATTTAATTAGGAACCTTTTTAAACAGGTTAGAAAATTGTTTCCAACTTTTTGAAGTGGAAAAATATGAAAAAATTATGAAGTGACACATGATTTTCAGTAACAAAATCACATAATGACAGAAATATTTCCAAACGTCTGTTTTTAAAAATTCTATCTAGAGTTTCTTTTAAAAAGCAGTTACTGACATATTCAGTGTTAAAATAGCTTCTTTAACCATGAAAGATCAGGTTGTACATTTTGTCTGTTTTGTTTTTCAAAAGTATCTGCTAGATATTTTATCTCTGAAAACAACTTGCCATTTCAGAAAACATCAGCAAATTTGGAATGCTGCCCTTTCACATTAGGGAATTGTGTATCTCATCTTTAACTTTGACAAATCTTTTAAAAGACATTTCTGTGAGTACTATTACCATCTGTGTGATACAAAAGACTGTCATGGGTCGTTCCCCATCTGTTTTAGTTTCCTGGCTGCTAAAGCAAATGCCATGCAATGGGTTGACTTAAACAATAGGAATTTATTGGCTCATGATTTTGAGGCTAGGAGAAGTCCAAAATCAAGGCATCATCAAGGCAATGCTTTCTTCTAGAAGACTATGGCATTTGGGGGCTGGCTGGCAGAAATCCTTGGTCCCTGGCTTTCTGTCACATGGTAACGCACATGGTGGCCATTCCAGGCTTCTCATTTCTGTTGACTTCTGGCTTCTTCCCTGTTCCTTTTTGTCTATGTGTCTGCATTTCATTCTGCTTATAAAGGACTCCACAATAAGATTAAGACACATCCTGATTCAGTTGGACCACACCTTAAGTGAAATAAGCACATCAAAAGTTCCTATTTACAACGAGTTTATACCCACCAAGAATTGATTAAATTTAAGAACATGTTTTTCTGGGGCACATGGCTCCAAGCTCTAACACCATCTTATTAAAAAAGTACTGCAGATTACCCTATTTTGATAATTTTGTTTATACAGCTTTATTCAGATGTAAGTGTGTACAATAAATATCACACATTTAAAGTGGAAAAGTGAACAATTTGATGAGTTTAGACATATGTGTATGCCCCATGTAACCATCACCACAATCAAGATAATGAACATATTCATCCACATTGTGCCATGTACCCTAGAAAAGCCGTGTTCTCTAATTCTGATTCAATATTGTAGGGTGGGATCTTTTTAATTAAGTTGTTTCCATAGAGATGTGACCCACACAATTGTGGGCGAGACCTTTTGAATAGGTGGTTTCCATGGAGCTGTGTCTCTGCCCATTCAAGGTGGGACATAATCCACTTACTGGAGTTCTTTATAAGGGAACCATTTGGAAAAAGCTCAGAGCTGACACAGAGAAATTTGGAGATGCAGAAAGAAAATGCCCCCAGGAAAGCTGTTTGAAACCAGAAGCCAAAGGATCAGCAGATGCTAACCACTTGCCTTCCCAGATCTGCCTTTCTTGGTTTAAGGTATCTTTCTCTGGATGCCTTAGTTGGACATTTTTATGGCCTTAGGACTGTAAACTTGTAACTTAATAAATTTCCTTTATAAAAGCTAACCCATTTCTGGTATATTGCATTTCTATCAGCATTAACAAAGTAAAACACACACCAAAAGTTTCCTGTAGTCCCTTTGTAATCCATACCTACCCCTATCCCCAGGCCACCATCAATATGTTTGTATCACTGCAGATGAGCTTGCATCTTTTTAAATTGTACAGAAATAGACTTATGTAGTGTATACTCTTTTTTGTTTCATTTCTTTTACTCAACACAATTATTTTTTTTCTTTTAAATATTTTTATTGAGATATCTTCACACACATACAGTCCACACAATCAGTATACAATCAAAGGCTCACAATATCATTACATAGTTGTGTATTCATTACCATGATTGTTTTTTAGAACATTTGCATCACTCCAGAAAAAGAAATAAAAAGAAACAAGAAAAAACTCATACATCCCATATCCCTTACTTCTTCCTCTCACTGACCCACAGTATTTTAATCTACCCAATTTTTTTTACCCCTTCCCCTACCTACTATTTATTATTTTTTGTTCTTATTTACTCACCTATCCACACCCTGCATAAAGGGAACATCAGACACAAGGTTTTCACAATCACATGGTCACACATTGTAAAAGCTATATAGTTATACAATCGTCTTCAAGAATCAATGCTACCTGAACACAGTTCAACAGTTTCAGGTACTTCCCTCCAGCCACTCCAATACACCATAAACTGAAAAGGGATATCTATATAACGCATAAGAATAACCTCCAGGATAACCTCTGGACTCTGAAGTTTCTCAGCCACTGAAACTTTAATTTCTCTCTTCCCCCTTTTGGTCAAGAAGGCTTTCTCAATCTCATGCTGCCTTGTCCCAGCTCATCCCTGGAAGTCATGTCCCATGCAACACAATTATTTTGATATTGACCCATATTATTGCATAGTTAATTTCTTCAATTGCTGAGTAATGTTCCATTAAATGGCTGGACTTCAATTTATTCATCTATTCCTCAGCTGATGGACCATGGCCTCATGGTCCAGTCCCTACTTGACATGTAAACTCCTTATTACTGCTAAATGAGTCAGTTAAGATAGGAATGATAACTTATTTCCTCTTAGATGTGTGTGGGAAGTGGGGCTGGAAACATGCCAATACTTAGGGCTGGTGTGAAGTGTGGTATAGTATTGTTACAGGCTCTGTACTTCAAGGAAAACACAGACAAGAGCAAAGAGCCTAGAGGTTCTTGCATGAAGGAGAGTGTTCCCTGCGGATAAGAACAGAAGGGGGAGATGAGCCATCTTTGTATTTGGCACTGGTCCCCACTCCTCAGGTATGAATTTCTCCAGTCCTCTGTGAAGCTGAGCTATTATTTCTTTTAAAATACCATCACATTCTGAAGGGAAGAGACAGTGAAAGGGTGTATATGGAGATGTACATATATATATACATATATGTAATATAAATATGTGTACACAAAAATGTGAGATCTTCCTTTATGAGAGTTTTATCAAGTTCACATGAAAATGCCCTTGCCTGATTGTACATGACGATTTTGCAATACCCATTGGGCCCAACATAACAAACTCAGGATCAGACACAGCAAAATGGCTCATAATTCAACGAACAATTTGATGCAGCTGTTTAATGGTTGACCATAATAAAAGAGTAGCAGCTCTAAAGCTATTTCTAGCATTGATTCTTACCCTAGTAGTCATAGCCAATCACACCCAATCTTTCCTAAGGGAAAAGCAAAATTAGAAGATGGTAATCCTTCCATTTGTTTTATCCTCTCTGGTCGAAGATAAATTCTTCATCTAAGTCTGGTGAGCAAACATCCACAAGTTCTCCTTTCCCTGGACAAGAATACAACCTTTAAGTCCTTTCACAACCCATACCTCAGGGCCATACTCTGTCCTAGAGGGAGGAAAAAGAAAGGAGAGGGTTCAAATAACCCTCAATGCTCAGTGAATCATCCCCTGCCTCTGTTTCTTTTGTTAGAAAAAAATTTAATTGAAAAATAATTTTAGGGCCAAATAAGAATATATTTCTGGGCTCCTACCATTCATTCCATTTTACCTATACTAAAAGTGAGGAGGGTAGGATGGAGAGCAATCAGTTGCACATGATGGTACAGCCCACTCATTTGAATCTGGATTTTGGGAAACAGAAAAAAAAAGTCTTCCACCTGTGTGCAATAGATTGTGTCTCTGAAACATCTAAGGAGAAGGTTCTCAATTTGAGGCCATCTTCAAGTTTTCTGTAAAATAGCAATGGGTTGGCTGGAAGATCATTCAAATCCCCTACCCACTCTGATATTCTCTGCTGAATGAAAAGAAGGAGCCTGGAGAAATTTGCAAGGACATTATTTTTAAAGGTTTTATTCAGCATTTGTTCACACTCTGTCTTTAAATCCAAATACAGAATATGCTATCAAACTGTATTCACTGCTTCATAAAGGCACAGTGCTTACTACATGAGTTTCTTGGAGCTAATTCACCCAGGACAAAGGGTGACTGCTTCTTCTCTGTCTCCAGTACCCAGTGCAGGGCCTGGATGAGTGATGGAGAAAACTTCCTAAATGGATCAATGGATGGATGGATGGACAGTTTCTGGAGCTAGGATCAGGAGCTGGAGTAACTCAGGAAGAAAACATGGTGCATTTGGGACTCAGGGAAGGAGGGCTAATAGAATCAAATTAAAGGCACTTTAAAGAGAGGTTAACAGAGGGACTGAAGTGCAACTTCTATGTCACAAGTACTCTGGGATCTTCCCCTGGGCAGGACTCTGTCTGAAGTTCTGGGTTTATTACTGACTTATTATTTGCCAGTTGAGTGATTTCCCCTTGGCTGTCATCTTTTCACTGTCAAGGTAAACTACTCAGGATGCTGTCAGCTCCTCAGGGCAAGAATCTCTGTCTGTTTTTCAATACATACGTATTGTCCACATGTCTATTCTGAATATCAATGTATTTCAAGGGTCTAGAACAGTGCCTGACACATAATAGATAATTGATGTATATTTAATGAACAAATGAATAAATTGAAAATGAGAAATTTCGTTCTTTGAGTCCAAGGAAAGAGTCATCACTTTCTGACCAACCCTTTTTTGCAGTATAAAGTGGTTGGAAATTTGGAAACACAAGACTTTCATGTGACTTGTGTAAACTAATGACTGAAATCAGGTTCAACGAAGAGGAGCAAGTTTGTGGTCCCGAGCCAGTGACCAGGTTCCAGGTCAGTTTTGACACTACAAGCCACGGACTCATAGGCCCACTACCCTCCTCCATGGGGCACCACCTTCTCTGCTATTGTGTGAGTTTTAATAATGGATCATCCTCATAGGGTTTTTATGTGAATTTACTAAGTTAATAGGCAAAATAGCACTTAAAAAAGAGCATGATACTTATTACTAAGTTTTATATATGTGGTGTTTATTGTTGCTTTTCTTGATTCCTTGAATTATCTGAAAGTATATGCCATTAGGTGAAAGAAAGGGATTCTTTTTTTTTTTCTTTCCTCTTTTTTTTTTCCTCTTTCTGTAAATTGGCACCACATATCTTTTTTCAAAAAAGTTTTATTCACATACCATACAATCCATCCAAAATGTACAATCCGTGGCTCTCAGTATAATCACAGAGTTGTGCATTCATTACCACAATCAATTTGAGAACATTCTCATTGCACAAAAAAATAAAAAAATTCTTCGTATACACGCCCAGTCTCCATTATTGAGACTTAGCATTGGTGTAGTACCTTTGTTACCAATGATACAAGAAAATTGCAATGTTACTGTTAACATAGTCCATAGTTTGCATCAGTTCTACTTCTTCCCCACCCAGAACCAACATTTTTAAACAGGAAACTGGGCTTAAAATCAACTTCAAGGCCTCCCTTATAAGGGAAATGAAGAAATGGAGCACAAAAGCACAAAAGCATCCTGACCAGTGTGTGTTGGTGTGGGGAGTCCAGGTGCTAAGTTCACGAATAGAATGGCATTGGACTTTTGATGGTTAAGTTTATATGTCCACTTGGCCAGGGTATGCTGTCCAGTTCTTTGGTCAAGCAAGCACTGGCCTGATAGTTCCTATGAGGGCATTTCCTGGATTTCAAACATTAGTCAATTGATTGCATCTATGGCTGATTACATCTACAGTCAAAAAAGGAGATTGCATTCAGCAATGAGAGAAGTCTCATCCAATCTGCTGAAGGCCTTAAAGGAAGAACTAATGATTTCAGCAGTCAAAAGAATTTCTGTCTCTACTTTAGCCAGCCAACTTCTCCTGGGGAATTAGTCAACAACGTCACCCAGTTTCCAACTTGCAAAATTCAAACTTGCCAATACCCATAGTCTCACGAGTTGATTCTTATAACAAATCTCTGAGTATTTACGTATGTATCCCTTTGGTCCTGTCTCTCTGGATAATCCTAATACAGGCTTGGTTTGGGTCCCAACAGACTGGAGAAAAGATTGCAGAGGTCCCCAGACCTTCTAGCACATGGATTTAGTGTTGCCCTTCTCCAAGAATATTTAGTATATGCTAAAGGAAATAATCATATAGACAAGATTTATCTACAAAGATGCTCACCCAAAGATAAGACTGGAAACTCTCTAGACAATTTATTTATTTAAATACATTTTGACAGACCCATATAATGACTGTGTAGATTAAAAAGGAAGAAGGTTCACTATATAAGTTTTTTTTAAAAGGCAATGGAAAATGTATGCATTATATAATACGATTTTTTAAATGAAGCTATACAAACTATACAAAGACACACACTACACTCATAAATAAATGTATATATTATTCAGGTATAAATAGTAAATATGTGTATATGTTCCATTTATTAATGATTTTAATGGATTTTTCATTCAGAATTTAAAATGTTCTGATGTTTTACTTTTTTTGCAGTGAATATGTAACACTTTCGAAGAAATAAAAAAGGGTTAAAAAAAATTTCCATAGGGAGATAGCCAAAGGAACCAGTTTCTAATAGAGGAATTTCAAATTGGAAATCCTTTGCTTTTTGGGGGGCTGGGGGTCTTCTCCGATGCCCCCATCCTTCTCCCTCCCATCTCAGTACCCACTCCACTCACAGGGTCGAAGCCCCAGGTGCCCCCTTGGGGAGACGTGCAGCCACGTCCCAGCCTGCAGTCCTCAGGGTCACTTTTCTGAGGCATGTGAGCAAGTCTGGTACATTATTCCATCTCCTCTGTATCCAACAGCCAGCCCGAAGCTTAGACTGCTAAGTGGTAACACCCTGTAAAAATAAACATTTAGGAGAAAGAAGCAATTCACTTGGATGACACACAATACAGACATTCAGAAAGAGGCAATATTGTTCCCCAAAGGCAGATGATAATGCCTGGAAAATCAGCCTCCACTAAGTATAAAATACTAACCTTGATCTGTAAAAGTCATCATTGAAGGAAAGTAGCTCTGAGGGCATATGACAGCATTGATTAATAGCTAATCATTCCATATGAGATGATTTTTTCCTCCGTTAGTGGAATTTTCCATTAGACTTGCTAACAATATTTTATGTCAAATAAGTTATAAATTCAGCTGAAAAGTCAAAGCTATGATGGTATGATCAAGAAATGAAGGCCAATTTGAAGTGTACAGGGTACAGAGTTTAAATATAACTCTATCCCTGGCATAATCAAACACTAAATTGCATTAGTAAGCATAAGAACACTTTGGGGAGGCTCACTAAGGTAAGCTTTGAAACTCATAGCTCAAGAAAAGTAGGGCATTCTTGGCCCTTGTTTAATTGCTATAGCAGAGAACAGCAAACCAAACCACAAAGAAGCAACACCCACAAATTCACTTTCACAGGCCCGTTTCAGAGCCTAAATTCAAACAGCTGGAATTATCATTCCAGAAACATCATTCTGCCTTTGGAAGTAAGAGATCTACCCCCTAAAAGGAAATGTGCATTTCATTTCAACAACAGGGTAGTGTTCTGGGCCTCGTCTATTCTCTGAATAAATAGCATTTTTAAAGAGCATATATTCTCAAAATGGCATTAGAATACAGCAAATTTATTTCAGTCATGGAGGGTTTCAAGTTAAGGAAGAATAAAGACAATCTCTGCTTCTAAGGCTCTAAATTCCAAAAAATGAAAAATTGGGGGTAGAATTTCTTTTGAACATTAGAAGATCATAAGGAAAGACCTAGTCAAGGGAAGAGGAGGTCTTAGAATGAAGACAGAGTGGCAAGAACTTACAGGCTCAGGTGTCAGAGGGCAGACTAGTCAGTGATGCATTTGTACAGGGAAAGTGAGCACCTGCCCAGTTTCCTAAAATCTCAGTTGGAGAAAGTGAGACAGAACTCCAATCCCTAGAATTGATAATATACCCAGGGTTATTTTAACAGGGAAAAAATCTATATCTAATAAAACCCTGGCTCTCAGGCAGCCACATCTTTAGAACCCCTGGGCTTCTAAACTGGGTCCCAACCAGGAAATATGAAGCACACACATACACACTGATCTACAGATAAAAGTGCCCAGAGTATATTTACATCTTTTTATTTTCTAAGTCAATTCAGTCTGGCTTGACCCTGAGCCATCAACCTTAGCAGAAAAACCAGTCTGAGCCGTATTTTGGAGGTTTGCCTCCCCAACCCCTTGGGGCTCATGCAGGAAGTCCTGGGCTAAACCCTGCAGAGAGCTGGAGGAAGAGTTTTAGACCTAGGGCTCCTACCTACAGCCCACATGGGCCTCACCCAGGTGGACTGTGTCACTTCTTCCTGGCTAATCTTAAGCATGACGATCCAAGATACAGTTTCTAAGGGGGTCTGGCAATTCTCGCAGGGCACCCAACTCAGGCACCCCACCCCAGACATGATGGGCAAACAGGACATAGTTCTCTCCTACAGCGGAAACCCCCAAAAGCCTACACTCAAGCCATCCACCTATCCTCTGGTTTGCTTCCCTCCCTTCTTCTCTTCCAAAACAGTAGCCTCCTTCCTTCACAATTGGTGATGGAGATAGAGGGGCTGTGGAGACAACCTCAGCCTAAAAACTGACCTCCCTTCCAACTATAGGGGGTACTGACCCTAATCCAGATGTTACAAACTGGATACCTAGGGGCGAAATCCTGGGTTAAGCCCCACTCTGCTTGTATTACTTGCCAGCACTTAAAAATCTGCAAATTTCACATTTAAAAAACCAAATTTCTATATTCTATTAAAAACGTAGGTGGTCTGGCCATACCAGGCCGACATTCCCAGAGCCATAAATGGCTGGGGCTGACTAATAGCTTTAGGTGAGGTACGTGTTCTCTGTTTTGCTGCAGTCTCCGCTATTCCCTGTTGCTCGCTAGGGCCCCTCCACAAACTTACATTACCCATGTAACCCTTGTAAGAATTGGATTCTGCAATTGTTGATCTAGATTCGAGGATTTAAAGGTCTGGATGCCTTTCCCGGAATAAGAAAAGGAAAGATTGCCTTTTCATTACTTTAAATTTCCCAGAGAACAAAGCAAACGTGAACATTCCAGTAAATTGTCCTGTCATTTTCAGCCATGTAGAGCTCCACCAGTAGTAAAGCCCAAAAGGAGCTGAACACCAGGTACCATGAACTTCCCAAAGTTCCCACTTGGCAGGCAGTAGCTAATCTGTCCACACCGCCTCCGCACAGGGAAACCTCTCCCCACGAGAACAGAAGGACCAGTCCCGGCTGGCAATGTCTATGAGATGCCTGCCTTTCCTGCCATGACTCAAGGAGCTAGGACTGAAGAGAAGAGAGGAGAATGATAGAGAGGGCAGGGCAGCGCCCAGGAACAGCAGGGACGTGGGTTTGTAAAGCCAGCACCAGAAATGGCCAGCATGTTAAGAGAAGCTGGGATGGACAGTTGATCCCAACAGTGGAAAGCAGAGAGCCAGCTTGGAAGAACCCGAGATAGTGACTTGTCACGTGGCAGGGGCTGGGGGACAGGAACCCCGGATAGTGACTTGTCACATGGCATGGGGTGGAAGACAGGCAGTTCCTGCCCTCAGCCCATGAACATGACACTGTCCAAGTCAGCCAGCCGGGCGGTAATTACAGTACAAATTGACACAACAACAGCAGCAAGCCATCCCTTAGGCCTCAGCTCCATACCTCCTACATTTATATTTGCATCACATCCCAGAAATTTAATGTGGGAGACAGGCACAGAAAACTGTTAAAATGCATACAGCTGAAAGGTGGTTGGGTAAGCCCCCAACATCCACTTGTTCCCCTAACTAGAATGACCTAGCTCTAACAAGTGCTGGGGAGTGAATGGACTTCAAGAAGGGTTGGGATTGGACACAGGTGCCTTTCCTAACCTCCAGGGTCACCGGTGCACACCCGGCAAATGCAGCTCAGGCCCTGAGACTGAGTGTCTCTGCTCAGAAAACCCAGAGCACAGCCCTCACCAGCAGCCTGGGTGGTCTGGATTACTCTCTTTTATCAAATAGTGTGGACCCTGTGATGCCAAAGCACAAACAAACAGGAATCATCCCTTATCTGCTCTGTCTGGAACATTCCTGGTGCTGGAGGTACCCCACAAGCAGGGACGTGGGGTTAGAAGGAAGAGCTCCAAAGCCACGGAAGTGGTGAGGCCACTGGTTGGAGTGGATGGAGTAGCTGGAACACTGGGGAAAAGGAGAAGGACTTCAGCATTTATGAAGTGCTTTCTCCATAAGACAGTGTGAGTAAGGCACTTTGCCTCAAGCAATGTTCCCCAAAATGACATCGGTACTGTGCTATCTGTCCCAGTGTGTCAGGACTGCAGCAACAGAGCATCCCACATAAGCTGGCTCAAGCCCCAGGCATTTACGGGCTCATAGATTTGGAGGCTAAAAGTCCAACATCAGGGAGCTGGCAGGCCATGCTTCCTCTGAAGTCTGTGGCACCCTGGTGGTGGCTGGCCCACAATCTGTAGCTCATTCTCCGCCTCCACCACTGGGCCCAAATTTCCCTGCTTATAGGACTCCAGTCATATTGGGTGACAGCCCACCCTGATTCAGTTTGGCATCATCTTGACTTATCACATCTTTTTCAAAGATCCTTTTTATATCACAGGATAGGGCCTTAGGACATGAATGTGGCTTTCCAGGGTATGACTCAATCCGGAATCTTATCCCCATTTCACAGAGAAGGACACTAAGGTTTAAACAAATCGTCTGACTTGCATGAAGCCTCAGTGGAAAGGAGGAGCCGGGGTTTGAACCCAAGTCATTTGACTCCAAAGCCAGGGAGTCCAGCGATCTACAAGGAAAGGTCAAAGGAGATGGAGAAATTAGAAACCAGCGAGATAAAACGAAAACCCCAAGCACTTGTGTCACCACAACCAAGGGAACAGAATTTAAAGAAGGGGGTGGTCGCAGCATCAAATGCTGCTGAGAGCTGTGCTTAGAAGAGGATTCCAGATGGAGCCCTGGAGCTGACAAGGAGGACATTTGTGGGGATATCCGAGTGTGGGGGGGGGTCGGGGAAAACAGTGCAGTGGTGGGATGACGGCAGAAATCAAAAGGAATGAATGGAAGGTGAGGACGTGTAGACAGGGAGGGCAGACTCATCTTCCAAGAATCTGGGCTGTGGAATAAAGGTCACCATTCATAACCCCACACAATGTGCAATTTCATTGTAAGGCCAAAATAGAAGATAGACAACAGAGAACTTGTCCAAACTTCACCTGCCGACAAAATACTACAAGCTTCCTAGGGCATGAACTGTCACATCCCAACCCTTCCCCGTTTTCTTAGCTTCAACTACGTTTGCTGGGAGAAAGAACCCCTGTTCATACTTCTGAAGTCCCTTTCCAGCCTTTCAGCATCCGATAGTCAATTTGCAAGTGTAATCTGTCCAGCCATGTATGACAACCCCATAAATGGACAAAGAATGTCCTGTGAACATCGTTAGGGTTTGCTGACGGGTCATTAACTGCAGTCACCCACGCTATGCATCACTTCTACAACTTGCATTCTGTCCACTGAAAACATTCTCCATAAACGCAATTTTGCCCTTGAGATGGCTTTCCGATTCACAAATCCCATTTCCCCAGACCCTTAGTGTGAAGTTTGTTTGTTTGTCTTTAGAAAGCAACCACTTGTGACTAAGACATTCAAACATTGACAGTCATCTACCTCGGGGGCAAGGGGGCCACAGGAGGCTACCGCCTGTCCCTCCAACTCCCCTACTTGTAAAGCAGGTTGTTTGTTTGTTTTGGTATTGCACCAGCACTGAATAATGTAAATTTCTTTTCAAGAATCTTTAAAGAGACCCATGATATAGAACAATGTCAGGGAAAGGAAGAAACAGATTTTCTTCCATCAGCCTACCTGAATTTTGTTAAGGGTGGAGATATGCTCAGATTTTCCATGAAGGGTTAAATATGCAAGAAACTCAATCCTCAGAAATTATGATAATGATAAATTACTAAAGAAAAGACTTTCCTCAGTCCCCATAGCCCTCTTCTCAAAGAATTCCACAGAGCTTAGAAAGATATAGGAGACAAAAGAGGTAAAGAAAAATCTAGGGCAAAAGCAAAAAAGTGGAAAATGTCACGGCAGCATTCCTGAATGCTAAACTAAGCCCTGGTTAATAAAATACTTGGAACGCGTTTCCTAAAGCCAACCTTTCCTTGTTCATTAAGGAAAGAAAAAAAAAATACACAGAGTCTAGCATTTCACAGAACAGGGGTGAAATAGAACTGAAAGTGTAAATTCAAAAATCTTTTGCATCTAACTGAAGAGATCAAACATTCAGAGAAGTGACAGTAATTAAAACAGGCTTCCCCTATTCTTTTTGAAACATTTGCTGGCAGCTGCTGAGAACTGAGCTAAAGAAAGGAGAGAACATCAAGTAGGAAGGGAGGTTTGCTCTCTAATCAGCTGCCCATTTTCGGCGAGAATTGTGGGGGAAGGTAGGGGACAGAGAGGGAGGAGAGAAGGAGAGTTCGGGGCTCAGGGCCAAGATGCGACTGTTCCTGCCTAGGGACCTGCACTACCGGGGCGCCCCTCCTCCCACCGGCAGCGCCCCTCCCCACATCAAACCGCCCTGAGGAGGTTCAACTGTGGTGTTATTGGGCAAATATCTCTTGCTCTCCCGGGTTCGGTCTCAGCTCTGTCTTTTTAGATGTTAATTTTATGACTCACTCAAAGGCTTTCCAAAGAAAGAGGCTTTTAAGTAATGAAAGAATTAAGTGGATTTTAAAGCCAGGGCAGGCTGATTCAGATCAGTCTCTGGAAAGGTACAAAAGCATGCTGTAGAACTGGTTTGGCCTGGAACTGAAACCACACATAGAAGAAAATGTTTGTAATATAGGGAGGTGTCACTTCCAGAAGGGAACTTAGCGAGCGCCTGTTTCCCATTATGATTTATTTATCTCCCCTGGGCTTCTCCCCTTTGCGGGTATCATTTATCACAGGGAAACCAAAAAGAATCGCCAGATACAAACTCCTACATTTAAATACTAAAGATTCATATCAAAACAATAACATTTTCTTAGGTCGAACCTAAAATAACAAGTTTCAACATGGGACGATGTTTAACCAGTCTTGTCCAAGACTCAGGATTTTGGATGACTTTTAAACTTCAGTTTATTGTGGAATTTTTTTTTTCCATTTGCAAGATTTAAGTGTTTTAACAAGTATCTGCTGGTGTAAGGACTAACAAAAGCACCAGTGAGTCACAAAAGCATCTATTTAAACATAAATTGCTAAAATAAAAGGAAAGTATGGGGAAGGGGGTATCCTTTCAGGGGAAAAGCCAGAGGCTCACCAACACTGCCATGGCTAATGGGACAATGCCTCTGGGCTCCCCCAGCACCTCTGCAACCCACACCCCTCCACCTTCCAGGATCTGCAAAGGCAAAGAGAAGCTCAACTGGCTTCTTTTCATTCTTCCTTAAAAAAAAATAAAACATTTCAAGCATACACGAGGGTGTCGGCAGTAATACAATCAACACCTTTGGCTCCCCAGCATCCAGCTTAAGAAATTAAACTACAGATACTGTCCTAGGGTAACCCCTTTATCACATTCTCCTCCCTCCATTTAAGAAGCAACTCTTGTCTTGAATTCAGTGGCCTCATTTCAATGGACTTCTTTGTACTTTTACTACATATGTATATATTGCTAAACACGATTTAGGTATTATTTTATGTTTTCAAGTTTTATATGAATGGCTACCCAAAGATGTGTGAGGCGCTGGGCAAATGGTTTTTGCAGGCCTCCTGTCTACATAAACAATCTGTGTTGCCCAAAACAGTGTGTTAGCAGTCTACTCTTGCACTCTGCCATGAAAGAAATACTGCACCTGCCAGCATGCGCAATCTGTTTACGGCCCTTCCTGGAACCTAGGTCTGCCTTGGCACACAAGATACAAGCCAGAGCTGCACAGGGCATCTGGTCAACCCATGCACGAGGGAGGAGTTGAGGAAAAAAGGGGGACCCATATGGGTCCCTGTCCAGGCTCCAGAGACCCTGCCCTGAGAGTTGCCAGCTTCAGCTGGTCCCAGGCATTGGAGGGGAACGTGGATGATTTCAAGGAAGGTGCTCCAAAGTGTATAGACTCCCAAGACATAGGGCCCAGGACAGGAGCTCCACTTGCCCCAGTCTGAAGCTGGCACTGGTATACCATATGTAAACTTTTGCAACGTCATGTTTTTCACTCAGCACTGTGAGATTTATCCATGTTGACCACGTTAGCTCTAGCTCATTTGTTTTCATTGCCTTTTAGCATTCCATTATCTGAAGGTATGCCAATTTATCCATTCTTTTGATGGGGGGCCATTTTGTCTGTTTCCAATTTTCTTCTTTTATGAAGATTTTAGATATTCCTGTACCTATCTCCTTGTCAGGTACAAGGGTTTGTCTAGGATACAAACCTAAAAGAGGAAACACTCGATCTTATGGTATGTGTATTTACAACTTCATTAGCTATTGCCAAATTGCTATAGAAAGTGGTTATAGCAGTTTACACTCCCACTAGCACAATTCCCATTGCCTCATGCTCCCACCAGCACTTGTGATTGTCAGAAGATTTTGAAGTTTTGCCACTCGGGAAGGTGTGAAATGATATCTTGTTGTGGTTTTAATGTTCATTTTACTGATTACTAGTAACTTTTCATATGTTTATTTGACATTTTGATTTCTTCTTCAGTGAGTTGCCTATCTCTTCTATCATTGTTTGTTTTTTTCTATTAATATTAGGAGTTTATCAGGTACTCTGGATACTACCCTTCATAAAATCTGATACTAATCTTTGTAAGTAAAATACATTACAAATACCTTCTTACAGTTAATGGTCTATCTTTTAATTTTTGTTACTGGTGGTAAAATTTAATATAAGTAAATGTATCGGTCTTATGCATTTTGTGACTAGTAAGAAATCTTTCCCTAACCTGAAGTCATAAGCATTTTCTGCTAAAAGTTAGAAGTTTTGTCTTTACTATTTAGATCTTTAATTCACCCTGGAATTGCATTTTATTTATGGTGTGAAGATTCAACCTTATTTTTTGCCATATGAATAACAATTGCCAGAGCATTATTCTTTCTCCTCTAATCTTCCATGCTTCTCTGATGCTTATCAACTTCTCATGTATCCATGGGTAATTTTCTGTACTCTCCACTCTAAACCATTATTCTATTTATCTATGCCCTCACCAATTTCACACTGAATTGCTAGAGCTTTACAATAAATAATTATATCTGGTAGGGCAATTCCTAAGCCTTGTGTTCCTTCAAAACTAGTTATACTTGGCACTTTGCCAAGAAATGTGGAATCCTCATTTCTTGAAGGATTTTCTGTGAAAAACCTGGTTTTGGTCTTGATTAGAGTTTATTTGAATTTATAGAAGAATCTGGGGAGAAATGACATGTTTACGAAATTGTGTCTTTCTGTTTGCCTGGTATATATTTTTCATGATTTAACTTTCAACCTTTTGTTGTCTCTTGTAAACCGCCTCAA
Organism: Tamandua tetradactyla; assembly: GCF_023851605.1. Taxonomy (NCBI): domain Eukaryota; kingdom Metazoa; phylum Chordata; class Mammalia; order Pilosa; family Myrmecophagidae; genus Tamandua; species Tamandua tetradactyla. The sequence goes on along the minus strand of NC_135328.1, from coordinate 151,957,002 downwards.
TGTAGATTTCTCAAAAATCAATCTGACAATCTCTTTTAAGAGGCATTTTGGGTCCATCAACATTCATTATTACGACTGTTAGGTATTTTTAATTATTTCCTATTTCATTATCTCTTTTATCCTACTTATCCATTCTACACTATACTTTTTTCCTCCTTCTCTGCCTTATTTGGGGTTGAATGAGGGTTTTAATTTAGTTGGGTTCCACCCCTGCCCCTGGTTTCAAAATGCATATTTTGTGTAGTTCTCAAATGTCAGCATGTACCAGAATTACCTGCTGGGCTTGTTATAATGCGCACTGCTCTTCTCCATCCAAAACTATGGTCCAAAAATTTGCATTTCTACAAGTTCTCAGCTAATACAGTTGGTCAGGAGATCCCACTTCAGGAAACACTGCCCTAGTTCTATTCTTTTAGTAGTTAGCCTTCAATTTTTAATAATCATAATTAACAAAGGTTAAAATTATTCAATATCTTTGCCATCCATCCTAAAAACATATTAGAGCCTTAGAATATTTTAACTCTAATTTTCCCTCTCCCATCATACCTATCTTTTGTGGTACAAGATTTTGAGTCTGCTTTCTTTTTTTAACTCCCAAATCATATACTGTTACTGTTTTTAGGTTGAGGTTTGTTAGGATTTTCCCAAATATTTACCAATTTATTTGCTCACCATTCTTTCTTACGCTTCTAAGCTGCCTTCAGAATAATTTTTCTTCTATATGAAACACATTCTTTAGAAGTTCCTTCAGTGAGAATCTATTGGTAGTAGATGCAGAAGATTTATTGTTGCCATCGTTTGCTTTGTTGTTCATTTATTTTTGTATTTGAGCGTCTGTATTTGTTTTTATTTTGGTATAAAAAATGTCTTTTTGTTTTCTCTCACCCTTATTCTTGAGTGATAATTTAGCTGGATATATAATTCTACATTCATGGTTATTTTGTCTCAGCATTTTGAAAGTATTACTTCCCTAATAACTCTGGCTTCTGTTGTTACCTTTGAAAATCTGCTGTTAATTTTACTACTGTACCTTCATAAGTCATCTGCTCTTCCCTCTGGCTTCATATGTCATCTGCTCTTCCCTCTGGCTTCATATACTTCTCTTTTCATTCAATGTTCTCAGTATCACCATGCTAGTCCAAGGTGTTCATTCACCTCTTTGTTTGCTTGTCTTACTCATTCTGCTCGGGATTCACTATTATTCCTGAACCTGAGGATTCATAACTTTCAGCAATTCTGGAAAATTCTCAGACATTATGTTTACGTTTCTTTGCTGCTAAAAAAAATACCATACAGCAGGTTGGCTTAACAATTTATTGGCTAAGGTTTCAGAAGTTGGAAGCCTTGCTTCCTTCCAAAGTCAGTATCTTCTGGTTGGTCAGCAGTATTGGGGGTTCCTTGGCTTTTCTGTTATATGGCAATACAAATGGTAGTATCTTGTCCTTTCTCTTCCAGGTTCACTGACTTCCAGCTTCAGGCTGCTCCCATAGCTTCTCCTTCTGTGTCTAATTTTCTTTACTTATAAGGACTTCAGAATTGGATTATTAAGAGCTGACTTCATTCAGTTTGGGCACACCTTAACTAATAACATCTTCCAAGGTTCTATTTTCAAATGGGTTCACATCCCTGGGACCAGGGATTGGGACCAAAACATTTCTTTGTGGGGGACATGAAATTTGTCCCTGTATTAGTCAGATTTCTCTAGAGAAATGGAACCAACAAGAGATATCTGCAAATATGAGATTTACAAAGGTATCTCATGTAACCATGGGAATGCAAGAGTCCCAAAACCAGAGGGCAAGAAACAATGCTGGAAACTCCAAAGAAGGGTCTCAACAAACTCCACAGGAGAGGCTTGCTGGTTGAAAATGTGAAAATTCTCTCTTTTCTCCTAAAAGTCTTCAACTGATTGGATCAAATCCAACTGAGTAGATTGTCTCATTTGCAGGAAACATGCCCTTAGTTGATCATAGATGTAATCTTCTACAGTCGCAATCAACTGACTGATGACTTAATACACCAGCCTTCTGGTTTATCAGCCAGCCAGGAAATATCCTTGCAGCAACGGTCAGGCTGGTGCTTGCCTGACCAGACAACGGGGCACATCACCTGGCCAAGCTGACATCAGAACCTAACCATCACATTCCCCAACATTTATTTACCTTGTCGAAATCATCTTTCATCTGTTCTCTTCTGTTTTTATGGAAGTTTTATTAGAAAAATGTTAGATCTCCTCATTCTGTCCACTCCATCTCCTAACTCCTTCCACCATCCCATCTTTTTGTCTCTCTGCTATGTTCTGGGGAAAATCCTTCAGCTCTAATACAGTTAATTACATATGAAATTATTTCTTTAGCTGTGTCAAATCTAATATTTAACACATTCATTGGATTTTCTTTTTATTTCATTTATTATGCTTTTTACTTCTTAGAAGTTCTTCTGATTTGTGTTTTTAAAAATCTGCTTATAACTAATCCATGCTATTAGTAATTAGGATAGTAATTACTCATAGGAGGATGAGGGGAGGGTAATGACTGGACACTTGGCGAGGGGGTTCTATTTCTTTTTACGAGTGCTAGTTAAACAGACATTTAAATTATGAAAATTTAGTGAGGTATATGCACTTAAATCTATGTAATATTTCATACATATACTATTATGATAATATATATAATATATTTTGTTCCTTTCTTGTATATATTTCTTAACTTTTTATTTTAAAATACTTTCATACTTGTCAGACAAATGCCAAACTTACAGGACAATATAATGGTCAATTTGTTTAATTCATTAAAATATATTTACATGTCAACTTGGCCAGGATTTGGTGTCCAATTGTTTGGGCAAGAAAACACTGGTCTGATTTTTACCATGAGGATATTTTGAGGACTTAAATCATCATAAGTTGATTGTATCTATGGTTGATTACATCTACAATCATCTAAAGAGATTGTCTTCAATAAGGAAAAGTCTCATCCAATCAGTTGAAGGTTTTAAAAGAAGAAGTGATGATTTCAGCAGTCAGAAAAGAGAATTTCCTTCTCTATATTAACCAGCCAGCTGCTCCCAGCAAATTCATGGAAAATCTTAATTGGAGTTCCCAGCTTGTGACTTGCCCTATGAACTTGCCCTATGAATGTTGGACTTTCCCATCCCCAATGTGAGAGAATTCTTATAAATATATTTATATTTATGAAATATATAAATATTCTCATAATATTTAGAAATATCTCCTAATGATTCTGTTTCCATAGAGAATCCTGACTAATACAGACAGTTACAAAAATAATGCAAGCCCCATAGAGAGGATTCCAACGTTCCATTATCTCCCCAATTATCCAGATCCATCAATTTTTGCCACATTTGCCTCAACATTCTTTCAGTCTATCAATCCATCCATCTATTTATTTCCTGGATACTCAGGTATAGACTGTATACAACAAGCTCTTTGAGCACTTAATATATTACCATGTACATTTCCTAAGAATAATTTTATGCGCCTATGTATATACTGTAACTGCTTACCAAGTTCAAGAAATTTAGCATTGATGTAAAGTTTAGTCTATATTCCAATTTTTCATATATCCTCAAATTGTCTTTTTTGGCTTTTTCTCCTCCATTATTGGATAATTTCCAGGAGCACATATTGCATTTAATTGTCATTGTCTCTTTCACTGCTCATTCTTTTTTAAAATTTGTGGAACATATATACAACATAAACATTCCCATCTCAACCACTCCAAAGCATACAACTCAGTGGGATTACTAATATTTATAGTGTTGCAGTATGCTGCTACTTTCCATTACTAAAATTTTTCTATCTCCCCAAACAGAACCCCACACACATTATGCATTAACTCCGCATTCCCCTGCTCCCTGTTCCTTCCCCTGGCAATTTATATTCTAATTTCTGTCTCCAATAGCAGAAATTTTCTCCAATGTTTTCTTTGTACTTACCATGGGGCTTCAAATTGACATACTAAATTTATAACAATCTCTTTGATTTGATACCAACTTAACTTCAATAGTATATACAAACTATGTTACTTTACCCCTTCATTCCCCCACACATTATGTAGTTCTTTCACTAATTACATGCTTATATATTATGATTCCAAAACTACTGATTTCTCATTACATTTTGTGCATTTGCCTCTTAGATCTGTAGAAAATGAAAAGAAGAGTTAAAAGCAAAAACACAACGGTGCTGGCATTTATATTTACCCCTGTTATTATTCTTACTGGTGACCATTATTTTTTCATGTAGTGTTGATCTACTATCTATTGTTCTTTCCTTTCAACCTTCAGCACGCTCTTTAGCATCTCCTGTAGGATAATTTAGTGGTGATGAACTCCCTCAGCTTTTGTTTACCCACAAGTGTCTTAATTTCTTATTTTTGAAAGACAGTTTGGCTGGGTATAGTATTTGGGGTTAGCAGTTTTTTACTTTCAGCACTTAAAATATGTCTTCCCACTGCCTTTTTGCCTCCATAGTTTCTGATCAGAACTTAGCATTAATATTATTGAAGCTTCCTTGTACCTGATATGTTGCTTCTCTCTTGTGGCTGTCAGAAGTCTATCTTCACCTTTGACATTCAACAGTTTGATTATATTATGAAGCAGTGTGGGTCTATTTCAGTTTATCCTGTTTGGAGCTCATTGAGCATCTTGGATATGTATATATATATATATATGTCTTTCATTAAATTTGGGAAGTTTCAGCCATTATTTCCTTGAATATTCTCTGTCTCTTTCTTTCCTCTCCTTCTGGGACTCCCACAATGCATATATTGATATGCTTGATGTTGTCATATAGGTTTCTCAGGCTCCGTTTGCTTTTCTTCATTCTTTCTTCTTTCTGCTTCTCAGGCTGAGTGATTTCAATTGTCATATTTTCAAATTCACTGATTCTTTCTTCTACCAACTCCAATCTGTTGTTGATCCCCTTTAGAGAGTTTCAAATCCCTGGTACTGTGGTCTTTGGCTCTGTTTGGTTCCTTTTCATAATTTCCACCTCTCTGTTGATAAATTCATTGTGTTAATCTATCATTTTCCTGATTTCCTTTCATTCTTTATCCATATTTCTCTTTAGCTCTCTGAACATATTTAGAACTATCTTTGTAAAGTCCTTGTCTGGTATATCCCATGTCTGGGTCCCCTCATGAATGATTTCTAATGCCTTAAATTTCTCCTTTACCTAGGTCATCATTTCCTCTTTCTTTTTATGCTTTGGCATCTTGTGTTGACACTTGGACAGTTTGACATTCCATATTATCATTGGAATTTAGACTCTGAAACATCTATCCCTTAAGCCTATATCCAGCTAATGTTATGACAGAGCTTTCCTTGAATGCCAGGAACTAACAACAACAACAACAAAAAAGAAAATCTTTCCCAATATTTTCAGATTGATCTTTGCAAACACTCTCCTTTAGAGCTTATCCATTCAGTGAGTTTAGAGAATAGCTCAAGGCCAAAGTGTAGGGGCTGCTCTGATCCTTTCTGTGCACTTGCCTTTTCTTGGGCATGTATATGTGGTCCTATGAATTCCTCCACTTACATAGATATGAATGTTCCCTGTTCCCTAGAAAATAGTTTTTTCCTCTTGGTCCTGGGCATTGCACTGTATGTTCTACAGCCAGAAATCCCTGGGCCCACACAGCTGCTCAACTGCTGTTCCTATGCATTCTGTAGAAGATCTCTATGAGTTGCCTTCTACATAAAGGGCAAATTCTGGAGCAGTGAGTCTTTCAGGCCCCCCAGATAGACTAGATCAGACATATATGCTGCCAGTTTTTGCACAATGGTTATTCTGCTCCCTCCAGAACCAGGACCAGGGATCTTCACTGGGAGTATGGGCTGGTTTAGTAAGGAGTATGGGAGAAACCATCCAGTACACCATGAGAGTCTATCACTTTTAAGTAGTCTTTTTCTTGATTTGGTGCTCTCCTTTTATTGCAGTCTTTTAACTGTTTTCTGGAGCGTTGAGAAAAGTGTTTCTATCAGTTCTTGCTGGTTTTTCAAAGCTTCTGAGGGGAGACAGAGCCCTGACACATCTCGTTCCATCAAGTTGATCAGGGCAGGGCCACATGCATACATATTTTGTTCTTATTATTGAGATATATATTCACATACCAAATAATCATCCAAAGTGTATAAACAGTGGTTCACAGTATTATATAGCTATGTATTTATCATCACAATCAATTTTTGAACATTTTCATTACTCTAAAACATTTTAAAAATAAACAGAAGAATTAAAATTAAAAATAATGCCCATAACATCCCATCTCCCGTCCCCACATTGTTTATTTATTTTTGTCTTTTTTTTCTTACTCATCTGTCCATACACTGGACAAATGGAGTGTCAGTCCCAAGGTTTTCAGACTCACATAGATATACCTTACAAGCTCTATAGTTACTCACTCATCTTCAAGAATCAAGGCTATTGAGTCAGGTCCCACTTTGCCAGGGAGAGTTACATGCCTGGGAGTCATGTCCCACATAATGGGGAGGGAAATGGGTTCACCTGTGGAGTTGGCTTAGAGAGAGAAAGGCCATATCTGAGAAACAAAAGAGGTTCTTTGTCATGACTCTTAGGCATAATCATAAGTAGGTTTAGCTTCTTCTCTGCAGGAATAAGTTTAATATGGATAAGGCTCAAGATTAAGGGCCTGGCCCATCAAATTGGCATTCCCAATGATTACAAGAATATTAGGTATTCCCTACATGAGCAAGTTTAGTATTTGTAGCCTTTTACCCCAGTCCCTCAAGCAGACTTTACAAATACTGTTTAATCTTCTGCCCAGGTACTCTGGGATGTATTAGGACATCATACCAACCTTTATAAACCAACAAGATCTCACTTCTTATTCATAGTTCCATGTAATTATGCTGTTCAAATAAGCTTACCATACAAGTTAAAATGATAGTGTGCTACTGAAAATACAAATTTTGCACCAAATAAACATCAGTTCCCCAGGTCTCACACAGAAGTTAAAGTTTTAAAATACAGTCAGTATCACCCTTTACCCTTTAGTCTGATTTACCTTAGTCTTACCCAGACCAGCTTCATTCTTATTTCTAATTGGAGTTTGACCTCTTCTTCAGTGTTTTGAACAATTGCTGTGTGGGGTAATGCTGACTTCCATAGCTGCAAAACTAGCTCTGAGGCTTACACACATAACCAAAGTTTCAGAGAACAGCCAGATTATACACAAAGAGCTCAGAATCTCAGAATTTAGAAATAACAGTTATAACTCTGGAATACATGTGACTGCTGTAAGAGCTTACAGTCTAGGAATCTTTACAATAGGCCTTCACCTGATAACTTGTGCTCTTGAATTCAATTCTCAGAGTTTGCACATTATAGTTAGTCCATGTTAGTGAGGAGTTATATTTGTCTTTTTGTTACTGGTTTATTTCACTCAACATATTGTCCTCAAAGACCTTTTTTTTTTTTTTTTTTTTTTTTTTTTGCATGGGCAGGCTCCAGGAATTGAACTCAGGTCTCCTGCATGGAAGGTGGGCATTCTAATCACTGAGCTATCTATCTGGGCACCCTACTCTGAATTTTTTTTTTTTATTAATTAAAAAAAAATTAACTAACACAACATTTAGAAATCATTCCATTCTACATATGCAATCAGTAATTCTTAATATCATCACATAGATGTATGTTCATCATTTCTTAGTACATTTGCATCGATTTAGAAAAAGAAATAGCAAGACAACAGAAAAAGAAATAAAATGATAATATAGAGAAAAAATAAAAATAAAAAATACAAAAAATACATATAAAAAACAAACAAACAAAGAAAAAACTATAGCTCAGATGCAGCTTCATTCAGTGTTTTAACATAATTACATTACAATTAGGTAGTATTGTGTTGTCCATTTTTGAGTTTTTCTATCTAGTCCTGTTGCACAGTCTGTATCCCTTCAGCTCCAATTACCCATTATCTTACCCTGTTTCTAACTCCTGATGGTCTCTGTTACCAATGACATATTCCAAGTTTATTCTCGAATGTCGGTTCACATCAGTGGGACCATACAGTATTTGTCCTTTAGTTTTTGGCTAGTCTCACTCAGCATAATGTTCTCTAGGTCCATCCATGTTATTACATGCTTCATAAGTTTATTCTGTCTTAAAGCTGCATAATATTCCATCGTATGTATATACCACAGTTTGTTTAGCCACTCGTCTGTTGATGGACATTTTGGCTGTTTCCATCTCTTTGCAATTGTAAATAATGCTGCTATAAACATTGGTGTGCAAATGTCCATTTGTGTCTTTGCCCTTAAGTCCTCTGAGTAGATAACTAGCAATGGTATTGCTGGGTCATATGGCAATTCTATATTCAGTTTTTTGAGGAACCGCCAAACTGCCTTCCACAGTGGTTGCACCATTTGACATTCCCACCAACAGTGGATGAGTGTGCCTCTTTCTCCGCATCCTCTCCAGCACTTGTCATTTTTTGTTTTGTTGATAATGGCCATTCTGGTGGGTGTGAGATGATATCTCATTGTGGTTTTGATTTGCATTTCTCTAATGGCCAGGGACATTGAGCATCTCTTCATGTGCCTTTTGGCCATTTGTATTTCTTCTTCTGAGAGGTGTCTGTTCAAGTCTTTTTCCCATTTTGTAATTGGGTTGGCTGTCTTTTTGTTGTTGAGTTGAACAATCTCTTTATAAATTCTGGATACTAGACCTTTATCTGATATGTCGTTTCCAAATATTGTCTCCCATTGTGTAGGCTGTCTTTCTACTTTCTTGATGAAGTTCTTTGATGCACAAAAGTGTTTAATTTTGAGGAGCTCCCATTTCTTTCTTTCTTTCTTCAGTCCTCTTGTTTTAGGTTTAAGGTCCATAAAACCGCCTCCAATTGTAAGTTTCATAAGATATCTCCCTACATTTTCCTCTAACTGTTTTATGGTCTTAGACCTAATGTTTAGATCTTTGATCCATTTTGAGTTAACTTTTGTGTAGGGTGTGAGATACGGGTCCTCTTTCATTCTTTTGCATATGGATATCCAGTTCTCTAAGCACCATTTATTGAAGAGACTGTTCTGTCCCAGGTGAATTGGCTTGACTGCCTTATCAAAGATCAAATGTCCATAGATGAGAGGGTCTATATCTGAGCACTCTATTCGATTCCATTGGTCGATATATCTATCTTTATGCCAATACCATGCTGTTTTGACCACTGTGGCTTCATAATATGCCTTAAAGTCCGGCAGTGTGAGACCTCCAGCTTCGTTTTTTTTCCTCAAGATACTTTTAGCAATTCGGGGCACCCTGCCCTTCCAGATAAATTTGCTTATTGGTTTTTCTATTTCCGAAAAATAAGTTGTTGGGGTTTTGATTGGTATTGCATTGAATCTGTAAATCAATTTAGGTAGGATTGACATCTTAACTATATTTAGTCTTCCAATCCATGAACACGGTATGCCCTTCCATCTATTTAGGTCTTCTGTGATTTCTTTTAACAGTTTTTCGTAGTTTTCTTTGTATAGGTCTTTTGTCTCTTTAGTTAAATTTATTCCTAAGTACTTTATTTTTTTAGTTGCAATTGTAAATGGAATTCGTTTCTTGATTTCCCCCTCAGCTTGTTCATTGCTAGTGTACAGAAACGCTACAGATTTTTGAATGTTGATCTTGTAACCTGCTACTTTGCCGTACTCATTTATTAGCTCTAGTAGTTTTGTTGTGGATTTTTCCGGGTTTTCGACGTATAGTATCATATCGTCTGCAAACAGTGATAGTTTTACTTCTTCCTTTCCAATTTTGATGCCTTGTATTTCTTTTTCTTGTCTAATTGCTCTGGCTAGAACCTCCAACACAATGTTGAATAATAGTGGTGATAATGGACATCCTTGTCTTGTTCCTGATCTTAGGGGGAAGGTTTTCAATTTTTCCCCATTGAGGATGATATTAGCTGTGGGTTTTTCATATATTCCCTCTATCATTTTAAGGAAGTTCCCTTGTATTCCTATCATTTGAAGTGTTTTCAACAGGAAAGGATGTTGAATCTTGTCAAATGCCTTCTCTGCATCAATTGAGATGATTATGTGATTTTTCTGCTTTGATTTGTTGATATGGTGTATTACATTAATTGATTAAATGTATTTTTAATCAAACATTTTAGGCATACTTGTCTTGTATTCTGCAATTGATAAAGTCTTAGGTTTTTAAGAGTTTTAGCCTTCTTTCATTTATGGTGGCTTATTTCTTCATATGGTTTTCAAATTTCATATTGAGAGCTGGGGTTTTCTGTGGGAATACTCTAAGGCTTGTATTGAGGCTATGTCCCTCTGGTAGTTTGAAGCTGTTATGCCATGTTCTTTTAATCCATTCCTGTGGATGCAGACCTATTGTAGGTGGAACGTTTTGGTTAGGTTATTTCAGTTAAGATGTGACCCAGCCCATAACAGTCTTAATCCTTCTACTGAAGTCCTTTATGAGAGAATAAAAGACAGGAAAAAAGCCAGAGAGCTTAGAGACAGAAAAACTCCCCAGAGAAGCTCAGAGAGGAAGGCACTGTACCAGAAGCTGAAAACAGCCAAACCTGGGAGCGAAGAACCAGCAGACACCAGCCATGTGCCTTGTCATCAGACAGAGGAACCCTGGATACCAGCAGCCTGTCTTCAGAGAAGTTATCATCTTGTTGATACCTTATTTGGGACATTTTCATGACCTTAGAATTGTAAACTCGTAAATTAATAAATCCCCATGGTAAAAGCCAACCCATTTCTGGTATAATGCATTCTGGCAGTTTTAGCAAACTGAAACACCTTCCAAAAAGTATCTCCCTTGCTTCTGTCTAATGTCCAGCTTTGCTACCAACTCACAATTATAAAATGAATTCCTAAAACCACTTAGTATAGCTTCAAACCCCAAACTCCAAACCCATACAAGTGGAGATGTGTGGTTACAAATTCTTGGAAAATATTTTCTTTTTTCTACCTAGAGCTCAGGCAAAGACAAATGTCCTTATTATTTCTTTTGACTGAAAGACAGATTTTTTTTCAGTCCATACTTTCCCTGAGGTTATAGACTTTTTTTTAATTAGAGAAGTTGTAGGTTTACAAAAAGATCAAGAAGAAAATACAGAGTTCCCATGTACCTGCTATTATTTTTAACATTTTGCATTAGTGCGCTACCTTTGTTATAACTGATGAGAGAATATTATTATAGTTGTACCATTGCCTATAAGGATATAGCACATTGAGGGTCTTGACGCTATTTGGAGTTCTCCGTTTCAACTCCCTGATTTGCATAGGTCTCCCCCAGGCCTTGTCTCCCAAGCCCACATGGCCAACCAAGCATCTAGGTTACCAAGATTGGCAAATACCCCTCAGCATGGCAACAGCTTCAGTAGGAGATTCCTACTCCAGTTTCTAGTTTCCTCTCCATTGTAACCCCTCAGAATTCCCTTGGCATTCTTCTGACCTCAAATAAGTATTTAAAAGTAGGTTTGTTACGTCTGAATGTTTGTAGATGCTTTGTCTATAAGTTGTTTTCACTTTTTTGTTGTTGTTGCTGTCTGTTTGCTTGGGTGGCAGAATTAGCAGAGCCCCCTTATAATTAATAGCTGGGTGCATTCTGGGAGCACGGCACAGGAGTGGCTCTAGCAGACCTAGCATGATTCAAGTGTCAAAGTTGTGGCAGCAGTTGCCCGCTATCTAGAAAGAAGTTGATTGGGGCAGAAGCAGCAGCTCTCCTGTTGTGCCAGTTCAGGGATGTTGTTCTCAGAGTCTTTTCTGAAAACTCAGTAGAGATCTTGCTTCTCCAGCCCTTCCAGTGACTTTGTAAGCAGCTAATTCCCTATATGAAAGTTCTTTCTCCTTCAAATAGGAAGATTCATTTCTGTTATTTAAAACTGAACCCTGCCTGACTCAGGCAACAAGTTGAAAGACAGAAGAATAAGTGATGAATAAATATATGTAAAAGTGTTTGGCCCAATTGGTAACTAAAGAAATGTAAATTAAAACAAGATGCACTTTGAAAGTTTTTTTCACCTTTTATTACTATTATTTTTTAGAACAATGCATTTTCATCTATTGCATGATGAAGACTGAAAAGATAATGCCCAGTGATGGTAAAGATTTGAATAAGTAGAGACACTGTCATCCAATGCTGCTGATAATATAAAATTAGTACAGTCTTTCTGGATAACAAAGCTTTTAAAATGTGTATGATCATTGGCCTAGTGATTCCAACTCAAGGAATAATAAAGAATGTTCATAAGCATTTAATTGCAAGGATGACCAGGAAATTATTGCTTCTAACATTTTTAAAAAGGAAATTACCTGATGTTCATCTATTGAGGACTGTTTAAAGGAAATTCACATACATGAAATGGGACATTACACAGACTTTAAAAAATATAGAGTGGAAGAATGTTAATGACATGGAAAAATGTTGCTAATATATTGTTAAGTGAAAAGACCAGTTATAAAAAAAAATGTGCACAAGAGAATTCCATTTTGGGTACAACAAAATATTGATAAAATAATATGTCCAACATATTGACCAACAAATGACACAGGTGAAACTCACAGACATTATATTGTACAAAAGAAGTCAGATGTAAAAGAATGCCTGTTGATAAAAGTCAAAATAGTGTTTACCTTTATGGAGAAGGGATGCAAGAAGAGTGGATATTGACTGAGAAGGAGCAAGGAAAACTTCCAGGGTTCTGCAAATGTTTTATATCTTGAACTTGGATGTGGTCACATAGGTGAACATATATGTAAAACTTCAGTAAGCTGAAGATAAGTTAAGATAAATGCTCTTTGCTGTGTGCATGTTAAACATCAAGAAGAAAGCAAAAATCTTCCTGCCAATGTGGCCCATGGCAAGTCCTGTGTTGGCTGCTGGGGATAGATGTCACACTATGCCACTGGCTAAGTAGCAGTGGCATTAGCACGTAAAGGGTCACGAGCGTCTCTCAATGCACATCTGTCTTTTAGCTGAGCTCTGGGTTATCCCAGCCAGCCTTCCCTTAGGAGTCCCATGAGGACTTTCCTTCTCCTTTTGCAAGGATACTTTCACAGGGAGGCTTTGCTTGGTCTCCCACCCACCTACCTTGTGTAGATAACTCCCACCTGAAATTATCCTAGGGCATGAAAAGATGGAGGATGCTGTAGGAAAGGAGAGGGATAGAGTCGGGAGTGGGAGGAGCACATATGCTGAAAGGACCCCCAAGGGCCCTGTAGTTCAAGAAATAGGGAAGAAAGGAAGGAAGGAAGGAGACTTACAAGATGCGCACTAAAATATGGTGGGATTATTTCTTAAATTTTGCTTTCTGTGTTTTCTAAGTGTTCCACAACAAATACGATTCGTGCAATAAGAAACAGAGGTGCTTTCTATCTCTTTTACTGCACTTAAACTGTGTGCTCTATTAGGACAACTGCAATATTCAGCAGTTCCCAACATATCCCGTTCTGTTTTGATCTTGAGTCAACCTGCCTTTGACGTCAACCTGTCCTGTGTGATGCCCTTGGGCAATTTATCGCCTTTAAGACTGCGCAAGGTGAAATTTGCAGAAACATGAATTTATTGGGAGCTTTTTTTCTTGATAACAAATGACTGAAGTAGTCAAGCAAGAAAAGGCGCCCTGGTACACGTCTGAGCAGGGTGTGCTGATTCTCTTCAGCAACACCCAGGAAGCTGGGCCTGGCCACCAACTGTGCAGGGAGGGAGGGAGAGAGCCTGATTTCCATGCCCCTCCTCCCTTCAACACTGGTTCCCAGGAGAGGCTTTGTAGACTCTGTAATATTGAGTTTAAAAGCACTCAGGGAGGAATCAGAGCCTAAGCTCCAAGGATTCGCTAATTGTAGATTTCTGCTAATAGAACCAACTCCTTGCAGAGGTGTTTTTATGACAAGAGTGGGAAGCCAGTATAGTGCCTTTTCAATATTCCACACCAGTTCTACCTACTCTGCCCACTGCCCACTGCCCACCCTGCTGCAACCCTGGCCCAACCCTATTTCCCACGTGTCACTGCTCCTGTTTCTCTGTCTTTGTTTGGGACGACCTGTGAATATTTGCTGTAAATTAAAATCATGTCAAAATTGATTGCACCCAAAATTTATATTTTGATTAGTGCCTTTCTTAATTTAACTTGTATGGTCAGTTTAATTGAACACCATAAGTACCTTTAACCTTGACTAGGACATGAGATTCTGTTGGTTTGTCCAAGTTAGTGTGATGCCCCAATAAATCCCAGAGTGATATGCACTATTGATAAAGAAGTATTTGCAAAGTCCCCTTGGGAAAAATGGGGAGAAAGGGGGAAATATTCAACTCCCCCATTTGGAGAATTCCTAATATTCTCGCAAGCAGTGGGGACAACCAAATCAATAGGCTGAGCCATCAATCTTGGGGTTTGACCCTATGAAACTTATGCCTGCAAAGGATAGGCTAAGCCTACCTAAAATTATGCCTAAGAGTTACCCCAGAGAACCTCTTTTGTTGCTCAGATGTGGGCTCTCTCTCTAAGCCAACATGGCAAGCAACCTCACTGGCCTCCCCTCTCTACATGGGACATGACTCCCAGAGGTATAAAACTCCCTGGCAACATGGGACAGAAATTCTGGGATGAGCTGGGACTCAGCATCAAGGAATTGAGAAAATCTTCTCAACCAAAAGGGGGAAGAGAGAAATGAGACAAAATAAAGTGTCAGTGGATGAGAGATTTCAAATGAGTCAAGAGGTTACCCTGGAAGTTATACTTACGTATTATATAGATATCCCCTTTTCAGTGTATTACAGTAGGTAGAGGGAAGTATCTGAAACTGTAGAATTGTGTTCCAGTTGTCATGTTTCTTGAAGATGATTGTATAATGATATAGCTTTTACAATGTGACTGTGTGATTGTAAAAACCTTGTGTCTGATGCTCCTTTTATCTATGGTATGGACAGATGAGTAAAAAATACAGATAAAAATAAATAATAGGGGGAACAAAGGTTAAAATAAATTGAGTAGATTGTAATACTAGTAGGCGATGGGAGGGAGGGGTAAGGTGTATGGCATGTATAAGCTTCTTTTTTCTTTTTTCTTGTTTCTTTCTTTTGCTGGAGAGATGCAAATGTTCAAAAAATGATCACGGTGATGAATGCACAACTACATAATGATATTGTGAGCCAATGATTGTATACCATATATAAAATGTTTGTCAAGAATGTATGCATGTTTTTTTGTTGTTTACAATAAAATATATATATTGACTGCACCCAACTCTATATTCAGCTTGGTGTCCAAGGTTGTTTTGACCAAAGACTACAGGAAGAAAAGATTGATGTGGCTCAGGATGACCCCAAGAGGCTTCTCTGGAGGAGGCGGGTTCACCAGGTCCTGGACAGATTCAGGGACAGGTAAAAGAGAAAAGGCACATCAGGTATAGAGAGTTTGCATAAGGGCTCAAGACAATGATAAAACCAATTTGGATAAAGCAGAGAGAATTCCAGGTGGAATTCCTTCTCCCTAGAGGCTAGAGTAGAAGCTCAGATGCTATTACCGAAAGGGTGGACAAAATGGTAGGGTATGGAAGAGGCTTGAAAGCTGAGCTAATTACTTTGGATTTATGTCAGCGATGAAGAGTCAAGGAAATGCTCTGAACAGTCCTGTGATAAGATGAAAAGGCCCCAACCAAAATCATTCCTGATAACTCTGAAGAGCACCTAGAGCTCTACCTGAGATTCTCCAAAAGTTTACTTTCCAGAAACCTACAACATCCAGATGGGTTCCTAAGCCAGAGAAGTCCTGAAATGCAGAGAAGCCAGCCTCTCCAGAACATCAACTTGTTCCATCCCCCTATCCCATATCATCAACACCTCTTTCCAACATGAAAAAGGGCATAACCCAAATACCCCTAAAAAACTGGAAAAAGGATCAAAGGAGAAGAAGGAGTTATAAATAGAGAAGACAGGATTTAACAAATGAGAATGACTGTTGAATCATTAAATTGATATTTCTTTTCATCTCCAATGTCTTGGACTAGCTAGAAGCAAAAACCTAAAATTGTGGAAGACTAACCCATACCGAATTCTGAAATCTGTTCCATAATGTGGTTACAGTATACTTTGAAATTTATTGCTTTTGTATATATGAGCTTTCTATGTGGCAGGCCCTGTGCAGAGAGCCAGAGATTTAAAAAAAACAAAAAAAAGGATAATAGAGGCAGGGTCTGCCATCAAGGAACTCACAGCCTAGTGGGAGATGGGAAGGAGAAACTTCATTCAGAAAGATTGCTGCTGAAATGTTCTAAAAATGATCATGGTGATGATTACACAACTATGTAATGATTTTGTCAGCCATTGATTATAAACCATGTATAGAACGTATGGGTCTAAAGATTTGTCAATAAAAATAAAATTGAAAAAAAGGATTATTGCTGGAAGAAGAGGTGGCTCCAGGAGCAGGAGGCTGCTCAGGGAGGGGGGCAGGCAACTAGCGAGGAAACCCAGCCAGGGAGAGGAATCGCAAGCACTAGGAGAAGACAGCCGGTCCAGCCCCATTGGTCAATGGTCCAGGTCAGCACTCATGGTCTGAGGGAAAGCTGCCTGCTGGGCCCCTTTCCCTCTCTCTCTCCCTTCCTGCTCACACCCCCCGTACACCCTTTACCCCCGACCCTACCTGTTTGGCCCCGGCAGCCAAAGTCAGTAAAAAGGAGATCCATTCCAACTATGAGGAGGCCAAGGGGACCTCAGAAGAAGAACAAGATGCAATAGAATATACTGATGATGTACAAAATGGAATAGACTGAATGCACAAGTGAGGAGATTTTGAAAGTAGAACAAAATTATAACAAACTCTGCCCGGCATTCTTTCAGAAGAAGTCAGAGATGATCTTCCTGCATCCTACATTTGGAGGTAACACTTGTCAACCATCCACAAATATCTGCCCTCCTTGGGAAGGAGAGTGAAGAGGCATTGCATTATTTGACCACAGTAGAAGTGACAGAATTGGACAATATTAACTCACGTAACCACAGAGCTTCATTTTTTGGGGGGTGGGGGGTGGGGGGAGTGCATGGTCCAGGAATCGAACCTGGGTCTCCCGCATGAAAGGCAAGCATTCTACCACTGCACCACCCGTGCACCCCTAGAGCTTCATTTTGATGAAAATCCTTACTGAGAAAATAAAGTTCTCTCCAAAGAATTTCATGTGAATGAGAGTGGTGGTCCAAACTCAAAGTCGACTGAAATCCACTGGACATCTGGAAAGGATCTGCAAAAAGTTCAAGTGAAAGCCAGAACAAAGCCAGCAGGAAGAGGCAGCGGGAAGAGCCAGAGAGCTTCCTTACTTGATATACTGACTATTTTGACTCAGGTCCCATGAGGTAGGAGAGGTCATCACAGATGCTATTGGGCCAAATCCATTATAACCTCATTTGGTTCATGATACGGCTGATAAGGAAGTGGAAGGAGGAGAAGGAGGGCTGGAAGATATTGAAGAAGGGGATTAGGATAGGGAGAAGAAGATGAAAATGATGATGAGGGAGGGGAAGAGGCGGAGGAAGCAGAAGACGGCTAATAGAACACTTATAGATTCCAAACTTCCTTTTTTAATTCTCTCAGTTTCTGGGAGCAAGCTGCAGTCTCAGTCTCTTTCTCTCTCTCAGTCTCTCTCTCTCTCTCTCTCTCTCTCTCTCTCTCTCTCTCTCTCTCTCTCTCTCTCTCTCTTATTTTTCCTCTTGTGCTCAGTTGCCCTGTTTTGAAGCCTTTACACCATGACTCTCAACTTATTTGGGAAGGAAATAGCTTGAATAGGATACAGTGGGAAAAAAATCTCTACCCCTTCCTGTTCCAAATTCAGTTTTGCCCTTTTTCATCTGAACAGAAAACTTTCCCACTCTGCTCAGTGAGAAAAAAAGAAAAACCTGTTCTACTGGAAGCTGCAGGAGCCAGCTCCTTGTATAGTTCTGTACAGAATTCTGGCTTTTCCCCTTCTTTCCCTGTATATTGGTATCTCTATGTGAATATGGACACTTAGCATTTCCCAATATGCATCTGCCCACTTTTGCTGATTTAAAAAAAGAAAGAAAAACTTTAAAAAGTGGGATTCTAGAAGGTCAGAAAGGGTGGGTTTGCGATATTTGGCTGGATTGCGTGGGCTTTCCTTTGGCATGTTTAATTGTGATTTTAATAGACATCACTACAGTTTAAGATGACTTTTTAAAATAAAATTCTCTTCTAATGATGACTTGAACCCTGCCACCCGAGACAACGAGCAGAAACTGTGGATCCAATTTGAATTAATATTTTCTAATATAATTTTGTTCCTGCTTATCTTTAAATGTTCTTCTTGTCTCACTGGAAAGGAACGATGATGCTCAGTTTTAAATGGTAAGAATGTACAAATTGCTTTGTTACAATGAAATTAATATGTATATAAACATAAGGATTATTGCAAGGATGAAAGGGGCTATTGCAATAGATAATGAGAACTATTACAATAGAGAGAATACTGTGACCATAGGCCCCCAAGTGTCTCAAGAGTTAGGAAAAACATGCAACCTATAGCATCACGGTAGAAGGGGGTATTTTAGTCCCCACCTAGCAGTTCAGTTTTTAGCACTTTGTCCAATCTGCATAGGGAATGCCTGTCTTTGGTTTTTTCTCATCGCCTTTTGGCTATGGGATTTTCTCAGCCATGCCCTACTAGATGGGAACTAAAATCCTCCCTCCTATAGTGTGGAGGAAATGTTTAAACTAACTTGAGGGGATCCATTGCTAGGGCCCATCCTTGCAAACCCAAAGCAGATAAGCCCATAAAACAGTAGCACAGAGGAGATGGGACTGAAGTCCAAGAAGCCGGCTAGCAGGCCCAGCGTTTGAACCATAGTTCCCAGTGTTTGGTTCTGAGAGTGTGTGTGAATCACTTATCTGTCTGAAAGAGGGATAGCTCACAAGTTTTTGGAGGGAAGAAAATCAACCACATAAATAAAAATGCATACTCCTAATAAAACAGTTTAAACCACCTGCTAGGCCCGGAGAGGGCAGTTTCCATGGGCAGGGCAGTGCGAGGTACCGGGGACTCTGTCCAGCAGCCTTCAGGATAAACACAAAATTGGCTGTGACTGCAGCCTCCGGAACAGACTGCCTGTGTCCAACCCTGGCTCTTATTAGCTGTGCACCCTACACAGGTTAAGTTATTTAACCTCCTTACCTGTAAAATAGGGAGAACAATAACACTTACCTTATAGAAAGAAACAGTACTGGTAAAGTGCTTGCAATAGTCCCTGGCACATGGAAAGTACTAATTTATATATAGAAAGGGGTTTTCTGTTAGAGAGAGGAAGGAACTAGGTGTGGGAAGTGGGATGAAATGTTGACATGATCAAATATTGGATCTGAGAATGTTTTATGGTGAAATACCCTATTTTCTGGGAGGCACCTCAAAATTCAGGGATCTGGAGGAAGAATAGAGATTTAATGAAAGTTTAACCAGACTTTTGTTCTGATTGATCTATGGGACAAGCAGGTCAGCTAATCATTTATGAGACAAAGAATGGAAATATAGAGAGTCTGCATCTGCCCTTGTCATAGGTAAACAAGGGATATCTGTGTGTCTTATCTAAGTCATATAGGGAAGGGTGGTTCTTTGCCATGAGCAGTTTTCTGGAACACAAAGTGGGCGGTGGGACTGGGAGAGGTGTCTTGTCATGCTCCTTTTACAGAAATACTGGGCTTGGGTAAGAAAAGATAAAATTGACAACAGTCAGTTATAAAGAGGATGTGAATGCAGTACTAGCAATAGGCCCCCATTAATTCCAGAGCATGGAGGAAGGGTCTTTACTCCAGTCTGACAATTAGCACACCCTTCCCCACACCTTCTCACTCTGCCATGGCTTTAGAGATCCGTAGGAGCCAGGCAAAAGACTCCAGATAATTCCCAAGGGGTTGAGGGTGGAATCTCTGGAACCTCTGAGAAGGAGAACATTGGACCCAGGCGAGGTTCCCAAGAAACCGGTTTGCTTTTCTAGAGCACAAGGTGTGGTGGGTGGACCCACACAGTTTCAGTTACAGATCATCATCCCACATATTTGGTAGATCCCTGCTTAATTCCTCCCTGACCTTTCCTCCCACTCTACTGCAGATAATGCTGAGAATTCTCCATGTCGGAGCTGGAAAAGCTCATTAGTATCCACTCCCTTATTTTGAAGATGAAGGAACGTCCCTGGCAATGGTTCTCACTCTCAACGCCTCTCCACCTGTTCTCTGCAACAAGCCTCTACCATCCAGGCTTATTTGAAAGTTATGGGATAAATCCACAACGGTGTGTTAATGAATTTACAGACCAGTATTAATATAGTGACTTAGTGTGTTTTTCCTTCTTGGCGCATTTACATTTTATCCCAGGAAGTCCTTAAAAGCCCTTGTCAAAAACAGATGGAGGGCACAACATTGTGAACCTAATTAAGAAGACTCAATTATATACTTGAGTGTGGCAAAAAAGGGAGATTTTAGGTCATATATATGTTTCCAAAACAAATGTTCTTAAAAATGGAATTACAAAACACAAATGTGAACCCTGAATTAATAGTATAATTATAAATATGCATTTTTGTGAATTGTAACAAATGAACCACACCAATGCAAGGTGTTAATAATAGGGTTGTATATGGAAAATCCTGTATTTTATGCATGATAATAAAATAATAATAATAAAAAAAAACAGAAGGAGAACTGTATCTCCACAGGTGCAGTGGATCAGATAAGAGAAGTAGAGAATAGATGGGCTAGTTGCAGTGGGGAGGAGAAGCTTCTCACATTACAACTTCCAAAACAAGGTTGCTGGCTCCGTGACTTTCTATGAATGCAGCAAACCCTGCACATCAATTCTTCTCAGGTGGATCAAGCTGATGGATTTATGATGGAATTAAGATACAGGGACAGGCGGGAGATAAGAGTGATACAGGCGAGAAGATACAAACAAAATACAAGACAGGAGTGGTGATAATCCTCCGCTCCTCTTTCCAGATATTAGGATTTGAAATAATCTCACAAGCAATGCGAAGTATGTAATATTCGTTGTGTATCAGAGATTCAGATCAGCGATTTGGGATCAGAAACTCAGGGAAGCATCAAAAGACGGGTGCTCTGTCCCCTAGTGCTGACACTGATGAGCCTGAGGCATACCGTCCTCAAGGCAGGTGGCTTGTGTCCTCTGTCTCCAACCTCCTCCCTGATAGCCCCTCAGCAGGATTTCCCCACCCAGTGTGCAATGTGAGTACTGGACAAAAGTTCTACTGAAGGGACAGAGAGGCTAAAAGTCACTCACACTTAGCTCACCAAGCCCTGAACCCTTGCCAGGTTTACAACAGTCCAGAGAAAAGAGCACCTTTTTTTTTTAGTGATCTGACCAAAAATGCCTATTTCTAATTTGCACAAAGGCACATATAGATTAGCATGCTCTGTCTACCTCTTTCCCACTAGTGCCTACAAAAGACTAAGTTTATGTCTTTGGAAATAAGTAAGTACCTTCAGTCTTTCCAAGGGTCCAATTCAGAACACGCCAAACAAAACACTGTTATGAATTTAAAAGAACATAGTGGAGAGAATCTCTCTCATCCTTCCAGAGTCCCTTGAAGAGTGTTCACTATTACTACTTCTATATTTGTACTAAAAACTGTATTAAAGGGCGGGCCACAGTGGCTCAGCAGGCAGATTTCTTGCTGCCATGCCGGAGACCCTGGTTCGATTCCTGGTGCCTGCCCATGCAAAAAACCCACAAAACTGTATTAGAAGAGTGAGATCTTGGTTTTTACAGGTTAGTGTGATGCTCTGATACATCTCAGAGTAATTTTGGCAGAGAATAAAACAATATTTGCCAAGTCCCCTTGGGGAACAGGGGAGAAAGTAGGAAATAGTTCAACTTTCCCATTTGGGGAATTCCTGATAGTCTCACAAGCAGTGGTGACAACCAATTCAATAGGCTGAGCCCTTGATCTTGTGGTTTGCCCCTGTGAAATTTAATTCCTGCAAAGAATAAGCTAAGCCTACCTATAATTATGCCTAAGAATGACCTCCAGAGAACCTCTTTTGTTGCTCAGATGTGCCCTCTCTCTCTAAGCCAACTCGGCAAATGTATTCACTGCCCTCCCTCCTACATGGGATGTGACTTCCAGGGGTGTACATCTCCCTGGCAACATGGTACATGACTCCCAGGATGAGCTGGGACCTGGCATCATGGGATTGCGAAAGCCTTCTTGACCAAAAGGGTAAAGAGAAAAATGAGACAAAATAAAGTTTCAGTGACTGAGAGATTTCAAACAGGCTCAAGAGGTTATCTTGGAGGTTATTCTTATGCATTATAAAGATATCCCTGTTTAGTTTATGGTATATTGTAGTGGCTAGAGGGAAGTAACTGAAATTATTGAACTGTATTCCAGTAGCCTCTATTCTTGAAGATGACTGTATAACTATATAATGATTGTGAAAACCTTGTGGCTGATGCTCCCATTATCCTGGGTATAGACAGATAAGTAAAAAACAATAATAAGGACAAAAAATAAGTAATAGGGGGAGATAAGGGGTAAAAAAATGGGTAGATTGCAATACTAGTGGTCAATGAGAAGAAGGGTTAAAGGGTATGGAATGTATGCATTTTTTTCTTTTTTTTTAATTTCTTTTTCTGGAATGATGCAAATGTTCTAAAATTGATCATGGTGATGACTACATAACTGTGTGATGATATTGTGAGCCACTGATTGTATACTTTGGATGGACTGTATGGTACATGGAGATATCTCAATAAAAATATCTTTTAAAAAAGGACATGGTTGGGACATAAGAAAAATTAGAATATAGAATGTAAGCTTTATATCAGTATTAAGCTTCTTGAACATGATAACTGCACTTAAGTTGACTACAAAAGTGAATGTCCTTATTTGTAGTAAATATTCATGGAAGTAAAGAAAAAAAACAAAACTGTAATAGAAGTCCTAGCCAGTGCAGTAAGAAAAAGAACAAAAAGGTATAAAAATTGGAAAGGAAGAAATAAAACTGCGTTATTTGCAGATGATATAATATAAATATAGAAAAAATAAAATAATAAAATAGTGAACATAGAAAATATAAAATAAGCTCCAAGAACTATTAAACAAATAAAATCAGCAGAGTCACTGGCTACAAGGTCAAGATACAAAAATCAATTATATTTCTATATACCAACAACAGTTTGAAAATGAAAACAAATTAAATACCATTTATAATCACATCAGAAATAAAAATACTTAGGAATAAATCTAACAAAAAATTTGCCCAATCTGTATGCTGAAAACTGCAAAATATTTCAGAGAGAAAATGACTAGAGAGATATTCCAAAATGAAGGAGGAAGGGTAAAAAGATCTATATGATGGTGAGGTTTCTATATTTCACTTGAAGTAGTAAAATACCAATTCAAATTAGACTGTGAGATGTTAATTATGTACAATGGTAGTCTATATAGCAACCACTACAAAAATAATAACCAAAGAGATACAGTAAAATCTCAATAGGTAAATTAAAATGGAATACTAAAAAATCTTCAAAGAATCCCAAAAAAGGCAGTAAAGGGGAAATAAAGGAATAAATAACAGAGAGAACAAACAGAAAATGAATAATGAAATGATAGACCTAAATCCAAACATATCAATAACTACATTAAATGTAGATGATCTAAACCAGGGATCAGCAAAATTTTCCCGCAAATGGCCACTGTGCCGATTTGAATCTATTATGTACCTCAGAAAAGCCATATTTTAATCCTGAGCTAATCTTATGAGGGCAGCTGTTTCTTTTAATCCTGATTCAACACTGTGGGTTGGACACTTTTGATTAGATTATCTCCACTGAGATGTGGCACGCAGTTGTGGGTGTGGCTTTTGTTAGATGGAAATGTGACTTAACCCATTCCAAGTGGCTCTTGATTAGCTTACTGGAAATCTTTAAAAAAAGGAAACAGGCCAGGCCATGGTGGCTTAGCAGGCAGAGTTCTTGCCTGCCATGCCAGAGACCTGGGTTCGATTCCCGGTGCTTGCCCATGCAAAAAAGAAAATAGGAAACAGTTTGGAGAAGAACTTTGGAGCTGACAACAATAAGAGAAGCCACAAAGGTGACAGAGAAAGCAGATGTTTGGAGATGCTTGGAGCCCAGCTGACATCATCATGTTAAGCAAGCCAGAACCTGGAGAGAGCCAAGGGAAGCCAAGAGATGAAAGCCAGCCAGTCCTGAAGAAGCAAAGTGAGGAATCCCCACAGGGACAGAGACTGAAAACAACAGAGTAGGAGCAAGGGACGAGCATATGCCAGCCACGTGATTTCCCAGCTGAGAGAGGTGTTCCAGACCCAATAGCCTTTTTTTTTAGTGAAGGTAAGTCTTGTTGGTGCCTTAATGTGGACACTTCCACTTCCTTCGAACTGTAAACTTGAAACTTCTTAAATTCTCTTTATAAAAGCCATATCAGTTCTGGTATGTTGCATTTCGGCAGCTTGCAAACTAACACAACCACTTCAGAAATGTTTTGTGTTTTGTGGGCTATGTGGTCTCTGTTGCAACTATTAATATCTGCTGCTAGAGTGCAAAAGAAGCCAAACACAGGATGTAAATGAATAAACGTACCTGTGTTTCAATAAAATTTCATTTACAAAAGTAGGCAGCAGGCCAAATTGGATACATGGTCCTGAATACACCAATTAAAATATGAAGATCCTTCAGAATGAATAAAAAAATAAGACCAAACCATATTGTCTACAAAAAAAGCAAAAGAAAACAAAACAAAAAGCAAATAAAGACCACATATACTTTAAATATAATGAAATAGATAGATTACAAATAAAAGTATAGAAACAGATATGCCATGCAAACACTAACCAAGAGAAAGCTGGAGTGGCTATGTTAATATTAGACAAAGTAGACTTCAGAGCAAGGAATATTTACAAGGGATAAAGAAGAACATTATTGTTAAAATGCAATTCTCCTATGGTCTCTCACATTTCTGAGTATCTTGTGAGCACAGGACATGACTGCCTTTCATCTGGAGTATCTTCCCAGTGACATTTGGATAGTGAACAGCCTTGGAAATATAAATAGTGCTTTTGCCTGAAGCAAAGGGAAGGTTTGTTTTTAGTAGAGCATAACAAACATAATGCCTCCCATTGGGGCAAAGATCAGGAAGGCTTGCTGCCCATTATGAAAGATTCGGGTTCCTATCTCAGGGGAACTCTCCTATAATCCACTACACTTTGCAGGTTCCATCTAGTCAACTTCACATCATCCTATGGGAAATGTGGCAAATGCTGACACTCTGGCTACTGCTCCCATGAGAATAAAGTCCTGTGTCTTTAACCGAGAAACTTGTGTCTTCTGCTACATCCATGAAACTTTGGCATGCTAACTTGTAAGCTTGCAAGTAAGGTAGAATCTCAGACCCTTCACAATTCTTGTAAATGAGAAATAGATCATCAAGATAATACAACAGTCTTAACTGAATATGCTACTAATAACAGAGTTTGAAAATATTTGAAGCAATCATTAATAGAACTGAAAGGAAAAATGGACAAACCCATAATTATAGGTAGAGAGTTCAACACTGCTCTCTTGGTTGTTGATAGAACCACATAGACAAAAAATTAGCAAGGATACAGAGAAAGAAAGACATCAACAATCAACTACTTGTAGATTATTTCACCCAACACATTTTTCCCAAAGAACACTCACCAGAAACGACCATATCCCATGTTATAAAACAAACCTTGATAAGTTTAAAGTAATTGAAATATTATAAAGTATGTTCTCTGAACAGAATGAAAATCAGAAAGTAATAAGAGAAAGACAACTGGAAACTTTCCAAACTTAAAAATTAAACAACAGCAAATAATGTTACTATCAACAAACTGATTCTAAAGTTTACATGGAAAAGCAAAAGATGCAAACCAGCCAACACAATAACAAAGAAGAATGAAGTCAAAGGGCTGACACTACCTAATTTCAAGACTTACTTTATGCCATGGTCAGGTTCATGTGTCAACTTAGCCATGTGGTGGTGCCTGACTGTCTGGTCAGTCAAGCGCAAGCCTGTCTGTTGCTTTGAGGACATTTCATGAACTTAAAGCATGATCACGTTGGCTGCATCCACAGCTGACTGCATTTGCAATGAGCTAAGGGGAATATCTTCTGCAATGAGTAATGCTTAATGTAATCAACAGAAGGCTTTTAAGGAGGATTCAGAAGAGACAATCATTTTTCCTGCTTCAGCCAGCCAACCTCTCCTGAGAGTTCATTGAGGACCTTCACTGGAGCTGCTAGCTTGCAACCTGCCTTACAGACCTTGGACTCTCCACCCCCATAGTTACATGAGACATTTTTATAAGTATTATATTTACAGGTATCTCCTGTTGATTCCATTTCTCTAGAGAACTGTAGCTAATACACTATAAAGGTACAGTAATTAAGGCACTGTAGTATCAGTGAAAGAATAGACAAATAGATCAATGGAACAGAGAGCTAGAAATGGACACATGCCAATACAGTCAATTGTTCTTTGAAAAACAGCAAAGAGAACTCAATGGAGAAAGGATGGGTTTTTTGTTTTTGTTTGACAAATGGTGCTGGAACAACTGGATATCCATGTGCAAAACAATGAATCTGTACATAACCTTACACTTTCCACAAAAATTAATTCAAAATGGATCATAGACCTAAATATAAAACGCTATAACTTGTAGAAGATAGTATAGGAGAAAACAGGTGGTCTTGGGTTTGGGTATGAATTTTTTTAAATACAACTCTAAAAGTGTGATCCTTGAGAGAAAAAAATTGATAAGGTAGACTTCATTAAAATGTAAAACTTCACTCTATGAAAGATCCTGATGAGAATGAAAAGACAAGCCACAGAGTGGGAGAATATACTTGCAAAATACATATCTGATGAAGGACTTAGATCTAAAACACACAGAATTCTTCAACTCAACAATAAGGAAATAAACAACCCAGTTTGAAAATAAGCAAAAGATCAGTATAGACACCTCATCAAAGAAGATACACAAATGACAAAGATTCATATGAACAGATGTTCAACATCATACATACCATTATGGAAATGCAAGTTAAAACAACAACAAGAGACCACTACATACCTATGAGAATGGTTAAAAAATAAAAATTAAATTAAAAACCTGCCAATACCAAATGCTGGTGAGGATGTAGAGTGATAGGAATTCTCACCCATTGCTGGTGGGAAATGCAAAATAGTATAGCCTCTTTGGAAGACAGTTTGGCAATTTCTTACAAAACTAAACAAGTCTTACCATATGATCCAGCAGTTACCAAAACTTACATCCACATAAAAATCTCCACATGAATGTTTACAGCAGCTTTATTCATAATTGACAAAAATTGGAAGCAAACAAAATGTTCTTCAGTAAATGAATGAATAAACACACTGGTACAACCATATGATGGAATATTTTTCAGTAATAAAAATAACAGAATTATCAAACCATGAAAAGTCTGTTAATAAAAAAAATTAAACAACACATTTCTTAAATAAGCTATGCATCAAAGGGAAATTTCAAAAGCAAAGGAAAATATTTTGAAATAAGGGGCAATGTAGATATAATCTACCAAAATTTGTGGAATACAACTAAAGTAGTGCTTGGAGGAAAATTTATAGCATGAAATGTATATGTTGGAAAATAAGGACATTTCAAAACAGCAACTAAATTCCACCTTAACACAGTAAAAAATAATAATAATGAGGAGTAAAAGAAACCCAAACCAAGCAGAAGGAAGGAAATAATAAAAATAATTACAAAAATCAGTGAAACTGAAAAATGACAGAGAAAATTGATGATACTAGAAGCTGGTTATATAAAAAGATCAATAAAATTGATAAACCTCTATCCAAACTGACAAAGACAAAAGAAAAAGGAACACAAATTACTCATATTGGGAATGAGGGAGAAGATAGTACTACAAACCTCTCAAACATTGAAAGGACAATAAGGGAATGATACAAATTAGTCTGCACACATTAATTTGTAACAGATAAAATGGATTAAATTCTTAAAGACCACAAACTATCTAAACTCACTCAAGAATAAACAAAAGACCTAATTAATCCTATATATATTAAATAAATTGAATTTGAAGTTTCAATTTTTTAAATCTTTCTTTAAAAAAAAATCTGACAGTCCAATTGGTTTCACTGGCACATTCTACCATGATTAAAAGAAAAAATAACATCAGTGCTACACAATTTCTTCCAGAAAATGGAAGAGAAGGGAATACTTCCCAGTTCATTTTATGAAACAGTATTTCCCTAATTCTAAAACTAAACAAAGCATAAAAAAGAAAGCCAGAGACTAATAACCCTCTTGAATATGGATATAAAATACTAGCAAATCAAATCCAGTAATATATAGAAAGAATAATACACCATGACCAATTGGAGTTTATCCTGGGAATTCAATGGTAGTTCAGTATTTGAAAAGCAATAAATGTAACCTGTGACATGTTCATATCAATTGATACCGAAGAAGCATTTGACAAAAATTCTACATCCATTCATGATACAAAAAAAAAAAAACTCAGAAATGAGGACTAGAAGGGAACTTCCTTGACTTGATAAAGCACATTATACAAAAAAGCCTATAGCTAACATACTGAATATGATCAACCAAATGCTTTCTTTCCCTCTAAGTTCAAGAAGAATGCAAGGATGTCCATCTTACAACTCCTAGTCAACATTGTACTATAAGCCCTATCCAGAGCAATGAGGCAATAAAAATAAACAAAAGGCATGTAGCTTAGAAAGGAAGTGATAAAGCTGTCCATATACACAGACAACATGATTATTTATGTAAATCTCACATATTCCACAAAAACTTCTAGAACTAATAAGTGAGTTTAGCAAGTTTGCAAGGTACAAACTTAACACACAAAAATCAACTGTTTTTTAGATAACAGCAATTAGTATTTGGAAACTGAACTAAAAAAAAACATACACACTATCTCTAAAAGGTACTTAGATTTATACTAAGTATAATATAATTACATTAATTATACTTTAATGTATAATTATACATTAATTATACTTTAATAAGTATAATACATTATTATACTTAATGTAATATAATTACATTATATATATTATACATTATATACATTATATACATTATACATTATATACATTATATACATTATAGATTATATACATTAATTATACTTTAATGTACAATTATACATTAATTATACTTTAATAAGTATAATACATTATTATACTTAATGTAATATAATTACATTAAGTATAATATTATTACATTAATACGTAATAATACATATTAATCTAAAAATGTTAGATTTATACTGAAAAATGCTGATGAAAGAAATCAAAGACAACCTAAATAAATGGAGAGAAATGACATGTTCACATACTGGAAGACATAACATAGTTAAGATGTCAATTCTCTTCAAATTGACCTAGAGATCTAACACAATTCCAATCAAAATCCCAGCAAGCTTTTTTAAGACACAGAAAAACATAAAATTTGCATGGAAAGGCGAAGAAGTAGAATACCCCAAACAATTTTGAAAAGAAATAAGTTGGAGAACTTTAAGAATTACTTTAAAGCCAGTGTTCAAAACAATGTGATGTTCAT
The DNA here is from genome assembly GCF_023851605.1 of Tamandua tetradactyla. Lineage (NCBI taxonomy): Eukaryota > Metazoa > Chordata > Mammalia > Pilosa > Myrmecophagidae > Tamandua > Tamandua tetradactyla. Next base: position 151,927,348 of record NC_135328.1, on the reverse strand, counting down.
GAAGTTTTGACACACAGGTCAAAGGAACAGAAAAGGTACAGAAATAAGTCCACACAAACATGGCCAACTGATTTTTAAAATATTTTTTGTTAGACAAGTTGCAAGTTTACAGAAAAATCATGCAGAAAATACAGAGTTCCCATATAGTCCCCTTTCTGTTATTTACTTTGCATGAGTGTGGTACATTTGTTACAATTGACAAAAGAATATTTTAATGCAGTATTACCTGTAGTCCATAATTTACATTGGGGTGTACTGTTTTCCCCCATATACCACTCTATTATTAATACCTTACACATAATATGATACATGTGTTATAGTTCATAACCAAAGAACATTTTTATAATTGTATTATTAACTATAGTCCATCACTTGCAATAGGGTTCACTGTGTTGTAGTCCTATGTTTTTCCTTTAATTTTTATTTCAGTCACATATATATGACCTAAAACCTCCCCTTTTAATCACATTCACATATGTAATTTAGTGCTGCTGATTATATTTACAAGGTTCTGCTACCATTACCACTATTCATTTCCAAACCTTTACAATTAATCTAAATAGAAATTCAGTACAATTTAAGCATTACCTACCCCCAATCCAGCCCTTGGTAACATATACTTAGATTCTAACTCTATGAGTTTTTTTATTCTAATTATTTCATGCCAGTGAGACCATACAATATTTGTCTTTTAGTGCCTGGCTTATTTCACTCAGCAGACTGTTCTCAAGTTTCATGCATGTTGTCACATGAATCAAAACTTCATTCCTCTTTAATGCTGAATAATATTCCATTATATGTTGTCATGTCAGGTTCATGTGTCAACTTGGCCAGGTGGTGGTGCCCAGTTGTCTCATCAGGTAAGCCCTGGCCTGTCTGTTTCTATGAGGACATTTCAGGGACTTAAATCATGATCATGTTGGCTGCATCCACAGCTGACTGCATTTGTAATCAGTTAAGGGGAGTGTCTTTTGCAATGAGTGACATGTAATGTAAGCACCAGAAGGGTTTTAAGGAGGATTGAGAAGAGACAATCACTCTTCCTGCTTCAGCCAGCCAGCCTCTCCTGTGGAGTTTGTCCAGACCCTTCATCAGAGTTGCCAGCTTCACAGCCTGCCCTACAGATTTTGGGCTCTTCCATTCCCATGGCTGTCCAGCCAGCCTCTCCTGAGAGTTTGTTGAGGACCATCATTAGAGTTGCCAGCTTGTGGCCTGCCCTACAGACCTTAGGTTCTACATTCCCACAGTTATCTGAGACACTTTTATAAATTTTATACCTACAGATATCTCCTGCTGATTCTGCCACTATGAACATCAGTGCAAATTCGGTGTACAAGTCCCTGCTTTTAATTCTTTTGGCTTCATACCTAGTAGTGGGATTACCAAGTCATATGACAATTCTGTGCTTAATTTTCTGAGGAACCATCAAACTGTCTTCCACAGGGGCTTTACCATTTTATTTTCCCACCAGCAATGAATGAATGTTCCTATTTCTCTACATCCTCTCCAACACTTGTACTTTTCTGTGTTTTATTATTTTTTTAAATAGTAGCCATGCTAATGGTTGTGAAATGGAATCTCATTGTGGTTTTGTTTGCATTTGTTTAATGGCTAACAATGTTGAACATATTTTCGTGTGCTTTTTTGGCCATTTGTTATATTTTCTGTAGAAAAAAGTCCATTCAATCCTTTTTTTCTACTTTTTATTTGGGTTGTTTTTCTTTTTGTTGTTGAGCTGAAGGATTTATTTATATATTCTGGATATTAAACCTTTAGCAGATATGTGATTTCCAAATATTTTCTCCCATTATATAGGTTGTTTTTTCACTTTCTTGGCAAAACAAGAAACTAGATGAACTAGAATTTTAATTTTGATGAGGTTTTTCTTTTGTTACTTGTGCTTTGGATATAAAGTCTAAGAACACATTGCCTACCACAAGATCCTGAAGATGCTTCTTCTACATTTTCTTCTAAGAGTTTTATAGTCCTAGCTCTTATATTTAAGTCTTTGATCCTTTTTGAGTTAGTTTTTGTACATGATGTGAGACAGTGGTCCTCCTTCATTCTTTTGCTTGTGTATATCCAGTTTTCCTAGCACTATTCTCTCCCAATTGAGAGGACTTAACAGCCTTGTCAAAAATCAATTAGCCATAGATGTGAGGGTCTATTTCTGAATTCTCAATTCAATTCCATTAGTTTATATCGCTATCCTTCTGACAGTACCATGCTGTTTTGACCACTGTGGCTTTGTAATTAGCTTTAAAGTCAGGAGATGTGAGTACTCCAGCTTCGTTCTTTTTCAAGATGATTTTGGCTATTTGGAGCCCTTACCATTCCAAATACTTTGGATAAGGTTTTTCCATTTCCACAAACTAGGCTGATAGAATATTGATTGGGACTGCATATTGACTCTGTAAATCATTTTGAGTAAAATTGACATATTTAGTCTTCCAAGCAAAGAGCATGGAAAGTTCCTCCATTTGTTTACATCTTCTTTAATTCCTTTTAGCAAAACTTTGTAATTTTCTGTGTATAAGTCCATTATATCCTTGGTTAAATTTATTCCTAGATAATTTATTCTTTCAGTTGATATTGTAAATGGAACTTTTTTCTTAATTTCCTCTGCAGATTGCTCATTACTAGTGTATAAAAGCACTACTGATTTTTGCATGTTGAGCTTGTACCCAACCACTTGGCTGAATTCATTTATTTGCTGTAGATTTTTTCAGACTTTTCATATATGTGATGATATAATCTGCAAATAGTGAAAGTTTTACTTCTTCCTTTCCAATTTGAATTACTTTTATTTCTTCTTCTTTCCTAATCGATCTGGCTAGAATTTCCAGTACAATGTTGAATAACAGTGGTGACAGCAGGCATCCTTCTCTTCTCCCAGATCTTAGAGGGGAAAGCTTTCAGTCTTTCACCATTATGATGTTAGCATGGTTTTTTTTTCCATATATGCCATTACCAAGCTGGGGAATTTTCCTTCTAAATTCTGTCTTTCAAAGTGTTTTTATCAATAAAGGATAGTGAGGGTGCATGAATGATTCAGCGGCAGGATGCTCACTTGTCAAATGGTAGACCCAGGTTCAATTCCCCACCCAAGCACTCAAAAATAAATAAATAAATAAATAGATAGATAGATAAAAGGATAGTTGTTTTTGTCACATGCTGTTTCAGTTTACGCAAGCTGCTGGAATGCAGTATATCAGTAATAGGTTGGTTTTCTCAACAGGCATTTAACAGTCTACAAATTTATACTTCTAGGGCCATGATAATGTCTAAATTAAGACATCAAGAGGACTAAACCTCTGAAGAAAGGCTGCTAGCATCTGGGGTTCCTCTTTCACATAGGAAGGCGCATGGTGATGTTTGCTGGTCCTTCTCTCCTGGATTCTAGTTTTAAAATGACTGTCTCAGCTCATATGGGTCCTTCTTACTTCTCCCAGGGCATTTTCCCTGTAAGCCCTCTCTCCCAGTGTTTCTGACTTTTATCTTCTCATAAAAGACCCCAGCAAGGGGGATTAAGAATGGGCTTAATTCTCCATGGGAACAACCTAATCAAAAGTTCCCACCCAACAATAGGTCTGCCCCCACAGGGATGGATTAAGAGAACATGGTCTTTTCTGGGGTACATAACCAATTCAAAACAGCACACATGCCTTTTCTGCATGAATTGAAATGGTCATGTGCTTTTTTTTCATTCACTTTGTTAACGTGTTGTATTCCATTAATGATTTTCAATTAATGCATAGCTTGGATAAGTTTGATGTGATCATCATATATAATTATTTTAATGTGCTGTTGGGTTCAATTTACTAGCATTTTGTTGAAGATTTTTAATGTATATTCATAAGAGAAATTGGTCTGCAATTTTCTTTTCTTACAGTACCTTCACCGGGCTTTGGTATAAGGGTGATTTGGGCCCACAGAATGTTAGGGTAGTGTCCCCTCCTCTTCAAGTTTTTGGAAGAGTTTGAGCTGAATTAGTATTAATTCACTTGGAATCTTAGGTAGAATTCACTTGTGAAGCCATCTGATCCTGGGATTTTCTTGGTTTCATCTAGGTTGTCTAATTTGTTTCTACATAGTTTATTTTTTATAGTATCCTCTTTTGATCTTTTTCATTTTTGTGGAGTCAGTAATAATGCCCCCTTCTCATTGCTGCTTTTATTTATTTGCTAATTCTCTTTTTTCTTTGTTAGTCTAGCTAAAGCTGCATCAATTTTACTGATCTCATTTTGTTAATGCTCTGTTTTTGTAATTCTCTATTTAATTTATGTATATATTAATCTTCTTTCCTTCTGTTGGTATTTGGTTGAGTTTGCTGTTCCTTTTCTAGTTCCTCCAGGTGTGAAGTTAGGTCTTTGGTTTTAGCTCCTTCCTTCCTTCCTCCCTGCCACCCCCTCTCTCTTTCATTCTTTCTCAGCCTTTAGTGCTATAAAATTCTCTCTCAGCACTGTCTTCACTGTATCCCAGAAGTTTTAATGTGTTATGTTCTCATTTTCATCCATCTCAGGATATTTACTGATTCACCCTATAATTTCTTTTTTTTTTTTTATTAATTAAAAAAAGAATTAACAAAACAATTAGAAATCATTCCAATCTACATGTACAATCAGTAATTCTTAATAACATCACATAGTTGCATATTCATCATTTCTTAGTACATTTGCATCGATTTAGAAAAAGAAATAAAAAGACAACAGAATAAGAATTAAAACAATAATAGAAAGAAAAAAAACAAAAAAAACAAAAACAAAAAACCTATACCTCACATGCAGCTTCATTCAGTGTTTTAACATAATTGCATTACAATTGGGTAGTATTGTGCTGTCCATTTCTGAGTTTTTATATCCAGTCCCGTTGTACAGTCTGTATCCCTTCATCTCCAATTATCCCTTCTCTTTTTTTTTTTTTTCAATTAACGGAAAAAAAGAAATTAACCCAACATTTAGAGATCCTATAATTTCTTTTTATTCACTGTTTAAATATATACTTAACTTCCATATATTTATGGATTTTCCAGTTCTTTGCCTGTTGTAGATTTCCAGCTTCATTTCATTGTGTCAGAGAAGATGCTTTATATAATTTCAATATTTTTAAAATGTAGTGAGACTTGTTTTATGGCTTATCCTGGAAAATAATCCATGTGCACTTGAGAAAAATGTATATTCTGCTGTTTGTGGGTGCCATGTTCTGGATATGTCTGTAAGGTCCAATTAATTTATCAAATTTTTCAAGCTCTCTTTTCCTTTTTGATCCTGTCTAGAGTCCTCTCTATTGATGACAGCAGTGTATTGCAGTCTTCAAATATTACTGTAGAGGTGTTTATTTCTCCCTTCAATTTTTTCACCTTTTTAAAACATTTTTTATTGTTAAATATACCATATACAAAAAAAAAAAAGAAAAAGCAATCGTTTTCAGTACACTTCAAGTTGTTACAGAACAGATTTCAGAGTTTTTTATGGGTTATTATTCCACTATTTTGGGTTTTTCCTTCTAGCTGCTCCAAAATACTAGAGGCTAGAAGAAATTTGTGTGTGTGTGTGAAAAATAACGTAAACAAGAAAGCAATAAATTTCAAAGCACATCACAACAATTAGTTGTAGAACAGATTTCAGAGTTTGGTATGTGTTACAATTTCATGATTTTAGGTTTTAACCTCTAGCTGCTCCAAGACACTGGAAACTAAAAGAAATATCAATATTATGATGATTCAGCACTAATACTCATTTGTTAAACCCTACCTTCTCTGTAATAACTCCATCATCACCTATGATCTTTTTCCCACTCTTTAGGGGTATTTGGGTGTTCTAGTTTGTTAGCTGCTGGAATGCAATATACCAGAAATGAAATGACTTTTAAAAAGGAGGATTTAATAAGTTGCCAGTTTACAGTTCTAAGGCCAAGAAAATCTCTCAATTAAAGCAAGTCTATAGAAATGTCCAATCTAAGGCATCCAGGGAAAGATACCTTGGTTCAAGAAGGCCGATAAGTTCAGGGTTTCTCTGTTAAGTGGAAGGGCACATCGTGAGCACAGTCAGAGTTTCCCTCTCATCTGGAAGGACACATGAACACGGCATCATCTGCTAACTTCTTCTCTCCTGGCTTCTGGTTTCATGAAGCATCCTGGGAGGCGTTTTCCTTCTTCATCTCCAAAGGTCACTGCCTCGTGGACTCTCTGCTTTGTGGTGCTGCAGTGTTCTCTGCTCTCTCCGAATCTCCTCCTTCTCTAAAATGTGTCCTCTTTTATAGGACTTCAGAAATCAATCAAGCCCCACCCAAATGGGTGGAGACATGTCATCACCTAATCCAGTTTAACAACTACTCTTGATTAAATCACATCTCCAGGGAGATGATCTAATTACAGTTTCAAACATACAGTATTTAATAGGGATTATTCTGCCTTTATGAAATGGGATTTTGATTAAAACATGGCTTTTCTAGGGTCCATACATCCTTTCAAGCCAGCACATAGGGCAATGCCCGTTCTAACTTTTTCATATTAGGAAGGGGCTGTCAGTAATATCAGATAAGGGGATGGAACAAGTTGATGTTCTGGAAGGGCTGGTCCCTTTGCACTTCAGGACTTATCTAGTCCAGGGACCTATCTGGAGGTTGTAGGTTTCTGGAAAATTACTCTAGTGCATGGAACCTTTGTAGAATCTTATATATTGCCCTAGGCGTTCTTCAGGATTGGCTGGAATGGTTTTGGTTGGGGGGTTGCAAGTTATGGTAGACAGCAATGTCTAACAGAAGCTTGCATAAGAGTGACCTCCAGAGTAGCCTCTCGACTTTATTTGAACTCTCTTAGCCACTGATACCTTATTTGCTACACTTCTTTCCCCTATTTTGGTCAGCATGGCATTGTTGATCTCATGGAGCCAGGGCCAGGCTCATCCTGGGGAGTCATCTCCCACTCTGCCAGGGAGATTTTCACCCCTGGATGTTATGTTCCACATAGGGGGGATCTCCCTTCAGTTTTGCCAGTGTTTGCCTCAGGTATTTGGGGCACTGTCATTAGGTGCATAACAGTTATGATTGTTATTTCTTCTTGGCAGACTGACCCCTTTATTATATATAGTGTTCTTCTTTGTCTCTTGTAGCAGCTTTTGATTTAAAGTCTTACTTTGTCTGATATTAGTATAGGTACTTTTTTGGTTACTGTTTACATGGATTATCTTTTTCCATCCTTTCACTTTCAACCTATTTGTGTCCTAAAGTGAGTCTCTGTAGGCAACATATAGGTGGAGCATGCTTTTCTATCTATTCTGCCAACCTGTGTCTTTTGATTGGGGAAATTTAATCCATTAACATTCAGTGCTATTACTGTAAAGGCAGTAGTTACTTCAGCCATTTTATCCTTTGGTTGTTTCTTTTTCTTCTTTATCCTTTGATATATATATATACATATATAAATTTTTTCTCTCTCATCCTTTATTGCAACCCATTTTTCTGTATAGGTAGTCTTTTATGATATATCTGACTGATCCCTTTCTCATTTTTTTCCTGTATTTAAAAAAAAATACTTTATGGTTTCCCTGGGTTTTGTTTTACAATAGCTACATCAATAACCTACCAGTGTGAAAAGATACCAAATTAATTTCAATAGTATACATCATACATGCTGTCTGCTCACATATCTCTCCCATTTCCCCTTTTTTTGTTGTTTTTTCCCTAATTAGCTTTTGGGGGGGGGGGTTGCATGGTCCAGAAACCAAACCCAGTTCTCTCACATGAAAGGCGAGCATTCTACCACTGAATTACCCTCATTACCTTTTTATATTTTGCATGTTCATTATCAGAAAATATGACTTTTTCTTGTTTAATTCTATCCTGATTCTTATGGAATTAAACAGCAGAATTATATATTGAAGACAGAGTACTATTAGGTTTTGCATTTACGTTTTTAGTTAGCTTTTTTGAGGATCTTCACTTCTCCACACTACTCCAAGCCACTCTCTCCTGTCTCTTCCTTTAAACCTGCAGAACTCCATTTAGCAATCTTGTAGGGCAGGACTTTTGTTGGCAAACTCCCTCAGTTTCTGGCTATCTATGAATATTTAAAATTCTCCATTATATTTGGAGGACAGTTTTCTCAGATGAAGAATTTTTGACTGGCAGTTTTTCTCTTTCAGAACCTAAAATATATCTCACCACTGCCTTCTCAATTCCATGGCTTCTGATTGGAAATTGGCACTGACTGTATGATTTTTATTGTCTTGACTTCCAGTTTGTTGATTCTTTCTTCTGCCTGTTCATATCAGCTGGTATATGCCTCTAGTGTAGTTTTAATCTCTATCATTGTATCTTCCATCCCCATAATTACTGTTTATTTACCATCAGTCTATTTCTATCCATATTTTCCTGGATCTTCTTGAATTGACTAAGGAGATCTATTTGAACTTCCTTGATTAGTTCCAAATTCTACATCTCTGAAGTTTTCATTTGTTCTCTTGACTAAGTTTTATTTTCCTGTTTCTCAGTATGGCTCTTAATTTTTTGCTGATGTCTGGACATCTGATTATTTTGATGTGTTTACTTGACTGTTTCTCCGTCTTCCCTAGGGTGTTATTGTCGCTTTGTTATTGTTAAGGCTCTTCTTTGAGATGGTTTTACCTTATTCTGTACCTTTAGAGTAGCCCTTACTTAATTGTTCAGGTTTTCTCAGCTCTTTTTTTTTTTTTTCATTCGCATGGGCAGGTACTGGGAATCAAACCCAGGTCTCTTGTATGGCAGGCAAGAATTCTCAGCTCTTTTGTACCTGATTCTTGTCCTGAATGTGGTACAATTTTTAAGATTGTCCTTTTGTGTACAACTGTTTCATCTCCAGGAGACATCTTCGTTTTCTCTGTTCCTTCTCCGGGAACAATCTTGTCCTGTTTTGTTTTGTGCAGAATTTCCTCTCCAGCGTCTATGATTTGTTTCAAATCTCTTCTTCACTCAGTGCCCCATTCCATCATATTTTCAGTTCTGGTCTTAAGCAATTCAATCCCCTACTATCTATCTATCTATCTATCTATCTATCTATCTATCTATCTATCTATCATCTATCTATCTATCTATCTATCTATCTATCTATTTATTTATTTATTTATTTTCTATGAGGCTTTTCTGTGTTCAGTTTCTTCCCTATTATGGTGTTCTGCCCTGGGAAGGTTGATGGGGTCAATCTGTAAAGGTTCATTTTGCATTTAGGTGGTCCAGCAAACAAAGACAGGACTGAGTGTGTGCAATTCTTGCCAACAGTTCTGCCATGATCTCTTTATGACCTCTGGGCACTTTTTAACGTGGCAGTCCTCAGTCACTTCTGTTTTGCCTGTGTCTCTGCAGACTTGAGTCCCTATGCCTGGATATGTGTGGGATTCTAACTTGCTGCAGCCAGTGGCTCTATGGTCTGCAGCTGTGGCAGGAGCCACTTGGGTCCTTCTGGGACTCTGCATCTAGCTGCATGGGGAATGGGTCTGAGGGGCCAGTCTGGAATGTAAATCTCCTCCCTGATTTTGATGTTTGTTTTTCTTTTTCTTCAATTCAGCGTTTGTGAAGTCCTTCTCTGATCTATTTCATACTCCAAAGTTCCAAGCAAGTGGGATTTGTCCTTTTATTGGTGGATTCTAAGGGCAGACTTTTCCTGGGAAGGTCTTACCTTGCCATGTTGATGATATCGCTTGGCCAAGTGATTTTTCACAAAGGTGCAAAGTTAACTCAAGGGGGGAGGATAATCTTTTCAACAAATGATGTTGGAGTATTTGGACATCCACGTGTCAAAAATAAACCTCAACCTACTTCACTCACACCTTACAAAAAATTAGCTCAAAATGGGTACCAGAGAACTCTACAACTCAAATACTAAACCCTAATGTAAACTACAGACTAGTATAATTATAATAAAATTGTTTTAATCAATTGTAAGAAAATTACCACTCTAATGGAAAATGTTAATAATAAGGAAAATAGTGTGCATTGGGTGGACAGGGGTATATGGTCACTCTGTACTTTCTGCATGATTTTTCTGTAAACTTTCAACTGCTGAAATAAAATATATATATCAAATGTAAATGTGAAACATAAAACTTTTAGTGAAGGAAATCTGTGTAACGTGTTGATAGGCTAAGTGTTTTTTGACATGATACCAAGAGCAAAATCTGTAAAAGAAAAGGTTAATAAATCGGACTTAAAGCTTTTGCTTTATGACAGTATTAAAATATTGAAAATAGACTGGGAGAAAATATTTGCAAATCACATATTTAACAAAGGACTTGTATGTGGGAGGGGAGGGGAGCGGAGAAAGGGAAAGACGAAAGAAATGGAGAGAAGAAAAGAGTATAAAGGAGGGAAGGAAAGCAAGGAAGAAAAAAGAGAGGGAAAATAGAGGGAGGGAGAAATGAATATGATTGCAGAGTGTGTTGTGTGAGGGTGCCTCTCAAAAGTATGCTATCAGGCATGTAATTTTATCTCACTGTAAAAATGGAGAAACTCCGAAGTTTGGGGTGTTCGTTTTCACAGAGTAGATAAGTGGCCTGAACACTGGTATGCACTACGCCGAAGCCTTCGTTTGTCCACCTACTAGCCCAACAGTTACCTCCTTCTTGAAATCTTTGATCTCGCCAAAGGTTAAGTGAACTCTTCCTCCTGGGACCCCAAGGCACTCGGAGTTTTTGAGAAGGTTGTCTATAATACACTGCTTTTCTAAGGCACCGGCCCTGCCTGTCTCCCACCCAAAACTGTGAGTCTGTCCGCAGGGAATAGAGACTCCTTTATTTACTATTAAACTTCTTCAGGAGCTTAGCACCGACTCAATAAATATTTATTCTTGCGGGACAAGGAGTCACTACTGGAAACTTCATTGCGGTCGACTTTCTGATTATGCAAGCCCGCTGGCTGCGGAATGAGCTTCTTTCCAAAGAGGAAACCACTGAAGCGGATGAGTTATATTTAACTGCGGACCAACCGCGGCCGCGTGACTCACATAGAAACTCAATGTTATGAGCGTATTTTGGAGAAGCGACTAGTGACCTCCTCAGCGAGCACCAACACTGACCTCTTAGCGACGGCCAGAGCCTAGGGCAAGCCCCGCCCACGTCAGGCGGAAACAGGTGCGCGGCGGGAGGCCCCGCCCCCCGCAGGTGGCTAGGGCGCACACTACCTCTTCTACGGCCGCGCAGTCCACGCCTCTCCGCCGCGGGACTGAGCCTGCCGCGCCCGTCGTTGGCATTTATATGGCGCTATTTTGGGCACGCCCTCTGATTGGCCAACGGTGAGTGACGGCAGGCGCGCGCGAGCCGCGGGGGAGTCTGGGGAGGGGAGTTTCCGGCCGCGAAGAGACGCAGCTCGGGACCGCAACCCTCCAGGGGCCGGGAGTTCCCAGGGGACAAGTTGATATGGGGCAGGCTGGGAGCCTCAGGGCTGAGATCCACCAGGGCCTGGGCCTCCCCCACGGTGTTCTCGGGGCCCTAAGCCTACTCAGTAACCTGTTGGTTGGGTTATGTTTTATTAAAAGAACCTGCGTGCCCAGAGTGTCTTTTTAAAAACCAAACAACCTCACTTTTCTTGGAGGGAGTTGCCAGAAGGCATTATACTTTTTACGCACCACGTTGGCGGAAGCAGAAAGCATAAACCTGCCAGAAACTGCTCGAGAATCACCTGCTGTCTTGAAGCTTGTCCACCGACCTATGCAGACCCGTCTTCCTGTTACCCCCTTTGCCCAACCAGCTCACCACGGCCATCCCAGTTGCTAGGGGTCTATCCTCATTTCCCTTGGTGCTGTCACCAACTAACTCTTCCCTGAAGCCAGAAAACAAAACAAAGCAAAGCAAAACAAAAACATCCTTTAAATATTGGAAACGGGTCTCATTTCTAACGTATTCCTATATTGCGATCAGAGCCCCATCGTCCTTTCCTGGATTCTGGCCGTTTATCAGTCAGGCCGCATCACTTCTCTGTCTTAAGGATCTTGAATTTCATTTCGTGACAGACTTCTTTGGTAAAAGTGACCGAATAGTTACCAAGTGTGACTCACCAAAAATCCTTATCATTCATAAAAAGATAAAAGAAGAGTTTGAAGCCATGGCTCCCTAATAGATGGGAATTTGGCTTGAAAAGAGGTCCTGTTTCCTCCTTAGAAAGTCCACCTTTGATTGCAAAACACAAAAAGCTCTGTGATGTCCTAAGTTCACAGCCTTAAAGATTATTGTAGTTGGATGTTGGAGGAACATAATTGAGTAACTGTTGGATCTGAACAACATCAATAAGAATTACCATTAAGCATTTTCAGTGTGCCAGGCATTGTAAGTGCTTAATGGTATTGTTTCTTTTAATCCTCAGAAAATCCCCACGGTTTAGTTACCATCATTATACCCATTTCACAGAAAGGGAAACTAAGGCCCAGAGCAGGTGAATAACTTTACTGAAGTAACACACCACTATGTTGGCAGTGCCAGGATTCTATCCAAGATTGTCTGACTCCAACCTTTGCACCCTTAGCCACTGAGCTCTGCAATTTCTTCTTTTCTCGTATTACCTACTCGAAAAGTCAGCCTTAGGCTGGCAGAAAAGGAGTTGAGATTGGTCAGCAAGTGTTAGAAGGAAGATGTTTGCCCTGCTGTTAGCTTAGAAAAGGATTATAACTAGAGAGGGAAAAGAACGGTGCTGGGGTTTTAGCACTCTATACTCTCCCCTGAGCAGGAGGCCATATTAAACCTGCAGAACAAAGTTTTGAAAAAGGGTTTGGATTCTGCTGTGCTCATTGCTATGCAGACTGGGCAGTTTACAGAGTGACCTCACTTAGATCCTTTGGTTGGTAAAGATCCAGGAAGCAAACTGGTCAGAATGATTTTCAAACCTTTTTGTACACTCTCCCAGTGAGCGACCAGAACTACGAATAGTATTCCTAAACACAACGGACTCTGTGGGAGAAACTGCCTTGGAGCCAGATGGCCCAGGTTTCATTCCCTCTGTTTGAGGTGAGGCTCCAAACCTCTCTGAACCTCAGTTTCCTTAGCTATAACATACTTTGCTGTAAGAATTAAGGATTAGTGTGTGGCATCTATAGGTATTCAAAAAATGTTAATTCTCTTGCTTGCCCCTTCCCCCAAATGATTAAGAAGAAAAGTGCCCAGCTGTGACAGTTATACCTATATTGTTCCTTTCACAGAGCTATGTTGACTGTTTTGAGTTTTGTAGTCAGGCAGTAATTTACAGTAAGAATGCTTATTACCATCCATAACTTTAAATGACCTTATTGAAACTTCAACATCATTTTCAAGTATCAGCTTTAGCTTTATTTTTGTCTATCATTCATTTAACAAATAGTTGTTTAAAATCTATAAGGTATAAAACATTGGATTTTTTAAAAATAGAGTTTGTGAACATTTTCAGTGAAATAACCTGTTTCACAAATAGGTATTAGGGAAATACACTGTAATTTAACAGTAATAACCTGTTCTTTTTCACTTGTCTCCAGGCTCCCACACTGACTACAACTCTTAATGAACATGATTTGGTCTGGTAATACAAACAAACAAGAAGACAAGAAAGCTTTAGGGAAAAACAAAACCCCCTAAAAAACAAAAACTGGGAGTTAAGAAAAATCACATGCTTTTTAAAAACATAATTTAGGTGGTGCAAGGGTAGTTCAGTGGTAGAATTCTCACCTGCCATGTGGGAGACCTGGGTTCGAGTCTCAGCCCATGCATTTCCTAAACACACAAGCAAGCAAACAAACAAACAAAAATTCAACCAATGGTGCTGCAATAAGGGGATACTCAGATGGAAAAAGAATGAAATGTCACCCCTGCCATACAGCATACAAAAATAATAATAATAATTTAAAAGATGTTTTTTCTTTTTATAGGATGTGAATATATATAAACATATAGGTGAGAAATTAATATATAATATATATTATCATACTACACAATATCAATTATTGAAAATAACTGATAAATTTTTACTTACAAAAGGAGTAATGTGAACCCAGGGTGTTCGATGTCAGTGTGGTTCAATATAATGGTTTTATTTCATCCATTGTCCTTAAGAGTGATTTAGGGTGTGGTGGCTCAAATTAGTTTTTGCTTCAATAAAGGGATGCTGTTGAAAATCTATCTATTCCCTAACTCTACTATTGCCCCCATACAACGTCTTTGTTGACAAAAATGAGAAACCAGACAGTAGTAGGTGATGAAAGTCCTTTTTACTATTTTTAAGCAAATGAGCACAGCCTCTATTTTAGAACCTTAACAAAAGAGACTTCTATAGTTTAACTTTCCCCTCTGAAGCATTCATTCATCTATTCATTCATCCATCTAGCCATCCATCCATCCATCCACAAATAATACTCCACCTCCCTCTATATCCTAAGTACAAATAAATATAAACAGATCATGCTTCCTTCTATACATGGGCTTGCAGTCTAATGGGGGTGAGAGATGAATAAGCAAATAGTGCAGCTGTTAGAACTAATTACTACAGTACTGAAACTTACCAGGCATGCCCAGGCATAACTAATTCAGCTGAGGGAAAGAGGAGTTTTGAAGATAAGCATGAGAATCAAGGAGGAATAGTGTTCCAAGCGGAAGAGATTGAGAGTGCAATGGGTAGGTATGGAAAAGCTATAGAGATCGTAGGCCACACCAAGCACAAAAGCTCAGGATGTGGGGGAGATGCAGGCAGTCATAGTGAAATATTAGGCCATATCCCATAGGCAGCTCTCAATACCGCACAAAAGAAAGAAACTGGAAGGCTCTGACCTGATGTTGTGTTCTCCTGAGCTTTACCCAAGCTCGGATGAGCTTATAGGGTTTTTTATGGGAATCATCTTGAGGCATGATCATTTTTTTCCAACTTATTCAACAACTATTTATTGAATATCTGGCATAAGCCTAACACCGTGCCAGTTTTTAGAGATACCAGCATGAACATGACTCTGAACTCATGTTTTACAGTCTAACAGTCAAAAACTGTGAATTGACAACACTTATAAAAGTGCTCTGGAAATATCAAAGGGATATATAGTAGAGGAAAAAGTAGCTTTATCTGGGAAAAATGTGAATTAATCACAATTCTTGTGAAGGCTACAAAGCTACCATGATCTCCTTGGTTATTTATTCAAATACCAGACTGCTGTCATTGACCTGGCTACATTTAGAACATAAATTTAGGTAAATAATAATATCAGTAGAAACCACCTGTATGTCTTCATTTTCTCCCTCTTCTTCTGTTACAAACGAAACATTTTATATTATCAATACTATTCATCTCCCTTGGTGAGAGAGTACAAACTCATCCAAGCCAGCTTCTCTTAGATATTGGCTTTCAAATAGCCTTGGGTCATCAGAAGCACAGTATGTTATAAATCTCCTAGAGGCAGTGAAATAAAGAAGACAGCATTGTTTTTTTCAATTTAGCTCAATTAGAAACTATTGGAAGGTGACCCTATCTTATATTCTCTTTACATTCTACAATCTTCACAAGATTCTGGAAATATACATAGTAAATCCAGATGGTTGATATGCTGGAAACTTACCAAGCACACAGTTTAGGTTTAAACAATTAATGGTAAAAAAGAATGTTCCAGTCAGTTTGGGGAAAGCCATAGGCTTGGAGTAAATCACGGAAGTTTTATACTTTATATTAAAATACTGGCTATGAGAATTTTTAATTCAGGAGTATTAGAGTTTATACAATTGTAGTAGCCAGAGTGCTCCAGGGAAACAGAACTGATAGTATGTGAGTGTTTGTGTTGTAAATATTGTGAGATTTATTATAGGAATTGGCTCACATGATTGTTGGGATGGGCAAATCTGAGTTCTGTAGGGCAGGCCACAAGCTGGAAACTTTGATAAAGGTTTTAATAAATTCCCCAGGAGAAGTTGGCTGGCTGAAGTACAGATAGAAATTCTTCTGGCGTCCAAAGTCATCATTTCTCCCTTTTAGGACCTTCAACTGATTGGACAAGACTTCTCTCACTGCTGAAGGTAGTCTTGGTTGTTGTGTGGATGTAATCAGCCATAGGTGCAATCAACTGACTAATGATTTAAAATACCCTCACAGTAACAATTAGGCCCGTGCTTGTTTGACCAAACAACTGGACTCCATACCCTAACCAAGTTGACCCATTAACTTAATAAGCACAACAATCATCCTAAATAATCAGTTTATAAACCTTTTTATGTTCATTCAGCGAACAATTATTAAGTGTCCATTAAGAGTCAGATCCTCAGGACCTGGCTGCAATGATGGCTTAGCCTTGGGAAGTTTTGAAGAAAAGCAAATCCTTGAGCTGGGTCTTGACGAATGCATAGGCGTTCCAGGAGGACAAGATGGAAAAAAGGGACAGAGGCTGGGGGTGGAGGAAAAGTAGGAAAGTTAGGAAAAGTACTCCAGGCAGAAGTGACAGCCTGTGCAATGACCACACCATGAAACCCCATGTCTGGTGAAGGGAGCCACAGGTCAGCGTGAGAGAGTGAGAGAGCAGCGGGAGACACAACACAGCTCAAGGCATCAGCCAGGGCTGCAGTGAAGGGAGCCCCTTGTCAGACTAAAGGACTTCTGCTGTATTCTGGCCCTGAAGGGAGCTGCTGATGTGTTTGAACCAAAGTGGCTCGAAGTAAGATTATTATTTTATTTAATAGTAAACAAGCGGTTCCAGCAGCCTGGGAGTGGGGGAGTGGGGTGGGAGATTGCCACTTGGTCTAAAAACAGCAATCTTGAGGATTTCTTACAATCATTGCTCACTTCTTTGCTGTAAAAGACACGATGAGGCTCTTTGCTGGCACCTACTTTGAGATTTATAAGGGCTCATTAAAGGCCCTAGCAGAGGGAGTCTGCATTACAGAATACCATAGCCACTAAGGGAGCACATTCAAATAAACACTATCAGCCATACACAGGCAGAGCGTTCCTGCCAAAAAGATCAGTAGAGCCCAAGAAATGCACACTGTGTAAAGAATATTGAAAGATCAGTTCAAAGGTATCTCTGAACCTACAAGTGTGCCAGAGATCAGATACTGATTCTTCAAGAATGGCTGTCTCCAAAGGATGTGACTTAAAAATCCATCAGAATCTCAAAATGTTCGTGGCTGGTTGCTGTCCCCTGAATTTGGAAGTCTTGATTATTCTTCTGGCAGTAAAACTAAGGAATTCTTCTACATCAGGTAGATTTTAGGCAAGATGTTTCCCTAGGCCAGCGTATTACAGCAGGAATCCTAAAAATGCCTGGAATGCCAGATAAACTCTTCCCTGGCTCCAGTCAGGAATCCTTAGATACATTCACATAAGCCTTGGTCACCATCATCTTCAAAGCTGTTGAGGCCACCATGCTCTCTTCAGGGTGGTGGTAGTCAGTGCCTTAAATTTCCTTGGATGCCATGGGCTCCTTGGCTGGGTAGCATCAGGTGTGGGAAAAGCCTCGCAGGGAGGAGCTAGTTCCCACCAAGGTGTATCACAAAGTGGGCAGACCATCGAGAAAAGCCTGATGTCTCGCTGTCATCTAGAAATTTCCCAGGCATTGTCCAGTGGCTGGGGCCTCCAAAAGGAATTCATGACATTCATTCTAGAGCTGGCCTCAGAATAATTCACTTGCTAGCAGAAGTATGCTGTTCAGAAGAACTTCTCAAGTAAGGTATGTTTAAGCCAGTTGCTCAGCACTAAGGCATGTAGTAATAAGGTGACAATCAATTTTAACAATTTGGTCCCACTATAAAACATCTTTAAAAATACTGAATAAAAAAGAGCAAATTTTTCTTCAAAGGAACATCTAAACTAGCAAGACCTAATAGCTTCAGTAATCTGAAGGGGCTTGGGGTCAAATGCTTTCCCAGATTCGGGAGGTGAAGCTTTGTGTTCAGGAGAGGTGAGATGTTGGAACTGCAAAGCTGCCTTTACCTCCTCACCAACACACATACATATCTAAGACTTTCAGATTTCTCCTTTCAAGGGTTAGACTTCTACAGAATCTATCCACTGCCACAGGTTGAAGACTACAAGGCATTGTTTATCTTGGCTTTGACACTGGATAGAAAAAATTTCCACTAAGAATATATGACCTTGATCTTATCATTCCTAAGGTTTGGAGCTTGGATTTATACCAACTGTGTGGTTCAGAAACTCCTCTACTGAGAAATGTACATAAAAAGTAATGGCCTTCATACACTACTGGTGGAATGCAAAATGGTGCAGCCACTTTAGAAAACAGTTTGGCAGTTCTTTAAAAAGTTAAATGTAGAAGTACAATGTGACTCAGCAATTCTACTCCTGGGTATATACCCAAGAAAAGGGAAAACAAATGTCCAAGCAAAAACTTGTTCACAAATGCTCATAGCAACATTATTTATAATAGCCAAAAAGTAGAAACAATCAAAATGTCCATCAGCTGATGAATGGATAAACAAATGTGGTATGTACATGCAATGGAAATTATTCATTCATGAAAAAGAATGATGAGCTGATACTTACTACAACATGTATGAACCTTGCAAACATGATGCTAAGTAAGAGAAGCCAGTCACAAAAGACCACATATTGTATGAGTCCATTTATTTGAGAAGCCCAGAAAAGACTAATCCATAGAGACAGAATTAGTGGTTGCCTAGGTCTGAGGCGCAGGGGATGGTGAGAGGGGAAGTTGGGGAGTGTTTGCTAATAGGTATTGGGTTTCTTTTTGCATTGGTGAAAATATGCAAAACTAGATTGTGGTGATACTTGCACAACTCTGTGAAAATACAACTACCATTGAATTGTACACTATGAATGGGTTAATTATATGGTGTGTGAATTATATCTCAATGAAGCAGCTTTTAAAAAATTGTGCTCCTAGGCAAATAATATCTATAGGGTGCTTGGCTCAGGCCAGTTGCTCTGGAGAGATCACCCTTTATTCATATAAGTCTGAATTTCCACAGATAAAGCCTTTTTGAGATATATTCACCATCCAAAATTATAAAACACATGAAGTAGCAATCCACCATGAGTAAGTCATCAGACACAACAAATGCCAGAATTCGACCCCCCATAACCTCAGATAATTGAACAATCATAAAAATGCTAAGATAAACAGGTTTACAATGCATAAAAGACATCGGTTGAGGACACAAAACAAGAGAATAAGAAATATTTTTAAACTACTTATTTTCAACAATAATAATTTGTGCTTACATTAAAAGTTAAAGTTTAGTAACAGTGAGGTCAAACTATGATACATTGAGTGCACTGTGAAAAAAGTACTTAAATAGCACCCTGGTCAATATGCTATTAATCTCAGTTTGCATCCCTGAGGGTGTGAGCACATTGTAAATGGGATCTCTTGAAGATGTTATTTTTAGTTAAAGTGGGGCCAGATGAATAGAGTTTATTGGAGGCCTCATAAAAAGAAAGCCACAGGGAGGAGCAGAAGTCAGCAGGAACCTGGAAGAAAAAGGAGAGGACAGCACCATGTGACAGGAAAACCGAGGAACCCCAAGAATTGCCTGAAGCCAGCACCAGAATGCTACAGTCTTTGTGGAAAAAGCAAGCCTTGCCAATACCTGAATTTTTGGACTTTTCTTAGCCTCAAAACCATGAGCCAATAAATTACCATTGCTTAAGACAAAACCAGTTTGTGATGTGTGGTATTTGTGATAGCAGATCGGGCAAACAAAGACAATGGCCAAATGATTTTTGACAATGTTACTATACATATCTGATCAGTATTTATTGAAGTACCTTCATTTTGGAATTTCTCTATTTTTTGGTACTCTATGGATCCCCTTTTTGCTACAATTCTGACTGTGTTATCATACTTAAATTCTTTTTGTAGGATCAATCACCGGTGAACTCATAGAAAGATTTTAGCAAGTTCTACTTCATCCCTGTGACGAACATCACCTTCTTGAGTAGATCCCTGCTGCTGGGGCTGCTGATCCACGAATACAAGGTATTTACAACCCTTGATATTCCCATTCTAACAGCAAAGCAAGGCCTTCCTGCCTTCCCGTCTTCCTTAATAATTCAGTTCCAAAGCCCTTGGAGCCAGTGTCCACTTGAGGAAGGTGTGCTGTGCTGAGCAATGACCTGACAGAGTCAGGAGATTGGTTTCATATAGAGGGATTAAGCAAATAAATAAATTTATTAAGGATAACCAGAGTCAGGGTTTTCACTGTTGAAAGATCAGTAGCAAAGATGGGAAGGGGGAATGCTAGAATGAACCATATGGAATCGTACTGGAGTTGGAGTACTGATGGTTTTCAATATATGTGGGTGAGTGTTCGCATACATATAGTTTCTACTTCTGTCTCTTCAGAACCTAAGGCAGTGAGATCCCAATAGCAACGTGCATACCTATTACTAAAATCCTTGATTTCTACAGACCATTCTCCACTAAAAGGATCTAGGACTCCCTGACTCCAGGTCAGGGCAGGGAAAGTATGAGATGAGCCTAGAAAGTAAGGAAGCACTCAAAGAATGATGGGGATAAGTCAACAGGACACAGAAACCAACTTGAATGGGCTACTGCCAGCCAAATCTGGGATATCAAAATATATAATGGTACTAAGAGATTATAAATCCATTAAATAAATCAGGAAACCATGAGTCTATACTGAAATACAGTAGATAGATTAGTCGGTGTTCTCCTGAGAGACAGAACCATCAGGTTATAAACATATACATAAATATTAAGATATTTATTAAGGAATTAGCTTATGTGACCATGGGGACTGGCAAGTCTGATTTACATAGGGTAGGCCTCCAGCTGGAAATTTCAAAAAAGGTAATTCTCAAATCTATGAAATTCCTCCCTAAAAGCCTAACCTGAATTTAATTATAAGAAAACAACAGACAAATCCAAAATAAGGAACATTCTACAATATAACTGGCCTGTAAACATCAAAATATCAACATTTTGAGAGACAGGGAAAGAATGAGGAACTGTACCAGACTCAGGTGACTAAAGTGAGACATGGCAGCTAAATAAAATGCCTGATCTGGGATTGGACTGCATTGCTATGAGCGTTGTTTGGACAACTGGTGAAACTTAAATGGGCTGGTGGTAATTCCAATGTTCCTTGTTCATTTCTTGATTTTGGTGGTTACATTGTAGAGATGTAGAAGAATGTTCCTGTTTGTAGGTGTTGGGGATTGAATTGCATAGCCCAGTTTGGACAGCTCTTTGTCTGCATTATGGTGGTTGTGGACCACCACAAGATTTCTTGAAGATGTTACTGCAGTTAAAGTGTGGCTCAACTGTACAGGTTGGGCTTTAATCCATATTACTGAAGTCCTTTATAAGCAGAATGAAATCCAGACAGAAAGAACAGGAAGCCACAGAGAATAGCCAGAAGCTGAAGTCAACACCTGGAGGAAAAAAGACATTGCCATGTGACAAAAAAGCCAAGGAACCCCAAAGATTGTTGGGCAGTGAGAAGTTACTGACCCTGGGAGGAAGCAAAACACCAGATATCAGAGACCACATCTTGCTCGTCTCTGTAGACCCAATAGCTAGACCCAAAAGCTACTGTGCCTGACATATTGCTGGTAGTCAATTGTTATTTGCTAAATGAATCAATGAATGCAGTTGTTAAAATATGGCCCAGAGAGAGAGCGGGGACCTCTGGGAGGCCTCCTCCCTCTAGTAAATAGGAGTGAGATGACTTAATTGTCTAAATGTAGGATGTGGAAGGCCATGGGGGTGGAAGGGTCTCCTGGAAAACCTGGTCATCTAGAGGCCACTGTGGGAGTTTCCAGGGAGGACCTTCTGAGGTGGAGCTCCTCAGAAGGTTGGGCAAGTATGGGGCACTGGTTCAGCAAGGGCAGGCCATCTGAGTGGGGCACTCCAACCAGAGCCAAGGAGGACAGGGTACCCACAGCATAATGAGCAAGGAAGTCCTACTTTTTTTATTTTTACCTCTATACTGAGAAAACCCTTTGCTTGTTGGCTAAGCACTTAAAATAGCAGGAAGAGAAATGGAGAACCATTTATGCAGCAGTAACGGCTACAAATGAAATTCATGGTTTCACATACAAACCAGTCTGAGGAAGGCACAAAGCATCATTAATTGGCCTTAAGAATGTTTACTCGGTTAAAGAGGAGGGAAGATAAATGGTGATTAAAAATGTCAAATAAATCATTGCTGTTTAGATTCTTCCCATTTCATCAACATTCACAGTAGTAGCCCATCCAGAGGTCTGCCCAGCTGGTGCTTGACATTGCCTGATACCTTCAGGTTGGTTTATCTCGCAAAGGGAAATATTTCAGGAAAGTGAATTCCACACCCTCTGCTGCAAGAGACTTAGTAACTATATTCCCCACAGCTCTTAGTTTTCATGGGTTAGTGGGTCCTTGAGAAACAAGGTATTAGAAAACCTAACACTAGGAGAATCCTATACTGAATCTATTCATACCTCAGATTAGAACATGTCTGGTGGACTTTGGCTGAAACACAGAGAACCTGTCATATGGTGGCATGTCAATGCAAAGATGGGCAATGGGGCATGCCAAGGGTTTTTTTTTTTTTCTTTTTGCATGGGCAGGCACTGGGAATCGAACCTGGGTCTCTGGCATCGCAGGTGAGTATTCTGCCACTGAGACATCATTGCACCGCCCTTGCCAAGAGTATTTTTACATGAATTTTCCCACCAATAAATTAGCCCTGGGTGCCCTGAATCCCTCTCCCAGTTTATACCCTGAAGCCTAGCCACTGTAAATTATTCCTAGGCCCTCTTTATACCCTGGAGCTTAGCCACTCTAAGTTATTCCTAGGCCCTCACAGATGAGGACCCTCTGCCCTCTTGTCATCAGCTGCCCAGTTCTGTCCATCCCAATGTCATCATCTGCCCTGGACTCTAAGGGCCACCATGGGGAGAAGAGGGCTCTTGCCTCAATTAGGAGCCATCTTTTGGGGGGATATAATGCCCTAGGGCTCAGAAGTAAACATGAGACATGACATGCCACTCCTGTGCTTCAGCTGATAATAATGATAACATCAATGAGTATTCTAGTTGCTGACTGCTTCTCCTGTACCAGGCCCTGGAGTAAGCACTTTATATATCATGTCCTTTAATCCTCACACCACTTCTAGCAGATTGTTATTATTATTGGTCCCATATTTCCAAGAAAACTAGATGGTAGTCTCTCAGATACTAAATGGCAAAGTCCAGTTTCAAAGCTCTTAACCACTCCAACCCTTCACCTCCTTCAGGACTCCCTTGCCAGCTTCTCCCCAGCTTTGGATGTGGGGCAGTAACCTATAAATACAGAATGGGATTCGTCAGGTTACCCACTACCTTATAAAGTGGCTCTAAGACATCTTTAGTCTCCTTCAAATCCAACCTTACCTTCAGGACCTAGCCCAACGCCATCCCTCCCCTAGCGGGCCTCCCCTGACCGTACCAGGGTGCACTGAGGAGACCCTCCCTAGACCTCTCTAGTACCCTCAGTCCTCAAAGTGCCATCTGCAGACCAGCAGTCTGGGCATCATCTGGGAGAAATGCAGAATCTCAGACCCTATCCAAATCTATGGATCAAATCCACACTTTAACAATATTCTCAGGTGCCTTGAATGCACCTGCAATCTCTGTTATCTACACCTTACCATACAACTGAGCCCTTAAATATCAATTATCTGGTATAATAAATAATGTTTCTTAGGTGGCCCCTTTGTCTTTTTGGACAGATTATAAGTGGAATGTTGGTTTCCCTCAAGCACCCAAGACTATGGGTATTGCATACTCAATTAATACTGATAATTTGGGGTCCTGGCCCCAGAGTGATCACATCACAAGCCCTGTTGAATTGTGGCTTGACAGCATTGTTCACATATCTGCAGCGGCCTTTCAGACACTCTCCAGGGTCCTTGGTTTAGGTCTTAGAGGTGACCAGAAGCACACATTTATGAAAGGCCCTGCCAGGAGGCTCATGAATAAACAATACGGAGTATTTTTTAATGCTAAAAGAACCCAGCCGCACCTTTGGAATTCTCCCCTTGGGCTGCCTCTCTGACCACACAGCTCAGGTGTCCTAATCCTCTTTGCATTTCTTTGAGGTACAGCAGCACTGAATCTAAGAGGAAGTCACCTCCTGCAGGCTCTGGAATGTCAGAGTGCTGCTCATAAAAGAGTTTATAGGAATTCTGTGGGCTCTGCCAGGTTGCTGCCATGTCCATGAACTCTTTGTGCTTCCAGGGAGCTGTCACTACCTTGTAAACAGCTCTCTCTTTTTTAATCAGCTAGCTAACGTGCACCAGCCCTTAAAAAAAACAAAAACAAAAAAACTATACATTTTTTTCTTTCTCACTTCCTGTGGGTAGGGTGGGGCCCCACCACTGAATGCTCTAGAGCAATTGCTATGATTCAGTCTGGGAGTGATGGCCTTTCATCAGGGAGGGAGTGATTTGTGTGGCCTTAGGAATGCAGGTAGGGGCTGGACCTTCAGAGGAGTTTGCTGATAAAGGAGAGTTATGGGAAGGCAAACTTGTTATCATGTAAAATCACGTGTGCTCACACAAGCATGTGCCTGGGTCCCAAGCCCGTCTTGGAGGAGAGGGCAGTCTATGTTCTGGGAGCCTTTAGCAGGGCTACAGAGTGCCAGAATGTTCTTTGTAATGCATATCAGCGTGTCTCCATGGGAGTAGCACCTGGTGGAGGATGAACCTCCTCTTAGTGGATGCAGTTGGCATCAGAGATCCTTGCCTGGCACTCCACTGAGGCCAGTCCCAGGCTTTCAGGATGTAGGTTTAGCTGGGGCAGGGATCAAGTCAAGCCCAGAGAGAATATAGTCACAGGTCCAGGATGAGAAGGCATTCTGGGGCTGAGTCAGGTATCTGCAATCACTACAATACTCTTGAGCCTTGGTCCAGATGGACCATCATCTCCAGACAAGTCCTGAACAAAGGCAAGAAAGGTGGATAAATGTGGAAAGCAACTGTAGAGTGAAGAGTTAACAGCTGGTAGGGTGACGAGCAATTAGTGTGTGTGCTAGGGCTCTCCAGAGAAGGAGAAGGAGAACCAATAGTGTGCGTGTGTGTGTGTTTAATATTTTTATTAAATAAAAATATTTAAAATCTTTTAAATATTAAAAGATTTATCATAGGAATTGGCTCACATAACTGTGGGGATTGCTAAGGCCAAATTCTGTAGGACAGAATTGGAAACGCCAATGAAGCTAAAATTGCATTTCCCAGGAGAAGATGACTGGCTGAAGAAGAGGAAGAAACTCTTTTCTGACTTCTGAAATCCTCAGTTCTCACTTTAAGACCTCCAACTGATTGGTTGGGGAGACCCCCATTATTGCCAGGGCAAACTCCTTTGTTGATAATAGATACAATCAGCTGTAGATTCAGTCAACTGACTATAGATGTTGATCCATCTACAACATACCTTCATAGTAACAATCAGGCCAGTGCTTGTTTGACCAAACAAGATACCATCACCTAGCCAAACTGACACATGAAATTAACCATCACAACATGTTAGGACTTTCTTTTCCTCTTCAGTATTTGAGATGTAGTATGTAGAATGGTTAAGGGTGTGAATCTTGGAAATAGACCAACTGGGTTCAAAACTAACTTCTGCCTCATATAAGATCCAGAGTCCTCAGATAAGTTACTTAACCCTTTGTGCCTCTGTTTCTTCCTCTATAAAGTGGATGATAATAGCATAGCATCCCCCTCATGGGGTTGTATTGAGCCTGAAAGTTATCAGTACTTGTAAAGAGCCCAGCATGGTACGTGGCATATTGTAGGCACTGAAGGAATATTCACTATTATTCTTTGGGGAAAAAAAATTATATCCTAGAGGATGGTAGAGATGGGCTAGGAGAAGCATTTAAACCCTCTTGGAGACAAAGTGAATTCAAGGTTTTTCTATCAAACAGAAAAGTATGAGCAGCCAGCATGCCTCAGTGACAAGGCTCTTTTGTCTTCATACCTGATAATTCTTCTGAGGATTCAGCTTGGGATGGGAATTTATGCAGAAACACAAGACTGGCTGGAGAGACGAGATAAAATGAGAGTCCTGAGATAAGGGGGGAATACTTTGTGGGTGGAAGGAGCAGTGTGGAACTCATGAGCACATTTAGAACTGTTCTTCATGTCTTATGTAGAGAATTTTCTTCCAAATTCAGTCCCTCTCAAATTAACAGGAAAAATTCAACCTTCCCACAGATAAAACTGTTATATTTTGACTGTTAATAAAATCCATAAGCATTTAATGATCACAGCCAGGTACCCACGACTATGCTAGGTGTTGCGGAGATATGAAAGGAAATTATGTTTTCCAGTATTAATTTTGGTGCTGGTTATTTGCACCTCTTCTCAGGACACTGAAAATATGTTATGATCACAGTGATTAAGTATCCCTATTACCTGACACGATGTCCAGCATTTGAAAGGCCCCACAATATTTGCTGGATGAAGGACGGAAGGAATGCATCTCATAACATCCTTGGAGGAGAGTTGAAGTTTGATTGCATTCTCACTTAGCTGATAAAGGATATTGGGGCCAACAAAAGACTGATAATATACTCATGGATAAGGTGAAATAAAATTCAAGGGAAATAAGTGTCCCTGATATTTATGCAAAATGGAGTCAGTGATGAATGGAAATGAAGAATTCCTGGTTTTATCTGACCCTCTCACACTGGCGAATTCATAGCCACACAAGACATTGTAGTTCAGTAATATTAAATAGAACTTGGCGTTAATATAAGTTTTGTACACAATATAGGTGAAACTGGGGTTTAAACCACAGTGTCTTGCAAGTGAGGAAACTCTGCCCCACAAAAGAGCTGTTTATTTTGCATTTAATGAAAAGATAGGGGCTCCGGCTTCAGTAAATTTATTAGGTCAGATTTCAACTAAAACTACAACTGACGTGTCAATTAGGGCTTAATTTCAGTATTGAAATTCTCCAAAATGTTTAATTTTGTTTTTATAAATATTTGAAGAAGGAATTGGTGGATGTTTTTGTTTTGTTTTGTTTTACATTCTCACTTGTTTATTTACTGATCTTAGCAATTTATAGTGGCTGGTTTTAAATGTCACTTGGCAGGTGTTTTTGCTTGTTTTTACCTTGTACTCTTCAGTAGTAGAAACAAGGTTAGAGTTATGACCCAAAATGATCATCTATTAACCACATGTCATGCTGCCCTGACGCAGAGGTAGCCAGTCCTTAAGTCAATGGGGAGCTCCTGGGAAGCTTGGTGACTTCACACACCTGTCTGCTCTGCAGTCCTCTCC
Organism: Tamandua tetradactyla; assembly: GCF_023851605.1. Lineage (NCBI taxonomy): Eukaryota > Metazoa > Chordata > Mammalia > Pilosa > Myrmecophagidae > Tamandua > Tamandua tetradactyla. The sequence continues at coordinate 151,900,136 of NC_135328.1, read as the reverse complement.
CCATTGAGTGCCTGTGGCAGTCCTGACACTGAGGGAAGCAGCGGTGGTACAGAGATGGATGTGGCATGGACTGCCCTTGAAGAAGGTACAGGCCAGTGAGAAAGACCAGCACATGTGTCGCTTCCTGTGTTGGGGGTTGCACTTTTAGATTATGCGGCTGCGTGGTAGCAAAACACTAACTCTGCCTTAGGGGAAATGTAGTTAGACTTCTGACTCTTTTGATAACACCTATCAGCTTACCACCTGTAGTCGTTTTCCTAGGGCTGCCATAGAAGTATTCACAAACTGGGTGACTTTCAACAACAGAAATTGATTCTCTCACAGTTCTGGAAGCCAGAAGTCCAAAATCAAGGTGTCGGCAGGGCCAGGCTCCCTCTGAAGGCTCAGATGAAGAATCCTTCCTTGCCTCTTCCAGCTTTTGGTAGCTCCTGCGACTCTTTGGCATTCCCTGGCTTGGAGGCATCATACCAGTCTCTGCCTCCATCTTCACATGACCTTCTTTCCCTGTGTCTCTTTCTGTCCTCTCCTCTTCTTATAAGGGAACCAGTCATTGGATTTAGGGCCCACTGTAACCCAGTATGACCTCATCTTTACTTAATTACATCTGGAAGGACCTCATCTCTAAACAACGTGACATTTTAAAATTCCGGGTGGACATGAATTGGGGGACACTCTTCAACTCACCATGATACCCTGTCACCTTTTCACTATTTCAGAGCCTGCCTCTAAATTATTTAAAACCCCATGTAATTGGAAAATATTAATCATTTGTGCAGTCATCCATTCATCTATTCAACAAGCATTTATTGTGTATCTCCTACATGCCAGGCTCTGTGTTAGATGCTATTAAGACTATAAAGGTACAAAAGGCATAGGGCCCTATCTCAAAATTACAACCAGTATACAAACCCCCGTATTAGGATAAACTCAATATAAGGAGAAGAAATATAGAAGATGCCATAACAGATTACTATCAGGATTGCTAATGAGTTTGAAACTGTAAAATCAACTCTCCTAATATCTCCGAGTGTAGACATTTTCTCTTTTGAAAAGCTCACAAAGACGTTCACAGCCTAGCAAGGGAAATTGAAAGTCTTGAGCCAAATAGGAAGCATTCACAAACCACAGAGAGACAGGTCGCACAAACGAAAACATCTGAGAAAAAAGAAGAATCATGTCTCCTCCGGCAAATGATTTCTAGAGGTGGCACTGTAAAACAAACAAAAGGATTCAAAACTAGATTAACATTTCCTCTCATAAGCACTGTTTATTGTAATAGCACAAATTAGTGTAAACCCCCTGTGTACTTCTTATATCAGGAAAATGTACTGCTTTCATTAAACAAAAAGGGCACTTGGGTTCTGTAGAGAAAAGGGATTGTCGTCACATAAAACCTGTTGCCTGGCAATACAAACAGCTCTTCACACCTTTCTTCCACCATAGATAGACGCAACCTCACCCTCTCAGCCACTCCTTCCTTGACTTACAGAGTTCTTTTAGTAACGTCTGTGGTTATAATCACTGGATTTTAAGGTTCTAGTTTAAAACACCAATCAGCTTGCAGTCCTGCCAGCTGCTAAGGATTTAATCACATAGTCAGAGCCTTGGCATAATAAAACAAGCAGGGCCATCAGGCTGTATTTCATTTTCCCCTTCTTTTTCCTGCACCAAAAGCGTCGGTGGCCGTGTGGCTCTCTCACCCTTCAGCCAGGGGAACTGGGTGGTCCTTTTCCTCTGGCATTCCTGCTTAGTCTGAAAATGGAATCATATAACATGAAAAACACTTCTTTGCAGAGGGTCTATCTAACCCCACTGGTAAAAACCCAAGTCCATTTCAGTGCCAAATTCCTTTCATTACCTAATGCTAAGTCAAAATGAGCAACGCAACTCACTTTCAAATGTTGTATATAACAGAACCATTGGACACGATGTTTGGAAGTGAGTTGCTAACCAACATTCTATAGAACAGAGTGTATTCAGTGATATGACTCACAGATAAATGACTTCACCCTCACGGACCTCAAACTGGGCGTGACATTTGCTTTAAACTGATTCAGAGCTTAACCCTTACATGTAAGGGGAAATTTCACTTGTCTTCCTTTTCTATGAAATCTCAGCTATTTCTGGGTGGTGACAAGGGTGTCTGTGGAAGGTCAAAACTGTTGATTAAGTAAGGTTATCAATCCTTGCAGGGGAGAGAGAGATATGGAGGTGGGGGGGGCCACCTAATCTCAGATCATGAGTAGTTGTTTTCTCAATACATGTTTCAGCTCTCAAAAGGGGACCCGATGATGAGGAAATGCAAATTTCAACAGTTCAGCAATTGGACATGAAAATAAGAATAACTCATTTTTTCTCTAGAGATGTAGGTTGTTTTTACCTTCAAGAAAATTTCAGGACCCATGAGGTTTCCGCATCTCATCCTATCCCATTTATTACCCTTTGAAAAGAGACATTTGAAATCTTGTCAACATTCCAAGGTCTTAAATCCCAAAAGTCTGGGTAGCAGGGAGAAACCTGCTCTACCTAAATATTTTTGTGAGCTCTACCTAAATATTTGTAAATATTCTCTTGTGCAAACAAACAGGGCCATCCTGAAGGAAGGATAGGGATAAATTCAGCCATGGTCATGAAGGACACGATTCCTCCAGTGTCTTCGTGATTTGATGATTTGCCATTTTCTTCCAGTCTTCTTTTTCTCTGCTTAAGATGAGTTTAATAGGAATCCAATGACTTCCAATAAGAACAAAGGCAAAAAAAAAAAAAATGATCTGGGCTCTGAAATACTGGTATAGCCTTAATACCGTTAATGAAGGGCTGGTTCTTTCTGCAAGAATTAGGAAGAATTTAGAGTCACAGCCATACCCAAAGAAATGGGGAAAACATTTTGAAGGGTATAGTTACTCTCTTCACCTAACCCTCCAGATGGGTTATCTGGGCATCTTTGGCTGCAACGTGCCATGACACCGCCTCCCAGAAGGTGTCCTCTGGTCAGCGCAGAGGGACTCAGAGCTCTCCACTCCGCACCTTTCCTCCTGAATGCCCTCAGACAAGTTCCTTCACATTCTTTCTCAGGTTTCTTTTCAATAAAAATAAAGGTCCTAAAAGCACCTATCTCTAGGTGTTCTACAGATTAAATACCACAACACGGATAATGCTCTTAGCACGCTGCTTAACACATGGTGAGTTCTCAGAAAACAGAAGGTTTTACTAAAAAGAAGCAACCAGGTACAGAATTATCAAGTGTAACCAAGTTTTAAGAATAGGGATGTTTGCCAATCTCATTTGGGAAAATCCATCTACTTAAGTTGGTCCTTTTCAAGGAGATTGGAGAAGATTTGAAGAGACCAAGAAAAGGAATTCTTTTACTCTCTGCTCTACCCACTTCTGAACTCTGCTTTCCAGGACTTAGAAAACCAGAGTACTGGCATCTAGCAGAAGTTGCATTGCTCTTAAATGGGTTCCTCCAATTCCAACCAGCCACTGAAATGTACAGTGCCATATAACCTTCATTATTTGACAAGCATTTAGTTAGTTTCTATGGTGTGGTAGGCCTGGTGAGACAATGATGAATTATATACATTTCCTACCTTAAGAAGCCTGTAGACTTTGGAGGGGAATGACTATAATAATTTTTTTTTTTAAGTTTGGTTTTAATGTGGCTATTGCTCCATTTCCTTTCTGGCTGGGAAAAAAAGTTTTCAGCTTTTATTTTAATTTAGTGGCAGAACATTGACTTTGGCTAAGGAGGAACCGTTCTCTGCAGATAGAGAAAAAACGTTAAACCACCTCAATCCTCCTGCCCTATTGCCATAGCCACCTAACTGTCCATCTGGTCATCTACCCCCCCCCCATCTGGTCTAGCCATCCCCCCATTTCTCCCGCCACCGGGATCAGAGAGTCTTTTGGGAAGACAAATCAAATCCTGCCGCAGCTTAATCCAACCCCATTTCTCTTTGGCTTAAAACATTTCAGTGATTTCCCAGTATCCGAGGATAAGACACATTTCCTCAAATGGCACATGGCCCTGGCATGGCCTCTTCCTTCAGCCACACTGTTCTTACTTCCCACCATGAGACTCTGACTTGCTGTTCCTTCTGCCTGAATTGCTCTTCCCTCTTCTCTTGACTTGATTAATCATTCCACCATTCAGATTTTTGTGTATTCATCCTTTCTTCTAGAGAGCTTTCTGGGGATTCCCTGCTTAAGTCATATCTCCCTTATAAGTCTAGCACCATGTATATCTAGCTTCCTATTATGGTTGAAATTTTCATTTATGAGTGCAATTATTTGATAACTATAAGTTCCATGAAGGCATGCCTTTATTTGTTCACTGTAACATTCTTAGTGCTTTGGTACATAATAGGAGCTCAATAAATATTGGTTGAGTAAATTAATGAGTAAATGAGCAGACGGGTCAGCACTGACTCCTGGAATTTCCAATTTGAGAAACAGTTATAGTGCTTAAAAAATAGTAAAGTATTCATGAATATGGACAAAGTAATACAAATTTGAGCATTATCGTGGATCTTTTTTTTTTTACAAAGTTGCTTATAGTTTATAAGCCCTTTTATCCATGAAAATTGAATTCTTCCTACTACACTTTGAATATATTTCTTGAATAGTTACTTAATATTCAGTGCACTAAAAAGCTCTCATACTTTTTTGGAGAATTTTAAGTTCCCAGATTTCTGTGCTGAGCTAAGGAATTTCTAGGCCTTTGGATTTAATTTAAACTAATTGAATGAGTTTGAAGGACTACAAGGGCAAAGGTGCATCTGCTCTGTAATTTATGGGCCAAATGTTTGTGTGTTGTGTTAGTGCAAAGAGAATGATGAATCCAGAAACTTTGCCCTTGAGAGGTTCGTAATCTCACAATGCACAAAAATGTAAACAAATATTACATTGCTGTGGGATAAGTCCTAGTAGAGGAAGCTACAAATTGCTGTACAACTTCACACAGTCAGTGGAAAATATTCGCCTTACACAATTACCCCACTTTCTGTAATTCCGGAAGTATTATGATTGGAAAGGAAATATTCTGAATAGGACAAGATCTAATTATGCTATTTGTTAATCAGTGAAAAATTAATTTGACATTCATCCTTCCTTTCCTTTTTAGAAAACATAAGCCAATACATTTCCTTGTTTTATCAGCTTTAATGAGAAAATCCCTTCACCGCTTCCTGTCATTTCTATGCAATCTTCCCCCTTTCTTTGTTCACTCTTGCTTTCCCCTCTGTGCATAATTATTCTTCCACTTAATGGTTGGTCTTTTGACACTGAGTTCCCTAAGGGACAAATTAGTATTCCCTAAGTCACCTGACTGTTGAATTTATCCTCCCTGATTTGTTTTTAATATTTTTATTGATAAAACAACATACAGACACAAACATTAACATATAAACATTCCATACATAGTGTACAATCATCACATAGTAGTATATTCATCACCATGATCATTTTTAGAACATTTGCTTCACTCCAGAAAAAGAAATAAAAAGGAAAAACTCATACATACCATACCCCTTACCCCATCCTCTCATTGACCACTAGTATTTCCATCTACCCAATATATTTTAACCTTTGCTCCCCTTATTATTTGTTTATTTTTTATCCATATTTTTTTTACTCATCTGTCTATAGCGTAGATAAAAGGAGCATCAGACACAAGTTTTTCACAATCACACAGTCACACTGTAAACGTTGTATTTTCATAGACTCATTTTCAAGAAACAAGGCCACTGGAACACAGCTCTACAGTTTCAGGTACTTCCCTTTAGCCACTGAAATATACTGTAAACTAAAAAGGGATATCTATATAATGCGTAAGAATAATTTCCAGTATAACCTCTTGACTCTATTTGAAATTTCTCAGCCGCTGACGCTTTACTTTTTCTCATTTCTCTGTACCCTCTTTTGGTCAAGAAGTTTTTCTCAATCCCTTAATGCTGGGTCCCAGCTCATCCCAGCATTTCTGTCCTACATTGCCAGGGAGTTTTACACCTCTGGAATTCATGTCTGTGTAGCGGGGGAGGGCAGTGGGTTCACTTGCCATGTCGGCTTAGAGAGAAAGGCCACATCTGAGCAACAAAAAAGGTTCTCTGGGGGTGACTCTTGGGCCTAATTTTAAGTAGGCTTGACCTATCCTGTGCAGGAATAAGTTTCATAGGAGCAAACCCCAAGATCATGGGCTTAGCCTATTTATTTGGTTGTCCTCACTGTTGCGAGAGTATCAGAAATTCTCCAAATAGGGAAGTTCAATCTTTCCCCCTTTCTCTCCATTCCCCAAAGGGGAATACTCTAAATTCCCTGAAGGGGAATACTGTAAATACTTCTTTATTCACCGTCCAATCACTCTGTGATTTATCCGGGCATCACACTAACCTGGACAAATCGACAAAATCTCATGCCCTGTTCAAGATTCCCTGTACTTATGGTGTTCAACTAAACTGACCATACAGGTTTAATTAGGAAATGCACTATCCAAAATATAAATTTTGCACCAAATAAATATCTCTTCCTTTAGTCTCACACAGAAGTTGAAGTTTTAAGATATGGACATATCATCCTTTATCCAGTCTTCTCATATACTTTAGTCCTAAGCAGATCAGCTTCATTTATATCTCTACCCGATGATGGATTACTTTTTCAATGTTTTAAACAGTTCCTGTATGGGGTATTGCTGACTTTCATAGATTCAGACCTATGTCTCTGACTCTCATGTGTCATATAAATACCTGAAGTTTCTGGGAAAGATCAGGTTATATACAAACAGCTCAGTATCTCAGAATTTAGAATTAACAGTTACACCTCCTGAATATGGGACTGCTGTAAGAGTTTACAATCTAGGACCCTTTACAATATGCCCCAACCTGATAACCCATGATCTAGACTTTACTTCACCAAATATTTGTATTATAGTTAGCCCATATAATTGAGGCATGACAATATTTGTCTTTTTTTTCCCTGATATTTCATTCAACATACAGCTCTTAAGGTTCATTCATCTAGTGCCATGCCTCACAACTTCATTCCTTCTTGTGGCCCCTCAGTAGTCCATTCTATATATACACCATAGTTCCCCCTTCCATTCCTCAGTTATTGTATGCTTAGGCCACCTCACCTCATTGTGGATCACAATCACTGCTGCCAGAAACACCAGCGTGCAAATATCCATTCGTGTCCCCACACTAAGCTCTTCCAGGTATATACTGAGCAATGGGATTTCAGGATCATATGTCATCCCACCCCTAGCCTCCTGTGGAACCACCACACTGCCCTCCAAAGGGCTGCACCTTTCATTTCCCTACCGACAGTGAATAGATACATCTCTTTCTCCACATTTTCTCTAGCACTTGTTTCTCTTTGACCATTTTTAAATCATTTTATTCACACATTATACAATCCAACCTAAGTGTATAGACATGCTTTCGCCACCATACTCTATCTGAAGACATTTCCTTTTCTTCCACAAAGAATCCATACCCCTTTCCAGTCCGCCTGTCTGTTGACATTTAGTTTTGGCATAATGCCTTTGTTACATTCAGTGGAAGCATATTACAATGTTATTGATGACACTAGACCCTAGCTTACATTGATTGTACTTTTTCCCATATAGCATCTATTTTCAACAGCCTGCAATACTGAGATTCCTTTGTTCTTCCTCCTGCAAAAAATTTTTTTAATTTGTACTCTTAATCACCATCATTGTACACACTAGGCATTCCTGAATTATACTGTTTCAGTCTTCATCCTCTATCCTACCTTCTGGTTTCATACATGCCCCAGCCTTCTCCCTCAACCATATTCACACTCAGCTCCATTCAGTAGACTAGTATTATTGTGCTACCACCAGGTAGTATTGTGCTATCCATATCAGAATTTTTACAGTCATGTTGCACAATCTGTATTCCTTCAGCACCAATTGCTCAATCTCTATCCTACTTCTATCTCCTGATAACCATCCTCCCTGATTTCTGGCTTTCTTATAAATACTAAATAACCCACACCCTACCTAGTTATTTAAGTTTGGAGTGAACGGGGAACCCAGAATCCTAAGATATAGGTTTGCCCTTTCACTCAAGTTTGGGGCGTATAAAATGCAGCTATGTAAACAGTAGGGATATTAGGGTAGGAAATAAAAAACATTAACGCATTCAGTGCAAATGTTTTTTTAGTTTCAAGCACAATTTGTCATTAGCTGCTTCTCCTCTGATCCCATTGGGCAAAAATTGTTTTCAGGCGAGTCAAAATGTTTTCTGCTGATATATTTTTCAATCTGTCAGGTCCAAGTATGTTATGAAAATATTAACCAGTAAAGCTATTATAAAGTATCAGCATTCACAATTTATAGGGAGTAAAAGTTTCTAGTTGCATAATTATTTAATGAGCTGTCTCTTCCGAAGAGAAGAGGCAGCCCACGAGGTGGGAAGTACCTGGAACATAGAGCCTGGAATGCCGGATTCCAGCGTCAGCTTGGCTGCTGACCAGCAGGTGACCTGCTGTTGGGAGAAAAGTCCTTTTTGCTCATTAGGTCTTGGTTTCCTTGGACACCAGCAATGACTCTAGCAAATCATATATAGACAGTTATATGATTAGCCAATTGCTCATTCATGCAGTCATTCACTCAATGGATATTTATTGCATGCCCTGTGTATGTTGAGCACTGCTCTAGGCCCTGGGGAAAGAGCAGAGAACAAATCAGACAAATTGTTTAGCCTAATGAAGTTTGCAGTCTAGCAAGGGAAACAGACCATAAACAAATAAACCAATAAATATATACTCTAATGTCAGCATTATGTGTTATGAAGAAAGTAAAACAGAGGAGTGGTTAGAACTGAAGAGAGGTGGTGTTTTAAAAAAAGATGAACTAGGAAGACTGTCTGAGGAAGTGACATTTAAGCAGAAAAGTAAGAGAGGATGTCATTGAATACTGTGAGGAAGAGCTTCTCAAGCAGAGGGAACAGCAATTGCAAAAGCACTTAGACAGGGGCATGTCCATAATCAAATGTGTAGAAACCATTTTTTCTCTAGATTCATTTCAAGTGATGTCAAACATTTCTTAATTTTGGAGTTGTTTGCTGACTGATTTATTACAGCCATACGAGTTCAATATAGATTTATTAATCTGGAAAGATGTAAAATATTTATTTTCTACTATTTTATGTGTTCCAACAGCTGTGCAGGGGGTGGATGAGGACATAGGATAAGTTTAGCCAATGAGATGGAAAAAAATTTGCTGGGTGTCGCTTCTGGGAAAACTTTTAAAAGGGACAAATTCACCTGGTATGCAGCTTTTGCCCTTTGTCCTTCATTCTCTTGCTGTTCCAGACAGACACGATGCTAGAGGCAGACCATTTAATCCTTTCACACTTTTTTTTTTTTGCATGGCCAGGCCCCAGGAATCAAATTCTGCAGACCATATAATCTTGCAACCATCAATGACAAGCATGGGGACAAAATTCATATAAAAGGGGTTGCCAAACAGAAAGCAAAAAAAGCTCAGGATCCTAGTGGTCCCATGGAGATGCCAAAACTATCAATCCACAAACTTGGTGATGTATGAGGAAAAGAAATGCCTTACTCCCCTGTTTTGCAAGGTTTTCTTTTACTCTCAGCTATATGAGATACTCAGTGGTACAATAATTATGCACATATATTATCTGATCTTTAAAAATGAAAGTGATTATTAACAGAATGTGGGCAGTTACTGAAAAGTGTCCACACTTGAATTAAAACTTATTTGTAGTACTTCACCAGAAAGGATAAAATTATTGAAAGGGACTCTAGTTTCTGCTCTTTCATTTCCAGGAGGTCCAGGGAATGGTCATTTGTCTTGGGAGCCAGAGGTCTTGGGGCCTAATGACAATTCTGACCTGCTTCAGGTTCGATTCTCCCATTATTTTTCAGATGTCTGTTTAGCTCAGTGGTTTAATTAGACTCATGTGTTACAAAACTTTTTTTTTTTTAAGCATTTACAGCACCATTGCCAAGTTTATTTCTTAAAACTGCCTTTAGTGATGGTAACACAATATTGGGAATGTGATTAATATCACTGAATTGTACACGTGAAAGTGGTTCAAATGGGAAAATTTGAGTTGTATATTTGTTATACAAAAAAAGTTTTTTTTTCTTAAACTGCCTTTGCACAACTTTCCACATATAAAAGTGGTTATGAATTAAAGTCACACCTGTTCTACAAGTGTGTGAGATGAAAGACTTGCTATGAAGGTCAGGAGATTCGTGAAAATTCTACAGAATATATATAATCAACTGTCAATGAGTTGTACCCTTTTAAAAAAGCATTCAGTCATTGTTTGCTTATGGAATTCAAACTAATTTAAATCTGAAACCAAATGTAATGTAATTAAGGAACCCACTTGCTGAGAGGAAAAAAGAACACAGAATGAAGTCCAAAGTATATCACAGATGATCTTATACTTTGGACTATACACACATTTAAATAATAGGAGTAAAATATGTTAAAAAGTTCAAAGTGCCATGCAAATTTGTTTATCTTTTATTGTTGGCATAGAGATTCAATGTCTAAGATATTTATTTAAAAGACTGGCTTAATTTTATCCTTTAATTACCCTAGCACAGGAAGGAGTTTTGGCAAAATGAGATCATTTGTAAATTACTAATTTATTTGTCTAAGTTCTCTTTTTAAAACAATATCAAACTTTTTCTGGTTTTTAAAGCACTGATGTGCTTCTAAATGCTCTTTTACAGAACCTATAGGATATATTAGTTAATGTTACAGTTTGAATAAGAAAGAGTTTACAAACTCCTCTGTATGTCCTGATTTTTCAGTGATATATGATAATCCAAATTTATATCCAGGTTAGGTCAGCCACAATGACCTATAATGAGTTGAATTTGGAAGGCACTAAGACTTGGAGTTCTTGGTTGAGAGTGATAGTAAATCCAACTCAGACTGGTATAGTAAAGGGAATTTAGTATTTCACTGAACTGAAAAATTCAGGGGAGTTGGCAAAACTTGATCCAGGAGCTCAAACAATGACATCTGAATCTTCTTTCTTTCTCCTATCTCTTGGATCTGCTTTCTTCCATGCTACTTAATTTTAAACCCATGCTCTCTCTCTCTGGGGTGTTTCTTGGCAACTCCAAGCTGATGTTCTATCAGTTATAAGTCCAGTTTTAAGTCTAACTCTCCCAACAGTTAAAAAAACAAAACAAAACTGGAATTGAGTCTAAGGGTCATGGCTCAACCTTGACACAGGATTGGGCCTCCTGTTCGAACATGTCAGGATCACGTGCCCAAACTTAACACTAGGGTTCCAGTGAGCCCACAAAGCCACACGGACCTAGGGTGCAGAGTGGACAGATTTCCAAAGTAAGTATTGGTCCTCTTACTCAAATACGGGGGAAAGATGGTTGGGTAAGTAAAACCAAGAAACATCCGTGATAGGCTCAAATAGCACTCTGCCTTACCAACACCCTTAAACATATTGTATTGTACTTTTTTTTCTCCCTCCATTCCCTGTTAGAATAGAAATTCCTTGGAAGAAAGGAACATATTTATGTTTTGATTATGGCCATCTCTTCCATCTGCTCTGCTTTGGATAGTGCCTCTCATCAGCCATTAAATGAATGGTGGCTGATACCAACAAAAACTGTTCAAGTTTTTACTGCAAGTACTATGAAAAGGCTTGCTTACTTTCAATTTATACTACTTCCAAAGGGCTTAATTCTCTTTGAGGCAGGTTCTCTTAAGTATGATCTTGAAATTGGCTAACGTGTAAGTTACAGTTTTCCTTTATAGTTTTTTATATTTAGTTAACACTTCACAAACACAGGGAAGAATTAAATATACCCATATTTGCACTTAGTTAAAGAATAAAAATAGACAAGGACAGAAATATGACTATTCCTATTGGGGAATGACTTGACGAGCTATTTATTTTGGAAGCAGCACTCAAATTTGGCAGTACTCAAAGTCCTGGTACTTCAGTAACCGCAGGTTTGTGTTTTATTTTTTGTTTTTAAATTTTAAAAAAAAGCATTTTTAATAAGTTAAATTATTTTCAAGATGCTTTTAGTCTTCTGTTGGATTTTTTCTAGAACTTCAGGTCACACAAACCTAGTCTCTCAAACTTAGCAGATAAATCCCAATTTTCATATCTTAAAAAGACCTAACAACTAAGCATCTCAAGTAAGTAGTCTTCTCTTCAGCCCATTCCTCTCTTTGATCGCACAGCCCAGCACCCTATCAAGATAGAATGTCAAGATGATTTATAATCAGTATTAAGCAGACTGTGCCCAGTATAGTTCTCTGCAGTGCATGTCCTTTTTCAGAGGGCAGTGAACTTGGAACCTGGAGACTTTGTAGAAGTGCTTTATGACACCACTTCCTAGAAAGATTCCAGGCTGGACATTCCCTAATCTAATGCACCTCGTGAAACTCAAATGGGAAAACCCAACTTTCTCAAATCCTTAAAAGCAATTGTAACACGCAGATAATGAGGGCTTTAAACAATTTGAGTGATTTCAGAATGCAAAGCTATAAATACCAAACATAAATTCTGGTCTCTGAAAATACTGAAATGGGGGCAGGCCACGGTGGCTCAGCAGGTAAGAGTGCTTGCCTGCCATGCCCAAGGACCCGGGTTCGATTTCCGGTGCCTGCCCATGTAAAAGAAAAAAAAAAAAAATACTGAAATGGTGTTCCAAATGGACAGGCATGTTCCCTTAAAATGTCAGTGTGGTGTTATGAATTTTATATGTGTGGGGACCCACCAGAGTAGTATCTATTTCTTGGCTACTTTCCAAGCTACAGATGAAGTTTTATGTACGTTTTGCTGCAAATCAAATGCCCTCCAATAGCTTGTGTACTCATCATATGATATTATGGGTGAAACAATTAGGCAGTTTTTGCTAATAATTAACCTAAGTTTCTAAACATAGAATTTGACATGTTTACAACATTCTGTTAATGTTAGACGTATAAAAGATCACACAGATTGCCAGACAAGGTAATGGCACATCCTGAATTGCACAGTTGCCTTACCTGGATATATGCAAATGCACTTCACAAATAGGAGAACCAGAATGGAAGCTGAATATGGCAATCAACATACGAATAGGATCCAGGCCATACTAGTTAGAGCTCTCTTTACTACCTCAGATCACCTGATTACTGTAGTTTAGACCCTTCTCTTTATCTGGTCTTGATCTTTCCCACATTAAAAGGACACCAGGTAATTTCCTTATGGCCCCCAAATTATGTAAGCTCTTTATTCTTTGACCGCCTCATTACACTTATCACATTTTGTCCCTCTCTTACAGATGTCCCTTAATTGGTACTGCCTTCTGGTTTTCTGTGTGCACCTTATCTGTAGGCCTCACTGGCTCTCAGGGTTGTTGTTTTTTTTTCCTGAACAGAATTGAATGTGAGTTGAGATTCAGTGTCCTTTGCATTTTCATGAGCACGAGCTTTATTAACTCATTAATGTCATCACTGACTATTTCAGCAGTTCTCAATGATTGCACGAAACCTAAATGAGATGAGTATAAATAATAATCACTCTAATTACACTGTATCCCATGTTGCCAGGATGTGCCTCCAGGGATACTGAGCTGGGCTGAGGAGAGTAAGCCAGATATTTCCAGAATACCTGCATTCATTTAACTGCAAATAAAGAATATCTATTCCTTTATGCTGGAAAATTCTGCAAAATTTGATAAGAAAGCTGCCCATGTTTTGCAATGTGTTTCAGTCTGGATCACTAGTCTAGTGCACTAGTCTAGTGCAATTATGTACGCCTCTTACATGCGTGATCACTGAATGAAATGTCATTACTATCTTCTTTCACAAAAATTTGCATCTCACTTTGATATGTTTCCTTGAAACAGTTTCCCTATAAACTTCAAGTAGTTTATGATTCCTTTCTACAGTGGAAGTATTTATCTCGTTTAAAGTCTAATGAGGGCACATATTGGGTTAGAGTTTTGTTTTAAAGAAAGGAAACGCCCTTGAAGCAGAAGCATGCAGTTTTGGTTATTAATAACCTATGTGGAGGAAAAGGGACTTTGTATTTGATCCTGCAGCAAGTGAACATTGAGCTTTAGACATATTTTCTTATGTCTAATAATTAATTAATAGATTTTTCACTCCTTGTTATCAAAATCAAAACAAAGCAAATCAAAGCTGTAAAAGTGTTTTGTAAACTCCAGTGTGCTCTGAAAACATATCTCAAGAGTAGGGATCAATGGGGCATAAATATTAATGGCCCTATTGGATAGGAGAGAAAACCAAGGTCCATGGAGATCACTCACCTACTCAAAAGTAGAGTTCTGGGGCAGGCCACAGTGGCTCAGTAGGCAGGAGTGCTTGCCTGCAATGCCAGAGGACCCGGGTTCGATTCCTGGTGCCTGCCCACATTAAAAAAAAAAAGTGCAGATCTCTGATACCATCTCCTCTGTTGCATTCACTACCCAGAATCTTTCTGGAGGAAAAACTGGATCTTCACAGAAATCAGGTAGATCCACAGGGCGGGAAGTTATGCTCTGGCTTCCATCTTTTATTCCAGCCCAAAATATATTCTTTCAGAAAGATGCATGGCCCCCCTTTGTCCCTGGTTCTCCCCCGTGCAAGCACACACATGTGCACACACACACACAGCATTAGAGAACAGAGACTGGGGCCTGGAGTCCTGTCCACCTGCACAGGATTTCTATATAGCCATTCAGTCAGGGTTGGACAGTTTGTCATATGGTCAGCTCAGCAAGTCCCATGCTGCCAGGTGACAGGACAGCATTCCAGGAGCTTCTCCCTCCCTCTGGAAAAGCACGTAAGTTTAGGCATTCTGCAGGTCTGCCAATGTAATACATATACATTAAAGGAAGTGGTGATGAACACTAATTTATTGAGTATCTGCTATGTTCAGTATTCAATATGTATAATAATAGTTGAAGCTTCCTGGGCACCCACTGTGTGTACATGTATGAACCGACATTTAAATATCACAATAACTCTAGGTCTTGCAGTGATTTTACAGATGACAAAAGACAGATTGCTTAGGCATCTTTCTCAGGTTTATACAAGAGATGAGTGGCAGACCCAGGTCTGTTTCACTCCCCAACCCCCCAAGCTACAAGCAAGGAGTTTGGTGTATTCAGAAGGAGACTGATATGTTCATGGGTAATTCTAGATGTGCAAATGGAAAGACTGTTTTAATAGAGATGAGATGGTTAATTTTATGTGTCAACTTGGCTAGGTTGTGGTGTCTAATTATTTGGTCAAACGCTAATCGGGTGTTGCTATAAAGGTATTCCGTAGATGTGAGTGGCATCTACAATGTGTTCAGTAAAGGAGATTATTCTGGAAAGTGTAGGTGAGACTTGTCTAATCTGTGGAAGGCCTGAAGAGAAAACACTCAGATTCCTCAGGGAAGACAGAATTCTAATTCAAGACTGCAGCATAAATTCCTGCCTGTTTCCAGTGTGCCATCCTGTCCTACAGATTTCAGGCCTCCAGTCCCCACACTCATGTGAGCCAATTCCTTACGTCTTTCTCTATCTCTCTCTGCTTCTCTGGGAAAGCCTGACTGGATACTTTTACCTTTTTGGAGGAAAAAGTGGCTAAAACCAACCAGGATAATCTGGGAAGCACTGTCAGTTAGTTGCATTTGCACTTAGTCTTAACAGATAAGTAGGTTTTCAGGAAGTGGTACAGTGGGAGTCAGGGCATTGAAGAGCATTCCCAGGGGTGCCATGGCACCAGTGTTTATGATGGGATGGAGAGAGGAAAGAGTCTCATGTGTGGGGAGACAGAGGTGGGAGGTGCTGAGGGTGAGTTGGGATAAGGCCATCTGGAGGACTCTAGATGGACCTGATTCTGTACCCTGTGGGGGAGTGGGCACAGGCTGTGTGCTCCCCAGTGTCACCTTGCCATCTCTCCTCTCAAGCCACTCCCACTGGACCTAACTCTTCTGGGCCCAGGACCTGCAGTTCAGAAGCTGAACACTGCACCAAAGCCACTATGATTTAGCCCCTCTTCTGCCTCAAATTTTATAAAAGCTTCTCCTGCTCTGGGCCTCTGTTGACCAGCCTGGTCTTCCAGGAAAACAACCCTCCCTTCATTTTCCCAGTCCCCTCACAGGGCTGTATGGAGTCCTTCCTCTGTTCTGGACCTGCCAAAGGCTGCCCCAAATCTGATCAAACAGCCTTCCTGCACTGTGTCCGTCTTGCTGCATGACAACCTGGTGCTGGTGCCTCCCTCACTCCATTGATCCGGAGTTGTGCTCTTGGAGTACCGGGCTCTGCCTTCCCAGTTCAGCCTCCCTGCAGCTCTGCTGGCCCTGGCTGCTCCCAACCCCTTGGAGAGGTCTGCTTCCAAGTCCCAGCTCTTTCAGACCACTCAGGCCTGCAGCAGCCTTCCTGAGCTGCTCAGCTCAGGCAGAACCTGTCCTGAGTTCCATCACTCAAGGTTTAGGGGCTAGAGCAGGACATGATGTAAACCACAGCCCTGGCTGCTGAGTTATTGCTGAACTGGAAGTTTTGCCTGGGCACAAAATAGGTGCTTAATAAATATCCGTGGGTTAAATGAATGGAGAATGGGCAACAGCATGACGATTTTTGAGATTGCCCGGGATGGAGGTATTAAGTATCCCAATGTGGGCTTGTACCATTTCGGGCATAGACAGCAGCGGGACAGGGTAGTGAAGGGGGACTAGGGTGGGGGCAAGTGGGTCTGTGATGTAGAAAAGAGTGAGAGCTTTGTAGTTCAACAGTTCCGGTTTCAGTCGCTGCCTTCTGTCAATATGCCTCGGGTAAGTTACTTAACCTCTGAGCCTCAACTTCCTCACCCATGACATGGAGAAATTAATAGCCACCTCTCCGAGAACTGGGAAGAGTAAATGTGGAACAGGTGATTTTTAAAGTTTCAAGTCCTCTGCATCCAGGAATGGTGTCAACATGTGGTAGAGCTCTACCACCCTATTTTAATTCCTTGGAGATGAACTGGAAAGAACAAAACTCCACCCCAGTTCTCAAGGATTTGGTCAGATGGTGGTGGAAGGATTACCTGGCAGGCACTCGGGCTCAGAAAATAAAACAAGGCTCCAATAATCAGGACCAGCCCATTGCCTTGCATACAACTGGCATATCATAAATAAGAACAAATAATAAATGATTAAAAAAATAAAAACAAAGAACAATTGCAAGAATGACCAGGACTGGCTTGCAATGTGGGGATTTGATTTGGGAACAAGAAGTTAAGTGCACAAAGCCTAAAGCTGAACTGAGCTGAAGTCTGACCTGGAGCCAAGTTCTACCCTATGGGGTCTAGATTGGTTCATGGGGCTGGCAGAGGGTCAGTGAGTACATGTGGATGGAGAGGCACAAGCTAGAGAGAGAAAAGGACCTTGGAGGCCGGGAAACAGCAGGGGGAGTGGGACTGGACAAGAAGAGATGGATCCGAGAGGGGAATTATCAGGGATTGTAAATCAGTTGATATGGGTGTGAAAGAGAAGAAAGGAGCTGGGAATGATTCAGGAGTTTGAATCCAGTCTGAGTACCAAGCAGGCCTGGCGGGCCCTTTGAGGATAAGCTGACTCTGTACCCTGTCCAGCAGGGACCTATAGTGCTTCCTGAGTGATGGAGGGGGTAAAGAAGGGCATGCGACACTCCCCAGGTATTTCACATAGTGGCACAGCAAGGCCGTGGCTCTGGCCAGGGGCCCAGCTCCCTGAGCGGCCAATAGGCCCCTCACAGATAACACAGCATGTTACATTCACTTTTTCAGAGGTTTAAGCTAAAAATGTTCACTACAATTATAACTGAGTAGAAATGAAATGCCACTCA
The DNA here is from genome assembly GCF_023851605.1 of Tamandua tetradactyla. Classification (NCBI taxonomy): domain Eukaryota; kingdom Metazoa; phylum Chordata; class Mammalia; order Pilosa; family Myrmecophagidae; genus Tamandua; species Tamandua tetradactyla. The sequence continues at coordinate 151,882,307 of NC_135328.1, read as the reverse complement.
ATTCAATAACAAAAATGTCAAGCTTTTAATTATCAAACAATACACACATTGAGACAAAAGTTAAGATAAACTATCTATGGGGAGAATATCAGCCTATTCTCGAGTTATCCCAGCAGAGATCTTCATGAAATTTACTTGTATTTAATGGGATCAAATGAAGATCAATGTTGAAAAAAGATGGAGAATTAGGGGTGAGGCAATGTGCCCTATCAGATATATTTTTTGGCATTTTGTATTGTGAAATATAACATATATACAAAAAAGCAATATATTTCAAAGTACATTTTTTCTTTTTCTTTTTTTCTCTCCAAGCCCTTTCACTTGGTTGAGGCACAAGCAATAATAAAAACAGCATTTTTTATGTTATAAGGACAAACATTTTGAATGATAGGTGTATGATATACCAAGTTTCTCAAAATCTCTTCTGTGATAACCTTTAATGAATACTCTGGTCCATAGGTTCAATCAGTGAGGTCAAAAAGATAGGCAGGAAGGTGGTAAAAATATCAAATTTACTGAGGATTAGAAGAATCAAATATTTACTGACCACATATGAGGCACACTATACTAAGATTTTACATAGTTAAATGTGAACATAAATTCTATTAGTAAAAAAACAATGCTACGATCAGGTAAGCCTGTTTTTTTTCTTCCTTTTTTATCATAGTATTCCATCTACTCCATTATTTTACCCTTTATCCCCCTATTATTTCCTTATTTTTTATCCTTTTTTTTTTTTTTTAACTTATCTGTCCACACCCTGGATAAAAGGAGCATTAGACACAATGTAAAAGTTATATCTTTATACAATAGTTGTCAAGAATCTAGGCTACTGGAACACAGCTCAGCAGTTTCAGGTACTTCCTTCTAGATTCCAATACACCATAAACTAAAAAGGGATATCTATATAATGTATAAGAATAACCTCCAGGATAACCTCTCAGCTCTGTTTGAAATCTCTCAGCCACTGAAATTTTTGTCTCATTTCTCTCTTCCCCCTTTTGGTCAAGAAGGCTTCCTCAATCCCATGATGCTGGGTCCCAGCTCATTCCGGGAGTTCTGCCCCACATTGCCCGGGAGATTTATACCCCTGGGAAAGCCTGTGTTTCAAATGCTTTCACCTTAAATATAAGTTATGAAGCTTGGCCCAAAGAAACATGTCAACATACACTAATACATGTTTTGCATTTCCAAGATTTTATATAAGTGTGCAATATTAACACATGGGAACATTCGTTCTGTATTACTCAATTTAAATCTTGAGTTGTTTTATTCCCACCTACTGGGTACCATTTGGCCAGCATCACAATTCCCTGGCTTCATCACCACTATTAAAACTTTAGGTAGGAAACATAACATTCAATGGGGGATAAAAAGTTGGTGATTTTTTTTAAATGTAATATAGCTAAGCATTCAAAAGTAGGACCTAATTTTAAAGTACTAAAGCTGTCATTTAAATAAGAAAATGTACTTGGTTTAATCAGCTCTAAAGTGAAGCTATCATTGCCTTTTCAACAAGGCTTAAATCAAAGCAGATTATTTTCTAGAAAGCCAAGTGATTCCCAGCTTGTATTGCACTACAAGCTTCAAGGGCATATTTAGTTAGCTTTCTACCCTTCCAAAATTTAAACTCACCCTTCACACTCCCAGCCAATCCTTAGTTGTTCATGCCACACTGTCTGCTTTCTGTGCTTTGTTCCATCTTTAATCTCCCTTTACCTGCCCTCAATCTATACCTAGAATATTGCACAGAATCTATACCTAGACTCTATACCTAGAATATTAGCTGCATATCAATTACTGACCAATCACCACTACAATGCTTTGAATTTCAGATCCTATTGGTAAAACTGACCAACTATCAGGTTTCTAGTGGCCATCCCCATCACACCAAAGTGTCATGAAAATAATAATAAAAGGATACTGTTTAAGAGTTCTCACAAATCTGGAAGGTACCTGGAGGAAAAGTGCTTAAATGTTTTAGCCATCTAATCCGATCTTTGAATTCATAGGGTGAGAAAACTAGAGGTAATATGACATCACATGGCATGCCCAAAGCTATGTGGCTAACTAAAGGCAGAACTAAGACCTGTATTTTAAACTCTTTCCACTAAATCACAGCTACCACACACACATTTAAAAACCCTAGGTTGAGGTAAGAAAAGTTAGTAAGTAAACCAAGATTAAAAAGCCCCAGTACATAGGAAAAATCTTTGTGATCTCTCCACAGACTTTCATACAGCACAAAGCCAATTTGTACAATGAGAAATGCTGCTCAGTTCAGCTCATGCCACACAATACCAAGGATCCTTATTCTCAGTTCTGAAATCGAATCTGTGACTGCAGATAACATGTAAATATTTGAGAACAAAACGTCCCACTAGCTCCATTCTTTTCAGTCTCCAACCACAAGGTTATGCCTTACTCTCAGTGTTCAACAAGATAAATGAATCAAGTTGAATTAGGATTAAAGAAGTACACTGAAGATAAACGCAAAGGGGAACTTTTTTTTACAAGCAGGTTATCCCAGTTACCTTAAAGGATATACTTCAAATTAATCTAAGAGTGTGACAGAACCATGTGATTTCAGTAAAAATCAACACAATAATTAGACCTTAACAAAGATGAGTTTGGAAATACCAAGTCAGGCAAGCATGCACAATTCAGAGTATAAAACAACACAATGCCAGGTGTCAAAAAAAAGACATTCCTCAAGAGAAGGCAGATCTGAAGATGCTAAACTTAACTATATAAAATAGGAGCTGAAAGGGATGCCTCAGAGAATAGTGGACCAGTTCCCTTATTTTATCAATGAGGAAAGTGAGCTCATGTGGTGAAGCTCACATACAGCTAGTGCCTTTTGCAACTACATATATCTAAAATACAGGGTGATAAATATCCAGAACATAATTAAGCCCACCGTTTAAACATTTCACTGAGGACATTGATTCAAACAAAGCATTTCAAGGGGTGGGGGTAAGTTGTTAATATAGCACAGCAGCACATTTCACAAATATATATGTTTAAAAGATTAAATGGAAAAAACTTAACTTGAAGATTAATGCTCAGTTTTGATAAACACAATCAAGTTTTCATACAATTTTCTGATATATACCAAAATGCTTTTAAAAAATGTACATCTTCAGCTTTCTGCTATACTTTTTTTTTTTTTTTTTTTGCCTTATCTTTCAAAACTGAGCACTGGGTACTTTTAACCTAAGTATTCTTACATGTATGTACATTTTAATTACATATTTTAAGAAGAAACAAAATCTATGATATTTCAGTAACTCAGTGTATTCATAAAATGAAAAATACTTATCAAAATACACTTTTCACTGAGAAAAATGAATAAAACAGACAAATGGATCTACACAAAGTAAAACTTAACTTTGACAGATTTCCCTATTCCCCCAGAGCTATTCATCTTCCAAGTTAAGAATTTTTAAAATATTTTAAATTGAGATTTTATCATGCTGATATTTGTTTTTCATTCCATGTCATCTTCAACCAAGCTCTCAGCATTTGGAATTATTTGATTAATTGTTGGGAGCAGTCAGAAGCATCTGGAACACTGGTGGTGGAAGAGTTTGCTGTAACACTTGCAATAACTGCGGTGGTTGTCCACACACAGCACTTGCATTTGCCAAATGGTCGACACCCTTCTCAGAGTCACCTTGGGCTTGTAACTCTTCACCAGACTATTTCTTCGAAGAAAAATTTCTGAAATGTTTCAGCATCTTTAAGGTCAGGTAACTTGAAAAGCCCAGCTCTCTCCTTGGCAAGTTTCTGTTTCTTTCTTCGCTCTCGCAGCCTGTTCTTGAAATTGGGGTCTCTCTGTCTCTTGCCGTCCAAGTAAATGCAACGCCTGATGAAAACGGCCCAGCATACACTCGCGGCGATAGTGCTGTTCCGACCCACCATTTTCTCTTGGCTGTAGAGCGGGGAGGGCAGTGGCGGCCCACCAAGGAGCCGTTGACCACCAGACCTCAAAGACGATGGTGTCATGCAAATCTGTCAAAGTGCATCTTAACAGTTATAGAACTGTTATAGTTATAGAACATATCTCAGAGATTGGTATGGGTTACAGTTCCACGTTTTTTGGCTTCTTCCTTCTAGCAGCTCCAAGATACTGGAGACTAAAAGAAATATCAATATAATGATTCAGCAGTCATACTCATTTGTTAAACCCCACCTTCTCTGTTATAATCCCTCCTTCTCCTTTGATCTTTCTCCCAATCTTCATGGGCTATGCCCATTCTAACTTTTTCATGTTGCCAAGGGGTGTTGATAATATGGGAAAAGGAGCTGGAACTCGTTAAAGTTCTTGAAGAGGCTGGCCTCTCTGGGTTTCAGGACTTATCTGGCCTAGGAACTATTTGGAGGTTAAAGGTTTCTTGAAAGTAATCTTAGTGTGTAAATCTTTTATAAAATGTCAGATAGAGCCCCAGGTGTTCCTTAGGGTTAACAGCAATGAGTAGCTATCAGATATTAAGACATGCTTACTCCAAAGCCATACTCTGGTAGGATGCAAGAACAGATAGACCAATGGAGCAGAATAAAGAACTGGCAGACAAACCCACATGTTCATGGAAACTTAATACTTGATAAAAGTGACAATGAATCAATGGGGAAAGGAGGGCTCATGCAGTAAATGGAGCTGGGAAAACTGACTCACTGTATGGAGAAAAATAAAACTGCATCCTTACTTCATTCCACATAAAGGCAGACTCCACCTCCAGGTGACTTAAAGACCTAAATGTAGAAGGTAAAACTAAAAAGTTAACAAAAGAAAAACGTAGCTGAATATTTTTCTGAAATAGGGACAAGAAAATACTTCTAAAATCAAATGTTAAAAACACAAAACTCTAAGTAAAACAAAATAAAACACACACCTGATGAATCTGATTACAAAGAACACCATTGACAAAATTAATACAGCTGGCAGAAAAGATTTTTCCAAGGTCTAAAACTGAAAATATATGATATTCCCACAAATCAACAACAACAACAAAATCAAAGAAAGATAGGCAAACGGTCTGTACAATTTCTAAATCAGGAAATTCCAAAGGCCAACAAGAATAGTAGAGATGGTCGAACATGTTAGAAATAAGAGGAACGCAAGTTAAAAAAACAACAATCTGTTCTTTTGTGGTTATCATCATGGCAAAAAAATAAGAATGGTGGATAATGCGAAGTGGGGGCATTTGGTGACATGGGGACTCCCTGCACTGCTGTGGAGTGTCGGTGCTGGCACTCATTCCAGGGGTCTCTGGTACTGCCTGGTCTATTTATATGGACTCATAGTTCTTGACTGGGGTGACCACAAACCCTAGTATCCCCAGGAGAGCCATACTTTCTTTCTTTTGTTGCTTAATAGTTCCCCCTTTCATTCTCTAAAACTTCCTTATTTAGATGATAAATTATTTGGCCACCTTCTTACTACTCAACAATTCCACTCATGGTTATTGTCCTAGCAAAATTCTCAGGTCCATAGGAATGTGTGTGGAGATGTTCACAGCACCTGTGGCCAAGGGCAGCAGGAGGCCACCTGAATGTCCAATCTGAGAGAGAGGACAGGTAAAATGTGGTGGGTGCACACATGAAGGGTTACGCAGCTGTTAGGAACAATGTGGGTGCATAATAAAAGCAGTGCCAGATAGAAAAATAGAAGAAACAGAAAGGAGAATCATAACCTCACACATTTACATAAAACTCACAAAACAATATATATTTTGCCAAAAACACATTTGAACAAAAGTTACACATTAAACATATTAGAATGAGGGAGGAAAGGAAAATAGGAATAAAAAGGAATAATTACAAAATAAAGATCTAGATTCAATTTTAATAGGTAGAATCATCTATAAAAGGTCTCTGGGTATAAACGTTCAGTAAATGAGCTACTGCTATGTCTTGGTTGCTTCTGTTTGCAAATAACTCTTCCTACAATGGGAGTCACAAAGGACAAAGTCCTGGTTTGTTCAACGACAGTGATGGAATAAAAATGTTTATTGATGGTGCCTTCACTGAGGAAAACAGTCTGGCAATTCCTCAGAAAGTTAAACATAGACTTATATGATTCAGCAATCCCACTTCTAGATATATATCTAAAAGAACAGAAAACAGAGACTCAGACAGATGTCTGCACACCAGTGTTCCTAGCAGCATTATTCACAATAGCCAAAGGTGGAAGAAACCCAAATGTCCATCAACAGATGAATGGATCAACAAAATGTTTATTCATATAATGGAATATTATTCAGCCATAAAAAAGAATGAAGTCCCCATACCTAATACAAATGGGTAGGGAACCGTGAAAACATGCTAACTAAAATAAGCCGGACAGATGTTGAGATTCCACCTATATGAAATACTAGAATATGTAAATTCATAAAGATGAAAAGTAGAATTGAGAATCCTGGGGGATGGTAGAGTGAGGAGTTGTTGCTTAGTGCGTACAGGGTTTCAGTTTGGGGTGATGGAAAAGTTGGGATAAGAGATGGCAGTGTTGGTAGCACAACACTGTGATTGTAATGAATGCCACTGAATTGTGGGATTGAAAATGGTATTTGGGAAATATGAGTTGTATATGTGTTGCCACAATAAAAAGTTAGAAAAAAAAATACTGTATTGGGCACTGCTCTGTGTCAGACACCAGGGTGGACATAAGGGAATACATGACAAATGTCTTCAAAGCAACTCATCAGCAAGTTCCTAGCTTAAATCAACATATTTGCACTAATTAAAAAGTCCTCTAGATGTAATGAACCATAAACATAAATATTTGGGTCAAATAAGTTTAGTTTCTAATGGTTGAGAGCTGGTATAGTATTTAGAGATGGGGTCCAAGTCATCATTTTGGAGAGCTTGATTCCTGAAGACTATTTTAAAAGAGGGGAAGATACAGTCACTAAAGACAGGTATTTATGATTGTAAACATGTGAGAAACCAGCAGAGAAAGGAGATCTTAGAGGGTTGGGGTGGGGTGAGGTAGTGAGAGGTGTGTTTGTAAAGGGCAAAGATAGAGTCTTTGCTAAGAGTTGCAGATATCACACACATGGAGATTTTTTTTAAATCTTACTGGTTGAGAGTACCTCAAAATCTTGAAAAGATTTTGAATGAAAGGAAGTTTGGATTTGTTTCAGGCAGCATTCACACCCAGGAGCAGGACATTTATAGTCCTGAAATGACCCTTGAAGGACATCATTCTTGTTGGCCTGTGAGGGATAGCCCGGGAAAGAGAAATTAGAGGCATTTGTTATAATTTGGAAACCTAATAAATAACGATCCTCTTTCCTGTCCAAATTCTAAAACAACAGAGAAAAAAGCAACAACAAAAGTTTTATCATTGATAAAGCTGATATTGGAGAATGTGGCCTAGGTCTGTGGGCAAGTAGACTTCCTAATACTGAACTTCAGAATTAGACAAGGACACCTCTTAGTCAGGGGCAGTTCAAGACCACTTTAGGTCACCCCTCTGAGGACCAGGCTCCCTAAATGGACAGCCTGAAAGGGTTGAGCAGTCCAAATCCTCCCAGCGGAAAGGCTGGCTCCCATGAGAAAGAGAGAAGGCACAGAGCTGCACACGTGATGAAAATCTCCTTCCAAAATTCACCAGTCAGATCAAGTCAGTCTTTATCAAGGCAGGTGTGTTACCCTTGTAGCGCTCCTTCCAGAAGGAAGGAACTGCTGTGTCTTCCATGTGAAAGTTGGGGCTCTTCTTGGTTGAAAGTTCGAGAAGACCACACCCAGGTCATTAGGAATAAAGGGAACAGAATAGAGGAAGAATCAACAGGAACAGCTCTGAGAGATTTACAGAACCCAGTTCTGTAGTCAGTCAGTGAGCACTTGTCCTAACATCTAACAACATAGCACAAAAACCTAGGCAAACTCTATGAGACTTAAAAAGCTTTTTGACTGGAGTTGAGCCACTTTACTTTTTAAAATAAAAAGATTTGAAACGCATGCAAGCTTCAGGAAAGTTGTGCCTTAAGTCCCAGCTTTGCTCTAGTTTGGTCCAGGAAGAGAAACATGTTATAAAATGGTCAAGATATGCCTTTAGGGGAGGAAAGCTGCCTGGGATGGCAGGGACACTATGCTCAAATACCCATAAGGCATTCTCGGTAGGCATTCTGCTGACTGTCCAAGCAGGTTTAGCAGCAGTACCAATGAAGCTGATTGCATGCAAAGTGGTCGGATGAGTTGGCATGTGATAAGGTCATGGAATGTTGCCAGTCTAGAAAATGTGCGAAATATTGGAAGCAAATCTTTCTGTGTAGTGCATGTGCATTAGGAAGAAAGCAGAATGAGGGCCTGGGTGTACAGCTCACTATGGTGCTGTGGCTGTCAGCACCGATAGGACCTGCCAGGTAGAGGAGCCATGAGCTCAGTGTTCAGGGCACCCTTTCCTCGGATATGCCTTAAGTCTAATACCTTGAGTTACCAACAGTGACAATTTCCAAAGTAGAAACTACCACAAGTAACAAACCTTATGTGTACACAGAATGGAAGAGACTACAGACAGTTCTGTGGGCCAGCATTTATCCTTTCTGCTGAGCCCAAACCCATGGAAGGAAGTCACCATCACCAATGTCAACTGCGAGTGTAAGGGCAGGCCTGAAATCACAGCATTTTGTAGCTCAGTGGGATGTGACAGATCACCTAGGTGGGCCCATGTATATAGCAGATAATAAAGCACCTCTACCAAGCATGAATCAGAGGATGAAAATACACCCAGCCTGCAGATATGTTTTGTCTGGCTTGCAGACGGTTTTGAAAAAGATCTTAAACAATCTGCCAACATTTAAGATTGGGAAATTTCTTATTTCCAAAAATAGACATATGGAGGCGCAGGGTCCACATGCAACATGCAAACATCCTGAACGCAACAGCCATTAGCAGAAGCAGAGGGTAACCAGCCCTCTATACCATCTCCAGTTACCCCCACCCCCTCCTGTGGCCCAGCTGCCTGGCGCTGTGAGCACTTCCGTCTGCCAGCTGTGGTCTGGAGTGATGTGCCAATATTAGCAGTTAGTGGTGGAGTTGGGACCAGACTCAGCTCTTACAGTCGTCTTTCTATTCTACCACCCAGCCTTCAATGCACTCCTGAATCAAGCTGTTAGGGTCACCTGAGGGTCCAGTCTGAAGAGGTGGTTTGGGATTGCAGATTGGCCACGGGACAAGTACTTGACTTCATGGAAATTCATGGGAAGTCTGGTAAACCCCAATTAGAGGTTGAATTTTAATTAAGTCTAAAGTTTAGGGACTTCCTCCAGCTTGCTCCCTCTGTAGCCCATTGTTTGAAACACTGCCTGATACGGGGTAGGATCTCAATAAATATTTGTTGAGTGGAATGAAGAATGTGGTCCACGTATCAACCTAAGGTAAAGCATTACTCAAGCTATTATAAAGGTGATAATATTCTGGAGTGAGTCCTTCTGATATTCAGTTAAGTTCCACCTAGATCAGGTAGCATTCATTACCTGCTATAGAAATTTGTTCTGGTTATCAAAAGCCTTTTTTTTTTTTTTTAATTCAAAGTATCAATTCTCCAGTTTGCATGTCAAATCTTTAAGATCCAGACATCTAAATGTTTAGTGAGCTACTGTATTCTCATCAGATAACACACAGGGCTCTATGTTCAATTCAATTCAATAAATATTTACTGAACCCAATTATAAGCTAGGCTTTATTCAAGGTACTTGAGATAGCAAGATGAGCAGACACAGGCCTTATGTCCAAGGAGCTCACAATCTAAAGAGAGAGTGATCCAAACGGATGTCAAAAACATGTTTCACGCTGTTCATCTCCAGCACACTAGCTGCTTTGCAGAGTTAGCTTTTTTTAATTAAAATATTTTTAAACATTTTTATTGTAGTAACATATATACAAAATTTCCCATTTAACCACTTCCATGTGTACAATCCAGTAGCATTAATTACATTTACAATGCTCTACTACCATCACCAACACGCCTTACTCAAATTTTTTTTTATTCCATCAGAAAGACTCTACACCAATTATAAATTAACTTTTAATAATCAAACTCATGAGTTTAAAAATATTTAAATTTTTACGTTTAAAAATGTAACCTATTCCCTACCTCATATTAGCAACAGACCCTTCCAATATCAAAAATTTATAATTGCCAAAGGCTAAACAACTCTAAAGAGAGGTATGGAAAGATCAAAGGTGATGGTGGAGTTATACAGTGAAGATAGGATTTAACAAATGAATATGAATGCTCAGTCATTAAATTGATATCTTTTAGTCTCCAGTATTTTAGAGCAGCTAGAAGTAAAAACCTAAAATTGTGAAATTGTAATCCATGTCAAAGTCTGAAATATGTTCTACCACTAATAGCAGTACTGTGCTTTGAAATTTATAGCTTTTTTTGTATATGTTATTTTCACAAAAAAAAGGAAAAAAAGTTGATTGATGATAAAAAAAAATATGTGAGCCCTCTAGCCTCTTATATTCTGGAGCAGCTAGAAGGAAAAATATGAGAGGATCGTATGGTAGCTCATGACAAACTCTGGAATCTGTCCTGTACCCATTTGCTGAAGAGTGTTTTGAAAACTATTGCTTTTTTATTTCTTTGCTTTGTGTATATGTTATACTATACTATAAAAAAAGTTAAAAAAAAATGTAACCTAGAACTCAACCTTCAATAAATACCTGCAAATGTGTATTCTACAAATAAATACCTAATAATATCTAATCTATTTGAGAAATAATTTATTTCAAGTAAGTGAGTTTTTTCCCCATCTAAAAGCATGTATAGAAGAGATTATAGCATTTTAGAACAGTGATTATTCCTGGGGACAGTTGGATAGGCTTTAGTGGTATAAGGAGTGTTTTACTACTTTTAAAAAAATCTGGAGATAATGTGATGAAATGTTACCATTTATTAAATCTGAATAGTGGGTACATAGTTGTCTAGTGAATTATTTTCTGGAAATTTAAAACACAATTTTTTTAATGGTAAAATAACATATGTAATGGTTAATTTCATGTGTCAACTTGGCTAAGTGGTGGTATCTAGTTGTGTGGTCAGCAAGCTCTGGCCTGACATTGTGAGGATATCTCATCGAGAGATATACATCAAATGGATTTAAACTTGCTAAATGTAAAGACTGAATCTTAAGTCACTGTAGCTTTAGTAATTGCTTACTGTATTAGTTTAGATGCTAGCATAGGATATGCTGTGCATATTCTGGTTTTATTAAAATAAAAACTTCAACTACACAGTTGAAAAAAAAAAGATATACATCATTAGTTAGTTGATTGCATCTATGGTTGATTAACATCAACAGTTAACAAAGGCGACTGCCCTCAGCGATGAACGGAGTCCCCTAATCCCATCAGGTGGAGGCCTTAAAGAGAGAAGTGATAATTTCAGTAGTCAGAAATAATTCTCCCGGGAAAGAATTCATCACCAACGTCATCAAGTTTTTAACCTGTGGCTTGCCCTGTGGAATTTGGACTTACCAATTCCCATGGTTGTGTGACCCAATTCCCATAATAAATCTCATAATATTTACATATACATATTTCATGTTGGTTCTGTTTCTCTGGAGAATTCCAATATGACATGTTTTCAGATCATATAGAGCAGACATAAATAAAGTCCTTTTCTGAGAAAATTATCACTAGAAACATTAGTCGGTGTGCTGTGCTCCATGTCGTGCATTGGAGCCCCTGAGAAATGGAGCTCTCGGTACCTACACTATGTGAACTGAGACTGCTGTCCTCTTGAGTTAATGTCTGCTATGTGTAATTGTTCTACCTCTTTGTTGTCAAGCATTAGTTCTTACTGCCATTGGTGTGTCTGCTCTACCTTGTACTCTTTCACCTAATCTGCTGTGGCCTGGGAAAACAACTAATCAAACTTCTTAGAGCTGCAACTAAATTGGAATGAATAAGCTTTCAGAAATCCAGAAAGATTCTAAATAGATGAATTCTTTTCTTTTTTATTCTTATCATATTTTTCACCATCATCTGGTATTTAGCTGGGGTTGCTAAGTAAATGGCCTGTAGCTAAGGAAAGTGTTTCTGTGGTTGGCAATCCACTGGACAGCAGTATGGTATACTGGAAAGAAAATGAACTAGTAATAACCTGGCTTTGGTACTAACTAATGGTGCTCTTTCCTTCATTTATTTAACAACTATTTATTGAACTTCTACCATGAGCTAGGCACTGTTTTAGCTGCTGAGGGCATAGCAATGAATACAACAAACATGAGCTTCAATTTTTGTAGGGGAGATAGAAAATAAAGAAGCAGATGAGCAAGACAATTTCAGGAGAGTGATAAATGATATGAATACAGCAGAGCAGGTTAAAGTGGCAGACAGGAGAAGGGCCCTGCATATGGGAGAGGTAGAAGTGCAAAGACTGGAAGATGAGAAAAGACCTGGTTAAAGTGGCAGACAGGAGAAGGGCCCTGCATATGGGAGAGGTAGAAGTGCAAAGACTGGAAGATGAGAAAAGACCTGGTTGTCAGAGGTAGAGGAGGTACATTCCAGGCAGAGGGTACAGGTGTGAGACCCCTGAGACAGGAAAGAGGTTGATCGTTCATAGAACAAAAAAAATCAGGGGGCTGGAGCCACATGAACAGGACAGAGAGTGATAGAGCTAGGCAGGAGAAGCTGGCAGGAGCTGATCACAGAAGGAGTTTAAATTTTATTCCAAAACCCACTTGTGGGGGAGAGACACAATCAAGTATATTTGGAATTGGGGCTGGTAGGTTTGCTGGAATGGGTGCACAGGGGATGGAGGATGAAGTAGGAGGGAAAGAGTGGAATGAAGATTGCTTTCTAGGTTAGGGCTAAGCAACATGGCAAGTGGTGGTGCTGCTTTACTGCGGAGGTAAGTATTGGGAGTGGCACCATATTCAAAAAATCAAGAATGCTGGAAAACACATATTTGATAAGCGTATAATATCCAGAGTATACAGAGAGTTCCTAAACTCAAACAGCAAAAAAGACAAACAATCCTGTTAAAAAATGGGCAAAGGAATTGAATAGACATTTCTCCAAAGAAGATACACCAGTGGCCAATAAGCACATGAAAAGATGCTCAGCATCATTAGCCATCAGGGATATGCAAATCAAATCTACAATCAGCTACCACTTTACAACTCATCAGGATGGCTCTTATTTTAATAATGAAATGCAATAAGAATTAGTGTGGATGTGGAGAAATTGGAACTCTTGTGTGTTGTTAATGGGAATGTAAAAAGGTACAACCTGTAGAAAATTAAACATAGAATTAGCATATGACCTGGTAATCCCACTTCTAAGTATATGTTTAAAAGTGTTGAAAGCAGGGACTCAGATATTTGTACAACAGTGTTCACAGCAGCATGATTCACAATAGCCGAAAGACGGAAGCAACTCAAGCGTCCATCAACAGATGAATGGATAAACAAAATATGGTATATATATATATATATATGATAGAAAATTATTCAGCCATGAAAAGGAATAAAGTTCTGATATATAACAATATGGATGAACCTCGAAGACATGTTGAATGAAATAAGCCAGACACAAAAGGAGAGACATTATATGATTCTACTTATCTGAAATAACAAGAATATGTAAATGTATAGGGACAGAAAGTAGAGTAGGTTTCCAGGAGCTGGCGGGGTGCGGGTGGGGGTTGGGGGGCAGGGAGGAGGAGAATGGGGAGTTATTGTTTCATGGGTACAAAACTTTTTGTTTAGGATGATGAAAAAAAATTTTAATGGATATTGGTGATGGTAACATAACACTGTAAAGGTAATTAATGCCACTGAACTGTGCACATGTTACCACAATTTAAAAAAAAAAAAGAATACTGGAGATTCCAAGTGCTCAATGGTTGCTCAGGGGAGAAGTCAGGGCTGGCAATGGGATTTAAGCCTTGGGATGGGATAAGAACCTGGGAAGAGTGCATATAGAAGAGAGGGCCTAGAGAGAGCACTGAGGTGAGCCAGCTTGAGAGGTGGGCTAGAAGAAAAGGAGCAGCCTGACCCAGGAAAGAAAGTAGGAGTGTGGGTGAGAGAAGAAAATACAGAAACCATAGAACTGAGTGTTCCAAGGGGAGTGGTCAGATTGTCAGATGCTGCTTAGGAGAAAAGTAAACTGAGACAGAAGTTTGGCCTCTGGATTTAACAAGATAGAGGTTACTAGTGAGCTTCCCAAGAGAATTTTTGGTGGAAGAGTAGAGACTGTTAATTTAATCTGTCTGGGCTCATCTCTGTGAAATGAGGATATCGGAAGAGATGATATTTACTGTCTCTTCCATGACCTTTTTATACTACATGCTTTTAAACTGGAAAAAATATTTCAAAAAGGAATAATAAACATATAAAATGATTAGGAAGAAGAAAAATTATAATAGGGAAGCTAAGCTCTTTGGTTGTTTTCAGGCAAGTTGTATGGTCATTAGTCTTATTTTACATAAAAATTATTAAGGATATTTATACAAATTATTAAATTACACAAATTATTCAATAAGCCAAGGAAACTTAATTAAAATGTAATACCAAATAGCCAAAATTCTTCTTAGCAGGCCCAAATTATATAATGCCAGCAAAATTGTACTGAGGCCTATTCTAACTTATTGTCCTATAAAAATCCTTAATAATTACTTCTAAATACAATGCAGATCCAAATACAGTTGAGCAGTTTCCTCAGGTTATCTGAGTGCTTAGCAATTCCTATGCTCTCTCACCCACACTGAAAGGGCCTATCATCTTCCAGAGGTCAGAAACAAATGTTAATGTTAGGAATTTACATACTGGGTTCATGGAACTTTATAAGATGGCATGAAATGTTTATTTCTCTTCAGCTGTCATCTCTGCCCATGAAAAGCCTTACTCCAATATTAAATTGAAAATAGTTTATTATAAAATTCAGTCCCACAAAAAGGTACAAAGAATGATATAAAGGACACAGAGCTGTGTACCCCCACTCAGCTTGATAAAACATCACCCATGTAGTGGAAACTGAATAGCCTTCTCCAATTGCATCATCCAGACATAGCCTCTGTTCTGAATTTTCTTTTTTTTTTTAACATGGGCAGGCACTGGGAATCGAACCCAGATCCTCAGGCTTGGCAGGCAAGCATTCTTACCTGCTGAGCCACCGTGGCCCGCCCTGTTCTGAATTTTCACCCGAGGTTATAAAGTCCTGGAAAACAATCAAAATCCGTGTTTTACCCAGGATACTTTTTTTTTTGATGTTCCAACAAAACTTTATTTACAAAAGCAAATGATGGGCCACTTGTTTGCTGTTACCTGGTTTAGAAGATATACATTATGACCATTAAGATAAAAATACTCTTATCAAAGTCATGTAATTGCTAGTAGAGAGAGGGAAGGGAACAAATGAATCCTTTCAGAAATCTAATACAGTATTAATATAGTATTTTGATTCACCAACATCACCTCCTTTGGGAAAGCACTCCCTTCCCCGTTCTAATTTGTTCTCATAAACTGTCAATCATGGGGCCTTGCCTCACTCACCATAGTGGAGGGCAAATGATCCATACTTGGTGACCAGATTCTTCCTCCTGGATACGTGACTCTTCAGTGAAAAAAATCACAATGTCTGAACACTTGGAACTTAATTATCTGATATTAATGCTCTAGATAATCCATGAATTATTGCTGCTAAAATCTCTGGTGCTGTACTGCTTTCTGTCTTTCAAGTTTGGAATGTACTATTCTCCCTTTTTATTTCTCTCAGTTTCTCAGTAGTAACACAACAAATCCATTTTTCTTTCCTAAATAAGAGGTAGTTTCTATTGCTTGCCTCTAAAGAATCTTAACTGGTTTAGCAGACAAAGCAGCTTTCCTATCTGAGGACATTTTAGCACTTTATGCCTCCCCATGGTTTGGGTAAAAGACTCTAGGGTTATTTGATATAGATCTTTCGAACCCACTAAACGAAATATCGGAGGAAACAAGAATAAGGATCAGAAAAAAAATCTGTGAGTTCTCCTTTAGGAATGCTGAACATAATGGACTCAGCCTTAAACAATTCATAAAAGGAACAAGCATATTCAAAAGACTGCTTTATATTTACCATTGATAAAACCAAGCTATTAAACCAACTTAAATCCAATAAGGCTATTTTTGTTGTTTATTTTGTTTTTAATTTCCAAGTACATTTTACCAAGAAGTTATTCAACAGATTTTAAAGTTTGTATGAGTTATAGTTCCGATTTTTCATTTTTTGTTCTAAGATACTGGAGACCAAAAGAAATACCAGTGTTGATTCAGCAGTCATATTCATTTGTCAAATCCTATCTTCTGTATTGTATTCTTTGCTCTTTCTTTTTTGTGAAAAAATAACATACTTACAGAAAGCAATAAATTTCAAAGTACATTGTTACAACTAGTTGTAGAACAGATTTCAGAGACTAAAACAATTATCAACATACTAATTCAGCTAATTAAAAATACTTATTTGTTAAACTCTGCCTTCTCTGTATAAACTCCACCATCATCTTTGATCTTTCTCTCACTCTTTAGGGGTATTTGGGCTATGGCCCTTCTAACTCTTTCACGTTGGAAGGGGCTGTTGATAATGTGGGATAGGGGGATGGAACCAGTAGATGTTCTGGAAAGGCTGGCCCCTCTGCATTTCAGGACTTCTCCGGTCCAGGGGCTCACCCCAAGGATATTTTTAATGTATTTCCCTATTACTGTTCTCTTGAAGTGGCTGAGACTTCACATAATTTTAAAAAATTAATTCAGATTAACCTGGCACCAGTGTGGAGATATAACAGCAATAGGCCCTGATGTGATTTTATATAAAATCTATCTAGGTATCAAG
Organism: Tamandua tetradactyla; assembly: GCF_023851605.1. Classification (NCBI taxonomy): domain Eukaryota; kingdom Metazoa; phylum Chordata; class Mammalia; order Pilosa; family Myrmecophagidae; genus Tamandua; species Tamandua tetradactyla. Next base: position 151,865,477 of record NC_135328.1, on the reverse strand, counting down.
GGACTGTGAATGTTCTGTGTACAAGTTCTAGTCCTTGGCACGGTTTCTAAAGCTGCTGTGAGGACTGTCTACCTCACTTTTGGTTAACCTTGCCCCGCAAACCCCAACCAATTTACAAACCAGGCTGGTGAGGTAGACAGATGATTACCCTCTTCCTACTGAAAAACTAAAACCCTTCAATGAGGAATGAGTCATTCAAGGTCAGTCAACTAGACTAAAAGAAAGCAGGGGATAGGATCCAAGATTCCTGGCTCCAGTGTTTCCTTATTTCCTGCAACTGCATTTATTATCATACATTAAACAAAACCATGACTTAAAAATACAGGAGAATAAGTTGCCAAAAAAGGCTGAAGGGAGAGGCAAGGTAAATAGCGTCTATCAAGATCCTGCCAAATCCTAAGTCAGTTGTTTCTTAAATTTAGGTATAAGTCAGAATCACCTGGGGATCTTGTTAAGGGCAGAGGCCCAGGATCCACTTTAGGATTACTGACCTACAATCCCTAAAAGTAGGGCCTCCTTGAGAGATTCCAGTGTACACCAAAGCTTGAGAACCACTGTCCTAAGCAATTCCATAGGTCACCTTGTTGTTCAATCTTCTGTATGTATATTGTATGTGGAGGTGTGGAGGCAGCGGTAGGGGAAGGGTTTAGGTTCTCAAGTCAGCTGAAAATAAAATACCCTCGGAAAGTCCCCTGAAAACAACCATAAAATACAGTACAAATGTTTTTGTGAAGAAAAAAGAAATGTACAGTAGGATATAAGTACAATACTTAGAGAAATATATAGAATGAGGAATACATATGTAAAATATGACTTTAACTTATAAAAGAAAGAGGATTCTTAAAGTCAGATTTGAGTAAGTTAAATGCTTACGAGTTGATGGCATAGAATACCATGAAATATATATTATTTCCATTTTTTGAACGAAGAGGTGGAAGAAGCTCAATGAGGTTAAGTGATTTGTCCAAAGTGACCAGCTTTTAAGTGCTGGAAGGGGAATTCAGACCCAGTTTAGCTTCCTTCCAACACCTGCCATTTTCTCGTTTTTACCACACTGCCACAGGCCATGTTATTTTTTAGCATTCCCTGAAGAGTAAAGTTCAGAAATGCTCCAGAAGGTCTTGGGCCACTGCTATTTCAAACATCCAGTTTAGAAAGCCATATACTTTGAACTGAGTAAGATAAAAAATGAGAGTAGAAGCATGTTCTACCTGCAGAGTTGGGAAATCAGCATGGCTCCAGGCAGTGATGAAGTGAATACCACAGCCACTTGGACACATATCATTCGGGTTATTTAAATATTATTCATGGTTTCCTTCCTACTGCAGTGATCATTACTTCTTTATTTAAGTAAAAAAAAAAAAAAGAAAGAAAGAAGGGAAAGAGGAGGGGAGGGAGGAGGGGAGGGAGAAAGGAAGGAAGGAAGGAAGGAAAGAAGGAAGGGACGGAGGAAGGAATAAATTCAGTTTTTCAGAGGGAAGACATTTGCTAGGAGAGAAGACAAAAGCTCAGGCAAGGCCGTGCTCCTCACCTCCGGTCTTTGAATTGCTTAGATTTGGGAGGTCTCGGGTGGACTGACCTAGGGTAACCTAAAAAAAAAAAACAACTCGCTTTGGGGACTGTAGTATCTCAGTTAATCGGAAATCCTAGGTAGGACGTGCTACTTTCCCCACTTTATATTTACCAAGTTTTAGTTTGATACTTTGTGCAAATCGCGGATTACTCTCAGTGCCAGGCTCAGTTCTAAACATCTTACATGTATCAACTCATTTAATCCTCTAACAACCCTATGATATGGCATACTGTTATATGCCATTTTACAGGTGAAAAGACTATAAAGCACAAAGAGGTTCAATAACTTGCCCATTCTGACAGTGAGTTGCTGGGCAACCGGGAAAGTAGTTCAGGAGAAGATCTGGATGGCAACCTTCAGCCTTCATCCCAATCACCAAGGGCGAGGGTTGGGGAGGGAAGGGTGTTGCTAATACCCAGGCTCCTGGGCCCCACCCCCAAGAGTTTCCCATTGAGTAAATCCGAGAATTTCAGTTTGTTCGTGTTCCTGGGTGGTGCTGATGCCGCTAGTCTGGGGCCCACACTCTTGAGAATCACAGTTCTAGAACTCGCGCCCATAATCACTGTGCAACAAATTCCACTGGTCACCAGATGTGCGTGAGTTTTTGTTTTAAAAAAAGATTCCTTTTGAGAACCATTTGCCAAAAAAAAGGATAAATTCCTAGAATTTCAGAGGAAGCTTCCTACGGCATGAAATAAAGTTTTTTTTTTTTTTTGCTAGTCAAGTCAAACGAGGGCACAAATTGGTCCTTTAGTCACTGCATTCCGCGATCGTTTCCTCTCCTTGTAGCTTAGCGGAAACGGAACCGGAGGCCCGGTGGCCTAATGCGCAGAGACGCCCATGCCCGCCAGGTCCCGCCGCTCGGTTCCTGGGACTGCAACATTCCCTGACCACGAGGACGGCCCCACCCCAAACCCGCACAAGTTCCCAGGGCTGCCCGCCACAACGCACTGATTTAATTCCCTTGACTTCCGTCTGTCACCTTACGTCTGCTATCAGAAGTTAAACCAAATTCTGCCTAGGTTTTCTCCAAGGGCGAGGGAACGGGCCACGGGGAAGGCCGAGGTCTTTAAAACAACAGAAACAGAAAGCAGGGCGGGGGGTGAGGGGCAGGGGATAGCCTGCCCGAGTTTCCTCCGCTCTGGGATGGCCCCGCCGGGGTACAGGGGGCCGCCTGCGAGGCCGGAGGGGTCGGCCGGGCGGGAAGGGACGCCCGCCGCCCGCGGCCATCTTGCGCTCACCGGGGCGCACCTCACTCGTTGGGCGGCCGAGGGGCGGGGCGGAAGGGGGCGCGGCCGGGACATCCCCTCCCAGCCTCGCCCGGGACTGGCGAATGCGGACGGCGGCGGCACACCACGGACGCACAGACAGCGGCGACAGCACAGCAGACCACTTGGCAGACGCCGTGGGTAAGCCGAACGCTTCTGCCCCGGGGTGCGGCGGGGGGCTGCTTAGCGGGGTTGGCGCCGTGCCGTCGGCAGAAGGGAGCCGGAGGTAGGGGGTCGACGACAGCTGTGGCGGGGGCGGCCGGGCCCGACGGGCGGGGGGCAGCCGTCTCGAGTCCGGGGTTGGGGAGCCAGGAGCCAGCCCCTCTCTCCTCCGCCTCGCTCGAGTTCCCTTACCCGGCACCGCTCACGGTCGACCCCAGATCGTGGCAGGTGGTGGCCGCCGGCTGCGGAAACGCCCGCCTTTCTTCCACCCTCTCCCTGCACATCCCCCTTCTCCTCCCCCCGGGAGTGGAAGCGGGGCCCGGGCGGCGCGGACGCCCCTTCCTTCCTGCCGCACTCGGGTCGAGCGGGCCCTTGGCCGCTTCCCGGCAGTTAAAATTTTAAAAAAGTGTTTCTCAAAGATGTGACTGTTGTGGTTTCAGCCCGGGGGCGAACGGTTGCTACACAAAGTGAAACTTACTGTTTGCTGGTTTACTCGTTGCTTCCTTGAAACCCAGAGAAGCACCTCGCTGCCCACCCTTCGGCGAGACCCTCGTCTTCCGGGCCCCTCCCTACCGCTCGCACCTCCTCGCGGGAGCGCTGAGGCCCGCGCCCCCTTCCCCGCCGCCCGCCTCCCGGGGTCGCTAATGCTCCCTTCCCACGTCTGTCTCCCTGCCCGGGCCCACGCCCCGAGGTCGCCTGCGGCCGGCTCCCCCTCCGCCAGCCTTTCGGCCTCGAGCGCTGGGCCCGCCCGGCCCGCAGTAATTGTGGGTTGGGCGGTGACTCACCCGGGCGCCCGCCGGGCGGGTTCTTAAGCCGCGGCGCGCGGGGCGGGCGTGGGGTCTCCGTCCTCGGCGGGAGGATCCCAGCAGCCCTGTGCCTTACAGGACTGTCCTCTTCCTCCAGGTTGGAAGAATCACTTCGGCCTCTCCCGCGGAGCTGAGTTTCTAGAGAATCGACGAAAACACGCCAGGAACCGAAAATGCCGAAACCAGTAAGCAATCCAGTTTCCGACCCGGGCGGGATACTTCAAGCTTTACTTTCAAGCAGGGTCACCTGCATGAAGTGTTGTGGAAAGTAGTTGTAGTACAGGGTTCTTTCTTAAACGAACGAAAGGACGGGAATAGGGAATTGCCTTGCTCTTGGTCATTTAGGTACCTTGTGGAATTCTTCAAGAAAACATCATGGTACTTTTCTTTCTACAGTTTGTGTGTGTGAGACATCCCTCGGTCCCCATAGCTATGGTCCTTTTTAAAACAAATAGAAGCCCCTATTACACTGCTTTATAGTGTGTTCTAAAAGCGTATTCTGTTGCAACTTCTTAAAAAGAAAAGTTGTCTACATGGTAGGAAGACGCTAAGTGGCTTCAAGAGGACATGCACCGACTTGGATTTAAGTGTGGAAACCAAATGTAACCGACTTCTTCCTTTAGCCCAGGAGATGCTGTTTTTCTGGCTGTCAGCTTATGGTTCATTTTACAGCAGGCCTGTGAAACCCGTACTGTTAACCAGGGAATTTGCTGGTAGCAGCAGAATTCCTATCTCTAGAAGAGGTAATGGACTTGAATTGCAGATGAAGGTAGCCAGTGGAGCTTGATAAGGAGGTTCCTTAGACTCTTGCAGGTCATGCATTCCTGGTAAACAATACCTGATTAAAGTTCTCCTGTGCCCTTCACCCCTGTCACCTTGAATCTGATTGTTTAGTACTGGGTTAGATTGCTGGCCAGGCCTGGAGGGTTACAGCCTTTGAGTTGTGGGAATAAATCTGGTTTACTGCAAATGACATTTCTTAGAAACTTGTGTGTATGCTCCTGGCTTTAACACAGGTGAACTGGCGACTAGACATTGGGGAGATGGCTTAAAATTTTAAATTGAATTTTGAATCACAAATGTGGCTGGGTTCCCTCAGAATTGCAATAGGTTGGTTTTATAATCAACAACTGGTTAAATGTCGGTTTTATTCCTTCCCATTAAACTGTAGAGTCTGTAAAAGGAGTTCTTGATTAAGTCTTATTTTACCGTTAAGAGTAAATTAAATTACTATAATGATATGTTAATAGATACAGAAGTAAATATTATTTTTACTTGTTCTATCTTCAAGGTGATTCATTTGGGATCCAGAACATCTTTTTCCTATACAAAATAATTCTTTTCTTTTCAAATTTACAAGTGACACGTGAAATCTGGGCTTTATAATGCCAATGTTGTAAAACTGACTTCTCTAATCAGACATAGCTCAGTTAACACTTTATGCAGAAGAGTAGTCAAGAGGTGCCACTTCCAGTGTGATTTTCTTTATTTCACTAAAAGAAAAGATGCAGAGCTTAGCTTTATTTAAAATGGCACTTAGAAAACAGCAAATCTGTTTCTTATTCCTATTTTTAAAAATTTTCAGAATGAACTGCCATTTATTTTTTTGGTTGCAGGTGTGTTTTGATTTCATATTCCTAAAGATCTTTTATGATGGATCAGAAACTTGGACAATGTTCTTACAATGTGAAGATAGTGTTTGCACTGTTCAGGAAGGATAGTAGTTGTTACCTTGTATATCAGTGTTCCAATAACTAGAAATTCTGTAATTTTGTATAATATCTAAATTTATGCTTGTCAGACGTTCTTGAGGTCTACTTTTAGATGAACCACACCTGTTTGCTGTAGGAAGTTCCTATCTGCCCGTTTTTCTTCTGGGAGAGCCTTGGTAAGATAAACATTCTGGGGATTTTCTTTGTGTGACTTTGTGTTAGGCCCACCCCACAGACCACTGAGAAGAGTTGAGTAGCCTTCAAGGGACCACTAAGACTGTTTTAGAGAATCTAATGCTTTTTTTCTCTTGCCTTCCTCAGCAAATGTAAAATCTCAAACATCACCAACATGTTCTTTAGATGTATCCTTTAATTGAAAGGTTATCATGTCTATTTCAGCCCAAACTAAGAATTTTGTTAGGTGGCCTCAGTATGATTTGATTCTTAACAACAGGGTGGAGGGGCAAACACCCCTTACATTCAGATGGGTACATCTGAATTGTCAGGGTTTTAGGCTAATACCTGATCCATTGCAACCGTTAACCCTTGCATCTGTGGGGCAAAAAATGTTTTTATTAATTTGTCTAAACTGAGTTAGTTGATGAGTTCATTCATAGAACGGTATAAGTGAGGTGCTATTTATTTGCTTCTTTTTCTCCTAATACTCCTCTTCAAATCACCATTTATCAAGGAGATGTAGCGTTCATTCAGCACGTTATCTGTAGAGCAGTCATTATATGCAGGCATGGGGTAAGCTGCACAGATGGGTGAGATGGAGTCTTGTTCTCAGGGAGCTTTGTCCTCCAGTGCCTAAGCTAATACACATGCAGATACTGCAGTAGGAGCTAGAAAACCTACTGTGTGGCATGAAAGAGGGAAAGAGGTGAGAAGAAAAATCTCTGATGAGGAGTGGGGAGGGTTTTATTGAAAAGTAGCATTTCAGCTGAATCTTGCTGGAGTCTTTGATCAGCCAGGGCAGTTCAAGGGAAGAAACAGCTGTGTTCTGTTGCCTGATTTCCCACAGCTGCTTTAGGGGCTCTACTCACGTATGGAAACTGGTATGGGGACACGGTGCCACCCTCTGCTAAAGCTCATCACCAGGACTTAGGATGCTGCCTGGCCACAATTGTGGGTTCCTCTCACCTGGGGGGAAAAGGGAGCAGTTGGTACGTGGGGAGTTGGTTCAGGAAGTACCTTTCAGGTTAATAGTGATGTGTTGCACTTCTTCCTTCCTTTTCCCCACATTTTTCTTCTTCATCATTATAGAAAGAAGGCAATGGAAGTTAGAAAGGAAAACCACTATGGTCAATTTAGGAATGAAAAAGGAGTTGAAGGTCCCATGAACTCTCAACGCAATGAAAGCTCGATAAGCTGAACCTCCTCCAAGTGGCACAAGCAGATGTCTTAGCTGGTCATTTCTTAGGTGTTACAGAAGTTTTTAATGCAAAAAGTAGATTTACCTTTTTATTAGGAAAACACTGAAACAGTATGTTAAATTTTACCTTGTGCAGAATTTTTAAGATAACATTTTCTGAGATTACCTTGCCTCAGTAGGAATACATAACCTTTCTCCGATGAAAAATTTAATTGACTACAAGTAAACATTTTAACAGGGACAGAACTTACATTTTCCATCTCTCTGCAGTTGGGGAGGACACCTGGGGTCTCTTTTCTGTACACCTCTCCTCCTTCACCATGAGCAGATGGTGAATTAGGTAGCTGAGATTTTGCCAGGTGGTAAGAAATGCTGGCAAGGATTGTAGCCATTTGCCATCGTCAAGTGTAAGGCACAGCGGCCCTCTGTGCACTTCTGTCCATTACTAGAGCAGGCATCCTCTGAGCACCTGCTGTGTGCCGGTCACTGTGCCCGGTATTGAGGCTACAGAGGTGAGCAAACACATAAATCATCATGTGGTGTGGTGAGGGGTGCAGGGTAACAATCATAGAAATGAATGTAAAACTGCAATTCTGGGAAGTGTGCCTAAGGTGGTGCATGTGCTGTGGGAAGCAGCACAGGGTTTGGACTGGAGGAAGATAATGTGATCAGATTTGCCTTTTCAAAACTTGACTGTAGCTATGACACGAGACTCCTTGAGTGGTGGCAGTTGTGATTGTGATGAACTGGACTCGTTCTAGTCAGGAGATGGCAATAGTGTGGACCAAGATGGTCCAAGAGAAGTGATGTATCTGAGCTTTCTGGGCAGAGGGAGAGGACTGGCTTGTATGCCAGGGTAAATAGGTGGTGGTGTCTCATTGAGATAAGAAGGGAAGAATTTGGTTTTGTGCATGCTGTTAATAAAAGTGACTGCTTGGTGAAAGAAATCCTCGTCTACTTTTGTAACTATAACCACCATCCCCAGTATATACAAATACCAGACACCTTAAACTAGTGTGTTTAAATGCAAATAAATTAAAATAATCTAGTACCTCCCCATGTTTCTCCCGAGTGTATATGCACCACAGCATACACACAAAGTTAAAATTAGAATTAGTTTAGTGTGGTGTTCTTAATTGGTGTGCATATTATCCAGGGATTTGGCTAAAAATCTCTGGGCCCCTCCTAATGCTACTGAATCCACACCTTTATGGTACCTCTGTTTTCTTTTTTCTTTTTCTTTTATGTATGGGACGCTTCATGAATTTGTGTGTCATCCTTGTGCAGGGGTCGTGCTAATCTTCTCTCTATTGTTCCAGTTTTAGAATACATGCTGCCGAAGTGAGCATGGTACCTCTGTTTTAAATAAGCTGACTTAATAGGGGTAAAAAGCAGTTTAGAAAAAAAAAAAAGGATTATTTATCTTTGACTGGATTGAAGCTGTGTTAACAATCCATGAGGGAGCCTAGTGTGGTGCCAGGTTGTCCCTTCACAGGCTTGGGGAGTGAATATGCAGTCGCCCTTTCTGAGTAAAGGCCATGGGTACCATTTATTCGTATTTGAAACATGGCTGGGGCAGGGGTGAGTACAAGGAGACAGCTGGGTGGGTATCAACTCCAGAAAGAAGTCCAGCTAAGATTGAAGACTTTCCTCATTTGAACTTCTCTCTCCAGAGAGTCCAGCTGTAGAGCTTAATTTGATAGTGACCAGTGTTTTTTCACATTTTTGGAAATTTGGGTGCCTTTTTTTTGTTGTTGTTTTTGGGAGTGCTTTGTTATAAAGGAGAAAAAGAAGCTAAATGTGCCCTCTTAAACTATTGGAAATAAAGAAATTCCATACCTCTTTCCTCTTTTCTTTGCTCTCATTCCTTTCACAGTGGCCTCTTTTATTGTTGTCCTGAATAATAAAAATTTACTATCTGGCCCTTTTTCAGAAAAAAATTTGCCAGTCCCTGCTTTAGATAAAAGTAATTATTGTTAAATGTTTACTATGACCTTATGTATGTTTTATATATATACCTGTCATGACTAGACTAATACTATTTGGAAGCAGATCCACCCCATTTGTTCTAGTTTTTAAAAAATTGTCCTCAATGAACAAAGGATCTGTTTTGTTAGCCAGTGATAAGTGTATCATAAGCTGTGATCCTGAAGGTCTATGGTAAAAACTGTCACCAGGGAGCAAGCATTGTTGGTGCTGAGGTGTTATTTTAAACAAGGCTGACGTTCGGATGGCTCTTTGTTTCTATAGAGAAAGTGGTAGTATCTTGTGTCACACTTGCTCAGTCATTGTCTAATGACAGATTTCTGGCATATGCTGAAAGAAAGCAATTTGTACCAGATATTTGAGTTGGAAAAAGAATGATATATAAAGATCGCTTATTCATATCATTGATAATTTAAACATTTTTGTCCTGCTAAGTCTATATATGCATCTTTACTGAAGTTCTGACTGTAGATGATTTTATAATTTAATCCCTAGACTTCCTACCTAAAATAGAGTTCCCATCACTGTCTACTCCTTGTTTTGCTTTATTTTACTTTGTAAAACTTCTTTTTTGTGTGACAATTTTGGATACTTGTTTATGCCAGTCTGATTTTCTGGATGGAAAGCAAGAGGCAAGGTGGTTTAAGAAAATAACATCAGTATTTGCTTCTTAGAATAACTTAAAATTCTTGCTTTATTGGCAAATAGGAAGATGGCCAATTAGGGATAAATACTTTCCTCTTAGTAACACAGTCTTGGGGAAATGTCTTAAGCATCCTGTGCCCTACTTCCTCATCTGTAAAGCAAGATAAGAGTACCTGCCTCTGAGATCCTGGAGGTGGAGGTGAGACTAGTGGGGCAGTGTGTGCAGAGCACTCAGTCCTGGGCCTGGTGCTGGATAAGACTGGCTGTCCCAGCTCCTCTCTTATCTATCATCACCAAAAAGAGAGTAAACAGAGAAAAATTCTACTTGTCGCTATTAAATCCTAATCTGATTCATAGATTTAGCATCTCACAATGGTCTTTCTTTTTTTTCTAACTTAAACTGTCTAAGAAATAATAGAATAAACAGATTTTACCTTTTTGTCCTTTTGCACCCACAGTGAGCACTGCCCACAGCCCACCATAAAATTCATTCATTCATTCAACAAACAAAGCACCTATTATGTGCCACGATTGAAGATCCTGGGGATACATTGATAATCAAAACGGGAAAAACACCTGCTTTCAAGAAAATTGCATTATGGAGGAGAAGACAAATCAATATATCTAAAATAAAGTAATGTAATGGTAATGAGTGCTCCTGTGAATTTTCATTCAGACTTTGTCAGGAGTTAGGGTTAGTTTTATTTCTTCACTAACTCTGTTGGAAGTATAGTTAAAATCAGGGGGCACAGTGACTTAAGAGTGAGTACAGTGTGATGTTTTTGATAAATCACTCCTGAGTTTGGGCAGTAAACCAAGATGGTATTTTCCAAGAACTAGTTTTCAAATATTGAATAATAAGCATTTTATCATTGGCCATATGCAGCTAGAGTTTTCCATCATTTCTCAGACATTGAGGTTCAAGAAAATTTATTTTTAAATAATATTTTGCCTATTATGCTATTACTTCGTATGTAAGTTTCTTGTGAAATACACCTTACAACCTTGTTCCTTATATTATTAGAGAGAAAATTGAACTATAAATTGCTCAGATGCTTAGAACTTAAGAACATTAGATTGTAATCATTTTAAAATTTATTCTCATTAAGATCTCTCATTGCCTTGGTTATGTAACTGAGGATATATTGCTTCTTGTTTGTTCAAGTATTTGCTTACCTAATACATTGCTATTTCAGTGATACCCTGTTTTGTGGGGTTAAGAGGGGAGAGTAGGTTTTGGGGAAACTTTTTATTAAGCTGGCAGAAACAGGGCAATGTAGAAAAATATTGTGATAACAAGGCTGAAAATGCATTATATGATTTGAGCAAATCAACTGCATAAAGATATTTTTGAGGTAATGAGACATTGAATATCGATGGGATTTTAAATATTAAGAAATTATTAATTTTGTTGGATATGATAGTGGGATTGTGAAATAAGATAGTTGGGTTCTGAATATACATTTTAAAATCCTTTGAGCTACATACTGAAGTTTTTATAGGTGAAATAACACGATAACCTTAAAAACATGCCTATAAATTAAATAAAATTGTAGAAAAGTAGATGAAGCAAGAATGATAGGAAGTTAATGGTTGGGTGATGAGTATGTGGAGATTCATTGTACTATTCCACTTCTTGACTGTCTCAATTTCCATAATAAAAAGTTTGTTTTTTGAAAGCATGAAATGGGGTGGAAAGGGAAAGATGCTGTCACTTTTCCAGATCGCTAAATGTCTGAGTCTTAGGATGGGAGGCCCCCAGTGAAAATGAAAAGGGAAACCTTCCTTCCACCCCTTGTGTCTCCTGGTGGGAGCACTCCAGAGATCCTTGGATTGAACAGCAGTTTCTTGGGAGCCCTTTAATGTCTGAATCAAAATTGTAGTTGACTTGGAAACACACAGAACTAACTGTTCTGGCTAGTTCCACTGTTAACTCTGTATTCTCAAGATGATGATTATTATTATTTTTGGTGGAGAAGAAGGATACTATGACCCAGTTGGTAACAAGTCAATAACTTTCTCAGAATTGAAAATTGGAAATGAGCAGAATAAAGTATGGACACTACTGAGGGGGATCTAGGCAGCCATTCTGAGAGATACTTACAGAGTACAAGACATATGGAAAAACAGCTATGACAAAAATACGAAATGAAAAAAGCTTGATTTAGAACTGTGCCCTTGCCTGCCCAAAGAGACAACAATTTCCGTGCTGGGTAGAGGTGAGGGAGGGTGAAGGGAGTAATGGCGGGAGAGGTGGGACTTGTAGGAAATACCTACCCTTAGCTGTGGGTTTTTGAGTGGATAACAAAATCGTGAAGTGCACACACTCTCTTGTCTTGCTCCCTATCAAGTAATTATGTTCATAATTATAATCCCACTCCAGATGTAACCTGTTTGGTTATGGCAAAGTATAAATTGAAGAGGTTTGCTTTTTGTTGTTGTTACTGTTGTTGTTTTAATTATTCAAGTAAATTTTGTATGCTCTATGATTTTATTTGGATTTTTAAAATATAAAACTATTGAGGTCTTACTCTCTAATTCTTGTTTTGATAGATGGCAAAAATAAGAAACTTCTTGGATGAGTTCAAATAAAATTTTTCTACATATGTTCTTTACTAGTGAGAAAGATTTATTTTAGAAATGGCAGAAGGTTTAAGTATGATTCATTTTATATATCCACACCTTCCCTGAAACAACAGGCCAGCAAAGATATTGTGTTGTTTGATTTACATGGTTTCATAGGCTTTTCTGCCACTAGATGGAAAAGGAAAACGTTACAGACTTCTAAATTTATAAAGAAAATAATACATCCCAGATGGGCAATGATTTTAGTCTATAGGCCTTTCATTTCCTATGTTTAGTCACCCTAGAATTATAACCCGTTGTACCATGTTTTAGCCATCTTGGCCGTGTCCTCCCTTCCTTTGGTTTTTATGGGATTCTAAGCTTGTGAATATAATCAACGTCACATTTCAGCAAACTAAATTGATGCTGAAGTATGTATGACACATGTAGTAAAACCGAAATTACATGTTACAGAACCAAGAATTCATAAGTTTACTAGATAAAGAGAAAGTAACCTTGAAAGATAATTTATTATTTTTCCTGCTCTGGAATGGGGAGAGAAGAAGGATGTAATAGAAGGAGTTCCTTTTGCAGAAGGCATTGTTCTTTGATTCTTTCCCTTTCCTGTAAAGTGGTGTCTAAAACATTCTTAGTTCTCATATAAACTTACACACAGTATATGTCATCCCCTGTGTAGAAGTTTCTTCCGACTTACAGGCACTCACCCTCCCACCCCCCACCCCCCAAAAAAGGAATCTTAAAAATTAACAACTAGTAGGTATTAGGAACATTATTTTTACATGCTACTAGCAGGTAGGAAAAGGCTCGGTAGTGTTATTCTGTAGCACAGGCGTGGGAATTGGGTGAGAGTGACACTGATTTCGCTTTGTCAGACCTATAGGAGGTGGTCTTTCTGTGCTGCAGAAGCAAGGCCTCAGTCCATGAACAGTGGAGAGGGCTCAGCACAGACTACTCCCAACCTGGTTTTAAAACAGAGGGCATTGACCCTCTTTTAATGTGGTGGGTGTTCAGTAAGTTCCTTTCTAGCTCTAAGGTCATGCTTTCCTCTGCTTATAATGGGTACAAACAGGACTGGTTTGTCTGCTTTTCATATATTAAGCAGCCTTGATAGGACAGGGAGTGGGTTTGGGGACAGGAAGTGGCTTTTTTTTCAAAGGGCAGAGGAAGCTGCTGTGAGCTGTTTAGAAAGATTTGGGATTTCATTACATATTCTTGAAACTATGGGATGGATATTAATCGACCTGGACTCTTCTTTTTTCATGTATGTATAATTTTACATAATTTTCACCCCTAAAATTTAGAGGTACAGGGTTTTCAATTTGAAGGTTTAAAATCATTGACTTGTATTTAAAGATACAACTTTAGAAATAAAATTCAAGAGCTATGCAAATATAGATAATTTTAGTAGCTGATTATCAGAAGGTGAGAACATCACTTAACCTTTCTGGACCTCAGTTTCCTCACCCATTAAAAGAATATAGTCAGACTAGGATAACTGTAACTCTTACCAGCCAGTACCCATTTAGAGCCACACTGTGAAATGGCTGTGCCTCATCGCTATTTTAATTGTTCTACCTTATAAGGTATACATATATGTGACATTAAAATTTAGATGCCTGAAACATACAAGGATCCCTGTTAGGAAATCCAGAGAATCAGCTGTCATGTTATACTCTGCCCTGTTAGAAGATGTTACTTATTTTGAATTTAGCGTTTGCATTCTAAGCTTAGCATGAGAGTACTGAGTACATCTCATTAACTGATGGGTGAGCAGGTTGGAAAAGGAGGTGAGGGATATATAGTATTACTTTCATAATTAAACTCTTTAGAGCAATATTGTATTCTCTGTCAGATGAGGTGGGTATCTCCCCCACAGCATCATGAGGATATCAGGAGTAGGGGGACCCTAGCAATGGACTGGTACCCCAGCTCCATTTCTTCTTTAAGATATTTGACAGACTCCATCCCCTAAGTGATAAATAAAATGTTTGGGTTTTTTGTGCTTTAAATGTCATAGTCAAATATACACATGTTCTGGAAAAGCTAAATTATGAGGAATTTATAATTTTCTTGTGAATATAATCAGAAATGCTTCATAGCAAAAAACTTGTCACAAAAATGTATGGGGCGGGCCGCGGTGGCTCAGCGGGCAAAGTGCTTGCCTGCTATGCCGGAGGACCTCGGTTCGATTCCCGGCCCCAGCCCATGTAACAAAAACGGAGAAACAGAATACAATAAAACAAGAAAATGTTTAAAGATGTTTCCCTTTCTTCCTTCCTTCCTTCCTTCTATCCTTCCTTCCTTCTCTCTGTCTTTCCTTTAAAAAAAAAAAAAAAAAAAAATGTATGGGATTTAGGTAATCCCTCTTTCTGCAGTCAAAATTTGAGCCAGTGACTGTATTCAAGGTCTGTATTTTTAAGTTAAAATTTATACTCACATTTCCAAAATGTGAATAAGGACTGTACTTAAACTGAACTGAGAGCTCTGGTTACGGTTGTTTGGTTTATAATAAAGCAATTCGCCTGACCTTGACCTCTGTAGTTTTCATTACTAATTAGCATCTGGGCAAATGCAAACCAATGTATACACACCTCTACCCAGGACCAGAAGGAATTGGGGTGAGGGGACAGGGTTGTTTTAATCCAGAGAGATCAGGACCTGGCCTGAGGCACTAAATTGTGGTGGGTTAATATAGTTTCTTGACAGTTCCAAACTATAGACAATTTAGTCATCTCATTAACTGTCAGCATTACCTACTTAGCCAAGCTTGAATTTTTCTACACAGTTTAACTTTCTCTTGGGGAACGATCACTGACGAGGAATTGAATGTCTGGAGCTTGATGATGGGCACTGGAAGATCTGAGCACCTCACGTTGGCCAGTCCCCCTTTGGTGATTTTAAAGTCTTCCTAGTTCCAGGATTAGCATGACTTGCCCATTCATGAGTCCCAGGAAAGTTATAGGAATAATTAGAAATTGTGGGTTAGCACTTTAAGCTTAGTGGGTGCTATGGAGCGTTTATCAGATCTTGTGAGAAGTAGACTGTCAGCTTTAACATTTGATGATTTTATTATTCTTGTTATTTAGGCAGTAAAGGATGAGTTTATATCCTGAGTATTGTATAATTATATGAAAACCAGTTTATCAGAATGTGAGCCTTGGATCTATCCTACCTATCTGTCTTTGTCTGCTAAAGACAAAATACAATGATGTGCTGAAATTTTACTTAACTGACTGACCATTTTTATTATAGTTAAGTCTTTGGCATCTGAAATTTTCCTAAACCTAACAAGGCAGAAACTCTTTACTGTTACTCTGTTTCTTTTTTAACCCCAAAAGAGAAGGCAATGTAAAATGATGACTAGGTCTTTTTTAAATTTGTGATACGAGGTGTTTGACAGTAAGGAATAGCAATATTATGAATCCTTATTTACTGGTTTGCAGATGTACCCTAAGTTTATTTTCTTTCTCAGGTGTCTTGAGACTGTTCTCCTCACCTTCTCTAAAGATCAGTAAGACCTCAAAAGTCTGCTAAGAGCTAGTTTTCAAATGTGTATCTGTGGCATTTCTCACTTTCAACCTGGTTACCACTGTGGGTCATAGGGCTTTAGAGAAGAACCATTGCTTTCCCACTCATTGACACGTGGTGATGATCTCTCTGCCAGGTACAGACCAGATTAATATCCTTTTATTCTCTAACAAATACATGTGAACTTTATTCTGTCTAATAAGTACCTTCTTTTAGCAATACCTTCTTAGTTACACCTTAAAAGAGTAGTGAACACCAGGGTAGTTTCTGTGCTATCTTTCTTGAAAAAATGTTGGACACTTCTAACCATATACTTACTGGAAACAATAATAACAGTGGAAGATGTAGCAGTTAGGTTTTAACTTGCAACTGCTTTTATAAAATTTTATTGTTTATATGAAACAGTTGTTACTGAGAGCATCTTGAAACATTTAAGTAAGACAGATTCTATATAATAGAAACGAAGCTGTCTTTTAAGTATTAGCCGTTGTTATCCACTTGCCTTTAGGGCATTCCTGAATTCCTGTGTCCATCTAAAGTAATGGTAAGGGTTTACTGAGGTTGGTTATTTGCCAGCCAGCAATTGTGAAAAATGACCGGTGTGTTCGTGTCCAGTCATCACACTACTAATGATATTACCATTTCAATAGCTGGAGTAATGCTCATAGAAGAAGTGATTTTTATCTTTCTCAAAGATAAGAAGGAGCTCAACATCCAGAGAGGACTCAAATATGGATCCATCTTTTGTGGTATGGAGTTTCATTAAGAAAAATCTATTACTCTGCTCTCATACTAGTGAATGGAAATTTGGTAAAGATACTTTCATTTCATATCATGGATTATAAATATTAGCAGTAAATATATTAATCTTGCCAAAAGGAGTTGTTGCTTTTTGCACTTCCAGGGCAATTGTCTAGTTCCTGAGAATACTGGTTCTCAAAGTGTGGTCCTCAGACCAGCAGCATAAGCATCACCTGTAAGCTGGTTCAAAATGTGAATTTCAGGGTCCCATCTCAGCCTTCTGCATAGGGGTCTCAGGGCCTGGGGCCCAGAAAACGTCTAAGAAGCTCTCCAGGTGATTTGTGTTGTATGTTCATGTTTGAGGACCGTGCCTTAAAGGAACCCTGAAAGGGCCAGGCAAAGAGCATTAACAGGGCAGCTGGCTTATTTCTTAACCTGTTGCTGTGCGAGATGGTCAGGCTTCCATCTCTGACACCAGGACTTCCTAAGACATGTCGGGTATTGCAGCATTTCTTTGTGCACAGCAAATAGGACTCCTGAATGAAGGTGGGGGTAGGGAGCTATTTTCATCCATGAAGTCTGAAATATAAAGGAAATATTCAGTTAAATTTTATTAATAACTAGAATGAGTGCTGACTGACATGCTTGGCATCACTGGAGTTAAGTGTGGGATAGAAGACAAAGTTTTTGCCTAAGATCTAGGGAAAGGACATGACACAGTAGAAAGAACTCTGAATTGAGAACTAGGTTTTCTGCTCTGTGACTGGACAGCTCACTGATTGCAACTTCCTTAGAATTCATGAAAGCTGAAATTACTCGGAGCTTCAGGAGTGAAGAGTGTGTGGGTTTCACGTTAGGCAGAAAAAATGTTAACTGTTCAGAATGTTTTCTCTGTTCAGATCAGTTTGTTTGGCAGCTGGTACCTTTTTCCTGAGAACAAAAAATATTTTCATTTAAAGCCTAAACAAACACGGTTGACTTCAAATTGAATTTTAGTTTTTATAAAAATCAACGTCATGCTTCTTTCATCTTTATCCTTATCAATTTGAATATCTAATTGGCCATAGATAGTTTAGTTTGAATGACATTGCAAACATGAAGCAGCTGAAGTCAGTACAGCAATACAGAGCAAGGGTGCAACCTGATGCTCAGCCCGGATGTCCATCTACTGATGTGTGGACAAACATGTGTTCCATACAGTGGAATATTATTTGGCAATAAGAAGGAATGATGTACTGATACATGCATGCTACAATGTGGATGAATCTTGGAAACATTAGGCTAAGTAAAAGAAGCCAGTTACAAAAGACCACACAGTATATTATTCCATTTACATGAAGTATCCAAAATAGGCAAATTCATAAAGACAGAAAGCAGATTCATGGTTGCCTGGGGTTAGGGGGAAAGGATGAATGGGAAGTGACGGCTGATGTGTATGGGATTTCATTTTGGGGCGGTAAAAATGCTCTAAAATTAGTGGTGTTGGTTGCATAACTCTGAACATACTAAAAATCACTGAATTGTATTAACAAGTGAATTTCATGGTATGTAAATATTTCAAAGTTATTAAAAGAATAAATAATGACTTACTATCAAAATCAAAATTGTCCCTATAACTACTCAGATGAACCAGAGTAACATCTTTAAAAAGCTTTTTAAATTCCCTTATCAATTGTGAGAGTTTTTCCCTATCTCCTCCTTTTCTTCCCCAGTCTGTGGGAGAAAGTTCACTCTGTTTCCTATCAGAGTGTTTCTAAGTATTTGAAAAGTCTTATCCATGTATTTGATGTCTGTTAAAAGTTGCCGAAGTGGCACCCTTGGAAGCAGGCTGGAATGTTGAAAAACAGCAGTGACATCTTAAAAGATTATGAAAGGTCATGTAATCTTGGTGATGGTTATAGATTCTACTCCAACTAATTTTTTGAGTAAATGCAGGTGTGATAATATAGGGATTAATCTATTATCACTGAATCCATTACCTGAAATATAAACACTCAAATGTTGCCATTTGAATTTCTCTTTCTATTAAAAATGCTTTTCCTGATTCTTGATACATAAGAAAATCGCTGCAGTTATCTTACAACGCCCACCCCCAAAATTAATTCTGGTTGTTCTCTCCAACAAAACTGAAACAGTTTCTTACCTGTGAAATTTGTGGAAGAATTGATCTTGGACTTTTACCTTTTCTCTTGGGCTGTTAGTACTAAGAATGAAATTATTTTGTGAAAAGTGTCTGTGATTAGGGAGGTAATCTTAAGCCAGGTTTAAAGGGTTAAAAGGAAATGGGCACGATGAATCCCAGAGTGATTCGATCAGTGAGTGAAAAAGTACTTGCAAAGCCCCCTTTGGGGAATGGGGAGAAATGCAACTCCCCCAGAAAAAAGGAAATGGGCAGTTGCAAAGGAAAAATTACATAAGTAGATTTATTTACCAAAAAGAGGGAAAGAGCAGAAAGATAATTAGACATAGTAAAAAATTCAGCAATACTTACATAGCTTTAAGTAAAATACAATATTTCATTGTCTAACTCAATATCTTTTTTACGTTTCTCAGATTCTTAAAAGCCATTTTATCATTTTGATAAAATTATAGCTAATACTTCAAAATGTGCTTGCATGACTTGGGTAGGAAAATGTGTCTCCTATTTTGTTGATAAATTCAGCATCCAAAGGCATTTTTTTTTAAGTGATTGAATGCAAAGATTTTTTTTTTAATTTTTTATTAATTAAAAAAAATTACAAGAAACACAAACATTCCCAACACATACACTCAGCAATTCAAATATCATCACATAGTTGCATATCATCATCATGATCATTTCCCAGAACATTAGCATCAATTCAGAAAAATAAATAAAAAGACAACAGAAAAGTATAACAAACAGAAAAAAAAAATTTTACAGGCCATACTCTTTACTGATCCCTTTCATTGATCACTAGCATTTCAAACTAAATCTATTTTAACATTTGTTCCCCCTATTATTTATTTTTATTCCATATGTTCCTCACATCTGTTGACAAGGTAGATAAAAGGAGCATCAGACATAAGGTTTTCACACAATCACACAGTCACATTGTGAAAGCTGTATCATTATACAATCATAATCAAGAAACATGGCTACTGGAACACAGCTCTACATTTTCAGGCAGTTCCCTCCACCCTCTCCATTACATCTTGGATAACAAGGTGATATCTGCTTCATGCGTAAGAATAACCTCCAGGATAACCTCTCGACTCTGTTTGGAATCTCTCAGCCATTGACACTTTGTCTCATTTCACTCTTCCCCTTTTTGGTCAAGAAGGTTTTCTCAATCCCTTGATGCTGGGTCTCAGCTCATTCTAGAGTTTTTCTCAATCCCTTGATGCTGAATCTCAGCTCATTCTGGGATTTCTGTCCCACGCTGCCAGGAAGATCCACACCCCTGGGAGTCATGTCCCATGTAGACAGGGGGAGGGTGGTGAGTCTGCTTGCTCTGTTGGCTGGAGAGAGAGGCCACATCTGAGCAACAAAAGAGGTTCTCTTGGGGGTGACTCTTAGGCTTAATTTTAAGTAGGCTTGACCTATCCCCTGTGGGGTTAAGTTTCATATGAACAAACCCCAAGACTGGGGGCTCAGCCTATAGCTTTGGTTGTCCACACTGCTTGTGAGAATATCAAGAATTCAATTTGGGGAAGTTGAATTTTCCCCTGTTCTCACCATTCCCCGGAGGGGACTTTGCAAATACTTTTCCACTCACTGATCAGATCACTCTGGGATTCATCAGGGCATCACCCGGACAAATCAACAAAATCTCATGTCCTATACAAAGTTCCATGTACTTAAGGTGTTCAATCAACTATCTACATAAGTTATATTAGGAGATGCACTAGTCAAAGTATAGATTTGTACCAAATAAACATTTTTTGCTTTAGTCTCACACATTAGTTGAAATTTTAAAATATTAATTACCATCTGTTTTCAGCACACTGCAGTAATGACATTCTTTTGTTCTTCCTCATGCAAAAACATTTTTTAAATTTGTACATTTAGTCACTATCATTATACACTCTAGGCATTCCTAGATTACACCATCTCGATCTTTATCATCTATCTTTCTTTGTGATTTCATTTATGCCCCAGCCCTCCTCCCTCTGTCATTCTCATATGCAGCTTCATTCCGTGTTTTAACATAATTACATTACAGTTAGGTAATATTGTGCTGTCCATTTCTGAGTCTTTCTATTCAGTCCTGTTGCACAATCTGTATCCCTTCAGCTCCAATTACCCAATATCTCACCCTATTTGTATCTCCTGATGGTCTCTGTTACCAAGGAAATATTCCAAGTTTGTTCACTAATGTCAGTTCATATCAGTGAGACCATACAGTATTTGTCCTTTTGTTTCTGGCTAATCACACTCAGCATAATGTCCTTAAGGTCCATTCATGTTGTCACATACTTCATAACTTTATTCTGTCTTACAGCTGCATAATATTCCATCTTATGTAAATGTCACAATTTGTTTTGCCAACTGTCTGTCAATGGACATTTTGGCTGTTTCCATCTCTTGGTAATTGTTAATAATGCTGCTGTAAACATTGGTGTGTAAATGTCCATTTGTGTCCTTGGCCTCGTGTCCTTTGAGTAGAGACAGCATATAGATGGGTCCTGTTTTTTAATGCATTCTGCCAGACTATGTCTTTTGATTGAAGAGTTTAATCCATTAACATTCAGTGTTATTACTGCATGCGTAGTACTTTCTTGTACTATTTTGCCTTCTGGATTTTATATGTCATATCTAATGTTCCTTCTTTTTACCTTTACTCATAGTCTTCCTTTCTACACTCTTCTCCACACCTCTCTCTTCTGTCTTCGTATCTGTCTCTAGCATTCCCTTTAGTATTTCTTGCAGAGCTGGTCTCTTGGTCACAAATTCTCTCAGTGATTTTTTGTCTGAAAATGTTTTAATTTCTCTCTCATTTTTTTGAAGGACAGTTTTGCTGGATATAGAATTCTTGGTTGGCAGTTTTTCTCTTTTAATAATTTAAATATATTATCCCACTGTCTTCTCGCCTCCCTGGTTCCTGCTGAGAGATCTGCGTATAGTCTTATTGGGCTTCCCTTGTATGTGATGGATTGTTTTTCTCTTGCTGCTTTCAAGATCCTCTCTTAATCTTTGACCTCCGACATTCTCTGATTATTAAATGTCTTGGAGTATGTCTATTTGGATCTATTCTCTTTGGGGTACGCTGCACTTCTTGGATCGGTAATTTTAAGTCTTTCATAAGAGTTGGGAAATTTTCAGTGATAATTTCCTCCATTAGTTTTTCTCCTCCTTTCCCCTTCTCTTCTCCTTCTGGGACACCCACAACACGTATATTCGTGCGTTTCATATTGTCTTTCGATTCCCTGAGTCCCTGCTCATATTTTTCCGTTTTTTTTTCCTACGGTTTCTGTTTCTTGTTGGATTTCAGATGTTCCGTCCTCCAGTTTAGAAATCCTATGTTCTGTCTCTCAAAATCTACCATTGTAGGTTTCCATTGTTTTTTTTCATCTCTTCTACTGTGTCTTTCATTCCCATAAGTTCTGTGATTTGTTTTTTCAGACTTTTGGTTTCTTCTTTTTGTTCTTTCCTTGCCTTCTTTATATCCTCCCTCAGTTCATTGATTTGGTTTTTGATGAGGTTTTCCATGTCTGTTCATACATTCTGAATTAATTGTTTCAGCTCCTGTATGTCATTTGAATTGTTGGTTTGTTCCTTTGACTGGGCCATATCTTCAATTTTCCTAGTGTGATTTGTTATTTTTTGCTGGCATCTAGGCATTTAATTACCTTAATTAGTTTATTCTGGAGATTGCTTTCACTTCTTTTATCTAGGGTTTTCTTGCTGGCTGAATTTGTTCTCTGTCTGTTCTTTGACATTCCGTTCAGCTTTATCTGGACCTTTAGCTTAAGTTTTGTTTAACAGAGGAGAATTTTTCAGTTCTTGTTTTCTTGTTTCTTGCCCTGCTTGTGTGGTGCCTTCCCCCCGACACACACTTAGGAGGGTCTACTTAGATATTATAGACCCCAGCCAGATTTTCCCAGACCAAACTGGCTTCCTATCAGGAGGAAAAAGTCACCTGCATCGGTTTTCCCTGAGGGTGAGACCCAGCAGGTTGAAAGACTTTCCTGTGAAGCCTCTGGACTCTGTTTTTCTTAGTCTGCCCTGTGTGTGGCGCTTGTCTGACTGCAGGTCCCACCAGCATAAGATGATGAGGTACCTTTAACTTTGGCAGACTCTCCCTGCTGGGGGTGTGGTGGAGACAGAGGAGAGGTTGTAGGCTGGTTTTAATGGCTTCAAATTACCAAGCCCTGGTGTCTGAATTCCTTGATGGAGGGATTCCACCTGGGTGGGGCTTCACCCTTCCCCTGGGAAAGGCACAAGCTCCAGATAAGCCCCCCAAAGAGCTCACTTCTGCCTATGCCCGGTGCAGCTGCAGCCTGAAAAGTCCTGCCGCTGTATCCAGAGGCAGTCAAGCCTTTGTAGATACACAGCCACAAAAACTTCTGTTTCCTTCTTTTTTTTTCCCCCCTTTTTTCTGTTAGTCCTGCCCCCTTGGTGCCGGGGCAAAAATGAGCAACCTCCCTTTCAGGTTCACCTAAGCTGGGGTCCTATTTTTAGTAGTCAAATTTGTTAATTAGTTCCACAATTGGCTTTTGATTGTGCCCAGTCCCTGCTGCTGGTAAAGTCCTTTCCTTTCCCCTCGGGAAGTGGCCTGTGGGGGAGGGGCACTGGCTGCCACAGCTTTGGGAACTCACAGTTTTGGGAGGTGCTCGCAGCCAGTCCAGGTGGTCCAGACTGGGGTACGCTGTGTGTCTGGTCACTGACGTGGCCCCAGGTGCTGTTCTGTACTGTTTCTGGTTATTTAGTAGTCGTTCTAGAGGACGAACTAAAATGCGCATGTTGTTAAGCCGCCATCTTGACCCGGAAGCTCAAGGCCAATTTTTAAGAAATTCACTCTCCCTCCTACTGGGTTGCTATAGCCAGCCTCAGCAAAAATATTCATTTTACTTGTCATTTGCTTTTTTAAAGAGTTGTGGTAGCTTTGAATTGAATATATGAACCATGATTCAAAGCCTCAAAATAGTTTATTCTAAATTCATGTTAATTGGTTTATAAAATGAGCATTGCTACCTTTTTAATATTAGTTACTAGCTTTGATTTCAGGAGGTGACATTTTCTCAGTGCCCTCAAATTTAGAAGCAGTCAAAAGTTAAATTTCCTATGCTTGGAGCCTGGTGTTTTTGTCTTAACAAGGACAGAAGCTTTAAGTCCCAGTTGCTTGGAGGTTCCATTTCTAAATAAGTAATAATAGAAGAGCATATCTAACATATTTAGGGCTCTGCATTTGTTATCCCCCCGTCTTACACACACACTTCACTTATGAGTGTGATATGTCATTGTGGGTTTATGAGTTTGTAACTTGCGCCTGTGTTTGTTATTGGGAATACTGACTTTGGGACTGGTTTTCCCATCTCTAATGTGTACCCTTGGAGCCATAATTGAGAGCAGTACTTGTTATATTTTATTCTTCATAAATTAGGTGTTTTTAAATCACTGCCAGCAGGAAATTTTAGGTTTTTATATTTTAATACAATTGAAGACTTTAAATCTATCTAATTTGGCTTCTCAGTAAACCTTAGTTCTTTAAATTATGGATTTCAGATTGGGGAAAACAGCTTTTAGAAAAGTGGAAAAGTATACCTTTTTTATACTAGTGATCTCAGTCAGAGAACTTAATACTGGATATGTGTCAGTATTTCAGTTATCACAGTCTTGAATGTTGGGAGAAAATGTTTGAAGACCATTTTATTCCTCAAGTAAGAACTATTATTTGCTGAGACAACTTAATGTGTGCCATGCCCACTGCCAGCTGAATAGTAATACAATTAATATGTGTTAGGAATAATTCAAGATATCTCTCTGTATATCAGTTGGAAAATGGTGAGAAGCAAGCAAGCCATTCTTAGCATTAAGCACTACTGTGCTGTGTAGCTGTGGGGTGATGATATAAAATAGCCAGATTTGAGTATATTCATATGCTAGTAAATCTGGATTTTCTCAAGTGATAAGTTTGAAAAGTACCTTGAAATTTTTTTTTAAAAACAACTCTGTGGCTACATAAGAAACATTTTTAAAACCCTCCCATCACCATCACATCAATTTCCCCATGGTCTTGCCATCCTACTAGGGTTTCCATTTTTACATTTTAATTTCATCTTTTGTCTGTATCTCACAAAAATTTGTAAGAATAGAATATGTATCATTTTGTTTGTCGTATTTTTAATTTTAGAGGCAATTTTCCATGTTTCTGTTGTCTTTGAAATTATCATTTTAAATGCTACATAGTATATCATCTCTGATACGTCTTTGGTCATTTAATCATTTCGCTATTTGGACTTTGTAATGTTGCTGTAAACATCCTGGTGTATAGATCCTTCTCTGTCTTCTTTTTCCTCATTGCCTTAGTTTCATATGAAGTCTGAAAAAGCAAAATAGCTAGATTGCAGGATCTGAAAAATTCTGACATCTTGATACGGTGTTGTGGCCATGTTGCTGCAGCCTCAGAAACTGTCTGCCTCACTGGCTACTATGAGCATCGAATGAGAATGCTGTATAGAAAAGTACTTTTAACAGTTTCCAAAGGATTTTTGTAGGAAAACAGCTTAGACTTTAGAATGTGAAAGTGAATGTGCTTTATGAACGCAAAGGGGCCAAACATTTGAATCCGAATAGAGTGCACACACTGACTTTCCTCAGCTGTCTCAGTCAGCTGCACGCACGCACATGGATGGTGTGGGTTGTGACTAGCATGGAAATGGATGGCTAAGAGGAACATGCACGTGCTAAGTGGCCTTGAGTTTATGTGGAAGGCTCAGGAAGTCATTCAGAGAAAAGATCATTTTCTCAGGCTAATTTGTTTTGTTCTCCTTTCCAGATCAATGTACGCGTTACCACCATGGATGCAGAGCTGGAGTTTGCCATCCAGCCAAATACTACCGGAAAACAGCTTTTTGATCAGGTTGGCATCTATTAACTTGACAGAGATAATTACCATTTAGAAGAGAATTTGTTTTGCAACATCCAGATAATTTTGTATGCTAAGTGTGTAGGTGTGTCTGCTCTTTCTCCTTTTGAGAGCAGGCCATTTTCCTCCCATGTACTGGGAGGATTCACACTGTTGTAAACCTTCTCTATTGACAGCCCCTGCTTCAGCCAGGAAATTCAGGGGAAGCTGTGCCGTATCCAAATAGTGGGGAATCTCAAAGTTTTGGCCACCATTACTCCCCCTGGGACTCTGTAGTCACCTTGCTGGCCTCTTGCTCTCTGGTCGGACAGCCTGAGGGCCTGCTTTGACACCACAGCTGCATGGTGTCAGCTTCTTCTTGGGTCTGTCTCTTGTTTTTTTTTGGGGGGGGAGGGCACCCTCACCATCCTTTCTCTGCACCAAATAATTCTTCCACCCCATAAAAATACAAGAAAGAAAACTAGAAGTGAGCAGAGTTTAACATCTTAGTTGGTAAGCTTGATGAAATCCACTGTGTGCAGTATTATGTGCAGTGGGGTGCTTAACAAACTAGGACAGCATGCAAAATAGGTATCAGAAGGGGCTGGGTAGCCTGGGGGGACTTAGCATCTGGTGGGGCTCAGAGGAAAGAGCAGAGTTGGAGGCATGAGTTGTAATCTTAAGTTTTGCCATGAACTGCCCATGTGACCGCCATAAAAATTTCTGCTTCAGCTACAGCCTGTTGGGTGCAGGTAATAGATGAGGAGAATCTTTGAAAAGGTAAAAGTACTATACTCTCTCCTAATGGCATCATACAATTTAATAATGGACATTTATTTAGGGCCTAATT
Source organism: Tamandua tetradactyla (assembly GCF_023851605.1). Taxonomy (NCBI): domain Eukaryota; kingdom Metazoa; phylum Chordata; class Mammalia; order Pilosa; family Myrmecophagidae; genus Tamandua; species Tamandua tetradactyla. The sequence continues at coordinate 151,839,216 of NC_135328.1, read as the reverse complement.
AGGTAGGTGAAAAGCACACTGCTATTTGTCATATTAAGCCAAGTGAAATAAGGGTTTTACCAGACCTAGAAGCAAAAGGTTTCAAAAAGAATTGATTATGCTGGCCATTTTAGGGGCCATTGGCCTATGGATCTAACACCCTTCATAAGAGAAGTTTACTGCTCCCTATTATCTAGTCTACCCCCAAATTAAAACTCATCTTGGTAGTTGATTGGTGGATGGATTCTAAGTTGTCTCAGTTGAAACCGCTTCTTAATTTCTAAATGGTCATGCATGAACAGCTGTGAAGAGGAAAAATGAGGAATCAGTAAAAGTAATTCAAGACCCACTTGAAGTGGGTTTTAATTACGTATTTTATAACTATTATTAATCAAAATTTTGTTAAATACTTGCATATAAATATTTGATTTTTATTTATTAAGTATTTGTTTTTTAATCTTGTCTTGATTTCTAAATTTTTTTCCCAAAGAGTGACTGAAAACCACACACTGGCTTCTATTTGGCTTTGTTTTTAACGCTTTATCACAAGTCAGCAGCTTTTTCTGTAAAGGGCCAGATAGTAAATAGTTTAGGCTTGTCCATACATCTCTTTCACAACTGTTCAGCTCTGCCATTGTGACATGACAGTTCTAAGTAATACATAAGTGAATCAGTCATTTTGGCTGTGTACCAATAAGACTCTTTTACGGACACTGACATTTTTATGTGATTCTTTTTTCCAACCTCTTAAAAATGTTTAAAGTCCATTTTCAGCTCGCATAGTGTGAAAACAGTCAGCAGGTTGGCTTTGGCTCAGGACCATAGTTTGTCCCCTGCTGTATGTGAAAACCTTGTCCATAGTTCAGGCAAAACCAGGTTTGCTGACCTGTGCAGTGGTGGGTGTAGGCACAACAGGATGAGACACCAAGACCTTGTACACGTACACACACACACACACACACACCCTGCAGTGTTTCTGTCTTGTTCTTGTTCTTCTACATGACTTTGTGAACTCACTGGGGCAATTTGTGCCTTTAGCCAGTAACTCAAGGTCACTGGCCAGCTGCCCAGTGCCTTATCCCCACCACCCCCCCCCACAGGAGCCCCTCAGATGGTTTCAGAGGAACTCTCCTTTGAGAGTGGGCAATACAGAATGCCCTTGCATTCCAGCATTCTTCTTAAATGAGGGAGGGAAATGACACAATGTCTGAATAAGAACAGTGGGCTGCCGTGAAGGGTGAAATGACTTTTCCATAAACAGTTCCAAGCTTTGGAAAAAGCAGCATGTACTTTTCTGCTCTGGCCGAGAATCCAGTAGGGCAGCAGAACCAGGTGTGAGCAGACAAGTCTCTAGAGCCATAGCCTACTTTCCTGAAGGGTCCCACCAGTAAAAGTGATGGTCTAGGCTCCAGCACTAAACCTGGAAGTCTGAGTGGGTTTGGTTGGTACACCTGGGTGGTAGTAAGTAAGCCCCTTGTGGGTGATTGCTCCCAAGCATCTGGCCCACTCTTTGTGGTAGCCCCCTTGGCCAGCATTGTGGAAAAAGGTATGGGGTGCCCTATGTAGGCCTCCAGGTGGTAGGTGTGGTCGAAGAGGTGTGTCAGCGTACGTAACCCAATAAGTATAAAGCTATTTCCTGCTCCAAGAAAGGTTGGACTTAGGAAAAAATCAAAGTGCTCCCCTGAAAGAGAACTCGGGAGTTAGTTGAGTGGAGCCTACAGAACCCCGTGTGACTCAGTGGTTAGAGCACTGGGCAGAGGTAGGAGGCCGGGGTTTCAGGGCCCTCACCTATAAATGAGTGGTGGGCTCTCTGCAATGCCCTGGAGGTCTCCTCAAGCACTTTTTCAAAAAAGCAAGGATAGAAATTCTACGTTAGGATAAGTGGGTAGACTAAATATCAGTTACAGAGAAATTTTTGATGGATTCATCATTTAGCCTTCCTTGACCACAGTTTCCATACTCTTTTCATCTGATGCTTTTCAGAGATTCTGCACAGAGACTATTGAGAAAGTTTGTAATACTTATGCTGAAAGACATAGTTCTGTTGTTGGGCCCTTATAGAGGGGAGAGGGTGGGGAAAGTTAAAGGTTTGCCTTTGACTCTTTAAGCACTGATGTTTCAGGTGCCATGAACTCTTCTTTTGATCACGATCAACTTTTAACTGCATACATCTGTGCTGACTTTGAACTCCATGTTTTTTTAACCTTTTTTTTTTAATTTTTTAAATTGTATAATATAACATACAAAGTAAAGAAAGAAAAAAGCAATAATTTTCAGGGCACTCTTCAACAAGTAGTTACAGGACAGATCCCAGAGTTTGTCATGGGCTACCATACCATCAGCTCAGATTTTTCTGTCTAGCTGCTCCAGAGCATTGGAGTCTAGAAGGATTTTATATATTTTTTTATCATCACAATCAACTTGTGTGTGTGTGTAAAAACAACATATACAGAAGAGCAATAAATTTCAAAGCACAGCACAACAATTAGTTGTAGAACAGATTTCAGAGTTTGGTATGGGTTATAATTCCACAATTTTAGGTTTTTACTTCTAGCTGCTTTAAGATACTGGAGACTAAAATATCAGTGTAATGATTCAGCAGTCATACTCATTTGTTAAACACCACCTTCTTTACATAACTCCACCATCACCTTTGATCTTTCTCCCACTCTTCAGGGATATTTGGGCTATGCCCATTGTAACTTTTATGTTGGAAGGGGCATTCAATAACATGAGAGCTGCATATTTTTGCAGGATTGTTTGTTTCTTGATTTCAGGGCACCATGTTGACAGAACTCCACATATTCCTGAATGCTGAGTTATTGTATCTAGTTTGGTGTTTGTATTGGTTTCTAGCCAGGTATTTCTCTGATTTTTAGGTTAATTTGTTCTCCATTAGAATGGCACTGTGGATTAACAGGTGTACGAACTATGGGCCCTGAACTCAAGTCAGTCGTTGTGAGTTACTTAAAACATGCTAAATACATAAATCCACTCAACTTCTTGTTTTTGATAAGCTCTAAATACAAACTACTCCAGAGATCATTAACCTCCCATCAGTTAGCCCATTAAAAATATTCTTATTCTTCCCCACCCCAGAAAACAAACTTCGCTTCAATCAGTATGCCAAAGTAATGTTATGGCCAAATTTCAATTTAATCACCATTCCCAAGACTTCTTTCTTACCTAAATCTCAACTAAATGCCAAGACAAGTATATTCTAACAATTTAAGATAAAGTAGTGATAAAGCAAAAAAAAAAAAAGAAAAAAAAGTGAATCCCCCTCTGCCCTTCTCCTTATAACATCTTCCTGCCTCCTCCTCCTTCCCTATAATATATGGGACATGGATCACAAAGCTTTCTGGTAGAGTTACTATTTAATTTTTCCAATTTTTCACACCCCTAATGAAAAGTAGCGTGCAATCTGTGAAGGTTCAGGTTGGAGCAGGCTTTGGAAATTACTTGATCAAATATCTTGTGTGTTACAAGTGAAATTGAAGCTCTGAGAGAAAGTTGCCCAAGCAACATTGACTCTGCTGTTTCTTTTAACCCTTGCTCCATTTGTTTGTTTGGAGATGAATTTGTTTATCCTAGCTACCATTAGGTAGCTAGTGAGGGGCATTTTTCTAGAAAAGTTGGATTAGTCCTTTTAAGGAAGACTTATAAGTTGGTTTTTAGAACTGCATGAGAAAAGCAAAGTTGTTTAATTCTAATGTCATTTTGGAGAAGTCATAGGGATAGAAGTAGGGCTTTGGAACAGACACTAAGGAAATTTATATTGCAAATAGTTTGAAAATTCTTATTTACAATAAAGACACAAGACCAGGTAACCAGGTACAGTTTTAGCCAAGAATGAGGATCTTGGGTTGAATCTGTGATCCGTTACAGAACCTTTTATTTGCTTTACTGAAGGAAGATGGCCACGTCATAACAGATCAAGAAGATAACCTGAGGTGCAGCCTGAAAATAATCAGCGAGAATCAGGCAGGACTAGAAGAGGGAAGTCAAGTGGACAGGACATTACTATAAACTAGTTAATCAAACTGAGGCTGTAGTTAAATGGATGGAGTGAAAGACTAGATTAGAGAGAGAGTAATTGCTTATGTACGTAGGGCTTTCTTGTACAACTCTGAAGAAAGCAAGACAAGTTTTTTTATATTCCCTATTTTTTCAGCTATTTTTTGAAAGTTTAAGAGAAATAAGAATTTAGCAAGATCAAGTATAGAAGCCTTTCCTAGGATTGTTGTTTTCCCATTCCTAATTAATTCAGTTTTCTCTACATATAGTCCCATACAAATAAAAGGCATAGGACATCACAAAAGACTTTGAAGTAAAGCACTGTGTAAAAAGTTACATTTTCCTTCATATTGTTCCACGATAAAAAATGTTGGTCATAGTTTTTTGTGTGTTTGTTTTTTCCCCCCCTTTTCTTTCTTTCCCCCTTTTGGTGGGGTGGGGTTAGTTCTTAGCATTTAAAAGAAATAGAGACTCATAAGGCTTTTAGGAGCACCTAATCCCCCATCAGATGAGGAAAGAGGTCCAGATCCGACGTTCGTTTGGAAATTCAGGTCTTTTAAGCAAGTACTTCAGAGACCTGTCATTTCTGTCGTTTCTAGTGTGTTTGGTCCTCTTTCCTTTTACATAGGGAAGCAACTGTATATTTGAAGAAAGGTTCCTTTACTTCAGAGATTTAATATTATGTGTCATGGGGTTTAAAATTAGATATCAAAGCTCTGGGACTCAGTTTTCATTATGTTTAAGAAGTGTCCACAGTAAGCTCTACCATCATTGGTTTCTGTCTCTAAGACATTTTTAAGAACTGGCTTGGAGCTCTCTCTATAATGGACCACAAGGAACTTTTTCTAGTACTGTGGAGAATTTTAATGTGAAATCCTTGCTTGCAAACTAGAATTGAGATTTTAACTTTTCCTATACTAGGATTTAAACTTAGCCTAAAGAATGCTGGTTGCCCCATAGCATAGGTAAAGCTGGACTCCATGGCCTACCTACCTCTTCTTATCCTCCTCACACTGTAAAAGTTTGCCACCAGTAATTTTCCACCTTTCTTAGGACTACTGTTTCTCACTTCTTAGTTACATCAGATTTCCTGGGCCACATGGCTGAAAAGCAAAAATGGGCAGCCAGGTTGCATGTGTGGTTCAGTGGTAGAATGCTCACCTGCCATGTGGGAGACCGGGTTTGATTCCTAGTCCATGCATCCAGAAAAAGAAAAGAGGGGGTTGGGGGCAGCCGCAGGAGTCCTGAGCATTCTTTTGCAACCCCAGTTTCCTGTGGGTGCATCTGATAGGTGGCATTCATCCCTGGGACACACCTTTTCCTGGCAATGCTGTGAGTGTATGCATCTCTCTGTAGCCCTAACTTGCCCTGGAAAGCATAACTAAGGACAATGGAGTAGAGGTCTGATGATCTTACAGAGAGAAATCTGAATCTGTGCAATTGGATATCAAATAAATTAAGTTTGGCAAAAGATACTCTGTGAGTAGTAAGTTAATTGAGACAGAGGTGGAGGATTGGGGGGAGGGCTGCTCTGTGTGTTCAATTAAGCAATTAAGTGTCTTGTTTTCTTGGGAACCCAGCTAATTCTGTGACCACTAGGCCATGCGATGGATAGTATAGGTAACTGCCAGGAGAGGATTTCTCATGGCCCACCCCTTTCTCTCTCTCTCACAGGTGGTTAAGACGATTGGCCTTAGAGAAGTGTGGTATTTTGGACTCCAGTATGTGGATAATAAAGGATTCCCTACCTGGTTGAAACTTGATAAAAAGGTAAATCAGGGTCAGCTGTTTATAGGCTGTTAATTGGTTATGGGTCTGCTCAGTTATACGTGGAACTCAGATGCCTTATTTTGTCTTTTCATTTATTTATATATTTATTTTTATTCCTTTTTATTTGTGTAAATGATTTACTATACAAAAAGGTAGGTTTCCAGTAAATGGGGGTGTTGTTTGGGAATTAGATCCTGGTATATCTCCTTAATGCTCACTCACTAAAGCAGTATGTTGGTTAATTGCTTAGCTTTTAGTTAACCTTGTTTTTTTGTTTTTTGTTTTCAGTGAGATTATTAACCTTATAAACCATGAATCACCCACTGTTTTCAGAGAACCTGTTACTGCTTTGTTTGAAACTGTGATAGATTATTTTCTAGTTCGAAAGATTAGATGATTTTATATAGCAATTGCAATGAAAAGCAATAAACCCAGTTTGTTTTTTCTTAAACTCTTTGGAAAAATACCACTTTTCCAAACCCCCAACTTTCGTTCATGTTACTGTAACAAGTCAAGAGAATGACTGGAAATGTGAGCAATTGGAGGAGAATGAGGAGTTAGTTCAGGTAAGTTCCATGGTCTACAGCCAGGTTCTCAGTTCATTAAGAGGTAGTTTCCAAGTTTGAGATTCTCTGGAATTGATAGCATCATCCCTGAAAAATGAGAGCTGTGGTGAGTGGGGCTGGTAAGTCTATTGCTGGCTGTTGCTAGACTTCAGATAAGTGTGAAAGTGCAATAAGACTTAAGGCTTTTTTGTCTTGCTTGCTAAAAAGGCCACTTTCAGAATAAATATTAATTTCTAAAAACTGGCCTAAGGAACCCTTTTGAGTCAACAGGGTTACTAACCTGTATTTCAGAAGTTAGGATTATGTATTTAGAATTTGTAATTGGACTTGGTCTTCTGTGGTCTAGGTGTCCGCCCAGGAGGTCAGAAAGGAGAACCCTCTCCTGTTCAAGTTCCGGGCCAAGTTCTACCCTGAAGATGTATCTGAGGAGCTCATCCAAGATATCACGCAGAAACTTTTCTTCCTCCAAGTGAAGGAAGGAATTCTCAGTGATGAAATTTACTGCCCCCCTGAGACTGCAGTACTCCTTGGGTCCTATGCTGTGCAGGCCAAGTTTGGTGACTATAACAAAGAGATGCACAAGTCTGGGTACCTCAGCTCTGAGCGCTTGATTCCTCAGAGGTGAGTGGAAGGTGGCCCTGATGTAAGAACAGTCGTGAGGGCCTTCAAAGGCCTGAGTTGAGTCTGAGAGACAAAGGTGGGAAGTCTGAGTACTTGATCAAGGTGAAGCTCCTTCAGGCTGGGACTCTAGTTGCTTACTGATATGTGAGTTTTCAAAGTCAAGGCTGTGACTTTGGTATATATATATTGACCTAGCAGAATGTTTTCCTAAGCCGTGATGAGTGACCTGAATATAGGCTCTTGAAATAAATAGAACTGGGAGGAAGAGCTGATAGCCTGATTGCCTGGCTCTTCCTCGTGATTCATTATTTGACCCATTAAATCTTTTTATTAACTAATGGTGATAGTCACATTAATGTATCCACTTTGGAGGCAGAGACCATTTAAACTTTTTTTTTTTAAGCAGGCAGTGGTTTGTCTTCTCAGAGCTCTAAACCTTTCAAGTTGATAGTCATACATAGAAATGCCACACCTTAGGAATAGAAAGAAAAGCTGTTTATGATGGTTTTATTTGAAATATAAGTAAAAATCTGAATGAAGGTGAAGAGACAGGCCCTGTGGCTCATGCTTCATAGCCTTTTAGGATGATGGTGCCATGTCCCCTTCCTTTCGTCCTCCAGGGTGATGGACCAGCACAAGCTTACCAGAGACCAGTGGGAGGACCGGATCCAGGTGTGGCACGCTGAGCACCGCGGGATGCTCAAGTGAGTGCCTACTGTGGCTAGAGTCTGGGTTGTTACCAGTCCTGTGCTTCTCTTTTTTCCATGAGACTCCAGTTAGGACTTTTGGAACATTTAGCCTTGGGAGCCTGCTGAGCTGAATTCCAGACACAGTACAGTGCCCAATGAAGTATTAAAAATTAAGTGAGCTAGAAGTGATTATTTTTTTCCTTACACAAAGCCAGGTACCTCTTGCCTTGGGGTAAGAAGAATTTTATTTAAGCCTTCCAGTCCTAAAAGGTTTCTCTCTTCCTTGTTTTAGACAGAAAGTCTTGTGTCTAAAACTCTTCATTTTAGTCAGGAGGGAGCATTGTTCACAGACAATTATGTTTCCCTTCTGTCAAAAAGATGCCATTGTTTATATTTCGTAAGTGTGTATAAATAGAAAAAAACTCTTTCAAGTGAGAAAAATTGATATGATAAGAGGCACAACCAAGGCATGAAGGAGGGATGTTATATGACTTTGAGGCTGTTTAATATGTAAGAAATATCCAGTTCCTCCAATTCTGGGTTTTATGGCCCAAGAACTTATTTTAGTCATTAGTAGTTATCTGTATTATCACAGTCTCAGAGGAGTCATGCGGTTTGGACCTCAAAACATTCTGCTCTGTAGAGTTACTTGTCTGATCCAAGAAGCATTTGTGGAAGGGAAAGTGGCATAAAGTTTACAGCAATGCTCCTAGTCAGGAGGGCAATGGGATCCCTGAAGCACTTTGTAGTCAAGAAAAAAGAAAGATCACGTCTAGTAATAAAACTTAACAGGAAAATCTTCTCTCTCAAGAGAAACCAGCATGAGTCAGTTCGGTCCTTTCAGGATGTGCAAATTATGTCTATGCCTCAGTATTATGGAAAGGATGGAAATCCTTCTTGGCCTTGCTTTCAGGCTGTGCTGTGGCTATCTTTTCACACCCACTTGTGTCTTTGCTCCTCGACTGGTGAGGTCTGTGAAGGGGCACTGTCTCCAAGCACACACCTGCCAGCCAGTTCTACATGCTTCACCTTAAATTTAAAACATTGGTTGAGGTTTTACTGTTTTTGATTCAGAGCACTACTAATGATTGTGCATGTTTTATTCTTCCAAATTAGAGATAATGCTATGTTGGAGTATCTGAAGATTGCACAAGACCTGGAAATGTATGGAATCAACTATTTTGAGATAAAAAATAAGAAAGGAACAGACCTTTGGCTTGGAGTTGATGCTCTTGGACTAAATATTTATGAGAAAGATGACAAGTGAGTTGAAACTTTATAATTATCTTTTGTGGGGTATTGGGCTTGTGAAAGAGTGGAAAAATTGGAAAATATGCACATGGATTATGTATTTTATTTTTGAGAAGTTGTGGGTTTACAGAACAGTCCTACATAAAATACAGGACCTCCCATAAACCATCACACCACCAACACCTTTCATTGGTGTGGTATATTTGTTACAATCGATGAGAGCACTTTTTAATAATTGTACTATTTTTTTTAACAGTAGTTATCTTCGTTACAATTAATGAAGGATTATTAAAATAGTACTCTTAGCTATTATCCACGGTTAGGTTTAGGTGTATTTTTCCCCATATTAACACTCTGTGTTAGTGTCTCACATTTGCTATAATCCATGAAAGAACTATGAACCCCACTCCATCATCTGTAATAGAGTTCACTATGTTATACAGTCCTGTTTTTCTTTTCATTTTTATACTTTAGTAACATATACAACCTAAAGTTTCCCCTTATAACCATATTCACTATATAATTTGGTATTATCAGTTATAGTCACAGTATATATAGTGCTACTATCACACATGTGGGTTACTCTTCATGTCTTTTTTTAGCAACTTTTTAGTTCAAAATATGTATCTCTAGTGGCTTTCTGACTGTGACATGGTCTAACTGGCAGCTGGCATCGAGGCATCATTTTCTCTTATGTCACCACAGGCCGTTTGATATAGCCCATGTAGCATGGTGGGAACTAACATTACAGGGGTCCAGCAGGGAGAAAGTGAGTGTCTATGACCGTACAGACTCTGAACTGTGTGATCAGAAGGCAGAATGAGATTTGCAGCTGCAGGAAGAATCCAGTTCCCTTGCAGGGAGGCCAAAGTGCCAGCCCCTTGTCAGTTCCCACCCACATGTAGCTATTACCTAGCTGCCCCAAACCCAGTACCTCAGGATCCAGTACTCATGTTAATACAACAAAAAACTATAGTGTTATCAAAGCTCTCAAGATTCTGCAAATAATACCTTTGTGCACAAAAAATTCAGCTGAGACCTCAGAACTTCAGAAGATATCCAAAAGCAGGCTGGGTTAGAGCTAGGAAGCCAGTACCATTCCTGTGGTCACAAATACTGCACATCTGCCCTTTTTCCTGCCCTTAAACACACAGAAGAAAAAATTCGGATTCGGTGAAGGCAAGTTTTCCTTAGTGGTTCTCTGATTTGTAAGGAAAGCCCAGATTCCAGACACTTTAGACAAGAAGCCACCTGAATTTAAGAGACAGCTGAGAACTGTTCTTTGTGAGAGGCAGAGGGAAGTTCCTCATTGTCCCTGCTCTGCCTGTCCACCATTGGCCTTAGCACTTTAAAGGGCTTCCCTAACAAATTCCTGGGGTGGCAAAGAACAGCAGTAGCTCTTGCTGAGCTGTTGTGGGGACAGGAAGGCCCCTGGGCCTTTGGCCAGGCCCAGCTCAGCCCATGACCTGGGTCCCTGCCTCCATGAATACAGAATACTGAGGCCTGGAGCTACCCAGGTGGGACCACATTTTCTGGTTCCCACCCCAGCATATGCTGTTCCTTTAAGTGATGGCTCTTCCACCTTTCTTGGGTGCCTCGCCCATCTCACCTATTCTCAGATGTTGTTGCTTCTCTACACCCCAAGCTGCCAAAACACCACCTTTCTGGAATTAATGAGGGGAGTGGCACTGCTTTTGGCAAATGACATACCCATATGGGATCTATCTATTATCCCAACCACATTTATACTTGCCAGAATCCAGAATGCAGATATATTTTTACTTGGAGTAGGGAACTGTCAGGCTTTTGGGACCCTCCACTTAGTGTCCAAATAGAGAAATTGCATTTGATGGTTGTGTACACACTTAGGCCCTGCAATGAGAGTCTCTTCCAGCCTCTGCTAGAAGAACTGATATCTGTTAGCGATGGATTACGTTACTTGATAGTACGTCTGACTTGGTTGCTTATCAGAACGTCATAGGAACTCTTTACAGAATCTGGAAGTGAGGTAGTGGCTTGATCTTTACCCCTATGGACCATGCACAGACTCTGGGTCTGCCCTTACCCTGATGTTGGCAGAGAGGAAGGACTGGGCTGGGGACATAGCCGACTCTTAGGAAAGCAAGGCCTTGTATCTTCCTGGGAGCCCCTGAATTTGAGAACGTGGCTTGTTCACACAGCCAGGTTTAGAGAAGCAGAATTCGAGAGTTGGAGAACAATCAGTGTCCTCATGGGAACATACATGGGAAACTGCCTGTGTCTTTGAACCAGTTTCTTGAATGACCAGGTTTTGTAATATAACCATGGCCAAGGCTGTCCAAACAGGTTTTTCCAGCTGCAAGGAACAGCCATAGGCAGGCACTTGCTGATGTCAGCCTGGAACTACCCCCTCCCACGTAACTGTTCATTCTTTCCAAATAAAGATTTGAGGTGAGTGCTTCATTCCACCCTATTTCTGCTCCTGCTCTCCTCACCCCACCCCCCTTTAGTAATGAAGCTGGCAGTTCTCTCAAGTAGGTTTTCTCCCCAAAGAAAATGCCAGGGTACTGGGCAAGCTTCACTTCCTTCCCTTCTCTTTGTTGAAGGCACACCCTCTTTTCAGTTATGAAAAAACATTGAACTAGACATCCAGTCAATTCCAAGTTCTCTTCATTTGAACAAATATTGACAACTTCTTTACCAGTATAACTAGGAAACTAAAATCTAAGGAATGTTAGGAGAACTATTTAACTGTATTAAGTGTTAAATTATCACTGTTGGTAGTAGAACTAACAAATAGTAAGAATAAATATTCTTGGTTCATTGCTCAGGTAAGAAGACTGATACATTGGGTTTGGAAATTGCGTTGTGTCCTGCAAGTAAACAAATAGAACTGTATTTTACTAAAATGCTTATCCTTTTTTTAATATTACATGTCTGTTAAGTCATCAAGTGGGAGCATGTAGAATTGAGAGCATTTAAAAGTACTTAGCTTCCTCCCCTGATTGGGCTCACTCCTCTGTGGAAGTGCTTGTGCTTCCTCAGAGGTATAAATCAGATGTTCTGGTTTACATTTTATTAGCTTCAGGAATGTTTAAGCATATTGTAATGGAACAACCTTTTAAATGTTATTTAAAATTTTAATATTTGTCTTTAGATTTATACACATATACCTATTTATATATAATTTAATTAATTATATCCAGTTTCTGAAATAGTGCTCACAGGCAGAGTACTCCTTACCACCCACCCCACCCCAAATTTTTTCTTGATTTTATACATAGGGTCTTTGTGCCCTTCTAGTCAGTGGTTTACTTTTGTGAGAAAGCAAAAAGAACTGTGTTGATTGTGTGCTGTGTATTTTTTACCAAATATGCCAGGACCATGGTTCAGACCATTCTTTCCTCTCTGGTCTTTGGAACTCTACCTTGAATGTGGAACAAACAGGATTTTCCAAATAGCCTAGTTAGGTTTTCTAAACATGTTTGCTGTTCATCCTTGGAATCAGATTCAGTCACCTCTGGTAAAGAGCATTCACCCTCACCTCAGATTTGTAGAGGAGAGGGTGTGACCTGCACTGTGTTTAGACTGTTGGTGTGTGGGGCCAGTGGGCAGTGATGGTGCTTTTGAATATGACAAAGGCAGGGTGGGTGGGGGGTTTGTCGGCCTGCCCATGTGTGAATTCTCTAGGATTAGCTCTAATATAAGAGGGCAAGTGCATCTTCTCTTCATTTAAAAATGATGGCAGAGCGTTCTGTGCCTTTGGGCTCCTGCAAACGAGGCTGTAACTTGGCTATTTCCCCGTCTGTGCAGCACACAGCAATCTCCAATCTACCCCACCACTCTGATCTTTTCTATGTGATGTGTTTAAATGGAGGTTAGATCCGATAGGATGGTGCTATAAAAAGGATATTTACTAAAAACTTTGGCACTTAAAGCCACTGCCTGGCCAGTACATGACTGTAAATTTGGCAGTAACTGATGTGTCCCAGTAGAGTTGCCTGTCTGGCCTAAGTTCCCTCTTTTGGCCTTCACAGACCACCACTGCTGCCCTGACCTGGCTTACATTGTCCTAGCAAGATCTGCATCATCCATCAGCTTCTTAGACATCTCAGTAGGCAGTAGATTCTTTCCTACCCCTGCTGTTTTCTAAATTGAAGAAATTTAAATTGAAAATTTTTGTGGGATACAGGGAAGGACTTTTTAAATGGCAGTATCTTTGAATGATGGCTTGATGTTCTTTTATTACTTCTGGAGTAGTATCCATGGTAAAATATGTTAAAGAATGGGGTGAAGGAGATAAGGAATAGAGGTATAGGGAGCATGAGATAAATTGTGCAATTTGGTCTTGAAATATTATGATGAACTTTCCTGGGAATACTAATTGAAACTCCAAAGTTCACTTAACACAGATTACCTTAGAAATGTTTTTGATCTTTCATTGGGGATGTACAATCTATGGATGCCATCTTGGAAATTGGTGATGGCACAGGAAGGTACTGGCCAGCCAGGGGAACAAATACTACTAATACAAGAGCCAGAAGAGCATAATCCATATGAAGCCTTCTCCATTATTCATTTATCCCCCTAAGTATATACTGAACAACCACTCAGTACAGCATGTATAGAAAACTCGAAGACATGATCTTTGCCGTCAGAGAGTTTGCCTGTCCAATTTTCAGAAAGTTAAATTGTAAGGCGGTAATTTTAAATGATCATGAGAAAATTGTTTGAATCACATAAAAGACTGCAGATTGAGAGGGAGAAAGGCTGTTGAAGGAGGGACTGTGAGATAGGCAGGGAGGGAGATGGGAGATCAGGACGCAGGTGGGTAAGATACTGTTGAGAGGAAGGGCTCATATTAGGAAGTTTGGGGCTAGATTAGAAGGCTCTTGGATGCTAAGTTAAGGGATATATATGGATTTTATCTAGTAGAAGTGGGGGTAGGGGCTAACCATTTTTGAAGAGGGGAGTGAATTGACTAATAGGGAAACCAGTTGTAGATAAGCCGATTGAAAGGAGGAACTCTGGCAGCCAGAAGCATACCGTGATTGCTGGCTGGGTGAGAGGTGGAATTAGGGTACTGATGTGGGAATCTTTGCGGGTAGTGGCTGTGGGAAATATTTTGAAGAAATGAATGATGTGCTTGCTTAGGAATTGAAGTTGACTTCAAGATTACAAGCCTTGGTAAGGGGAAACAATGAGAAGAGAGAAATTGAGAAAGACCATTGTAAATGAGAACGTACAGGGTTTCTTAAAGCATAATTTATCCTTACAAATAGCCACCCTGACATAACCTGGCACAGGTAGGAACTATGTAGTAATAGCATATGTGATATATTATGCATCCTGGGCTAGCTTTATATTTAAAAAAATTGAACTTAAAAAATGTGTAATAGATTTGCAAACCTCTCTGAGCCAATCCAAGCACATGTATGCGTATTTAAACATCCATTAACTATCCTCCTCCCCCCACTGCTTGTTTTTTGTTTGTTTGTTTGTTTTTAAACTTCAGGTTGACTCCAAAGATTGGCTTCCCTTGGAGTGAAATCAGAAACATCTCCTTCAATGACAAAAAGTTTACCATCAAGCCCATTGACAAGAAGGCACCTGTAAGTTCCTGTGGGTTCTAACCAGGGGTTACTGTTTTTCATCCTTCCAGCTAAATGAATTTTTATGATAACACCTGTATCTCTGTCTGTGTGACAAGGAGCCAGGATGCTCAGAATTACCTACCCATGTGGGGAGAGTACTGACAGGTACTTGGAGGGAAAGGATCCCTGTGCCAGTGGCTGCTCATCACAGTGTGAGAAGGCTGTTGGCAGTTAGATGCGAAGTTCTCTGTAACCAAAGTTTTCAAATAGTTCTTCATGAAGACCTTATGAAGAAATGGGCAGTTCTGAATCATTACCCTTTGCCAGATGATAAGCATTTCCCCAAATGCTGCATTTCTGATGTGGTACACCTAGGTGTGTAAACCACTAGCCCTCCCCCAAACTGTGCTTCTGATACCCAGCTGGACAAAGGGCAGATGGAAACTGCAAACCTCAAGGGCCAGATTTTGCCTTGTAGAGAAGTTAGAAAAGTTGAGATCATTTCTGGCCCCAGCGTGTTCTCTGTGCCTGGCATCGTGCCTTTGTTTGTGTGTGTGTGTGTCAAACGTAATTTTATTGAGATATTAATACACCATACAATCCATCCAAAGTATACAATCTGTGGTTCATAGTGTCATCACATGGTTGTGCATTCATCACCACGGTCAATCTTTGAACATTTGTATTACTCCAGAAAAAGAAATAAAAAGAAAAAGGAAAACCCCAAACATCCCGTACCCCTTATTCCCCCCCTTATTGGCCCCTGATATCTGGCAGGTTTCTTGTATGTATCTGCCTTGGCTTTTTCTCTAGCTACTCTCTGCGTCTGATCTTCTCTCACAGACCTTCCCATAGGTGCTGATGTGGAAAACTTCCTTCCACAAAGATAGGGCTGCTGGGACAGTTTTCCTGGGAAAGCTTAGATAGAAAGGGGACCGCACATCATATCTCAGAGTTTGAAGGGTATTGATTGAACTAATTGCTGAATGGACTCATTGCATTATGGAAATTGTTTGGGTTTTCTTGTTTGTTTTGCTAATATTTAAATCTTTAGCTATTTGCTGGGAACATTTAACACACATACACAAAGTTGTATGGTGGAATAGGTGAGGATTTTGTTTTCTACTCAGAAATCTTGTTCCTTAAAAATTGCCACTTGAAGAAATTCCATTATCCTCCTTAGAACTTGTCCTGAATTTTACCAAAATTAGATTGGAAAGGACTTTGTGACCTCATGTAATTTTGTTCCTTGGTTACAGTGTTAAGCTTAGGAGGCAAACATGGGCTGTGGGCCACACCTTGGTATCTGCTTAACCCTGCTTGGTTTGGGTTTGGGTACTGCTTGGTGATGGTAAACCCATTTAGAAGAGGATGTGGTGGGATCTTCCACTTATTTTTTCCTACTTATGGGTTAATACAGCATAATTTAAAATCAAGTCTCGACATTGTTATTTTCCTCTATATTGAAAATGTTCCCTGCTGTTTGTGAACTCTTGACTCCTATTCCATGGGCAGTTGCAGTTATTTAAAATTAAACTAGTATTTAATGCAGACTCTCATGCTCCGTGGTGACAGATCACGTTAATGGACAACCGTGCAGCATTACTGAACAGAGGTTAATAGTGGACTCATGAAATACAAGGCAGTGAGAGTAGGGCAGTTAAAATGGCAAGAAAATCCTGAAATCCCTTGGTAGGCTATCAGTGTAATGCCACTAATTTAACATTTGTTGGTAGTTGCAGTCTGGATTAGACTGTTTATAAGTTCGTTTGTTTTTTTAAATTGGGGTAAGTGTAGCTTTGAAAAAGCTGAAGAGTATCTCATAAAATCCCAAAACCATTTGTAATGCATCTGGTTGAATTAGCTGAGTATATTTTTACTACAGAGTAGCTTTATCTGAACCCACCACTGAAAGAAAAGAAAAAAAAAACAAACAAAAAAAACTGCTGCTGGTTGCATATTTTGTGCTACAATGAACAGCCCCTGCCCTCTCACTGTACATCCTGGTGGAAGAGGTGGACAAAACCAAGTAAAACAAATCATCTACTCCCAGGGTAGTGATCCTGAAACAAGTCTGTGATTTTACAATGCAGCAGAATAAGAAGCTGGCAAGTGTGAGGGACAGAGGCCCCATCATGTGGGGGTGCAGTTCGTGGGACAGGCGTTCCTGTTGTGTGACCTGTTACCACTGCTCACCTCAGGCTTTCTCACCGTGGGCAGAAGAGAGCCAAGTTCTCAGTTCACACTTCTACCGAGAATATAGAGAGAACCCCAGCAGTTGCAGTCATTCCACCTCTTATGTGCAAGGCCTGCCCTCATGGTCCTATGAGAAACAGAGTGGAGCTGCCCCTTATCCCTTTAGAAAGGGGCTTTTTGTTCCTGGGGCCTCCTGGAAAAAAGAAGGCTCTCAGGCAGTTAACTCTTTAATAACTTTTGAAATCCAGAAAAAAATCAAAACTCATATTTGACTGCGACCTGCTTTGTACTCAGCTTTTTCTTTTCTCTGCTACATTTGCTGGAGCTCCCTCTGATTTCTGTCTTCAGATTTGCCTTCTGACACCCCTCTACCCACCCGGCTCCCAGGCCTGAAGGGAGCCCTAATTGGGCTCATTGTGGGAAGGATGTTTCCTAGAAGTTCTGGTTAGTTTGGCTCCATGGCAGCTTTAAAGATTGCATTTCTGCCACTTCCTTTTCTCCCTTTCTGTATTCTTGGGGACTTGGATTCAGAAATCTTTAAATAAATACTGATTTTTAGGTTTTTTTGTTAACTTGAAGTCAGAAACCAGCTTGCTTCAAATTCTATGTAAGAAATTTCCTGCTTTCCATCTCTCTTCCACCTTACCCAGCTAAGTAGTAGCATTGCTAAACTCGCATTGTTTCCCAGTTGTTCTCAGGATTTGTCTCTTGAGAGATCGAGTGCCTGTGAGGGGATAACCTTTATGGTGTGGGGTAGTTTCTCATATTAGCTTGTCCTTGATTTTTTTTTTTTAATGAATTCTTTTCTAAAGGGGAGTCATTATAAGTACTTATACAAGTACTTATGAGTCACAGTGAAGACCTATTTGTGTAGCATGACCATGTAGCCATAATACAAGATTGTTTTCTCTTGTGTAATGAGAGATAGGTGGGTAATAAAAATACCTGTTTCTCCCAGCTCTCAAACACCTCCCTAGGAAACCCGATGACTTAATAACAAGTATGTGAAAGCCTGGAGAGAGCCCCACCCAGGAAGTTCATGTGCTCACTAGGCTTGACATTACCCACAGCCCAAGATTTCTGGAATGGATGAAAAGACCAAGAAGTAAAGAAACTCAGCTAGCCCAGCATCTTCCTTTGCATTTCAGAAGCTGCTATGGAATTTGTAGCACTATTTATTCCAGCCATTCATACCCTGTTTCATATTGTTGGAACCCAGATGCTGAGGGCCCCCATGTTGTGAGAAGAAAGGAAGGGGAAGTAGACGAGACATTTTTGAACAGTTTCTAAACCATACTTCTTCTTCTGCCACCTAAGTTAATCATAGCAGGAGCAAGTTGGTAACAAGATTATCTTTCATCTGCGTCCTAAATTTTTGCAGCTGTTAGTCCTGTAAAAGTTTTGAATGTTATGATTTATTTCCCTTTTCATCAAGGTGGCTTCTCTGATTGTGGTTTTATAAGGCAAATTAGCAATCTTTGGCCATTTTGTGTATCAGTCAAGGTTTATTGTGCCAGACACGTTTCTGAGTTTCTTATAAACATGTTCAGATTTACTCAAAATAATCCCATTGGATTATTGTTTTTCCTATTTTATAGTTAACAAGCTGAGCCTCTAGGTGATGAAGAAACTTACTTACTCAAGTCACATAGCTTATACGTGGCCATGCCCCATAAACTGCCAGTCACCCAGTAGGGGCTGAGTGAGTGCCTACTGTGCGTCAGGCTTTGAGAATACTGGAATGAGTGAGTGTGGCCCCAGCTGTCACAGAAGCAGTGGATGCCTAAGCAAGCAGGTCAGGGCAGGAAAATCCATAGCTCTATGGCTCACGTATCCACCGAGGACAGTGGGAACACCTAAGAAATGCTGGGTGATTGCTGGAGGGGAGAGGTCATGGAAAGACTTGAGATGATTCTTGAAACTTTGCCTTTAAAGAAGTGTTGATGTGTTGCAATGGGATTGGAGAATGGACATTAGGAGAAGGAGGAACTGTTTGAACAATATATGGCAATGTGAATGAGTCCAGTTTAGGAAAACATGGGATTAGTTTAGGTCAGAGCTAGAAGGCCTTTCTGTGTGCCAGTGAGGAGTCTGTATCTTATCCTGGAGGTAAGGGGCTGGCACTGAAGTTCAGGGGAGTAATTTGATCAGATACACTGGCCAATGTGAGAAGTGAAAGGTTGAAGCCCAGGAGACGGGAGTAGCAGCTAGAAGCAGCTGCAGCCATCCAGGCAGAGGTCAGGGAGGGCAAAAAAAGAAAGTTGTCAGCCTGGAAGATTAGGCAGGAGGTGGACTCGGATAGTGTTAGGTTTCCTAAGACTGAGAATCCTCATCTTGGAGAGACTGTATAGTCTAACCATGGGGATGTCAGTACATGTGCACACACACGGGCTGGTACACATGCACATGGTAACCCCATCTTCCCCCTGCACACACTTCCTCTACTCATCCCAGAATGCATGTCCCCCAGAGTTGGAGAAGGCCCAGTGAAAATTGGTCTTTCTCTCATCTCATTGTTACTTGGAATCAGACCAACCCCTCCTGTCCCTGTTCCCCCTGCTGCATCTGTCCTTTTAGAAAAGGGATCTAGAACTTTTTGAGTATGCGTTGGAAAAGAAAGGCAAAGTAAAGCCTTGACAAATCAGAGTTTGCCCTGTCTGTTCTGTAGGACTTTGTGTTCTACGCACCACGCCTGAGAATCAACAAGCGGATCCTGCAGTTGTGCATGGGAAATCATGAGCTGTACATGCGCCGCCGGAAGCCTGACACCATCGAGGTACAACAGATGAAGGCCCAGGCCAGAGAGGAGAAGCACCAGAAGCAGCTGGAGCGGTGAGCAGGGTGTTCCCTCATGTCCTAGATAAGAGCCTAGTGGACTGTAATCTGGGACTGTTTGGAGTCACTATGTGTAGCTCATGTAGCAGTCTGAGGATCCCCTCAAGGTATGTGTGTCTGCGCAATAAGTAAGTGCACCAGTCTCTCTGTGACGCTCATGTGGTGGAGAGTAGGGCAGGGGTTGTGCTCTGCCTAGCTTGGGCTGATGGTTTCACCGCCCTTGTGGGCCATCTGGAGGGTGGCTTGACTCCTTTGCACACCCACAGAAAAGGGCCCACGACCCCCACAAATGACTGAGATGCAAGCTCCCTTCATGGGGTTCTGGAACTAGCAGCACACTGGCCTTAGGGTCTGTAGCTTGGGAAGACCTGGAGGTCTACTACCATCTCAGAGCCCCGGTGACCACCTGTGGAAGCCTGTAGTCATTTTGCTCACCTGCCAAAGTCTAAACCCTCCCATACTGCCTCCTTCTCTTTAACAGACAACAGCTGGAAACTGAAAAGAAAAGGAGAGAAACTGTTGAAAGGGAAAAGGAGCAGATGATGCGAGAGAAGGAGGAGCTGATGCTAAGGCTTCAGGACTATGAACAAAAAACTAAGAAAGCAGAGAAAGGTGAGGCTCTGCTTCCATGTTAGACAGTCTGGTCCTGGAGCAGGTCTTTAATATATATAGTTCTATTATTTCCAGAGAATGAGACATACAGACAGTACCTACTTCTCACATACATACCTATACAGGGACTGTATGTCTCTGTTTAATATACCCTATCCAAAATATAAACTTATAAAAGATATGTTAGTGGGAATTGGGATTAGAAAATTATCCTGCATATTATTAGCACTCTTCATTAACGCTTGTTCAGGACTAGAAGTTTTTTTGTTGGTTGCTCTACGTACATTTCTTTTTATATTTTCCCACAGTCCTCTGAGGTAAGGACTGTATCATCCCTGCTTCCCTCGTAGCACCAGAGCCTGGCTGGCACACTGCCTCCCACTTCACAGACAATTCAAAGTAATTACTTCACAGAGTAATTCGCTCCCCGCCACAGCGACAGTCATTTCAACACAGCTGTCTTTATCAACTCCAGCAGCCTAAACAGAGTCATACCAGGAGGACTCTTGGTTCCTGAGATGCTCTCAGCCTCCTGGTGAGCTAACTATGTTGATTGGCAGCCTTTTGATCATACTGTTCATTGCACAGTACAGGGCATCACATATGCAAAGTAGGTGGAGGTTCTGAGGAGAGCAGTACCTAGTGGGGTGTGAATGACTCCCTCTGCCAGTCAGAGGCCATTTTACCAGCTTCTCATAGTGTTTTTTTAATATTTTTAAATTTTTATTGAGAAATTTTCGCATATATACAGTCCATAGTGTATAATCAGTGGCTCACAACACATGGATCACATAGTTGTATGTTCATCAATCACCATGATCATTTTTAGAATATTTGCATCACTCCAGAAAAAGAAAGTAAAAGAAAAAAATCATACATCCCTTATTTCTTACCCTTCCCTCTCAGGCTACCTTGTTTTTAATCCTTTATTTTCTCCTAGTGCTTTTTTAAACATCCCGAGAGAGTTGCCATGCAAACACAAAAGAGTGTGCTTTACTCTGTGTTATTGGAAAAGCTTTAAACCAGGGTGCTATCCTGCAGCCTGGCCAGGGCTTTATGATATCTTGGTGGGATTTCCACCTGTGATCTCATTTGGTCCACACTGAGGTGAGGTCTTGAGGCAGGACCTCAGGTCCCAAACATGAGAATTTAAACAGGTCTGGCTTTGTGCTGTTTCTTTAGAACTGTCGGATCAGATTCAGAGAGCCCTGCAGCTGGAGGAGGAGAGGAAGCGTGCCCAGGAAGAGGCTGAGCGCTTGGAGGCTGACCGTGTGGCTGCACTGCGAGCCAAGGAGGAGCTGGAGAGACAGGCTGTAGATCAGATAAAGAGCCAAGAGCAGCTGGTAGGAATTACCCAGGTTTCAAGATGCTGAATTATGGAGAGGTTGCTTCTGGGGACTGAAAAAGTGACACCTGCCTTATAATAATTTTTATCTGGGGGTTTATAAAATGATCTGCTCAAGGGTGTTAAGTAGCTGTTTGGTGGGGAAGTTTGCTGTTCCTTATTTTTGAATATCCAGTCTTAGCCTTCAGACTGCCCTGCTGCAACCCAGTCAGGGAAGGTGGAAGTGGTCATACAGACACAGCTGTGTGCACCGACAGACACTGCTACCAGAGAGGAGGATGGGAGCAGAATGGGGACACAGGCACCATAGTGGAGGCCTATTCAGAACGGGCACCATCTGGTCTGAACTTCATTCGTGACTGGGCTTTGTCAACAAGAGTCAAAAAATAATTTTAGCCTCATGTTCCTTCACTAGGCTGCGGAACTTGCAGAATACACTGCCAAGATTGCCCTTTTGGAAGAGGCTAGGAGGCGCAAGGAGGATGAGGTTGAAGAGTGGCAGCACAGAGTAAGTCTACTTCTCAAACTGTCCTCACGATCACTCCATCTCTTACATAGTCACTGGGACCCATTGCCTAGCTGGGGTTCCCTTCTATGGATTGTGGGTGGCATTTGGTTAGGAGGGCAGGATTTGGACCAGGCTGGCACACAGCTTTGAAAGCTGCTGCGACATTTTGCAATCTCTGCAGTACCGCTTTCATTGTTTCAGCAGCAATCCCCATAGGAATGGGCCTGACCCTGTACCCAGTGAGTACATCTGTTGGATTAGCTGAGGAACAAAGAATCGCTTGTGGCATTCCACCCATTTTTCTCTGTCCGTCCTGAACAGTTCAACCAGGATCACACCAGCCCCCAATTGGGAGTTTACTTTAAATCCCAGTATGTGGTGCACCCAGCAGTAGCCCACAGGGCCTGAAACAGAATTTCCTGCCTCTCCCAAATGTATACAGCATGACATGATTTAAAGATTAGGGCTATGAGGTTATCAGCCCTGGGTGTGAGCCCCGCTTTGCCCCTTATTAGCTGTGTGACCCAAGCTAAGTGGCCAAATGTCTGAGCCTAAGTTTCCTTATTTGTGGAATGGGAGTCACACCCAACTTGTAAGGTTGCTCTGAGGGTTAGAGAGGATCTAGCATAGTGGTTTAATAAATTGGAGCTGCAGTTACATGAGCCATTTTCAGCACTCTTGTCCAGAGGGCGTCTCTCTCAAGCTCTGATTTTACATGTCCACCAAGAAAGCACAGACAATTCAGAAATGGTTTATGTAGCACCCTGGGAAATTCCTCCCCTTCATAGCTCCACCCTGTCTGTCCTTTGCCACTGCCTGCATCTGAGGTGGTCGCTTCTCTTGGGTCCAGTGTTTCTTCTCTGTCCACAGGTGCCTCTCCCCTCCCACTTCCCAATACAAATTACATGCGTAAGATTTCACTTTAAAAAGTAACATGGTTTGTGGAGAAAGGTAGTCATTATAAAGTATTTAGTAGAAAAAAATAAAGCTGGTTACAAAACAGGCAAAATCAGCTTATCTCCCAGGCTGGAATGGGGGAAGGTGGGAAATGAGTGGGTAACTCATGAGGTAAACATGAAGACTGGAAGTGATGGTGAGAAAAGACTTGAGCCTGGTGCCAGCAGTTGCTGAGGCTCTTGGTAAGCAGTTAGTGTCCAAGGAAAGACAGGAAAACTATATCCTGCAGAAGGAACTTGTGTTAAGGATGGTATAGTTTGGATCGGTACTTCTTCCACTGCTGGGGCTCATGGAATGGCTTTTGCACATCCAGCCTATGAAGAGAGGGCAGGAGGGCAAGTGAGAGGGTGCAGACCTTGTAGTACTTTTGCAAGATCCAAGCCAGAGGACTTTGGGTGGGGTGTTCTCATTTGTCTATTATTCATTTGCATCTAAAGGCCAGAGAAGCCCAGGATGACCTGGTGAAGACCAAGGAGGAGCTGCACCTGGTGATGACCGCACCACCACCACCGCCTCCACCTGTGTACGAGCCTGTGAATTTCCACGTGCAGGAGAGCCCACAGGAAGAGGGGCCAGAGTATACAGGCTACAGCGCTGAGCTCTCCAGCGAGGGCATCCTGGACGACCGCAATGAGGAGAAGCGAATCACTGAGGCCGAGAAGAATGAGCGTGTGCAGCGGCAGCTGATGGTGAGAGCTGAGCAGGGGCGGGAGGGCACCACGTTGGCCCTCTGCTCTCCCCTGTAACTTTTCCTAGGGAGGGGGGTAGGGGCCTCCATTTCCTAGACAGCAGCTAAAGCTCCTGTGTTACCTGAGGACAGGACAGGCAGCTGATCCTGCTGCTTCACTTTGCAGACCCTGACCAATGAGCTGTCCCAGGCCAGAGATGAGAACAAGAGGACCCACAATGACATCATACACAACGAAAACATGCGACAAGGCCGTGACAAGTACAAGACACTGCGGCAGATCCGGCAGGGCAACACGAAGCAGAGAATCGATGAGTTTGAAGCCATGTGAAGGCTGTGGTGGGGAGGCAGGACTGTGGGAAGGCCAGCCTTAGTGATGACGCTTTAGCGGTCAGTCAGGCGCTCGAAGATGTATTTTTTTTAGTAGATGAATAGAAATCCCCTCATCATGTTCTAGTTTCTTTAAAAAGAGTAGATATTTCAGAGGACTGTTCTGAGGTTGGGAGCTGGTAGAAGCTCCCCTGGTTTATTTTCCCCAATTGTATCATGGTGCCAAACAGGCCTGATTTTTATTATTATTATTTTTGAATCACTTCCTGATATATGCTTGGAACAGGATTGATTTGAGTTAAGGAAAGATGCCTGTAAAGTCTGAATAAGAAACTTCATGTTGGCATATGCGATAAAAGATTCAGTATAATTAAAGAACACCACATGGTGGCTTATATTCTGTGCCATACTCTTCTTTATTTTTGAAATTAGTACAAATTGATTCCTGATTTCTATGAAGGATCCATCTTTGTGTATTTGTATTTTGAGGGGTGAAAAATATTTTGAGAATTAGCTCTAAAACATTCTTACACACACCGATTTCTTTTCTCCTTTCACTCAGTTCAGTAAAAAAGCACCACAGTGATCATTCAGGCTAAATAGTAGAGGAGGACACTCCTGGATGAGGTTTTTTTTTTTTGCTTAATACTTAGGTGGGGTCCAACAATGTAGTCCTCTAATTCATGATCAGCTGTAGGATATAGTATTTATATATGTGATAATATGGGTTTGTAACATTAGTTTAAAAAAGGGAAAGTTTTGTTCTGTATATTTTGTTACCTTTTACAGAATAATAAAAGATTGCATATTAAAAATCATGGCACTTAATTTGAGACATGATGGCAGTGATGAAGCTCATTAACTGCTGTAATGACATCTGTAAAAATGTGGTTTTTGGGGGGAGTTTTTTTTCCCCCCCCCACTTTTAGTGTTCTTGTTCGTAACCAAATATGAACACTTCAGTTTTCTAACAAAGCTTCTGGTTTGAGAAATATACACTGCCTTGGCAGTTCAAACTCTAGCCATGAAGGTGCTCTTTAAACTAGTTGATCATCTCTGTGTTGCCACAAGAACTTTGTTTTGACCTGTTTCCGTTCTCTACTCACTGAAATAGCCCACTTCAGTGGGTTCTTCCTTTGCAGCTGATCCTGTAGCCAAGGTAAGATCTGCAAGGCAGGGGGTGATGTCCACTTGGCTTACAGCATTAAAGGGCTCGCCCTGGCTGGGCTCTCTGTTGTCCCTGTCAGCAGGGTTTTGTGAAGGGTTCTTCCCCAAATGGACCATTAAAGCCCCCCAAATCAGGGTTTTCCCCAGCACTCGGGATGGTTTGGAATATGGCAAAATTTTTCCACAACTGCATATTAACTGGCCTCCTTTTCTCTCTGAAATACATATAACAGGCCTCTAAACTAATTATCCACAATTTTCATTCTTTGATAAACATTGGATAACATAGGTAACAAACATTTACTGAAGTCTGGCCATTTTCTGCATCTCAAAGAAAATTCCCCAACCCTAGCCTTATTTACATACCAGCACTAATTCCTCTACTTAATTTAAATATACGCAAATAGATTCCTAAATGTCTTTTGTACATGACACACAACTGTCTGTGGCACCTCCTCACATCTCTAGGAGACAAGACAGCTACTTTCCCAGCTGTAACTTGCCAGCCTCGTTCTTCAACTATCTTCCAACGACAGGCCACACATCCAACACTCCTTGTAGACTGGAATTTCAAAGCCTTTACTTCAATGTAGGGTAAGCGTCATGTCTGTCCATAGATTGGGGTTGGAAAGCACTTTTTGCCACTGAAGCGTTAATTGTGAGCATGTATCAGAGCCACCAACTGGATCTTCTTCTGTAATTGGAGTTAAAATAACAAATTAGTAATGGCAACTACCATCTCATTTCTGAGCTTTTTAAAAATAAGAACGAGCATAAAAGGATGAAGTTTTTTTTTTCCACTTCAACTTGAAACCATGTGAAAACATCAGCTACTGGTGAATGACAGGCCCCGCCCCCCCAATAAAACTGTTATTAGCCATTCTTCCTTAGGTTCTTTTCTCCTGTAGAAGCTCCATTTTTTAGCATAGTTTGGACATGAGCAGAGAACTGATTCTTTGGGAAGGGTAATATATTAACAAGATTGTCAACTCCCATGGGCTATGGATAGGGTGGGGGGAGTAGTCTGAAGAGCCGAGTTTGTTAATGGAAAAGAGTTGTTTAGAGGAAAGGGTGTGTTTCAGGCAACATTCCTTTTAAAACATATTTAACAGTGTTGTATATGTTAAGTGAGTCTCTGTTGGAGGTCCTTAGAAATGGGTCCGAGTTCTCACAGTGTTGGGGTACACTGCCAAGGACCACCCCACAGAAATGCCAGTAGTATCCCTGGGGAGCAACACTTGAGTGGTGCTCCATTTTTGTCCTACTTGTTATGAAATACTTTCTGAATTACCATTTGTTTGGGCTAAGAAGATATTTTCCTATAAGAAAATAATCCTGTTATGATTGACACCAGAAACAAAAGCAGGTACTGTACCTAACCCATTTGAAGGCCTGTAATTTTTCTTTCTTTGGCAGATTTAAATCTGATTTAAATTGTTGAAATGCTTTGCTGCATAATCCCTCACTAGTAGAGTAATAAGATATAGTAATTTCCACTTATGGCAGGTAGGCAGTTTTTGGTTTTTGTTTTTTCATGTTAGACAGTTTTAAAGATCGTTAAATCACACTAGTAGTGGAAGCATTTTTTTTTCCCTCATTATATCCATGTAAGACAGTCACGAAGCATAAGTGATTTTGTTGAGCCAATAAATCCTTTAAATGGACTTACTTGAACTAAGTTTGGTTCCACCCAATAAGCGGTCATTCACACCAAAGATGGCCTGGTCCCACACCGTCAATTCTAAGCTTGAGTGCTTCAGCTGAGAAGTGGTTACACCATTAAAAACAAAGGAATGCTTCCACTGGGGACAAGCTTGCTTCTTTAAGACTGGGGACTTCAGCCTTAATTTTTGTTGGTCTGGCAGAGTGAGACAACTAAACAAGAAAAACATATACAAACTATAATAGCCCTGTAAGCACTGAGAACTGCTAAATCCACCACAAAATGAAAACTTCTCAATAATGAACTAGAATAGAAGTCTATCAAGGTTTGGCTATATCGTCTCTAGCTATGACGGTCCAAAATTCTCTTTAGCTGAATTCTGTACCAGGTATTAAGACTAAATTGGAATTCTGAGGCCATATGGCCTTAATCTCTGCTCCTTGGTATGTCTATCAGCCTACCACCAAGCAATAAATAGCACAGTTTATGAAAACTGCTCCTCAGAAGCCAGGATTTAGGATACGTACAAAGCTACAAATTAGTTAACTCATTTTGACCCTGCTGTCCTGAGGAAAATACATCCAGAAAGGTTAAGTGGCTTGCCCAAGGCCACCCAGATAAGGAACAAGAATGGGACACAATCTCCGCTCTAACTTGATACCAGGCTGCCATTTTCCCCATTAATTAATGGTGTTTGCATCATTTCTGGAGACAGCAGCACACGTGTAGTGTACAAGAATGTAGGTGGGCAGTCATCTGTATTGCTAGTGCTGCTATCCATGAGAAGATGTTAAGGAAATGTTTATTTAAACATACTACTTACTACTTTCAAGCCTGATTTCAAAACTGATTTACTGATGTAACCAAGACTGATAATTTGGGGATTTCAGGTCAAAATACAGTATTCCAAACTAGCTTCAAATGTCCAGATGCTTTAACATGTGTTACACTAGATTTTCATAGGAAAGCAAGAATGAGTTTAAAACATCTTCCATTTTTTGGTGTGCCCTACACATTCCATATATGCTAGATCATCAATACATAATTATATGATTAAGTCTCATACGTACCCCTTAACAAATGAGTTTAAGGTCCCATCTGATCTCACAGGTAAATTCTTGGCTCCCAGCACTACCAGACAGAGTTGACCATTGAGTGATGGCTGACCTCCTGTCCCTGGAAGGAAAGCCCACATTTACTATTAAATCCATTTCTACCAAGATATATTAAATCTCACCACACCAAAACTGATAGCTCAATGAGAGCATTTGTCTCAGTCTTTAGACCCCAAGAGAGCTGATAGATATTGGCACAAGTCCCCTCCTCAGAAAGCTACAAACCCACTCCATACACTGTCCCCCTAACCAGTCAGCATGACATCAGGTTGGAAGGACTGCTAAAATCCTAAGAAGATCTAAGAGGTAAATAGAAAAGAGGAATCCAATAAGAGAGAAGATGCAGAATTTTTAGTCTAGTTGTAGTCAGTGGATTTGGGGAAAGTGGGAGCCCCAAGGACTGTTCTAGGGGGCCAGAGGTGATCATGGTGTGCTTCTGATCTGTAGTGGCCCCATGAGCTTGAATAGCAGAAAGTCTTCATGCAGTCAAATGGAAAGCCATCAAATACATCATGGAGTTCTGTATTCTCAGTATCTTCATTCTCTGCCTTCATATTTTCCACATACCCCACATAAGTTAAGTTGGTTCAATCTCAGTTTCTCAAGGACCTGTCCTTGATCCTTTTCTTGCTGGGCAACAGGTACTAAAGTGACCTGGGAGCAGGGATTTATTAACTCTGCCTTGCTGGTGCCAGCACCTTGAGACATACACTTTATTCCCAAAGAGCCAAATCCCAGTCTACTGTGCAGCTTGTCATGAAAGCATTCCCTCCTCAAGATAGGACACAGCAGGACTGTTGTCTTCAGACAGGCCCATCTGGCCCCTTGGATGCAGGGCCTGGGGCTAGTTCTCTAAGAACTGTGGAAAGTGGGCACCAAAGGCCTTGCCAGTTTGGGGGTAATTTGTTTCCCTTCTACATTAGCCATCTCCTGAGAATTCAGATCACAGGCTGAGCTACTCATCTGTTGGTAAGCAGTCCAAATTTCCAGAGTGTGGGGTTAGCAGCGATGGAAAGGAGATGCTAGAAAGCAGTCTTGCCCCCACCTCACAGTCTGTCTGTTGCTCCAGGCTTTGAAACAATGACACAGAGAGGCTACTTACCTTCTGGAGTCTCCTGGAGCTTTTGGGGACCTGTGGGCAGGACCAGCTTGGCACGGACTACAAGCTCTCCGTTATTCTGGGGAACACTGTCTCCATATTTCTCTGCCTGTGGGTAAGAGGCAGAGCTCAAAGGCAGGATTCCCTGCAGCCTCCCCTCTCACCATCTCTGGACCCCTCATTCACCTCAGCTCTCTCCACAAATGCACCTTTCCCCTCACTCCAGCCCTCACACAGCCACTGCAGGCTTGAGAATACCCGTGGGTAGAGTGGACATGGACATAGAACATCTTTCCATTTAAGGTGAATCTTCCCACCCTCATCACCCCCAACATAGGGAGATGAGCTTAGCCACCCAACAGCCCTCACCACGGGAGCCGAGGGGCTTGAAGGGAACCCTAGAAGTCCCACAGGAAGGTGCTAAACACTCAGGTGCCACTTGAGTTTGCAAAAGGTACATAAAGTCAATGCCCCATCTGGTCAATAAAGAGCTGACTGGTCCTCTGTGCCAGGGGTGGCTGAGCACCAGAGATGGGAGACTCTGGCAGATTGCCCAAAGTCATAGGGGTTGGAGTGCCAGTCTGGGGCAGTAAAACCTCCATGTCTCCCCACCCCTCTTAGGGCACCTCCCCACCGACAGAGATGACTTCTCTGATGAGTGATTTTTTTTTGCATAAAGTGAATCAGGGAAGAGTTTGGATAAGTCCAGTTTACTCTGTCGTGCCTGAATCCACTACCAGCAAAGGCAGCCCTCCTTGGTTGGAACTAAGCAGTGGACCAGCCTCCTGGCTGCACCTACTCTTGCCTTGACCAGGAAAGAAGCTGGCCTGAGGGTGCCCAATGAGATAAGAGTGCCTCTGCCCTCAGCTTCCAGAAACCTGCAACAACTCCATGGCCCTGTGAGGGGCCCAGGGGAATGACTGAGCACTCTGATCCAGGGTTGTGGCATTATGACTGCTTAGCAGGCCGTAGGAGCTGCACCTTTCAACTGGTGCCACTTCAACTCACTGCCTAGCGACAGAGGCTCAGTCCTGCAAACCTTGGAGACAAGTTATCTTGCGCCATGCTCTGTGCCAAGTGCTAGTGACAGTAATGACTCCATCCCCCTCACAATCTACACACTTATAACAGACATGGGGGAAGAGCAGCATGTACAGGGGAAGACAGGTGCAATCCCAGGCTGGCGGAGTCAGAGAGGACATCCATCTTAAGTAGGTGCCTTGGGATGGCAGGAGACTGAGAGCACAGAAGACTCTAGTTGGGTGGTCCTGAGAGGCATACAGCCCCTTAAGTGTGGCAGGAGCCCAGGAGCAAAGTGGGCAGGGGCAGGACTAGGAAGGGTGGAAGCTGAGGAAACAGCCCATAGCAGCTGGCGTCAACCCGGCTGACTGGCCCACTGGCCTGACTTGGCCCTTGGACATGTTTGTCTTGCCCTGTCAGTGTTACAAAACAAATTAATTGCTACCATCCCAGCTGGCTTTCCTCACTTCCCTGGTCTGCCTGTACCCTGTGGGATTTTCAGGTTGCAACCTTTGTCTGCATCACTGAGGGACTCAGTGACTGCACGTGCACCCACCCCTCCTCCACTCCTCCCCTGGCTTCCTGCCTGCATCGCTGCTCAGCATCTCTGAGGGATGGCAGGGGAGGGTCTCTTGCCAGACTAGCCCTCAGAAGAAGATAGGGGAGGCCAAGACCAAAGGCAGTGTTTGGGGAGGCCCATAGAGCTGTTGGAACAAGAAAAGGCCAAGCCAGGGATCCTACAATTGCTGAGGCCAGTCCATTCACAACAGGTGGGCTTAGGGGCTTGGATTGCACTCTTCTGGGTGTCATCAAGAGGGATTCCCACCCCTTCCCAGCAACCAGCCTGAGTCCCACCTGGCTTCCTCTTTTCCCAAGTGACAAGTACTCACGGCCCATTTTGCAGAAGAGTGAGCCTGAGCCTACAGAGTCTGCCTGGCTTATCAGCTGCCTGTTGCCAGGACTTGGTTTGTTCCCATGTCTGGAAAAATGCCAAGGAGCCCTAGGGGCATCTTTAACTGTGATTCTGGGGCAGGTTTGGGGGCCAGGGCTGCATGCTACTGAGTCTCAGAAACAAAATGGTTTCTGCACAGGCTTTGGGTAGCAAAGCCTTGGGAAGTGGGGGCTGAACTAAGAGAGTCCAGCCACAGGGGGAAACTGGAAAAGGCAAGCCAAGTTATACAACTGCATATCCACTATTAGGAGGAGAGAGGGGGGACAGAAAGGAGAACAACTTGCCTGTACAGGTTTCTTGTCATCCTAAATTGAACCCTGTGAAATCAGTGTCTGGGAAGTAGGTAGAGGTGGGACCTGCTCTTTTACCTGACAGTGCACTGAGAGGCAGACTTGCCTATGCACCCCAGGAACTTACAGGCAGGAGGCCCTGCACACTGAGGGAGGCAGAGGAGAAGAGCCTGGAGGAGAGACCATTTCTAGCCGGGAGATCAGGAAAGGCTCCAGGGAGGAGGGAGAATTTGAGAAAAGTCTTGCAGAAAAGACAGACTTTGTATAGGAGAAAGCCTTCCAAGTGGATTGCTGAGTGGATTGCTTTGGAAGGAGAAAGCCTTCCAAGTGGGCTGAAGCTTTGAGCAGAGAAAGTGCAATGCCCCTTAGGGGTGGCAGGTCCAGAGACCACCTTAGCAGGAGATGAAGGTGGGAGATGGGGCTGGGGTTGCAAGGCTGCAGCTGGCTGCTCGAGGCTGCAAATGGCTTCCAGGCTGAGGGCACTCAGTTTTGTCCTGCAGAGGCCTCAAACCAGAGACAGTTTCCAAGCTATCAGAGCCACACTTGTCCTCAGAGAGGAAAAATGAGGCACAATGACACTGGTGACCTTCATTCAGGCCTGATGAAGCCTCTCTGCACTGCTGTGAGGTTCTCATTGATAGGATTGGTATATCCTGTTTTGGGAGATTGCAGGAGCCCACATCTTCTCCTCCTTCACTGTCTCACAAATACTCCCAATCTTGGATCTTGCCAGAGAAATGTGCAACGCAGCCTCCCTAAGAAATGCAAGCCTCCCCTCTTGCTTGTGCAGCTTATGGAACACAGATTCCAAATCAAATGCAATCAATCACTCCTCTGCTGATTCATCTTACCTGCCCTCATGAATTCCAAACCTCCTACCTCCCCAGGTGAGGCTGCTGGCCTCTGCTTTCCTGATGGCATTTGTCCCCAAAATTTCTCACCTGTTATTATTTGGGGGGAGTGACTTAGGTCAAGAGTTTAGAAACAATGCAGTATAACCCCTGGGCAGGCAGCCTGATGGAGACCTGGTCCCACCTGGGGAGAACACTCACCTTGCAAGACCCATGTCCCAGGAGAGCCAAACACCTGAGGACCTGATGAGCTCTAGTTTTTGTACTTCACAGAGGGTATGGCTATTCAAATACTGACACAAATCTGAGCATGTTTAAAAATATGCATATATCAACCTAACCCCACCCAGGAAAAACCCTATATTGAGCCATTTCATCTCTACAACTTTCCTGTGTGTGAAAGTTGCAGCCAGCAGGCCCAACCAAGCACACGAGATGTCTTAGATCCAAGGCTTCCCTGGTAGGTTTTCTCCAATTTGATCCCTTTGAAAAGTGGGTTAAGTTCAAGGGTAGAGGTTTCCCTTGAAAACAGCCAGTCCCAAACCAGACATCACCTTGGCCCGGAGCGGGTACCAGTGGAAGGTTTGTGTCTTGTGGTCTTCAAAGTCCCACGTGGCCAGAGGAATGAACACTTCTCCCAGAAACACCCTCCGGCCGAGCATGCCCAGGTGCCACACGGAGACCTGCAGCTGCCGAGTCCCCAGTTGGGCGGGTTCCACCTGATACTGTAGAGGCCAGAGAAGAGGTGATCAGCCAGGGCTCCACCCCTAGGGCTCAGCAACCTCCCTCCTGCAGGATGTTTCAGGGCACAGGTCCTGTGTGCTGGGGGAAGGGGGGGGAGTCCCTGTACCTCCAGGATCTCTTTCTCTGTCCCAAGCATGGATCTCCCCCAGCCCCTCCAAATGTCCAGTGCTCTTCCCAGGGAAGGGCTGAGCATGGCCTACAGCCACGTTCTCCATTCCCAAGAATGAGATGAAATCCTTGTCCAGCCCAAGACTTTCTGGAAATCAAGCCAAGAGCTGTCCCACTGTGGGATCTGAACTTACATCTAGCCTAGGCTGCCCCGAGCCAGAGCTGTCCCAAAGATACTGACAATGGGAGTTTGTTATTATTATTATAATTAATTAATTAATTATTATTATTAAATGTAAAGCCTGAGCATGGAAGTCCAGTATTTTGCCCCAGGTTGACAATGTCTGGTCTCACCCACCCAGAGAGGACAAACACTTGTTCAGTATAAGGGTTTAAGTCTCCCCATTAGGAATTCTCCAGGGTTGTCAAAGCCTCCCCCACATCTGATGGCAGGGTCCTGCCCTCCAGGGAGACTGAAGGCTGAAGGCCTGAGTGCTGGGTGACACCCACCCTTCCAACAGGCGCAGGGTTGGGAGTGGGCATTGGCTGGGCTTCCTCAGAGAGAGATTAAGTCCACTCTGCTTTCTGAGGGCCTCAGGTTAAGCATATCAGTTGGATTTTCTCAATAATGAACAACAGCTACAAGTTATTGGACCCCCATTTGGTATCAGGCTTCTCAGATATATTGAACTTCAGCTTTCACAATCGTCCCAGGAGGGTGGAATTATGAATGCATGTAAACTGGGGGGACTGCTAGTCCGTTGTGGCTTACAGCTGTACTTCTAAGTATCCTCTAAGTCTCAGCTTCCCTGTTGGTAAATGAGGTTTCCAACCCCTACCTCAGAGGGTTTGGAAAGCATTTGGCCACAGGAAACAATGGCTATTATTATATGGGGCTCTTGTGCCAGCTGTCCAGATGGCCCCTGCCTGGGGGCTTGCAAACACCCCTGCTCGCCAAAGAAGCAGACAAAGCCCTCTCCTTTCACAGGCTGGAGATGATGGGTGCCCTGGGATTCACGGGGTCTGTGTCCACACTGTCCACTCTCTTTCCCACCCAGGTACTGCTCACGCCAAACATTAGCCCCCAAATCAGAGTGAAGCAGGCCCTCCCTGTCTCTGCCAGACACCACAAATCCTATTTCTTAACACCAACCAAAGAAAGTGAAAAATCCAAACAATTTTTTTTTTTACATAAGAATTTTTCTCAAAGTAAGAAGAAACCTGATTAGCCAGATACATTTTTTTTTAAGGAACACCTTTTAGAAGTTAAAATTTAATTTAGGAGTTTAATTCACAGGGTCCCCCACTCGAGAGTCATAGAAATTCAACAGATGAACCAATTTTCAAAATGCCCCTGTGCCCAGCTATCAGCCTGAGTAGAGAGGCAGTCAGGTTCCTTTCCGCCATATTCTCAGAAATCATGACCCGCAATCCATTCTTAAGTACAGTAGATGCTGCACATTTGGAACAAAGGCTGAAATTTATTTTCAACCCACTTACCACTGATCAATAGGGATCTGAAGAGTTATGTAAGTACCTGCACTTATATTTAACCGACTCAAGAGTTTGGAAAAACCATTCATTTGACTCTGACCCCACAGGGCAGGGCTCAGCACAAGGATATTTGGTTATCAAGTACCTTCACTGTCTCCTGGAAGGTTGGGTCCACTGTGTTCTTTTGGACTCCAGTCTTGCGTTTCCCCTGTGAGGATCTGTCAGGCAGCAGGTAGATCTTTACGTACCTGTAGCCAAAGTCACACGTACAAGGTGACAAGGAGGAAACTCGGCAGGGAGTACAATCTACACATCAGTGTTTTCTTTACCAGCTTCCAGCCTTGACCTTCTAAAAGGAAATTTTGAATTGATTGACAGGCTTAGTGAGCATCACTGGCTGTAAACAATGAGGGCAGTATTGGGTTCGTAGCTTCTGATTTTATGCAGTCTTTTGCCAAATGTTGGCCACGCAATCCTCCAGACTACTCCTTGGGTGGGAAATCCCCCTGCTTTCCTCATGCCCTACTCTTTGAATGTTCTCTCCATCACCTCATCTGCCATTTACTGAAGACCGTGGAGCCAGAACTCCCAGGGTCCTCTAACCTACCAGGATGGAGAGGCTATGTGCCAGCTTCCCCTCCCTCCATCTCCACCTCATCAGTACCATCCCCGGACCCCAAAGAAAAAGGTGGAAAAGGAAACGCATATGCCTTCACACTTTGCTTTTCAGTTGCAGAAACCTCAAATTGTACACCTTCCAGTTGCCGAGAAATGGCACTTACCGATTCCCTTGGCTGAATCTGGAGGTAGCAAGCAGGCAGAGAGAGAGGTAGACATCCCCGTCCGCACCCTCCCCTCCATCCCCTGAAATCTGGGTTTAGAGGAAGGCCTACCCCTTGTCAGGTTCTAGGCTAACCTCTCCACTACCCTTCCAGGCTTATCTAACAACTTCACTGACGGCAATGTCTCCTGCTAGTCCAGGGGAAGGACACGCTAGAAACAGGCTCAACCCTCCCAAGGCAAAATAGCAATAACCCTCCCTCTGTGTGTCCTCCTGGAGCCCCCCTTTCAGGCCCCTTCTTCTCTGCAAGTCAAGCTACTTATAAAAATATTCAAAGCTCACAGTCTCCAAGTCCTCTCTGTTCACGTACTTTTTTTTTTTTTTTTCTTTTTTACATGGGCAGGCACTGGGAATCGAACCCAGGTCCTCGGGCATGGCAGACAAGCCCTCTTACCTGCTGAGCCACCGTGGCCCACCCTCTGTTCACTTACTCTTAAGCTGTTTATCATTATAAGCTCACAAACATGAAAAATAATATATTAAAATATACCTGTGAGGCTAAAGAATTATAATAAAATATATACCCATGTACCTATCACCCAGCTTGAGACATCAATGCCTTCCCTGTTATAATCTCACCCCAAACCAGGTAATAGCTATCCTGAATTTTGTACTTCTCATTCCCTTGGTTTTCCTTATATTTTTCTATGTCTCCCTAAACAATATATTAGTTTTTCCTGTTTCTGAACACTCACGTCAGTGGAATCATAGTAGATACATTATTCCATAACTTTTTTTAATTTAACAAATGTTTTGGACATTTAGCTATATTTGCTGTATGTAGCTATAGCTCATTTACTTATATTCTTAATATTATTCCATTGTGTGTGAAAATACCACAATTAATTTATTCTGTTGATGAACATAAGTATTACTCCCTAGGTGTTCCTATTATAAAGAATGCTGCTATGAACATTCAGTTTCTCAGAATGTACACATACAAGTGTTCTTAATATAACCAGGAGTCTATTCACTGCACAATGGGGTATGTGCATTTTCAGTTTTACTAGATAATACCAAATTACAAATGTTATCTCTTTAGCAGGATTACTAAGATTTTCCATTTCATCTCACATCAGCTTTAGTAATTTGTGCCATTTACAGACTGTGTCAATTTCATCAAAGTTAAGTTTCTTGGCACAAAATTTTTCATAATATTCTTTTTAATGGCTGCAAGGTCTGTGGTGAAGTCTTCTTTTCATTTTTTTAAAAATGTTTTTATTGTAAGCAACAATTCTTTTTCATTCTTGATGTCAGTAATTTATGTATTCTGTTTATATCTTGATTAATTTAGATAGGGGTTTATCAACTATACTAATCCTTTTTTAAGAACAACTTTTGGGTATATTATTATTTCTGTCCTTAATCTAGAATCAATTTGCCCTTATTCTTCCAGCATTCTAAGGTGGAATTTTGGAACATTAAAATTTCTTTTTTAAATGTAAGCACTACTTTAATTGCATTCTTCACCTTTTAAAGTGTTGAACTGTTCAAAATGCCTTCTAATTTTCGTATGCTTTCTTCTTTGACCAATAGGATATTTAGAAGTGTCTCATTTTTCCAAGGCTTCTATGACAAATACCATAGACCGGTTGTTTGACAGGAATTTATTGACTCACAGTTTTGGAGGCTAGAAGTCCAAACTCAGACTTCTCAGAAATCTGTAGCATTCTGGTCGTGGCCTGCTAGCAATCAGTCTGAGCCTCCATCACCTAGCTGTCCGCCTTCTTCAGTTCCCTTATGTGACTTCTGTCTCTGTGTCCAAATTTCTTCCACTTAAAGGGCTCCCGTCATATTGGATTAAGATCCACCCAGACTCTGTTTGGCTTCAACTTAACAGGATCTTCCAAAATACTATTCACAAAGGAGTTCACACTCACAGAACTGAACGTTAGGACTTGAGCTCGTCTTTGTGGGAGATGTGATCCAGTCAATCCTTGACATGAGGTGTGTTGCTTAATTTCCAAACATGGGATTTTCCTGGATATTTTTTATTATTGGTTTCTTATTTAATTATATTATTGTCAGGAGAACATATGTTATATAATTGCAATCCTTTTAAATTTATTGAGATTATTATGTTGGTAAAGAGTCTATGTGCACTTGAAAAGAATATGTATTCTGCAGTTGTTGGATGTAGTGTGTTCTATAAAAAATCTATTATAGATTGGTTATGGTGCTGTTCAATTATTCCATAACCTTACCTTTTTTTTTTGTCTATTTATAATATCACTTACTTAAAGAGGAGTGTTAAAATCATCAACTTCAACTGTGCGTTTAGTTGTGTCATTTTTGCTTCACGTATTTCCACATTCTGTTATCAGGTACATACATACATAAGACTATTATGTCTTCTCCATGAAGTTTTGAGCCTTTTATCATTATGAAATGTCCTGCGTTACCTCTAGTGATGCTCCTTGTCCTAAAGTATACATTTTTAATGTGGCTATACACACTCCAGCTTTTTATTTATATCTTTAGTTTATATATCTTTTCTCTGTCCTTTTACTTTTCATCTATCTGTTTCTCATATTTAAAATACATTTCTTGTAAACAACATATTATCAGCACTTGCATTTTTACTCAATTGGACAGTCATTTTAATTGATAAATTTGGCCCATTTTTATTTAATGTAATTATTGAAATGATTGGGTTTAACTATAATATTCTATTTGTTTTCTATTTGTCCCATCGATTTCCTTATTCCTTTGTTCTTCCTATCCAGTCTTTTCAGTTCATGGATTTCTTTTTTTTTTTTTATTAATTAAAAAAATTAACGACCACAACATTTAGAAATCATTCCATTCTACATATGCAATCAGTAATTCTTAATATCATCACATAGATGTATGATCATCATTTCTTAGTACATTTGCATCGATTTAGAAAAAGAAATAGCAAGACAACAGAAAAAGAAATAAAATGATAATACAGAGAAAAAAATAAAAATAAAAAATATATATATATAAAAACAAACAAAAAAACTATAGCTCAGATGCAACTTCATTCAGTGTTTTAACATAATTATATTACAATTAGGTAGTATTGTGCTGTCCATTTTTGAGCTTTTCTATCTAGTCCTGTTGCACAGTCTGTATCCCTTCAGCTCCAATTACCCATTATCTTACCCTGTTTCTAACTCCTGATGGTCTCTGTTACCAATGACATATTCCAAGTTTATTCTCTAATGTCAGTTCACATCAGTGGGACCATACAGTATTTGTCCTTTACTTTTTGGCTAGACTCACTCAGCATAATATTCTCTAGGTCCATCCATGTTATTACATGCTTCATAAGTTTATCCTGTCTTAAAGCTGCATAATATTCCATCGTATGTATATACCACAGTTTGTTTAGCCACTCGTCTGTTGATGGACATTTTGGCTGTTTCCATCTCTTTGCAATTGTAAATAACGCTGCTATAAACTTTGGTGTGCAAATGTCCGTTTGTGTCTTTGCCCTTAAGTCCTCTGAGTAGATACCTAGCAATGGTATTGCTGGGACGTATGGCAATTCTACATTCAGCTTTTTGAGGAACCGCCAAACTGCCTTCCACAGTGGTTGCACCATTTGACATTCCCACCAACAGTGGATAAGTGTGCCTCTTTCACCGCATCCTCTCCAGCACTTGTCATTTTCTGTTTTGTTGATAATGGCCATTCTGGTGGGTGTGAGATGACATCTCATTGTGGTTTTGATTTACATTTCTCTAATGGCCAGGGACATTGAGCATCTCTTCATGTGCCTTTTGGCCATTTGTATTTCCTCTTCTGAGAAGTGTCTGTTCAAGTCTTTTTCCCATTTTGTAATTGGATTGGCTGTCTTTTTGTTGTTGAGTTGAACAATCTCTTTATAAATTCTGGATACTAGACCTTTATCTGATATGTCGTTTCCAAATATTGTCTCCCATTGTGTAGGCTGTCTTTCTACTTTCTTGATGAAGTTCTTTGATGCACAAAAGTGTTTAATTTTGAGGAGCTCCCATTTATTTATTTCTTTCTTCAGTGCTCTTGCTTTAGGTTTAAGGTCCATAAAACCGCCTCCAGTTGTAAATTTCATAAGATATCTCCCTACATTTTCCTCTAACTGTTTTATGGTCTTAGACCTAATGTTTAGATCTTTGATCCATTTTGAGTTAACTTTTGTATAGGGTGTGAGATACGGGTCCTCTTTCATTCTTTTGCATATGGATACCCAGTTCTCTAGGCACCATTTATTGAAGAGACTGTTCTGTCCCAGGTGAGTTGGCTTGACTGCCTTATCAAAGATCAAATGTCCATAGATGAGAGGGTCTATATCTGAGCACTCTATTCGATTCCATTGGTCGATATATCTATCTTTATGCCAATACCATGCTGTTTTGACCACTGTGGCTTCATAATATGCCTTAAAGTCCAGCAGCTTGAGACCTTCAGCTTCGTTTTTTTCCCTCAAGATACTTTTAGCAATTCGGGGCACCCTGCCCTTCCAGATAAATTTGCTTATTGGTTTTTCTATTTCTGAAAAATAAGTTGTTGGGATTTTGATTGGTATTGCATTGAATCTGTAAATCAGTTTGGGTAGGATTGACATCTTAACTATATTTAGTCTTCCAATCCATGAACATGGTATGCCCTTCCATCTATTTAGGACTTCTGTGATTTCTTTTAACAGTTTTTCGCAGTTTTCTTTGTATAGGTCTTTTGTCTCTTTAGTTAAATTT
The DNA here is from genome assembly GCF_023851605.1 of Tamandua tetradactyla. Taxonomy (NCBI): domain Eukaryota; kingdom Metazoa; phylum Chordata; class Mammalia; order Pilosa; family Myrmecophagidae; genus Tamandua; species Tamandua tetradactyla. The sequence goes on along the minus strand of NC_135328.1, from coordinate 151,799,232 downwards.
ATTCCTAAGTACTTTATTCTTTCAGTTGCAATTGTAAATGGAATTCGCTTCTTGATTTCCCCCTCAGCTTGTTCATTGCTAGTGTATAGAAACGCTACAGATTTTTGAATGTTGATCTTGTAACCTGCTACTTTGCTGTACTCATTTATTAGCTCTAGTAGTTTTGTTGTGGATTTTTCTGGGTTTTGGACGTATAGTATCATATCATCTGCAAACAGTGATAGTTTTACTTCTTCCTTTCCAATTTTGATGCCTTGTATTTCTTTTTCTTGTCTAATTGCTCTGGCTAGAACCTCCAACACAATGTTGAATAATAGTGGTGATAATGGACATCCTTGTCTTGTTCCTGATCTTAGGGGGAAAGTTTTCAATTTTTCCCCATTGAGGATGATATTAGCTGTGGGTTTTTCATATATTCCCTCTATCATTTTAAGGAAGCTCCCTTGTATTCCTATCCTTTGAAGTGTTTTCAACAGGAGAGGATGTTGAATCTTGTCAAATGCTTTCTCTGCATCAATTGAGATGATCATGTGATTTTTTTGCTTTGATTTGTTGATATGGTGTATTACATTAATTGATTTTCTTATGTTGAACCATCCTTGCATACCTGGGATGAATCCTACTTGGTCATGATGTATAATTCTTTCAATGTGTTGCTGGATTTGATTTGCTAGAATTTTGTTGAGGATTTTTGCATCTATATTCATTAGAGAGATTGGTCTGTAGCTTTCTTTTTTTGTAATATCTTTGCCTGGTTTTGGTATGAGGGTGATGTTGGCTTCATAGAACGAATTAGGTAGCTTTCCCTCCACTTCGATTTTTTTGAAGAGTTTGAGGAGAGTTGGTACTAATTCTTTCTGGAATGTTTAATAGAATTCACATGTTAAGCCATCTGGTCCTGGATTTTTCTTTTTGGGAAGCTTTTGAATGACTGATTCAATTTCTTTACTTGTGATTGGTTTGTTGAGGTCATCTATTTCTTCTTGAGGCAAAGTTGGTTGTTCATGCCTTTCTAGAAACTTGTCCATTTCATCTAAATTGTTGTATTTATTAGCATAAAGTTGTTCATAGTATCCTGTAATTACCTCCTTTATTTCTGTGAGGTCAGTGGTTATGTCTCCTCTTCCATTTCCGATCTTATTTATTTGCGTCCTCTCTCTTCTTCTTTTTGTCAATCTTGCTAAGGGCCCATCAATCTTATTGATTTTCTCATAGAACCAACTTCTGGTCTTATTGATTTTCTCTATTGTTTTCATGTTTTCAATTTCATTTATTTCTGCTCTAATCTTTGTTATTTCTTTCCTTTTGCTTGCTTTGGGGGTTAGTTTGCTGTTCTTTCCCCAGTTCTTCCAAGTAGACAGTTAATTCCTGAATTTTTGCCTTTTCTTCTTTTCTGATATAGGCATTTAGGGCAATAAATTTCCCTCTTAGCACTGCCTTTGCTGCGTCCCATAGGTTTTGATATATTGTGTTTTCATTTTCATTCGCCTCGAGATATTTACTAATTTCTCTTGTAATTTCTTCCTTGACCCATTCGTTGTTTAAGAGTGTGTTGTTGAGCCTCCACATATTTGTGGATTTTCTGGCACTCTGCCTATTATTGATTTCCAACTTCATTCCTTTATGATCTGAGAAAGTGTTGTGTATGATTTCAATCTTTTTAAATTTGTTGAGACTTGCTTTGTGACCCAGCATATGGTCTATCTTTGAGAATGATCCATGAGCACTTGAGAAAAAGGTGTATCCTGTTGTTGTGGGGTGCAATGTCCTATAAATGTCTGTTAAGTCTAGCTCATTTATTGTAATATTCAAGTTCTCTGTTTCTTTATTGATCTTCTGTCTAGATGTTCTGTCCATTGATGAGAGTGGTGAATTGAAGTCTCCAACTATTATGGTATAGGTGTCTATTTCCCTTTTCAGTGATTGCAGTGTATTCCTCACGTATTTTGGGGCATTTTGATTCGGTGCATAAATATTTATGATTGTTATGTCTTCTTGTTCAATTGTTCCTTTTATTAGTAGATAGTATCCTTCTTTGTCTCTTTTAAGTGTTTTACATTTGAAGTCTAATTTGTTGGATATTAGTATAGCTACTCCTGCTCTTTTCTGGTTGTTATTTGCATGAAATATCTTTTCCCAACCTTTCACTTTCAACCTATGTTTATCTTTGGGTCTAAGATGTGTTTCCTGTAGACAGCATATAGAAGGATCCTGTTTTTCAATCCATTCTGCCAGTCTATGTCCTTTGATTGGGGAATTCAGTCCATTAACATTTAGTGTTATTACTGTTTGGGTAATACTTCCCTCTACCATTTTGCCTTTTGTATTATATATATCATATCTGATTTTCCTTCTTTCTACACTCTTCTCCACACCTCTCTCTTCTGTCTTTTTGTGTCTGACTCTAGTGCTCCCTTTAGTGTTTCTTGAAGAGCTGGTCTTTTGGTCACAAATTCTCTCAGTGACTTTTTGTCTGAGAATGTTTTAATTTCTCCCTCATTTTTGAAGGACAATTTTGCTGGATATAGAAGTCTTGGTTGGCAGTTTTTCTCTTTTAGTAATTTAAATATATCATCCCACTGTCTTCTAGCTTCCATGGTTTCTGTTGAGAAATCTACACATAGTCTTATTGGGTTTCCCTTGTTTGTGATGGATTGTTTTTCTCTTGCTGCTTTCAAGATCCTCTCTTTCTCTTTGACCTCTGACATTCTAACTAGTAAGTGTCTTGGAGAACGCCTATTTGGGTCTAATCTCTTTGGGGTGCGCTGCACTTCTTGGATCTGTAATTTAGGTCTTTCATAAGAGTTGGGAAATTTTCAGTGATAATTTCTTCCATTAGTTTTTCTCCTCCTTTTCCCTTCTCTTCTCCTTCTGGGACACCCACAACACGTATATTTGTGCGCTTCATATTATCATTCAATTCCCTGAGCCCTTGCTCAAAATTTTCCATTCTTTTCCCTATAGTTTCTGTTTCTTTTTGGATTTCAGATGTTCCGTTCTCCAGTTCACTAATTCTATCCTCTGTCTCTTTAAATCTACCATTGTAGGTTTCCATTGTTTTTTCATCTCTTCTACTGTGTTTTTCAATCCCATAAGTTCTGTGATTTGTTTTTTCAGACTTTCCATTTCTTCTTTTTGTTGATCCCATGCCTTCTTCATGTCCTCCCTCACTTTATCGATTTGGTTTTTGAAGAGGTTTTCCATTTCTGTTCGTATATTCAGAATTAGTTGTCTCAGCTCCTGTATCTCATTTGAGCTATTGGTTTGTTCCTTTGACTGGGCCATATCTTCAATTTTCCTGGTGTGATTTGTTATTTTTTGCTAGCATCTGGGCATTTAATCAGATTTCCCTGAGTGTGGGACCCAGCAGGTTGAAAGACTTTCCTGTGAAGTCTCTGGGCTCTGTTTTTCTTATCCTGCCCAGTATGTGGTGCTTGTCTGTCTGCGGGTCCCACCAGCAAAAGATGTTGTGGCTCCTTCAACTTTGGAAGACTCTCGCTGCTGGGTGTGTGGTGGAGACAGAGGAAAGCTTGTAGGTTGTTTTTAATGGCTTCAAATTGTGAAGTCCTGGGATCTGAATTCCTTGAGGGGGGATTCCACCCGAGTTGTGTTTCACCCCTCCTGCGTGGAAGGTTCAGGTGGTAGAGAGCCCTAGAAGCAGCCTGTTTCTGTGTTTGGGGCAGTTGTAACCTATGTAATCCCAGCGCTGAGCCCAGAGGCAACGAAGCCTCCGTAGAAACAGCCACAGAAGGCTCTGTTTCACCCCCTTTCCTCTTTTTCAGTTGGTCCAATCGGCGACTTCCGCCTTGATCAGTTTCGCCTGAGCTGAGGGCCTATTTTTAGTAGTCAGAAGTTGTTCCTTAATGCCACTATTGGTGTTAGGTTGGACTCAGTCTCTACTACTGTTGGAGACTCTTTCCTTTCCCTCCGGGAAGTCGCCTGTGGGGGAGGGTTGTCAGCTGCTGCGGCTTGGGGAACCACTGTTCCGATACTCCCAGCCAGCCCGGGAAGCCGCGTGTGTGGAGGGGGCTGCGGTCGCCGGCCTCCACGGCTTGGGGGACCGCTGTTCCGAGGCTACCAGCCAGCCTGGGAAGCCGCGCGTGGGGGAGGGTCATCGGCTGCCGCGGCTTGGGGAACCTGCTCCAAAGTTCCCAGCCGGCCCGGGAAGCCGCGTGTGGGAGGGCCGCCGCGGCTTGGGGAACCCGATCCCAAGCTCCCAGCTGGCCCGGGAAGGAGGGAGGGAGGGGCTCCGGCCGCCAGCCGCCTCGGCCCGGGGAAGCGCGCGCCTCTCGGGAACCTCACTGCAGCGGAGTCTTTTAGCCAGTCCAGCTGTTCCGGAATGGGGTACGCTGTGTGTCTGGTTTCTGTCGTGGCTCCGGGAGCTGTTCTGTACTGTTTCTAGTTCTTTAGTAGTTGTTCTGGAGGAGGAACTAAGACCCGCGTGCCTTACTAAGCTGCCATCTTCTCCGGAAGTCATGGATTTCTTTTTTATTAGTACTATTCACTTTATCTCCTCCGTTGGTATTTTAGCCATACTTCACTATATTATTTTTTAGGGTCATTTTGGGGATTGCAATATGCATCCTTAACTTAGCAAATTCTGCCTTGAATCAATATTATCATCTCATCTGTAATGTAAAAACCTTGAAACAATATACTTTCAAAATTATCCCTTCCTGACCATTCTGTTATTATAATTACACATTTTACTTTTTTTTTTTTTTTTTTTTTTTTTTTTTTTTAGAGAGGGAGGAAGGGAAGGAAAGACAGAGAGAAGGAAGGAAGGATGGAAGGAAGGAAGGAAGAAAGGGAAACATCTTTAAACATTTTCTTGTTTTATTGTATTTTGTTTGTTTGTTTGTTTTTTACATGGGCTGGGGCCGGGAATCGAACCGAGGTCCTCCGGCATGGCAGGCAAGCACTTTGCCCGCTGAGCCACCGCGGCCCGCCCTACACATTTTACTTTTTTTACATATGCTATAAAATCTGCAATACATTGCTATCATTTTTTCTTTCAATAGTCTATCTTTTTAGAGAAATTAAGAAATCAGAGGAGAAAGTAGTGTATATCTTACCCACATATTATTTCTGGCACACTTTATTCCTTCATATAATACATTGTTTCCATTTACCATAATTTCCCCCTTTCAGTCTGAAGAACTTGTAGTTAAGGTTTGCTAATGACAATTCTCTCCAATTTTTGTTTAAATCTAAAAGTGTATTTCATCCTAAATTTTTGAAGAGTATTTCTACTGGGTATAGCATATTAGGGTGACCTTCCCCCTTCCCCTTCAGCACAATGAAAAGATCATCCATTATCTTCCATCTTGCATTATTTCAAGAGGTGAAGTTACTGAAAATTCTTCTGTACATATGTGTCTCTGGCTGCTTTTATGTTGTTTCCCCCCATTTTGGTTTTCAGCAATTTAGATATGTTGTGCTTAGGGGTGTTTTTCTCTGTGTTATCCTGCTTCAGAATTTTGTGCATCTTGGCAGGTTGCTGTTTTCATAAAATTAGGAAAACTTTTGGCCATTATATCTACAGGGTTTTTGCGAGGTTTTTGGTCCTATTTTCTTTCTTTTCTTCTTATATGGCTCCAATAATATATAAGTTTAATGACACGATATTCTTCCACAAACAGCTGTGGCTGTATTTAGTTTTGGTCTTTTTTCTTTCTATGTTTCAGTTTGGAAGTTTCAATTAGTCTGTCTTCAATTCACTTTTTCCTTCTGAAGGTGCAATCTGCAGTTAATCTCATATGTGATTTTTTTCATTTCAGATATTGTATTTTTCTGCTCTAAAATTTCAATTCTTTAATATATTATTCATTTCTCTGCCAATATTCTCCATCTGTTTCCTTATTAGGACCACCTTTTCCTTGAAGTTCAACATATTTATAACAGCTGCTTAAAATCTTTGATAATTTCATCATTTGTGTCTATTTCTGAAGAAAGTTTTGTTTCTGGGTTATGGGTCACATTTCCTACTTTTTCATATGTCTGTCAATGTTTTATTATACTTTTTTAATATGCTGGTCATTGTGGATGTTACATTATTGAGAATCTGGAATATGCTCCTTTCCTTTAAAGAGCATTAAATTATGTCAGACAGGCAGTTTACTTACTGGCAATTCAGTGTGATACTGTCAAGGCTTGATTTTGTTTAGTTAAGGCAGATCTAGAGTAGTCCTTGTTTTAGGGCTAGAGAATCCTTATTACTAAGATATGGTTTTTCTGGGGTGCAGCAAGGTTTCTCCACTCTGGCTGATCAGAACTCCAATCTTTCCCAGAACTGTGCCACCTGCAGTTTTTTTTAAATCAGTTCACCACCTCCCAGGAGTTATTCTCTGACAAACTCCATGAAATCCTGTCCCACACATGAGCAGCTTAGTCCTTGTCCAAAGCCCCACAGAGATTGCCATGTGGAATTTCAGGCCTAATTTTTTATGCACTTTCCACTTCAACTGACTAAGAATAATATGTGTTCAATGTTTATTATATTCTAGAACTTTCCTGGTGGCTATTAACTATTAAATAGGCTAACTCAAGGAATCGCCACAACCATCCTTTGAAGTTGGTTCTATTATTACCATCCCTATTTTACAATGAATAAACTGAGTTTGGGAGGGATTGAGTAATTTTACACAGCCACAAAGTAGGAGATACCCAGCATACTTGGAAGTTCAAAGGTCAAATAAATGTTCTGGGATTGGAGATGAACATTGAAGGCTAGACAGGATTATGATTTCTACTATGAATGTAGAAAAAGGAAAGTAGTTTCAACACAAACATAAGAAAAGCCTCATATTTGGTAAAAGTCAGGATATTTTTTGCTACAGCTACTATTCCAATTTTCCTGAAGCATGTGATATAGGTAAGGGAATAAAAGAAATTAAATCTAGAAAGGTAGGAGAGATCCTGTAATGGAAAACCATAAGTATTACAGAATTCATTCTTAATTTATCCAGCACTGAGATGTTATTGAACATTTCAGAGAAGAGAGGAGTTTGAACCAATAATCTTTTCATTTTCCACCTTCACTTTCTAGTTGGAATTTAAAATTGTGCTCAACTTTTCATACATGTAGGGAAAAAGGGGGGAAAAATGAGATCTCTGTCTTAAACCATACACAGAAAATCAATTCCAGATCTATTGTGAAAGGATATAAATGCAAAAAATAGAGCTATGTTAGAAGTAAATGGACAATATATCTAAATTTTTGTGTCTACAGACACAAAAAGATTTTTAAAGGAAAAAATTGATAAATTTGACATTAGCAAATTCTCTAAAAGAGCACCACTTAGGAAACAAGTAAAACCTAGGAGAAAATATTTAAAATTCATACATAACAGTGAAGAATTTGTATTCAAAACAGGTTTTAACAAATAAATTCCTGTAAATGAATAGAAAAATGACAAACAACCCAACAGGAAAATGGACAAAGGATATGAACAGGAAGTTTACAGAAGGGCAAATATAGATGGCTAATGCATACACAAAAATTTGTTACTCTTCATTAGTAATCACAGAAATGCATATTAAAATAATGGTGATATACCATTTTCCCTCTATCAGATTGGAAAATGAAATTTTAAATCTATATGCATTGTGTGAGGTAGGATTTTAATTTAACTTTTCCTAATGGAAAGTAAATTTTTCCAACATTTTCCCAAATCATTTATTAAAGCACATCTTTTTCCCTATAATTCATAATGGCAACTTGATCATACAAGTTCCCATTTTTGTTGGGGTGCTAGGGTCTGTGTCTGGACTTCTGATTCTGCTCTGTTGATCTATGTGTCTACTCCTGCATCAGTAACACACTGCTTCAATTACTGCAGATTTATAGTAATTCTTAAAGCCAGTCTTTTCATTTTTATTCTAAGTACAATTGTCTCCATTATTTTCTGACTTTCACTTTTCCATATGAATTTTAAAATCAATATGTCAATTATCTTATTTCAAAACTTAAAAAAAAACTTACGGATTGCACTTTTTCTTCTTTTCCTCTCCATAGGCAAGGTTCTTACAGGCCTTGATGCATATTTCTAAAGAGTGGGTTTTGAAGCAATATCGAACAGCAAATTCAATTTCTCCAGTGACATTAGCATTGTCAAAATTGCCCATCTCTGTGCAGGTGCTGTTAATGCTAATTAAACTTCCCTAAAATCAAGAATGACAGATACAATAAATCACTTCATAGTTAAATGAACTACTTTTTTTTGGCAGCTCCAATTTCAAGATATCAAATAAAATAACATTAATCCAGAGCATCCTGACTCATTTTAAGTTAATAATGCACTAGTGTGTACTTTGCCAAACAAATTGCCACCTATTCTTCTTTATGGAGATGGGGAATCTTCAGGAGGCCCTGTCTTACCCAGATATTGTCTTTGCCTAGCAGTAAAGTTTACACAATCTCATTCTTTAACATGCATCACTTGTGATGAGTGGACTACCTCCTGCTCAGTTTTGCAAAGATAACTCTCAGGAGGGCATATAATATTCATGACAGGAATAGCCATGAGGAAAACAGCATAGTATGGTGGCTAAGTGCCCATAACTGGGAAACAAATGGCTCTGGATTCAGATGCTGAGTCTGCTACTTACTAGTTATGTCAATGTCCAAATGGAAAAAAATAATAATACTGATAACATAGGGTTATGGTGAGGAGCAAATGAAATAAAGTATAAAAGTGTGTAGTCAAAGGTGACTTTTTACAGTTATCTAAAATGAAAATAAAAACTACCACCATAGATTAGGGCATCCCAACTTAGATACGCAGATAAGTAGCACAGAATGCCTGCGCCTAAAGGACAAAATAAACTGCTTTCATTATTAAATTTGCTTAAATATTCACCACCATTTGCATAACCAATGTCAGTGCTAACTCAATAAAAATAGGAAAGCCTAACCGATTTCCATTTTTAATTCCCAACTAGTAGCTCCACACTACAAAACAACCCCCCCCCCCCAAAAAAAGAAACTAAGAGAAAGTCTGGGCAGGGAGTCAGGGCCAGTAGAGAGGTAAAAACAAACCAACAACTCAACTCATCAAAGGGAAGATAACCTAATTAACTAATTAACCTAATTAACCCAAGAACATAACCAGCTTCACTTCCACCAGTCAGAGGTAGGGTGGGCTCTGAAAAATGTCATCAGTCAACTCCCACACAACTGTTAGAATGGAAAGTAACCTTTTTTTTTTTTTTTTTTACATGGGCAGGCACCGGGAATCCAACCCGGGTCCTCGGGCATGGCAGGCGAGCATTCTTACCTGCTGAGCCACCGTGGCCTGCCCTGGAAAGCAACTTTTAAGTTTCATGTATTCAAAAAGGCACAGGATGGTAAGAGAGCATGAAGGAATGAGGCGCAAAAAGGTGCAGATAGGAGATAACGGTAGAGAGCTTGACAACAAGTGTGGGCTGTGCGGAAGAAGAACAGGTAGATGAATATGAGGTGCTAAAGATTCTGGTAACTAAAATTGCATTCATCATACGACTTCACTTCTGGCTATGTTAGACTAAATTGCAATAGATTAACTGTTGGGCCACGAACAATTAGAAAAATTGACCAAAACAAACAACAAACAAACACCACAGTGCTACTTACTGAGACAGCCAAGATGCAAAGACCCGTGCTCCTACAGAGAAGAGAAGCACACTAAGGTAAGGATGAGATTCTGGACTGCTTTTCCCTTTGAGGTACTGATAAATATGTAATCAGCACAGGGATGACAGACTGAGAACTCAAGTCAAAAGCAACAGCTAAGAGGCTCAGAAATTGAACAAAGTTTTGAAAAGCCTGAGAGAATTGGGAACAAAACTTAAAGCCTCGGGCTACAAAGGCCCTAAGAACTTGAGGCACTAAGACTCCAGATAAGAAGGTAGCATACTGTGAAATGACACCCGATGCTGCCTTCCCCCTCAAAGTTCTTGCTAAATTAGAGGCAGAAAAGCATTAAAGTGCTTTCAGATGTTTCTTAGTACCAAGGAGAAAGAACTTGGACATCAGGCCTACCACAGAGTAAGGGCTTAGTAATCACTCAGAATTTCAGCAGGGACCACCCCCCACATATACACAGACAATCCAAGAGCTTTCTTCTATGAGTAAGTGTCAACTGGAAATGGATTGATCCTTACAAAGACAGAAACCTGGTTCTGAATTAGTTTAATCCCTGACTGGATTAAGACTATTTGTTCCTACTCTAGCTGTTTGCTGGAAGTAAAAGTAAATACTTTCTGGAGGAAGATAGCATCTGTTTAAAGTTCACATTATCCCTACAGTTGTTCATACACAATGCCTAGCATTCAATAAAAAATTCCCAGGCATACCAGGACTAAAAGGTGATGAGTTTTCTCAGGACTGCGGCGTTTCTTAGGATGCCAGACTTGAAGTGCTAAAATCAGGAGCATCCCAGGCAAACCAGAATGGTTTGTTATCCTAAACCTAGGATCAAGAACAAGTAACCAAAACAGAGAAAAACACAATAAAAAGAGACCCACAGGTAATCTAGGTATGGATATTTTATGACATGAACTTTAAAATAACTGTGATTAATAAGGTCAAGAAAATATATGACAAGATGGGTTAAAAATGAATCAAAAAGGCAAAAAAAATAAGGTAAATGAAATTAAGAACACCACAAATTAATTTAAGAGAAGACAAGACATAGCTGAAGAGAAAGTTGGTGAACCAGAAAATAAGTGAGTAAAAAGTATCTAGAATGAGGCACAGGGGAAAGGATGAATGGAAAAGAGTGAAAAGAGAATAACAAAACATATAACACACATACACACAGAGAAATACAAAGAGAAAAAATGGACCGAAAGTGTATTTGAAGAGATAAGGGCTAAAAATTTTCCAAGATTGACAAGAGACTATATGCCTATGTAGGAAAAACATTTTCAAGAAATAAAACCACATATAAACACAACAAAAGAAAATCTTAAAATCAGTCAGAAAAACAGAAGACATGACCTTGAATGAAGAAAACAATAAGATTCTTCAGCTTATTTCTCAATAGAAATGAGAGAAGCCAGAAGACAATGAAATGACATCTTTAACATGATCAAATAAAACAGATATCCTAAGATTTTATAACCAAAGAAAACATCATTCAAAAATGAAGATGAAAATAAAAGTTTCAGACCAAGAAAATGTGAGATAATTTTTTGCTAGCAGAAGATCCTCACTAAAAGTAGTACCAAAGAGAGAGGTAAAATAACCCCAAGAGGAAGCATGGGGATACAGCAAAAAATGAAGAGAAATGAAAAGGCAAATATATGGATTAATATGAATCAACCAACAAGATAAATTACAATGTTAGCCCAAAAGACAAGAGTGCGCTAAATGGACTATAAGCATTCTAAGATCCTTGCATTGATCAGGAAATGGTAAAATACAAGTTAGGCTTTTTTAAACGAGATACCAGATACAATCTCTAGGGTTTCATAGTTAGCTATAAACACTATATAAAAAAGTAAGAAAACAATATATACCTACAAACTAAGGGGTAATATGGTATAATTAATAACACTTGATTAATACAAAAGGAGTCATGAAAGGGAGGGTGAAAAGAGGAATATAGAACGGAAAAAAATTAGAACACAAAGAGATAATAGAAAATAAATAAATAATATAGATTTAAACCCAATATATCAGTTACTACAATGAAAAGAGCACATATATTACAAAAATATGCAAGGATTATCAAACTAGACTTTTTTAAAGCCCAACTATATACTGCATAACTAAACTGCAAGTATACAGAAAGGTAGAAAGCAGAAGGATGGACAACACTACACAATGCAAACACCAACTAAAATAAAGCTATAGAACTCTAATAATATCTGACAAGATAGATTTTGCCTCAGGAGCCTTATTAAAGACAGGGAAATATTTCATTATGATAAAAGAGTCAATTAATTTGAATGAGATAGACCTTCTAAGTTAATAACATTCTCTCAATATAAATAAAAGAAAAATTTCATAGAAATAAAAGGAGAAATAGGTAAATCCATAAGGATTTTTAACAAATCATCCTAATGATCCTCACTAAAGATAAAGACAATTTTACAATTAAACTAAACCTGGCCTAATGGTTTATTAAACAGTGCTCTCAACAATTGCAGATTATAGACTTCGCTTCAAATGCATGTAGAATATTTACAAAAATTGGTCATAGGTAAGGGTATAAAGCAAGACAATTCTTTTATCACAGAGTCGCTGTGAGTATTAAACACAATAGTGTATGGAAAGCGCTCACAGAATCTAAGCCATAAGAAGTGCTTAGTGAACAATACCTACCATTATTATTCTTACTGTTATCATTATTACTAATATAAACACAATGGCACTTGAGTTCCGCAGCTCTGTGGGGTAGGCAAAGCTAATTGTGTAATTCCACTTATCATATGAGGAAACTAAATCCAGTGGGTTAAATGACTTAATTCACATTATATAGGGTCAGGATCAACCCTTCATCCTTCAAGTGTTCTGACTTCAATTCTATTCCTCCTTCCGGCACAAGGAAGCACAATACATCAGGCTATGCTGGTTTGAAATGATGTATGTACCCTAGAAAAGCCATGTTTAATCCTAATCCCATTTTGTAAAGGCAGCCATTTCTTCTAATCCCTATTCAGTATTATATGTTTGAAACTAATTGGATCATCTCCCTGGAGATGTGATTTAAACAAGAGTGGCTGTTAAACTGGATTAGATAGAGGCATGTCTCCACCCATTTGGGTGGGTTTGGATTAGTTTCTGGAGTCCTATAGAAGAGGAAACATTTTGGAGAATGAGAGATTCAGAGAGAGCAGAGCAGAACAACATAGCCATGAGAAGCAGAATCCACCAGTCAGCAGCCTTTGGAGATGAAGAAGGAAAATGCCTCCCGGGGAGCTTCATGAAACAGGAAGCCAGGAGGATAAGCTAGCAGATGATGCCGTGTTCACCATGTGTCCTTCCAGATGAGAGAAGAACCCTGACTGTGTTCACCAAGTGCCTTTCCAGATGAGAGAAAAACTCTGACTGTATTTTCCATGTGTCCTTCCACTTGAGAGAGAAACCCTGAACTTCATCAGCCTTCTTGAATCAAGGTATCTTTCCCTGGATGCCTGTGATTGAACAGTTCTATAGACTTGTTTTAATTGGGACATTTTCTCGGCCTTAGAACTGTAAACTAGCAACTCATTAAATTCCCCTTTTTAAAAGCCATTCCGTTTCTGGTATATTGCATTCTGACAGCTGGCAAACTAGAACACAGGCCATAATATGTACAAAGAGAGTTTTTATCAAAATGCTTCAAGGCCCCTTATTCATGTCATATTATTGACTGAAGATTTACCATGAGCCAGCAGTTAGCTGGGTGCTGGAGATACAATGAAGAGCAGAAACATGCATAGTCCCCACTCTCATGGAGGTTATTATCCAATGGGGGAGATGGTTAATGTTAAACAAGAGGTGTGGTCAGAAAAGTAGGGACAAAAATAAGGATAATGTTGTGTCAAGAAACTGGGGGGAAGAGAGTGGTTTATGAAGGAAGAAGAAGCAGTCAATAGCACTGGATACTACAGAAGGGTCAGTCAAAATGAAGCCTGCAAATATGCATGGGGTTCAGTGACATGAAGCAGACACAGGTTCTTTTGGAGGTGAAGGAGCTGACATGTGAGTGGGATGTGAAAACATGGACACACCAAGGGCAGATAATTCTGAAAAGTTTGGTGGGGGAAGGAAGAAAAAAGCTGTAGCTGAAGGGAAGTGGGAGATTGCATGAGTGTTTGGTTTCCATTTGTTTTGAATTGTTTTATTGAGAGACTTGAATGTGTTTAAAGGCCAACGGAAAGGACCCAGGTGAGATGGAGAGATTGAATACATAAGAGAGAAGAAGAAGTAATAGAATTAGGCACAGGGAAGGCAGGAGAAGATGGGCTCCACAGTGGATCTGGAGATTGGCTGCTTCTATTGTGGCCAAGGAAAGGAGAATAGGTCGGGTGCAGACATGGGTAGATTAATTTTTTTGCATCAGGAAGATGAGGGAATTCTGAGCTCATTATTTCTATTTTCTTTGTAAAGTAGGGAAGGAGGTTTATTTGTTGAGAGTGAGGAGGAAGGGGGTAAGTAGTGGATAGAGTTTGAAAAGAGTCTTAGAAAGAGCTGAGAAGGTGTGAAATGGTTGCGGCAAGTAGAAAGCTGAGTTGAGCACATTAACATTAGGACTCCTGGACAGTGTTAGGTTCATTTGGAGTTGCTGGCTATGAACGTACTGGGGATTCGATCTGTCCTATTGTCTACCTTGTTGTATGGGTGCACGGCTGTTCAGGTGCAGGTATGCAGGTATACATCTGGGCCCAGGTGCACATCTGGGCTCATCAGGTTGCTGCCAATCCTGAACTGGATCCCAGAGTTACACAGCATCTAGGAAGCATTAAACATACTCATCCTCCATTTTATAAGGAGATAAAAGGAGATCAAGGCAGGTTGAGAAAAACCCACAAGGCAAATCTGATTGACAGCAAATCGGAAGTCAAGCTGGAAATGAACCTTGGCCTCCTGGTTTATTGTACCATCAACTTCGGGTAGTGTTGCTGCACAGTTCAAAAGCTGTGTCCTCTCAGCTGGGGAAAGTACACCTGCAGGCGATGTGAGAAGAGCCAGGGCAGACTCGCTAGTCACCTGCAGCCTTCTGAGGTCCCTTAGGGTCCTACCACCGTCATCCTAGACGAGGTTCTGGTTTTGCTTTCCCTCTCATTGGAACACAGCAGTTGCAACCTGTAAGCAGCCAAATGGGTCAACCGAAAGGTCCCTGCTAAGAGGACTTTTATAAGAACAATTGGCACTGCCTGGGTTTGAAAGAAAAGTAACGCTGAGCAGCAGCAAAGGAGAACCACCCAAGACAGGCAGAAAGCATTCTTACCTTGCCTTTCTCTGAAGGTCAAAAATTTATCAAATGTAACTTTCAAGAAGCAAGCAAGCCCCTATGCCTTTTTATTATGCAGAAGGTTCTGAGTCAGCTGAAACCAAACCAAAGCAATACAAAAAAAGTAAAATCCAGAAACACACTCAGAGCCTTACTGATAGTGGCTACGGCAGTGTGTAATGCACCAAACAGCCTTTCACACTCAGTCACTGCATGGCCTTGAGTCATTCAGGTATCTTCTGTTGCCTCAGTTGCCTTGTCTGTAAAACAGGAACCTATCTCATAGGGTGATTATGAGGCCCAAGGAGATAAACATGAAAAGATTTAGAACTCTGTCTGCATGGAACGCACGGGGCTTATCAAACTTTTGGAACTGCCACACAGGGTGGCTGCTCCTTGCAAGTTGAGCAGATCATTTTCAGTGTTTTTCTTCTCTTTTTTTTTTTTACTGTGAAATGTATAACATATATATAAGAGAGCAGTATACTGTATATGTATGGTTAAAACAATAATTTAACATTAACATCCATGCACCTACTACTCAGCCAAAGAAAAATAATACAACTGGGAACTCAGATGGTCCCTGGGACTTATCTCTGATTGAATCCCCTCATTTCTGTCCCTCAGTCCACACTGTTCGGAATTTTTCTCTAAATCATTATTGCTTGTCCTTATGACTTTATTACATATGTATATACTCTACCCCCCCCCCCAATAAATATATATATTGGTCAGTCTTGCCTGGTTTTCAAAGAGAATCCTATCATACAGGATTAACATTTTGATATAATCTTTTGCGGTCTTTTTCAAGGTCTATAGTATAAGTATTCTGTATTTATAAACATGACCTACCATAATATTAATTTGTAACCTTATGTCTTTCATTTGTTGACATATATTCTCCATGATATTAATATTCTTCAACAGCATCATCTTTAATAGCTGCAAAGTTTCCCTCTGAGTAAGTGGACCATAATTTATTTAACCATTGACCTACTGGTGGGCCTTTTGGTTGTTTCCAATTCTTCAAAATTAAACTCTCATAAACAGTGCTGTCCCAGACATCCAAGGATGCACAGATCTGGCAACAGTCATGGTCACTTTTAAAGAATGTTTCCTGTAACTGAAATGCCAGGCTAAAGAGAACATGCATTTTTAAAGGTTTTGGTTTGTAGTCCTATTATTACCCTCCACAAAAGCTGTAACAATCGATGTTCACTCAGTAGTTTACGGGAACGCCTGCTTCTCCTTATTCCTTGCCAACACTAAGGAATAAAAATTTTTAAATTTGCTCAAACAAAATAGCAATTTGTTTCAATTTTGTACTCATTTGACTACTTGGGAGGCTGACATATTCCCACTTATTGCCCATTTGTAATCCTACTCTTGTAATAAGTGGAAATTTAATAAGTCTTTCCTAGCTTCAAGTCCCTGTTTCTCAGGGAATATAAATATCTCTCAGAAGGACAGGCAACATCTTTGAGCAAGAAGCAATAACCAGTCATTTGCTTTGTGGGAATTCCATTTCCTCAAACACACAAACATGGCTTTGCTCCAAAGGAACAGGTTTCAATTAAAGGCAAAATAATTCAGTATAATAATTACAGGTTTTTAAGGGTATAAATTAGCGAAAAATTTAGAAGAAAGGATGGGAATGGAGAGTTCTGTTGAATTTACACTTTGACTTAGAGTAAATATGCTAAGAAACAAAAAGACTAAGTAAGCATGAATGCACTTAACCCATATCTTCTTAATCCAACATCATTTGACCCTAACTCTTAAAAGTTTTCTAGGTTGGATTGGGCCCAGGGGAGGAAAGCTGAACCAGGGTGGTAACCTACTTGGGTCTGTCAGGAAAACCACTCAATTTAAGACCTCAACAAACCATATAGGACAGTTCAAAACCCTGGTCTCTGACTCACAGCTCCCAGGGGTGAATCAGGGTTCTGCCAGTTACTGTACAACCTTAGCGAGTCACATAACCCCTGTAAAACTCAGCAAAAAGCGATTAATATCTATCACAACGCTGCCATGAGAATAACTGAGAGGTGAAGCACCTAACAAAACAGTTAGCACAGAGGTCTTCAATAAACTAGCTTTAACACTGTTTAATTCTATCATTCAACACATATTTGTGGAGTGCCATTTTAGTGACAGGCCCTGCTCTAGACACTTGAGAATTACATTCCAGCGGGGAGGTGGGAATAGAGGATAAACAACAGATCCCACGTAGAGAGTGCATAGCAGGTGTTAAGAGTATGGAGAAGCACAAGCGGAGAAAAAAGAGATGGAGTACAAAACAGGGTCTTGTGCTGGTTGGAAGCTGTCATGTACCCCAGAAGAGGCCATGTTTTTTTAATCCAGTCCTGTGGGAACAGACCTTTTGTAGGTGGGAACATTTGGTTAGGTTATTTCAATTTGAGACGTGACCCACCTCACTCAAGGTGGAGTCCTTTATGACAGGATAAAGGACAGAAAAAGCCAAGAGAGTTGAGAGAGATAAGCCCACATGCCTTCCCATGTGACAGAGGTGTCCCAGATGCCAGCAGACTGTCTTCAAAGTCCAGTTATCTGGTTGATGCCTTGAGTTGGACATCTTCATCGTCAAAGAGCTATTATTTGTAAGCTAATAAATCCCCACTGTCAAAGCCAACCCATTTCTGGTATACTGCATTCCAGCAGCTTGAGCAAACCCAGCCAGGCTGGGAGGGTGGATCTCCCTGAGAAGAGGATGTTTGAGCAAAGACTTGAAGAGCAGAAGGGAGTAAACCACAGTGCTGTCTGGGAGCCACATTCCAGAGTCAGAAAACAAGACACAGAAACCCCCTGAGGCAGGAGTGTGTCTGACAGGTTAAAGGAACAGCCAGCAGCCAGCGTGGCTGAGTGGATTGAGCCTGGTGGACTGTGGTAGCGGATGAGGTAAGAACAGGGTTTGGCGTAGGGGACAGACCATGTAGGACCTGGGGGCCATCATAAGGTAGATCCTATGCCATATAGCTGGCTCTGTCAAAGTCATGATCCTGTCCCATAAAGGAGCTTAGGTGGAGCCTAGTGGAGCCCTGGGAAATCAGCCTCTTGAGTTCCCTCTGCAGGGTTAGTTCCACCCTCCCAGACCATGACAAAGGTGCATGTTGACCGGATTCCTTGGAGTCCTGTCTTCACCTGTGGTTAGGGCAGACCTTCAGATGAGTCTTGGAAGCCACTCCTGTGCTCCCACTGTCTCAAACTCATCACAGGGTTCAGAAGAGAATGTTCAACCCTAGAAGAGAATGTTCCAGACCCGCCCTTGCCTACCTTGTCCTCAGAGAAGTGTTACCTCTAATGCTTCCATCTTTCTGAACATTCTCAAATATAAACAACTAGTCATTAAGAAAATGGTAAAGCCTTCTTCCCCAAGCTCTGAGGAGCTCTGGTAGGGCCATTCCAAACTTCTCATGACCCTAGTCTCCTGGAAGACAGGGGCATCCCAGAAGCAGAGGGTTGAGGCCTCAGCAGTGGGAACTGCTGGCCCCCACTCTGCTACGGCCTGGGGGTGGCTGCACTCAGCCTTCTGGCCTCCAAGGTAATGGTGCCTACCTCAGCAGGGCCTGGGGGCCTCTGTGTCAGGACATTTGAGAACGGCTTTTGCATTTGACAGCCGAACCCTAGTCCTTAACCAATGTGTTTAAGAACTTGATGAAAAAATGAACTTTCTTCCTAGGAGAGTGTACACAGGCCTATTCACACAACATTTCAGACATTTTGCAGATATCCAAGGAAAAGACCTCTTATTTCAGGTGCTATCTAATGTACAGTAAAGGTATTTAGGGTCAGAGCTGTCCACCAGAAATATAATATGAGCCAAATATGTCATTTAAGTTGTTCTAGTGGCCACATTGAAAATAAGAAACAGGTGAAATTTATTTTAATGGTATATCTTATTGAAGCAATATATCCAAAATATTATCATTTCAAATAAAAAAATAAAAATAAATACAAATATCATTTTAGCATGTATCAATATAAAAATGATTCATGAGATATTATTTTACATTTTTGTTTTCATACTAAGTCTTCAAAATCCAGTGTGTATTTTACTTTACACTCACAGAAAAATATCATTTGGGATTAGTCATATTTCAAGTGCTCAACAGTCACGTTTGGCAAATAGCTACTATGCTGGTCTGCAGAGACCTAGATTATTAAAGAATTCTTAACAAGTTGCATACTTTACTCAAGGTTTGAAATTGCCAGCGCCCCACCAGTGTTTCTCAAACTTGAATGGATACAGGGATATCCTGGCACTCTGGTTAAATTGCAGATTCTGGCTCTCTCGATCTGGGGTGGGACCCAAGAGTCTTATTTCTGACAAGCTCCCAGGGATGCCAGTGCTGCTGGACCTCAGATTTTGAGTAGCAAGGATGTGAGCGGTGGTTTTAATGGGGGTAAAACTACACACAGGAGGCCAGTGAGGGGGTGGGTAGGTACTACTAGCATTTAGTGGGTGGAAGTCAAGGATGTTAGCTTTCTTTCAATGCATGGCTCTTACCTACTTCTGCCATGACTTTTGAATGCTTTACTGTACACACATGTAGGTAGAGGGAATACTTGATAATTATCTGAGCCTGACATTATATTAGTGAAACACAACCAACCTAAGACACAGAGATACACTCCTTGCCACCAGAGATGCAGAAATTTCAACTTAAGAAGTTGGTGTCTTTAGTGTGGGTCCTTACCCATCGTATTACATCACTTCTGCAGGATCTGAAGGAATCTGCACATTTATTTTCTTCTCAAAGAAATCCAGTGAAATAAAAATAACAAGTCTGATATCCACTTCCCTGATGAGGACTTAGAAGTTTGGAGAGGTTTTATTATAGGCCTGAGGCCATATAATAAGTTAAAGAGCTTGATTATAATTGAAACCTCACGACCTGTCATCCAATTTTCCATCTACATATTATACATCACAATTCTGGGCATAAAGTAATCAAACAATGAATATTTTTGAACAAGCAAATGAATGAAAATGCCTGCCTATAAGCAGAGACTGCATTTAAAACATCACAAAGCAATCTTGAAAAGGAAGAGCAAAATTGGAGGACTGATATTATTTGACTTCAAGACTTACTAAAAAGCTACAGTAATCATGTCATGCCAATTAAGTGGTTTTAGCATAAGGGTAGACAAATAGATCATTGGAACAAAATAGAAAGCAAGGAAAAGACCCATGCTTACATGGTCTTTTGATTTTTAACAAAGGCACCAAAGTCAATGGGGAAATGAAAGGCTTTTTAAAAAGGGTACTAGAATAGCTGGGTATTCAGTGGAAGGAATGAACTTCAACCTCTACCTTACACCCCACACAGAAATTAATTTGAACCAGATCACAGACCTAAATATAAAAGTTGAAATTTTATAAAGCTTCTGGAAGAAAATACAGGTGAATGTTCTCATGACTTATGGGAAGGAAAAGATTTTTTAGATAAGACACAGAAATAAGCATAAGAGAAAAATTCCATAAAATAGACATCTTCAAAATTAAAAACTACTCATTGACACCATTATTTTATTTTAATTACTCTCTATATGTCTGAAAATATTCACAATAAAATGTAAAAAAAAAAAAACAATAACTACCAAAGTATAGCATGTTTTTTCCCTAGCTCCCAACCCAAGTAAAATATTACCTCCAAGTTCCATTGTCATGCTTCAGGTTAGCTCCTACACTTTGCCTGCCAATCCAATTTGGTGTCATAATAACAACCATAGATCCTATGTCAAGAGTATTCAGAGAAAACTTACATGTCTTGAGCCACCAGAGAATAAAGTATTGGACATTGGGTTGGATGAGCTATCCTCTCGTTTCAAGATAGGGAGAGTGGAGCATTTGGGATCCTCTTGATTTAGAGGTTTCCGAATATCTGGCGTGCTGGCCTTCTGGAAAAGGAAAAAGAACATTGATATCATAGCTTATGTCTCAGTTTGGTATTCAAATATGGTGACTTCAACAAGCACAGCCTGCATCTATTGCCTTATGTTACTAACATGTCAATTTCCACTTGCTGAGTGTCGAGGCTTAGAGTGACATACGCCAGAAATACATGTTCTTAGACTTAATCCATTCCTGTGGGTGTGAACCCATTTTATTGAGGTTATTTCAGTTAAGGTATGGCCCAACCCAGTCCTATCACTGGAGTCTTTGCATACATATATAAATGAAATGAAATTCAGACATACAGAGAGAGAAAGCCACAGAGGGAGGAACCAGAAGCTGAAGGTCAGTGGAACTGGAAATGAACAGAGATGCCAGGAGAGGCTGCCATATGCATTGCCATGTGATAGAGGAGTGAAGAAAAAAGGTTTGTCAGCAGCCAGCCCCAGAGTGCCAGTCTTTGTGAAGAAAGTACCGCCTGGATTTGGACTTCTCCTATCCTCAAAACCATGAGCCAACAAATTCCCAACATTTAAGTCAATCTGTTGCATGGTATGTGCTTGACAGGCAAAAAAATTAAAACACTGAATAAGAGGTGACGCAAGTTGGGTTTGGGTAAATGGACACACACACACATCTGTAGGACCCGGATAAAGCTTTGGGATGTCCATCGGTGATAGGCGAGTTAGTTAGGGATTAGTAAAAATCTTAAAGAAGATGAAGCCCAAATTGTGGGCTTAATATTGATCCAGGGATCTAATCACACAAAATACAATATTCAGCCTGACAGTTTTAATGCTAATATGCTCATGGTAGCCACTAACCACTTGCGGCTATTTAAATTTAAATTCATTAAAATCAAGTAAAAGTTAAAAATTCAACTGCTCAGTTGCACTAGCCACATCTCAATAGCCAGTGGCTATTGAATTGAGACAGAGTACACAGAGAACATTTCCATCACTGCAGAACGTCCTACTGGGCAGTGCTAGGATAGAGCAGTAACCACAACGGGCAAGGTGGGGAAGCTTTTCTGAATGATGCAAAGTTTCCAATTTGAGACTTTTCGGTCTGATGCTGGGTTGGAAGTAGAACTCAGGAAATAGGACAACTGCACGATACCCATAAATTTTAGGAATAAAATACCAAGTAAGACTATTAATGAGAGAAGTGATTACATCCAAACTCCAGAAGGTCAACTCAATTTCAACAGACATTTGTTAAGCAACATTATTTTCTAGTCACTGCTCTGTCTTGTGAAGAGGGAGAGTAGGAAGAGGGATAGGGAGGAAAGGGAAAAGAAAAAGAAGGTGAAGGTACAATGTCTACTCATTCTCCAAGAGCTCCCTAGCTAGTAAGTGAAATAAACACATGGTAAAATAAAGGAACTAGCCAAGTACAGTAGGGGAAATCGGAGATGGAGAATGGGGGCATCTGGGATAGTCTTCAATGGGAACTGTGTTGAGTGGGGTGTTGAAGGGTGTCTAAGAAAGGACAGAGAGGTAGAGCAGTTGTTAAGAGTCTTGACCACCCCAAGACAGTCAAGTACAGGACATGTGCACACACCAGCTTAAAAGCAGTGCAAGTGAAGAGAGTCAAGAGGCCAGGCCAGAGACCTGGGCACAGAAGTTGTAAGCATGCAGGTGATGCATGAGATTGTCCGAGAAAATGGGACTGGGAACAGCAGGGGAGACGAGGCAAGCGAGGTAAGGAGATGGAGAGCTGGAAGAGCCAGAAACAGGGAGGAGATTTCAAGAATGAAGTATGTTCAAAAGGGAGAGAAAAGTGTGAGAAAAAAGCAAGTATGAGAAAAACCTCACCTGAAATTAAATAAATGTAATTTTTAAAAAATTGGTGAATACATATATTTTAAAGTATGAAGTTTAGTGCTGGCAGGGAGTGCTGGAAAATGGGTTCACGCCTTCCCTGCTAGGTGTCGTGTAAACTGAGTCAACCTCTGAGGAGGGCAATTGGCAGCATGAGTGATAAGCTCTACAAAGTAACTATTAAAAGTGACAATAGATTGCTGACATGGAATGAGAAAATCATAATGCTAGATCTTTAAAAATCAAGTAACAAATGTGTATGCAACGCATGCCACCAATGCGTTTATATGTGTTGCATATGGCTGTCACAGGGGTTGACATCATGCAGATGTTTTCTTCTTGTCTGTTTTCAAAGTTTTCAGTAGTGAGTAGACATAGGTTTTATTATACGAAAAAACACTAAAAGCTTTTTTTTTTTAATTATAGAATAGAACGGAAGTGTTGTCAACTGTGTCAAATGTGACAAACAGATTGAGGAGGACAACTGAAAATCGCCCACTTCATTTATCAATCAGCAACTCCTTGGGGGCCTCCAGGAGTTGAGTCTCACCGAGCAGTAAGGGGGAAAGGCAGACAGTAAAGAAATCAGAAACAAAGAGGTGGGTGTGGGAAAGGAGCAGACAACGTTTTCAAGAACTTTGTAAAGAGAAGAAAATGGAAAGGCAGTCAGACGCAGACCCCTTCAAAAGACGTTGCTTTATTTTTTAGGGTGAGGAAGAGTGGGGCATATTTTTAGATTGAGGAGAAATGATCAGAGAGGGAAAGTTCAGAGTTACAAGTTGATGGAATAAGGTCACTGAAGAAAGCAAAGAGGAAGAGACCCGAAAGACAGGTGGAGAGATCCACCTTGGAAATGTCTGTCCATTTTTGAGAGGAAAAAGATGGATAACAATGCAGATAAATACAAAGTAGGAGGAAGATGCTGGAGGGTTCTCCTTCCGTGAGGGCTCAATCAAATGATTGAGGAAGGTCCAGGGAGTGGAGCCTTGGAGAACGTGAAAGTTTTGGAACAGTCCTGCGAGAAAACTGATGTCATATGGGCATAAAAGAATAAAATTGGGGCTAAATATTAATATAAAGCTTTGACTTTCCTAGATTTTCAATACATAACCATTTAATTCAGTCTCCTTTAAGGCAACATATTCTCAGTCACAAAAAAAATTGATGGCAAAGTTCTTTCAAATAGAGATTATTTGAAATTAACGGCATGTTAAATTCACAGCTAGAGACGATTATGCTTTTAAATATGTTAGGACGCTGAAAAACCTTTGATGACGCTTAAATGAAAATATAAATAGTTCAGAATTATTAGAAACATAATAAAGAACATGCCTATCTTGACCAAGAATTCAACTTGAAATTTTATGTGTTCAACTCTCTCACAGTAGATTTTGAAGGACTTGGAGGAATTTGTCAAGTTTGATGCCCTCAATAGCATCGAGTTCCAAAAGGCAACTTAGCGTGACTACGACAGGTGGCTTTTTTTTTTTGCAACAATTTTCAGCGTATTTTTATAGATATCTGGTAGTTGGCCAGAATTATTGCCCCGAAAGAGGTCTACTCTACGAACTTATTATATTTAATATTATACCATGAAAGATCAATAAATATTAGGTTGATTTGATCACATTTTTGAATGCCTGGAAGCAAGTAACAGCTGTGTTTGGGAATTTTGCTGATTTTACCTAAGAATGTAGGGAAATAAGAGAAGAAAGAGCAACTGCTGCCACTCAGAGGCTCCAGCTCAGGATCACTTATAACATCGTCACTGACTCAGGTATCAGAAAAACACTCAGAGTTGGCCTGGCCAATAGGATGTGTGTGATGATCCATCCCAGTTGAAAAGGAGACCACCTCTCCTAGGACCTTTAAATCTGAGGATGAAGGGATTTACAGACAAAGCTGCAGCCTCTCCTCTCCTCCCATTGCTCAGCCTTTGGGGCGGCATGAGCAGGTAGGGGAAAGAGAAGTTGTACAGGAAAACCGTGCCCTGTGGTTGATCAGGTAGTTTCTTTAGCTTTCAGGTACCCAAGGGGGAGAAGTTCACACCATACAAAGGCTTATAATGAAATAAACTCTTCTTCGTCCACCTATGCCCTCGGTCCCCCTCCTCAGAAATAGCCACTCGTAACAGCTTTTTATGTTTCCTTCCTAAAAAGGGTTAGGCATAGGTGCAAAGTTATGGCCAATGCATATCAACTACACACCAACGTGTGCAATAAAATCCCACTGGAATACACAGGAAGTCACACAAGGAAAGTGACAAGAATTCACTTCTTAAAGATTCCTGGCCCAGACTGCTCAAAGGAGGGTCCTTCCCAGGCATATTTCAGAACAGGCAGCCTGAACCCAATGGCCAGAAGAGGGATGTGGAAAAGTTGCAGAGCAGCCTTCTCATTTCTCTATGGTACTCGAGGAAAAGTATCTACTATTTCTTTGCCTCAATTTAGTCCCCTTGTAGAGTGGCATCTGTATCCTCTACTTCCCAAGGGTACTGCATCGTGTAGTTGATGTTGACGGGATACTCCAAAATATTCCAATGAAAGTGTGAGTGCAATTTTTGTAAGGTCACCAGCTATGGTAGTCTGACAAGTGTTCAACTTAAAGAGGTACTCTTTATATTTAACCCAATAATTATTTAGTCTTTATAGACATGCCAGGATTGCTGGAACTTTATAAACATTTTACTAAAGTGTGCCTTAAAACAGCCACATCCTCAATGAATACGGGGAGAGAGAATTCCTGCAGAGAGGTAAGGCACTGTCCTGCCAAGAGTATGGCAGTGAATTGGGTGTGTTTGCATAGATTTAGGGAGGCTGCATGGGTAAAGGAGGTGATCCCTTGCTTCTATCCCTCAACTCCCTGAGCCATCAAACTTGGCAGTCACCTGACAGGCTCTACTCCAAGTGTGTATGGAGTAGAGGAAGGTTAAGTGTCAAGGATCATATGTTACATAACCATTAGAATGCCCCAAATTGCCTTTGGATATTTAGAATGCCCCACTACACAGCACATCACGTCAGAGATGGCGAACATGATAGTTAGCATTTACCCTGCCACCTAGACCCATTTCTCTTTCTCTCTTGGAATGCCCTGGTGCTGACTCCTCTACAGCAGAAGCCATGGGCATGGTCTTTGGAGCAGGCTGTGTTTCCTGCCTTCATCACTTCCAACCACGTTCTCCCCTTTAGTCATCTCTTTGCCCCAGTGTCTCATCTTTAATAGGGACAGTGATAGTGCAAATCTCACAGTGTTGTTTAAAGAGTGGCTTCCTCCAATTCAGGGAAGGAAGACAATTATTCAAGTTATTCAGAACTCCCTTCCAGAGCCCCTTTTCTTCAGCGACCTCCATCTGTCTTCCTAATTTGAGGGCATATAACAAAGAGGCTAAGAGTTTAGAACTTAGAATCATGCAAATCTAGGTGCCAATCCTGGCTCTCTCATTTACAAGCTCTGCCATATTAGACAAGTTGATTAGCCTTTCACTAAAAACCCAGATCCTCGATCTTTATAATTGGGGCAACAATATCTGTTCTCAGTATTTTTGTAAGAATGCAATGGGATGAAGTATGTAAAGAAATGCTCTCATCAAGCCCAGAATACAGAAAATGTCTCATAAATGGACGACAACCTTCTACTGAATCTGCTTCCCTTTAGGGGAGCAGGAGTCCAGGGACGGCAGTTAGGATGGTGCTGACATGGCCTCTGGAAAGTTAGTGTGGACTAACGTTTGTTTGCACTTACAAGTTTCAAAGACTTTTCAGACACATTGTAAATTCTCTAGATACCTCGCTGCTAAAAGTGTGGCCCAAGGACAAGCAGGGTCAGCACTACCTGCTCACCCAGGAGTATATTAGGGATGCATCCGAAATTCTGCATCTCCTGCCACGCCCCAGATCTACGGATTCAGAATGTGTATTGTAACAGGATTTCCAAGTGACTCTTGGGCCTATTAAAGTTTGGGCATATTGCCGCTCCAGAGTTTAGGATCCAAATTAAGATCCTTTAGGTTCAAATCCCAGCCCACTATTACCTAGATGTATAATTTTGAGCATGTTACAATCTCTGTAAACTTCAGTTACCCTACTGATAAAGGGGGATGACAAAATTGTTGTCAGGATACTATGAGAACCTCCATGTAAAGCTTTTATCATAGAGTCCTGCACATAATAATAAATGCTAACAGTTTAGATGATATGTATAGATAGTTTCAGTAGCAAGAGATAATATATTATCTCCTTGCATCTAAAAACATTGTGAGCTGGTCAGAGCAGGTATTATCATTTTACAGAGTTGCACACTGAGGCTCGGAGCATTCAGGTGATAAGGCAAAGGTGACCAGGGTGGCAAATGGAGGCAGGATTTGTAATCTAGAGAGTTTGTGTGGACCTTCCAGCAGGGCAGTGATGCTAACTAACCTCACACCTCGCCTGAACAACAGGCTGTCTGGGAAAGTTTTGAATGCACAGCTACAGAGAAGGAGGCCTGTGACACCATTTAGCCAGTCCTCTCAAGCCTGTGACCACCCTGGTGGGGGTGCCCATTACAGCCCAGCTACAAGCTCAGCTAGAACCCAGATGGTCTCATGTTCTTATGCTAAAACCGGTTTTTCCTTGCACCCCAGCACACCTGCTTCGGGATTCATTAATCCTGGTGAAAAGCCAGAGTCATTATTTCCCTACAAGACTTTATTAGGGGAGCCCTCTCTTGTCATTTAGGTATTTGGAGAAAGCATCTCCCTCATGATCTTACATGATTATGTAGTGCCTCTTTTTTCAATAATTTCAATCAAAGACAAAGATCGTAACCAAAGATTGCTGGTCTCAAATGGAAGTAGGAGAGCCTCTGGACCGTCGGTGAGGTTATTCACAGAACTTGGGAATGAGCCCTTCTGTCTTTGCAGAAGACACCAAGAAGTCCCAAGGACTCACATTTCCATCCAAGCCTTTCCCTGTCTGAACCATTCTCCAAATATGACCTTGAATTTTGACCTTCATTGAGTCAAGCTTCCCTCTGAAGGGGGGCTTATAATGATTTTTTGTTTCCCAAGGGCTTACTATTTGGCTGTAAAATAAAAGGAAATATTAATCAAGAGAGAGAACAAGCTGGGAAGCCTTGACAGGAAAGCAGGACCGCGGCTGCATGGAGGCCTGGGGTGGGGGGCGGGATACCCTGGTGGTGATGTTGATGGCAGTGTCAGATCGGCTCCTCCGCTCCGTCCGACCCGCACACTGCCCGGGACCCGTGGCTGGGAGGTGTTTGGCAGAAGTCATGTCATTCTGGGACTTGGAGAGTTCTAAAAAACAAACACAAGGAGATGACAGGTGGGGATGCACAGCTTTGCCAAGACTCTGGGTCACCATCCTTAAGGTCTCCCTACAACCCAAACAAGGGTGATCCCAATTCCAGGAGGAAAAAGTGGAGAGAGGGGCAGAGGTAACCTCTCCTAGGTGGGTGGTGCAGAGGTGGTGAGAGGAAGAGTCAGCAGGTACTGTGCGCTGGTGACTTTTGGGGTGCCTTTATGGGTGGCCCTGTAGGCAGGGTGACCCAAGTTACTCAGTACCGCCTGCTCACGCCGTACACGTGTATAGTTATCCAAACAAGAGAAAGCAGCCTACCAAGTAAGCAGGCTTCTCTGGAGTTGCTCACAGAGATTTGTTTTTAAACTTTTTTTATTGTATAATGTAATATATATACAAAGCAAAGAAAGAAAAAATCAATAGTTTTCAAAGCACCCTTCAACAAGTTGCAACAGGACAGATCCTAGAGCTTAACAGAGCTTTTACACCCAAATACCATTTCTCCTGAATCCTTGAAAAAAAGCACAAGGAAGCTTCTGAGCATCTTTATAACCACATTTAACCTGCAAATCCAGAAAAGACGACTTGACAAAAAACATTTTTGTTGTTTATTTTTGCACTATAATCATGGTCTAAAGATGAATGAAGTGAGAAAGGAGGAAGGCACACCCAGAAAATGACAGGACACCCCCAAAAGTGAACTCTCCCTCCAGAAATGACTTTCTTTTTCCCCAGGAGACCCTTGTTTCTATCAAACGCAAACCTTAAGAAACTAGTCCAGAAGCAATGCTGTCCAATAGAGATACACTGTGAGCCATGGAAGTAATTTAACATTTTAATTAACATTAAAAAAGTGAAATGCTCACAGGTACAGACAGTTGTTTCGGGGGATAACCGTGGCACATGCCATCAGAATGTAATATTGCACACCTAAGACAGTTAAGATGGCAAATTTTATGTTATTTCTCTTTCGCCAGGATAAAATTTTTTCAGAGTAAAACAAAATAGGTGAGATTCATTTTAATAATTAGTTTTCTTTTAGAGCCAAAATTGTGTTGTTTATACATATAAAAATACTAAAATATCTTAATTAAAATTAATGTTTTATATTATTTTTTATTCCAAGTCTGAAATTGGGCTGCATTTGGCTCTTCGAGCCCATCTCAATTCAAACCAGAGACATTTAAGACACTCAGTAGCCACATGGGCCAGCAACTACCTTACTGGATAGCCCTTGACTTTTGACCTCATCCACTCACTGCAATGGCATTGCATGGATCCTCATTCTCTTGCACTGCCCAGGGGATAAGTCTGTGGATCATTTATCCTGATTCTCTACATGCTGCCTTGGATGCCTCCGATGACTGCTGCCTTTCCATACCTGGCAGCTAGAAAGGCACTGGCACACACCAGGCCCTCAGAGAGATAAAACCAATGAAATCTTCCTCCAGCTGACACCCAACCTGGGCTGCGCAGGGGGCTCATGACTCCAGTTTCTAAGTCTTCAGGAGATGTTTTTCACCAGCTCTCACCCCAAAGCCTGTGCCTTCATTCAGTCCATTTAAATTCACACACTGGGGAGTAGGAAAGTCTCCCTGAGCAATTCAGGATCTAACAAGTAGGCCTACCTATCGGTATTATAAGGGGATGAAAAGGAACGGGAAGCAAAAGAAGCTCAGGTTCTCCTGAAGCAAAAGGTAATTTTCTTATTTCTTCTTCACTTTCTAAGGGGGACTATTATGCTGACATCACCTAGAAATTTACTGATAAAACGGACTGGAATAAGTAATTTCTTTTGGCTGGATTGACTTCATTGGGTCACATCAGCCATCAGAGTTTGTAATTCTGGGTCAGTTTTCAAACCCCCTGAGGAGCAAGGCTCCCTCTGGTGTTCTGAGTCATGTGTGCCCCCAAAGAGTCTGGGGTGCTACTTCTCATCCTTACCACGTCTGACCACAGGTTCCTATCTTACTTCGTCTCCCACAAGAACATAAGGAAACAGGTGGCAAAAAGAAATAAAGACGGACCCATGAAAATCAGCTCAAAACCTGAAGAATTATGAATCAGCCCCTCTAAGTTGCTAAACGTCCCGGGGTGGGAGCTCCATGCAGGGTGTAAGCAGCAACGTGTGCCATCCTGAAGAAATAGCAGGATGCACCCCAGAGAAGGTCCTGAGTAGATGGTCCTTCCCAGGACCTCAGAAAGCTAGGTTTTCCCATCTCTGCCTCTGTGTCATGCGTCTGTGACACTGCCCAGACCTCAGTGTCCTGTGATCTACAAAAGCCTGGACAAGCAGGAGGGGCAGCCAAGGGCAGTGAGCAGGTAAAGGGTTCAAGTTAATTTCCTGTATCAGAGGGGGGAGGCTGCTTTGCTCCTGCAAAGTCCACTCCAGGCCTTAGCTCCAGGGTCCCACCTGGGTTTGTCGACCACTGTTGTAACCAACATTTCAAACAAGGGAGGATGGGTGTGGGTAGGGTGGGCCTTTACTAACAGTGCACATGCACAGGCCTGCCTCTGTGTAGGTCCAGGCGCCAGGCAGAAGGCAAGTGCAGGATGCAACAAGATCCAGCGTACCTGCCTGCCTCCTTTGAGTCGCGGGCACTAATGACACAGCAGCAGTGGGGGGTAGGGGGGTTCGAACAAACGCAGGCCGTGTGGATTTGGGTAGTGGCTGCATATCTAGAAAGATGTAGCAAAGGTCCAGAAGGGTCAAAGTGCCCGTGGTGGCTGCAATCAGAAACCTCGTGTCCAAGGTTGATGGGCACAGGGTGTGGGACACCGTCTCAGAGCCTGGAGGTGGTGGGGTGGGGGTGCGGGTAACATTAAAACATCCGAGCTCTGTCGGCAAAACAGGCCGCATGAAATTCAGCCGCTTCCCCCGTCTGAAGGAGAAAGGGACATAACCCTTTGCATGAGACATTGTGTCTGCTGATCTGAAGAGCAGAGATTTGACTTTGATTATCATCACACAACAGCTGAGACAGCTCCTGGGGAATACAGATGACCAATTAAAATCAAATAATAAGATTGTCTCAGAGCCAATGGATGGTACAAAAATGAGCCCATCCATATGCAACGGCTGCAGAAGGAATGATGGATAGAGGCCAAACAGAAACCCAGTGAAAGAGAAATGGGATGCGGAAAGCACCCCAATCCTATTAAGTAGCTTTTCTAAAAGTCTGGCAGGCTCTGGGCATACTAGGAGGCAAGAGATGGGGTCTGTTACCTAGGACTTGCATTTTAAGATAAATGTGGGGGGCGGGGGGGTGGGGCGGGTGCAGTGCAAGGGTAGCTCAGTGGTAGAATTCTTGCCTGCCATGCAGGAGACCCAGGTTCAATTCCTGGAGCCTGCAAATGCCCCCACTCCAAAAAAAAAAAAAAAAAGAAAGATAAATGGGGAGAAAATATCTGAGCAGAAAGAACACCAAAAGAGACAAGATTCTAAGCAGTGGTAGTTCTGGGTTACTTGCTCCTGCTACTGGCTTGATTACTGGTTATTGAAAAAACAATTTTACCAAGGAGTAAAGGAGAGTGGAAGAGTAATTCCATGCAGAGTCAGATATTGGGCGCAGAAGGCCCAGAGCGTTCTGGTTTTATATCCAGGGTAATCCTATCACTGGGGTTTCTTTGTTGGTCCTCTGGCAAATCTAGAATGGGAATCCCTGCCAGCTTCAATGTCTGGGCTTCCAGTTCCTTTCCCCCTGGCTCTGAGCTGGGGACGGGTTTTGGTAGAAGTAGGCGGACCTTACATGAGTCCAGGGCACTGAAGTGCCATTTCCTCTTTCCACAAAGGAACTGGAGGCCTGCTCTGCCAGTGAAGAGGGAAGGGGCCAGGGAATGGGGCTGCCCCCCAGAAGACCCCAGGACCCAGGGAGCAAAGTGAGCAGTCCTGTCCCAGGGACAGTCCCAGCCAAGGGCACGGCCACTGGCCAGTCTGCTTGACTAGGCCTGTGGGCTATGGGATGGACACATCAAGAGATATCCACTTACTTTTCATGTGGGTGGTAACAGACAGAAACAAATTTTCCACCGACTTATTAAATCCTTTAAACTGACCAAGTTCCTGTAACTAAAACAAAGACAGAGGGAGAGAGAATAAGAATTATGCTTGATGGCCTGTGTCTGCCCCAGGGGTCTCTAGACTGCCAACCCCAAATCAGTGCCAGGTGTGTGCAGGTGTGCGCGGGTGTATGCAGGTGTGTGCGGGTGCCTGAAGGCCCGGGTGTATGCACACATGCCTGGCGGTGAAGAGGGTCTCAGTCCTTTTGAGAGGTGTCCTCTTTACTCAGCTTCTCTCCACTCTATTTTGATACACATTGGGAAGGGGCTTTATCAATTTGTTGCTGATAACAACTGCCTCTTAGAAATAATGAGTGACTGTTCATTGGTTCAAAAACTGTACCCAAGAAAATGACTGCTTGTTGAACCTCCTTTCTCTTATAACCCCACCCTGAATCCACACAGAAGGGAAGGCAAGGTGGATGGAATGCATATGGCATAAGGGCTAAGGGATGGTTAGTAGACACAGGGTGATCATACTGGGGTCAAGGAATTGCATTCCCAAAGCAGAAGAAAGAAGAAAAAGGAAGAGAAAGCAACAGAATGGATATCACTTCCCTTTACCAGTCTCATCCATCCATCTACCCGTCCATCTGTCCATTGACCCACCCATCCACCCAGCTAATAACTATGAGTTGAGCACAGTGGTGTGGAACAGGTATGCTAACAAACAACCTTGGAGAATTTAAAATCTCAGAGAAAGAGCAGAACAGGATTTTGAAGATCACTCTGGGTTTCAGCGTGATATTGTGAAGAGAATGTGCATCTTTTCTCTCTCTCTCACCACCAGACGCATATTTCTCTATCATATTCTCCAATGTACAGAGTGGCTCCCTTTCATTCACAGAATAATAAGAATGAAAGGAATCAATACCATATGTTTCCATGGCACTTAACAGTTTTCAAAGTACCATCATATACATTATCTCAACATCTCACCACAGCCATAGGAGACAAGCCAGATGAGTACTACTCTTTCCACCTGCTGGGTGGGAAACCCTCACAATCACTCCACTAGTGTGGGGCACAGCCAGGGAGAAGCCCCATTTCTTTGGGCAGAAATGATCCTGGTCCACTTTACAGCACAGCCTGCAAACACTCAAAAGGGGCCCACACATTTGCACAGACATTCGCTCTCACCCACCTCTGAACCAGCCTATATTTCCCTTTAGACACACAGAGACCCCTCTACCCCCAGACACACACCAGCCTATCCAGAGCCACACACTCAAAGGCATAATTAGGAAAGAGAACTAGTGAAATGGCCAGACAAAAAGACACCAGGATGCTGGGTGCAGGTGGGTAGATTGAAAACGGCAGATGGTTACAGGGTCATGGAATGATGGCAGAAGCAGAGAATCTCCCAACCTTCAATTCAGGGTCTTCATTCTCTGCCTTGTTTTGTGACTCACTCCAAAGCTGGATCCCTTTGCTGCTAGGTCCGTGGCCCAACCTCTCCTTCCTTCCTTTATTTCCCTTCCATTTTCCCCTTCCCTAGGGAGGCACACAGAACGAACAGATGCATTACCCCAGTCTTGCCACTGCACTGGTTTTCGCTGAGAGGAGGTGGAGTAGGAGGAACCACAGAAATTTTGCTGCCAAGGAAAAATACAGGTATAAGGAACATGTTATGAGCTCTGCAAATAAATATTAGTTTTACTAAAAGACAAAAGTGCATTATTATCCTATAATTCAAGCTCTTGGCTTTTTCTTTTTTAAAACTTTCTCACTTTTTACAAGAGGATTATCCTATAATTCAAGCTCCTGGCTCTTTCTGTTTTTTCTTTTATTAAAACTTTCTCACTTTTTTAGAAAAGGATCCAGCAGTCCTGCTTAGATATGGTTCAGAATATACTGAACCCGAATATGCTGGTATCTGAATGTGGGTAATAAGCGTTATACCTAATATCTGGGCACTTCGTTCCAATCACACATTCTAAAACAGGGGTGCCCCAGACACAGCAGCCACCAGAGCTGTTCTGGAAACCCAGAATTCTTGCATGTGTTTCCATCTGAATTTGTATGTTCTCTCAGTGGAGACCACATCAGCAGAACTGACAAAAAATGTTCTGAATGTCAAAGTCAACTATGAGAAGAACTGGAAGACTGTGCTAAAAGAGGTGGGAAAATTGGGAGAGTGAAAAATGAAAAAATCCTGAGACTAAAAAAATCTTATTATGGGCCAAAAAACAGCTGCTGGTGAGCAGCTTTCAGTAATACTTTAATAAAGTTCACTGTAATCAGGCATGTGAATTGTTGCCAGCTGCAAGACCGCTAGGTTTTTTAGAATTTTGTGCAAAGAAGTTAAAATCTCTAAGACCATTAATCAATTCCACTGTGTTTACTACCTGTCTCTAAAGGCACCAGGTACTGGATAAGGTGTTGGAGATAGGAATGATAAATAAAGGCAAATATTTGGTTTAGAAGTTCCTTGAATGAAATAATATTCGGTCTCCTTACAACATGTCAGGAAAATTTAAGAAACAAAACAAAATGTTTAGTAAGAAAATACTATTCTGTCTCCTAGGAGGCTTTCCATAAGATTCTGAAAATATCTGTTTGAATTGTTTCCAAGTACTTTATCATTTTTAAGAAAAAAGGAAGGTTACATTCCAGAAGACTGACATCTGAAAGTCAAAAGATCTGGAAGTTCTTCCAGGGTGTCCTTTGAGCTCCTGCCCTGCGGGCCCCAGGACAACTTGTCCTGTTTCAACACTCACCTCAATTCCTGATAAGATTGCAAGAGCTTTGCCCCAGCCGTCTCATGTTTGCCTGTAAGAGATACCAATAAAGGTCATTTGTTATGGTCTCTAAATTATATTCCACTAACAGTATTTTTTATTAAAAGTTAATGTTGGAGTGGATTTCCTAAAACTGGTTAACATGAAAGTATCTCGTTTCCAAGCTTCCATTTGTCCTTTGGAAACATTTCATAGTTTGAATGAACATGTTCCTCTAAATGCTTGTTGTTATGGAGATTAAATTAATCTTTTAAAAAATGTAAGCTGCTTATTTCTAGCTATAGAGACTAATAATTTCCTAAATGAGACTGAATCAGATATAGTACTCTTTTTGTTTCAAGGAAAGGGGTTTTATGTCCACAGTTCTCCAAACACAACGCTTCCAGATCAGCTGCACTTGCAGCTGTCAGCCCGTGCCCACCCAGAGGCTGCAATGCAGACTTCTCCTCCTCAGGGAAGTTCTCCGACAGCTTCGCTTTGGCCAACCCACACAGCCCAAAGCCAACTGACCGGCCCTCGAGGAGGTCAGTCCAGTTCATGTCTTGTGTGCTTGGAAGGTTGTAATCCATTCCAAGGAAACATGCATGCATTAGCTTCACCTCCACGAGACCGAAGCATAGGAATCGTAACATCAAGAAAGGCAAGGAGGACTTTGTGTCTGATGCCATATCTGCCCCTAATATCAAGCCCCAAGGCTTAAAGCAGGGGTGCAGCTGACATCCCAGCTGACTCTGGGTCATGCAACCCACAGAGAAGTAGCCCCTCACTGGGGCTGGCGCCAGGTAGGACATAAGCTCTTAGAAATCACATCTAAAATTTCTAGTAGACCTGTCTATGTGCAAAAAAAAAAGAGGCCTCACCCAAAGGCTGAGAGCTAAACCAGTAGAACCAGCTCACAATGGGTGAAATCAGACATTCACAGAAGTTACTTTCAAGAAAATACCCAGGCCAGAAGCAAAAAGGGAGCCAGCCCAACTGCATCGTTCTCGCTTTGAAAGCAGAGAAAAACAAAGGAGGGAGAGGGATAAGGGGAGGGAGAGGAAGAGTGGGAGAAAAAAGTAGCAACACTGTTTGTCCAGCTTTGTCCTAGGGTTGAAAACACGGAATTAGGAAGACTGAATTCTGATCACAGATGGGCTGAGACATTTCCCAGGATCTCCCAGGGCTGCTTCCCCCTGTCACCCTATTACCATGCTGCCTCATTGAATCCCTCTTCATCTTGGCCCTAGATTGTTGCAACAGCTTCCCCTGAGGCCCAGCCACCAAAGCCCTAATTCCTGTCCCCAAGCCTGATGCAATCACTCTAACACCTGAGGCCCTTTCAATGGCTCCCGATTGCCTTGCCTGAAGTTCAAGCCCCATGTGGCCTCTGAAACCTCCTCACCCTGACTTGGCCTTTCCACTCTAAAGCCAAATTGCTGCTGACTGCCCTTGTTAGGAGGCCTTGTTTAGCTTCTGCCTTTATACTCAGTGTGAAACCCACCTCATCTCCAGGACCTAATTCCCCTTGGCATCTCTGCCTCAGGCCTCTATCTCAGACCCTCTGCTATAAAAGCTCAGTTTAGGCCCCCTGCATCTCATTCCCAAATACTCCTCCACCTTTCTCCAGAAGGCCTTGCCCTCAGCGCAGACCCCACAGATAGCTCTCTGCTGCCCCCTCGCAGCTGTCGGGGCATTGGGAACAGGCATCCTTATATAAAGGGTCAGCTACTTCTGTAAAGGATAAGAGAATGAATATTTTAGGCTTTGCAGGCCATATGTTCTCTGTCACAAGTACTTAACTCTAGCCCATGAAAACAGCCACTGTGGGATGAATTTAGCCTAATAGGTTGTAGTTTGTCTTGTGTCCTTGCAACTCAAAGCAGGGTCTGTGGCCGTTGGCTTTAGCACCATCCTTTTCTGCATGAAAACCAGGGTCCCAGGTGATTTGTTTGTTTGTTAAAGTTTGAGAATCACCGCCCTCTACAGCTTTGGTTCAATTCAGTGTTTGTTTCCATTTCACTTCCTCTGCCCTCCTGTTCCTCAGTTACTTCTTACCAGGGGCATCTTTTATAAGTACCCCGTTTTTACTTTCTGTGGTCCTGGTTAGACTTGAGTAGCTGTTGCAAGGGGAGGCTTACAGGAGAGGCCATTCCTTGGTCTTCTACTCTAGTGGCCCACAGGTGAGTGGCTTTAATGGGCAGCACCATTTTGCCCAAGAGCAGGTATAGCTGTCAGTGAAGGTTCCCAAAGTTTCCAAGAATTGTTTCCATAATGCACAGCTGACATTTATTGAGGCTTACTGTATAACAAACACTGTGCAGAGCACTTAGGTGAGTTTGCTTCTTGGATCATCAACAAGGGTCATTGTCCCAATTAATACATGAAAGCCAAAGTTCAGAGATACTATATGTGTGGTAACTGAGTCATGTTCCCCCTTGGAAGGTATGTCCTTAATCTTAATCCGTGTTCCTGTGGGTATGGATTTATTTGTAAATAGGACCTTTTGAAGATGTGAATTTCAGTTAAGGTGGGGACTGAAACAGGAAGCACTTCAATATGGAATGATGGAGGCCTTTATAAGCAGAAGAGACTTGAACATCATTGAGACATCAACTAGAGAAGACCACAGAAGGGAGAACCTGGAAGTCAGATACAGTCAGAGCGGATACAAGGTGAGAGAGAGATCACCATGTGACAAGAAGCACAGCTGGAAGCCGATGACCCCAAAGACTGTGGCAAACCAGAATGCTACAGGCTTTGGGGACAAAGCATGGCCTTGTTGACACCTCGATTTTGGACTTCTAGCCTCTGAAACTGAGCCAATAAATTCACACTGTTAAGCCAATTCATTGTGTGGTATTTGTCATAACACCTTGGGCAAACTAAGATAGTGTATGACGGACTCAAAGCCACAAAGTTTATAAATTTGGATTTTATACTATGACTTGCCTCTAAAGCCAGGCACCCAGCCAAAAGCATGCCAATAGGGGCAAGGTGGTGGGGACCAATCAGCATAGCAAAGAAAGGATAACTGAAGGATGACAAATCTGTGGGTTTACTAGTCTCTCTACCTTTGCTTATGTTTGAAAATGTTCACATTAAAAAGTTAGGGGGAGAAAATAACCTCTTTTAAACCAGTGATCATGTGCCTAAAAATCTAAGATTTCTTCATTTAATACTTTTTTTCTCATATTTTTCATGTGTATCTCACCCTGCTTAAAACAAAAATGAAGTTGTCCTCAAAAAACAAGGACTGGAGCACCTTATCAGTTTTGGTTTGATGAACCCATGAATCTTTTGATGCCTGAATAAACGTTAACAAAAATTTTTAAATGCTCTAGTTTATCTTTGACAGAAGATGATGCTAGAAGCGGGACCTGAAGGAGACCCTTGGAGAAGCCCCAAGAGCAAGTAACCAGGCAAAGGTACCGACAGAGCCGTTTGGTGCTTACTGATCTCTTGCTGCCCATGGAGGTCGCAGACAGTTTTTATCCTGATGCTTCTCTGAAAACACTTACCATCAACTATGGGCCAGAGTCTCCCACACAAAGGACTGTCTGAGAGGCTCATGGAAAGGACTATGGCAGGGGGGCGGCTGGAGGTGACATCATCAACATGGTCACTAAGACATCCCTTGAGAAAACCTCCCCAGAGATTCAGCGAAAAAAAGGACAAATATCACTTGCTTAGAACTCCGGAAGAAGGTATAGATGGGAGAAAGATTCCACAAACGCCGAATTGAATAAAGAGAAAAATATCAGGTAGAAAATTTCTAACCAGACCAGCCAGTCCTCTTCGCTGGCCCTCGGTTGGTCCTATACAGCTTGGGAAGTGCCCAGAGACGGTAGCCAGAATCCCTCCACCTCCCACACAGACGATAAATACTCTCACAGCAGTCAGATATCTCCCCTTGCATATCAAGACACAGAGGCCCAAGGCAACAGGGGCCCAGGGCAGAACACAAGCCACCGAGGAGTGCTGAACACAAAGGTCCCCAGATGGAGCTTCCAAAATAGAGGCTTAGAGAGGGAACGTAAGAACCTACTTCTCTCCCAAAAGAAGCAAATAGCCAGGCAGAAACTGTCCAAATCAACTGTATGGGGATCCAGGAAACAGAGGAGGACAGTACAACAGGGAAGTGTGGAACAAAGAGAATTAAAAACCAGGGCCAGAGACTGTCATTCCCTCCCTGGCTCCTGGTGCCTGTCCCTGCCCTTGAAGGAAGCAGCAGCGGGTGGCCGGATGCTTGCCTGGTGGACAGCTGTGAACTGGGACCTGGGATGGACCAGGAGTCCTCTTCCCCAAGTAAAGAGGGACACAACCCAACACAACCCAACACAGATATTAGCCAGTGGAGTGAGAACATGGGATCCTTGCAGTTTCAGACCCACCTCCAGCGTCATGTGATGCAGATGGGTGCCACTGTTTTAATGGATTCAGAGAGGAAATAGGTAACTGAACAGTGCCATCTGCTGCACAGGCCATAAACTGCAAGAAAAAATGGCTTTGGGGAGCTTTTCCAGACCCTATCCCAAGGCATATTGGATACGGTCTGTACCCCCTGCACGGGTACCCGGCCCTGTACTGATGACCCCCCGTCAAAGAAGAGCCTTTATACAAACCAAAGCAATAACGAAATCCTAGACCAGACTGACGACACAAAGCACGTAAGCATATGCATCTGGGTGTCCCAGAAGGAGAAGAGAAGGGCAAAGGGCCAGGAAGAATACTTGAAGAAATAATGGCTAAAAATTTCCCAACCCTTATAAAAAACACACATAAACAAATCCAAGAAGCCCAACACACTGCAAACAGAATAAATCTGAATAAACCCATGCTAGGGCACATAATATTCATACTGTCAAATGCCAAAGAGAAGGAGAGAATTCTGAAAGCAGCAAGAGAAAAGTGATTCATCACACCCAAGGGAAGCCAAATGAGACTAAGGGCTGATTTCTCCTCATAAACCACAGAGGCAAGAGGGCAGGGGTATGATATACTTAGCATACTGAAAAAGAAAAATTTCCAGCCAAGAACTCTTTATCCAGCAAAGTCATCTTTCAAAAACAAGGGATAGTTTAAAATATCCACAGATAAACAGAAGTTGAGAGAGTTCATTAACAAGAGACCTACCCTACAAGAAATGCTGAAGGGAATTCTGCTGGCTGAAAAGAAAAGACTGGAAAGAGAAGCTTGGAGGATAGTATAGAAATGAAGATCATCAGTAGGGGTGATTACAAGGATGAAAAGAGAGGAAATTAGATCTGACAAATAAAAGCCCAAAGATAAAATGGTTGAAGTAAATAATACTGAATGTTACTAGATTAATTCCCAAATCAAAAGATACAGGCTTGCAGAAAGGATAAAAAATATGATCCATCTATATGCTGTTTACAAGAGATTTATTTTACACACAAAGATACACATGGGTTAAAGTGAAAGGATGGAAAAAAGATATTCCACTCAAGCAGGAACACAAAAAAGATGGGGGAGCTATAATATCAGAGAAAATAGACTTAAAATGCAAAAATGTTATAAGACAAAAAGAAGAACACTATATAATAATTAAAGGGGCAATTTACCAAGAAGAAATATCCTAAATATCTATGTACCTAGTCAAGCAGCCCCAAAGTACTTGAGGCAAACACCAGCAAAAATGAAGGGAATGATAGACATCACTACAATAAAAGTGGGAGATGTCAACCCACTGCTCTCTTCAATAAATAGAACATCTAAACAGAAGAGCAGTAGGGAAAGAGAGAGACTAATTAATATGAAAAATGAACTAGATTTAACAGATATATACAGAACACTGCACCTCAAAACAGCAGGCTAAACATTCTTCTTAAGTGCTCATGGAACATTCTCCAGGATAAACCACATGCTGGGACACAAAACAGGACTTAATAAGTTTTAAAAGACTTACATTATACAAAACACTTTCTCTAATC
This sequence comes from Tamandua tetradactyla, assembly GCF_023851605.1. NCBI lineage: Eukaryota > Metazoa > Chordata > Mammalia > Pilosa > Myrmecophagidae > Tamandua > Tamandua tetradactyla. The sequence goes on along the minus strand of NC_135328.1, from coordinate 151,758,535 downwards.
ATAATGGAATAGAGCTTGATATCGATAACAACTGAAGAACTGGAAAATTCACAAATATATGAAGGTTAAACAACACAATCTTAAAGTATCAGTGGGTCAAAGAACAACTTGCAAGAGAAACCAGTTAATATCTTGAAATGAATGAGACAGATCACAGTACATCAAAACAAATGTGATGCAGCAAAGGCATTGCTAAGAGGGAAATTTACAGCCTGCATTTACAGCCTACATTCTAAATGCCTACATTTAAAAGGAAAAAAGAGTTTAAATCAAAGACCTAACCCAACACCTGGAGAAACTAGAGAAAGAACAGCAAATTAACCCCAAAACAAGCAGTTGGAAAGAAATAAAGATTAGAGCAGAAATAAATAAAACTGAGAACAACTACAACAATGAAAAATCCATGGAGAGACCAATAAAACCAAAAGCTGGTTGTTTGAAATCAAGAAAATTGACAAACCCTTAGCTAGACTGACAAAGACAAAAGGAGAGAAGACATAAATAAATAAAATCAGAAATGAGAGAGGGGTCATTATCCCAGACATTGAAGAAATAAAAAAGGTCAAAATAGGATACTATGAACAACTGTATATTAATATATTTGACACTTAGATGAAATGGACAATTCCCTAGAAACACTAACAACCCACACTGAATCAAGAAGGAAGAGAAGGCCTCAACAAATCAGTCACAAATAAAGGGATTTCATAAGTCATCAAAAATCTCCCAATGATTCTTAATATCATCACATAGATGTATGATCATCATTTCTTAGTACATTATATTATTAATATTAAGAATTACTGATTGCATATGTAGAATGGAATGATTTCTAAATGTTGTGTTAGTTAATTTTTTTTAATTAAAAAAAAAATCTCCCAATGAAGAAAAGCCCAGAACCAGATGGAATCACTGGTGAATTTTACCACTCAATTCATAAGAATTAATACCAATCCTGCTCAAACTCTTACAAAAAATTGAAGAAGAGGGAATACCACCTAACTCACTCCATGAAGCAAATATCATCCTAATACCAAAGCCAGATAAAGATACTACAAGGAAATTACAGACCAATCTCTCTAATGAATATAGATGCAAAAATCTTCAACAAAATACTAGCAAATCAAACCCAACAGCACAAGAAAATAATTATATACATAGACCAAGTGGGTTTTATCCCAGCTATTTGATGGTGGTTCAGCACAAGAAGTCAATTAATGTAATTTACCATGCTAACATATCAAAAGGGAAAAAACACATGATCATCTTGATTGATACAGAAAAGGCATCTGACAAAATCCAGCATCCTTTATTTTTGAAAACACTTCAAAAGGTAGGAATCAAAGAACACTTCCTCAACATGATAAAGGGCATATATGAAAAACCCACAACTAACATCATACTCAATAGTGAGAGATTGAAGGCTTTCCTTCTAAGATCAGGAACAAGACAAGGATGCCCACTGTGACCACTGTTATCTGACACTGTGCTTTTGAAGTTCTAGCTAGAGCAATTAGGGAAGAAAAAGAAATAAAAGGTATCCATATTGGAAAGGGAGAAGTAAAACTTACTCTATTTGTAGATGACATGATCTGATATTTAGAAGGTCCTAAAAAAAAAAAAAAAAAAAAGACAAAGCTACTAATCAAATCCTACAAATCAGAGCTAATGAACAAGTTCAGCAATGTGGTGGAATTCAAGATCAACATGTGAATATCAGTAGTGTTTCTATACTACTAGTAATGAGCTATTTGAGGAGGTAATCAAGAAAAAATTTCTTTTAAAAGAGCTACTAAAAGAATTAAATATCTAGGAATAGACTTACGAAGAGTGTAAAGAAACTACATAGAAAACCCAAAATATTGCTAAAAGAAATCAAAGAATATCTAATTAAATGGAAGAACATTTTGTGTTCATTGACTAGAAGGCTAAATATTGCAAAGATGTCGGTTCTACCCAACTTGATCTACAGATTCAAAGCAATATCAATAAAAATTTCAAAAGCCTACTCTGCAGAAATGGAAAAGCTAATTATCAAATTTATTTGGGATAAAGCCAGGGAGTTCTGGTAGGATGGCAGAATAGGATAGGTCACATTCACCCCTGCTCCAAAGAACAGCTAGAAAAGTGGCCAGAAGGCATCTAGGATGGTGATTCCAGTGTATAAATAACCTGAGAGGGTCTTCTACACCACATAGCAAGGCCCTGATGGCAAAAACTAAAACACTGAGATGCAGAGAACTGGAGACTGTTCAGCTAGTGCAAATAGCTTAATGTGCCCCTTTCCAAACAGGAGCCCAGAGGCCTCAGGAGTGCATCAAGAGTGAGGTGGGGACAAGGAACCATCCTACAAATTCAAAGCTTTAGACTATGGAAGGAAAACAACTTCCAAAGTAATCCTCTCAAGATACTTACATGTTTTAAAGGCAACAGAAGATCATTAAGTATATGAAGATGCAGACAGATATAGTCCAGCCTAATGACCAAATTAAAACACCAGAGGAGAATAAATAGAAAAATAGCAGATATCACAGAGATTAAAGATGCTATAGACCAATTTAAAAATATACTAGAGACATACAATACCAGATTTGAAGAGGCAGAAGAAAGAATAAGTGAACCAGAGGACAAGAAAACTGATTTCAAACAGGATGAGCCTTGAGGACATAATGTCGAGTGAAATAAGCCAGACACAAAAGGATAGATACAGTATGATTCCACTTTTATGACCATGGTAAAGGTAAAATCAGAGGCTTATAATACAGAATATAGGGGACCTAGAAATACACAGAAGCTAGAGATGAGTGAACAGTTAGCTAATGAGGTTAAATTTAAATGTACGGTAATAGATAGAATTAAAGGCAGTTCTCTAATGGATCTATAAGTAATATTACCATATTGAAGGTGAACATGATTGAAAGAGGATGTATAGACCCATGTGTCCCACTGATTAACACTACAAATATAAATAAGTTCCTGCAGGAACTACTGCAAAGGTATGAATTTTACACTAAATAGTCCATAAGTTCAGGGTACAGGGAGAAAACTGTGATTGCATGATAAGGGCTATGTTTAATAGGAAAACATCAACAGAACCAGGGTTAAATAATGGGGGGAGGGACAAGAGTTAAGGGGAGGTGTGGATTTTCTATTTGGTGAGGGTATGTTTATTGGTTATCTTTCTCTTGGGAATGATAAAATTATCTAAAATTGAGAGTGTTGATGGACTGTTGACTTTGGGCATTATATATGAGGCCCAATGAACACAGGTGGGTGAAGGACGTACTGATTGAGAAGTAAATTGGTGAAGGATGTTGTATACATATGATCAAGTCATGTGCTGCTACAAAAAGGAACGAAGTTGTAAAGCATACTACACTACAGGTGAGTGAACCTGTAGGATATTTGGTGAGGCAACATAAGCCAGAAACAAAAGAGAAAATATAGTATGGTCTCATTTAGAAAATAATTATAAGAAAACAGGGGCTTAGATTGCAAGCTCTTATAGCAGTCACATTTAGCTTGGAATGGTAATTCTTATTTCTGGATTTTTCAGAGCCTGCTTTATATATGTATAACCTGGTATTTAGAGATAAGAATGAAGTCAATCAGGTTGAGATTAAGGTAATTCAGAATACAGGGGTAAGGAAGACATTGTCTGTATTTTGGAACCTCATCTACTCTTTGAGACCAAAGGAAGAAAGGTTTGCTTTGTCCAGAACCTGATTTTCCTGTAGCACATAATCTAATTCAACCTGTCTGGATAGCTCTTTTAAACAATCCAAACACATGGAGCCCAGAATAAGAATGGGATGTAATATATTCTACATCCCAGAATATATTAAGCAGATAATCAAAAAGCATTAGCAAGTCCTTGAGGGATGGGAAAAAAAATATGAAACTATTAAACTTTACCACCAGGGAAACCCCTGATACTATGTCAAACATTAGGGACACCCAAATTAATAGGCCAAGCCCTTGATCTTGAGGCTTGCTCTTGTGAAGCTTATGTACATAACAGAGAAGCTTAGCCTACCTTTAGGATTGCCTAAGAATTACCTCCAGAGGACCTCTTTTGTTGCTCAGATGTGGCCTCTCTCTCTCTAAGATCAACTCTACAAGTGAAATCACTAGTCCTCCCCCTTATGTGGGACATGACATCCAGGGGTGAAAGTCTCCCTGGTGGGGCATGGGAGATGACTCCCAGGGATGAGCCTGGCCCTGGCACCATTGGATCAACAATGCCATCCTGACCAAAGACGGCAAAGAAATGTTATAAATATGTTATCAGTGGCTGAGAGAGTTCAAATAGTTGAGAGACTACTCTGGAGGTCACTTGCAAAGGTCGTGCAAGCTTCAGTTAGACATTGCTACCTATCATAACTTGCCAAACACCAACCAAAACCATTTCTGACCATCCTAAAGAACACTAGAGCATTATATAAGATTCTACAAAGGTTCCATGCACTAGGGAAACTTTCCAGAAACGTATAACCTCCAGAAAGGTCCCTGGACCAGAAATCCTGAAGCCTAGTAGGCCCAGCCTCTCCAGAACATCTGCTAGTTCCATCTCCCTACCCCATATTATCGACAGCCCCTTTCAACATGAAATAGTTAGAATAGTCATAGCCCAAATACCCCTAAAGAGTGGGATAGAAAGATCAAAGGTGATGGTGGAATTATGCAGAGAATGTAGGGTTTAACAAACACATATGATTGCTGAATCATCATAATGATATCTCTTTTAGTCTGCAGGATCTTAGAGCAGCTGTAAATAAAAACCTAAGGTTGTGGAATTGTAACCCATAACAAACTCTCAAGTCTGTTCTACAAGTAATTGTTGCAATGTGCTTTGAAATTTATTGCTTTTTTGCATATATGTTATTTCTCGCAAAAAAAGAAAAAAAAGTCAATTGTGATAAATGCGCAGCTGTGAACCACTGATCTACACTTTGGATGATTACATGGTATGTGAATATATAATATACATCAATAAAAAAAAACAAGAAAAAACTAATCTCTCTTGAAAGGGAGAGATTGGCAAAAATAAAATATAAATAAGTAGAATTTAAAAATTTGTTTGGAAGAGAAAGGGGCCTCAAATAGCCAAAAAAATAATCTTGAAAAAGAAGAATGAAGTAGGAGGACTCACAGTTCCTGACCTTAAAGCATTTTATAAAGCCACAGTGGTCAAAACAGCATGGTCCTGGCATAAAGATAGACATAATGATCAATAGAATTCAATTGAGAGTTCAGATCTATGGTCAACTGATTTTTGACAAGGCTCCTGACTCTGCTCAACTGGGACAGAACTGTCTCTTCAACAAATGGTGCTGGGAGAGCTAGATATCCACATGCAAAACAATGAAAGATGACCACTATCTCACTCTCATGCAAAAATGAACACAAAATGGATCAAAGCGAGGCAGTGCAACGGTGGCTCAGTGGCAGAACTCTCACCTGCCATACCAGAAACCCGGGTTCGATTACCAGTGCCTGCCCATGTCCCCCCCTCCAAAAAAAATGGACTGAAGACCTACATATAAGAATAGTGCCATAAAACTCTGGAAGAAAATATAGGGAAACATCTTCAAGATCTAATGATAGGTGGTAGTATCTTCAACCTTACATCCAAAGCACAAGCAATGGAAAGAAAAAATAAATGGGACCACCTCAAAACTGAATCCTTCTGTGCTTCAAATAATTTTGTCAAAAGGGTGAAAAGGCAACTCGATGGGAGAAAATATTTGGAAACCACATATCTGCTAAGGGTTTGATATCCAGAATATATAAAGAAATCCTACAATGCAACAATAAAGAGACAAATAACTCAATTTAAAAATGGGCAAAATAATTGAACAGACATTTCTACAAATGACTAAAAAGCACAAGCAGGTGATCATCTTCACTAGCTATCAGCGAAATGCAAATCAAAACCACAAAGAGAAAGCATTGCACCCCTACTGGAATGGCCACTATTAAACAGACAGGAAACTACAAGTGTTGGAGAGGATGTGGAGAAATAGGAACACTCGTTCAGTGCTGGTGGAATGTAAAATGATACAGCCGCTGTGGAAGACGGTTTGGCAGTTGCACAGAAAGTCAAGTATAGAGTTGCCACATGATCTGGCAACGCTGCTACTCAGTATATACCCAGAAGAATTGAAAGCAGGGACGTGAACAGACATTTGCACACTGACGCTGACAGCAGCATTATTCATAATTACCAAGAGATGAGAATAACTCGTGTCCACCAACTGAAGAATGTATAAATAAAACGTGGTATATATATATGATGAAATACTATCCAACCAAAGAAGGAATAAAGTCCTGAAGCAGGCGACAACATGGATGAACCCAAGGACATTATGTCAAGTGAAGTAAGTTGGGCAGAAAAAGGCACATATTGTACAATTTCACTAATATGAATTATAAGATGTAAATTCATAGGGTAGAAATTAGAATATAGGTTATCAGGAGATCGAATGAGGCTAGAGAATGAGGAGCAGTTGTTTAATTTGTGCAAAATGTTTAACTGCGTTGAATAAATGTTTGGAGATGGATAGAGGCAATGGAAGCACACTATTGTGAGTATAATTAACAGTGCTGAACTGCGTGTGAGTATGGTTTATAGGGAAAAGTTAGAGTCACGTATGCCACTACAAGGAAATTAGAGGTTAAAACATGGGACAGTATAACAATGAACCTTGCAGTGGACGATGACTGTGATTATCTCTACAAATAGTAAAAAGTGACTTCATGAACTAGAACAAATGCATGACACTATTACAAGTAGTTAATAATAGAGCGGTATATGGGAAAAACAAACCTACTGCAAACTAGGGACTAAAGTTAATAGTAATATCTTAATATTCGTTCATCAACAGTAACAAGTGTACCACACCAGTGCTAGGGGTCAATGACGGGGGATTAGGGGTATGAGATGTTTTGGGTTTTCTTCCTTTTTTTTTTTTTTTTTAGAATAATTAAAATGTTCTAAAATTAACTGTGGTGATGTATGCACAGCCACGTGATGATCCCGTGAGCCACTGATTGTACAGTATTTGAATATCTCAATAAAATTGCATTAAAAAGAAAAACCAAACAAGGACTGTGTCTCCATGCTATTGGGTGGCTGGGACCCTGATGGAAAGAGTGGGTCAGGCAGTGAGTTTTCAGGGGAAAAAATCAGACCCCAGGGCCCCCGTAGGAACACAGTCCCTGAGGGTGGGAGGGTCACCCCTTGCCTTGGCCCCTTCTCTGCTGGACCCCTCCTCCCATCTTTCCCCACTCTGATCACCCTTCAACGTATACATGCCATCCTGTTCCTCCTTTACCTAGATGAATATGACTAAAACTTCCTTGACCAGGCTGCGAGGCCCTTTACGATTTAGCCCTGCCCATCTCCAGGGTCACCTGTGGCCACTGAAGTCCCATTTGCTACATCCGGGTCAAGCCAAATTTCCCAGGTGTAGTTCTCCTGCATCCCAAACCTCATGCCCTCTACGCTTTTCCTCCATCTAGAATGAACTTCTTCCCACTCTTTCATGACCCGTTTAATGGTTTGTTCACAGGGATTCGTGACTGTCCTCACCAGCCTGGACTCTTGCTGGTCACTGATCATACTTGTATTAAATTCCTCTGGCTGCGCTGTCATCATTCGCATACACTAGTCCCCACTAGCGGGCAAACTCCTTGAGGCCACAAGACTTGTCTTATTCATCTTGGTGTCTCAAGACCCAGATGGGGATCTGACACGCAGAAGGCGGTGGCTATAAATACAACAGCAATCGATACTTCTTTAACAGTTAACCATCAGTAGTTTTGTAATAAGCCTTATCTCATTGGAACCATATGATCAAGTATACCTTATAACAAGGTATTCATTTTTTTAGAATTTAAAAATGAACTTTGTTTTTCCACTAGAAAAGAAATACAAACTCATTCTAAACAGTTCAAACTTCCTAAACAGAAATATATGATATAGAAAGCAATGCCCCATGTAATTCAACCCCCACCCCAAACCACTGTTCCTACTCTAAGTTCTCCAGTCTAGATTCCTTCAGACTTTCTTCTTTATTAAAGAATCCTGTTTAAAGTAAAGAATTCCCATACACCACCCCACTACCAACACCTTGCATTAGTGTGGAACATCTGTTACAATTGGTGCTAGCAATTTTTTTTTAACTTCTTTTTTTTTTGGTATAACATAACATATATACAAAGCAAAGAAAGAAAAAAGCAATAGTTTTCAAAGCACTCTTCAGCAAGCAGTTACAGGACAGACCCCAGAGTCTGTCATGGGCTGCCATACCATCATCTCAGATTCTTCCTTCTAGCTACTCTAGAGCATTGAAGGCTAGAAGGAATAAATAATTTTTTATCATCACAATCGACTCCCCCCCCCTTTTTCTGTGAAAAATAACATATACAAAAAAAGCAATGAAGCTGCATGTGAGGTATAGGTTTTTTGTTTTTGTTTTTTTTGTTTTTTTCTTTCTATTATTGTTTTAATTCTTATTCTGTTGTCTTTTTATTTCTTTTTCTAAATCGAAGCAAATGTACTAAGAAATGATGAATATGCAACTATGTGATGTTATTAAGAATTACTGATTGTACATGTAGATTGGAATGAAAAAAAAAAAAAAAAAAAGCAATGAACGTCAAAGCATAGCACAACAATTAGTTGGAGAACAGATTTCAGAGTTTGGTATGGGTTACAATTCCACAATTTTAGGTTTTTACTTTTAGCTGCTCTAAAGATCCTGGAGACTAAAAGGGAAATCAGTTTAGTGATTCATGATGCTAGCACATTTTAATAATTGTGTGATTAAAATCCATGGTTTAATTTAGGGTCTGCTGCTTTTGTAGTGTAGTTCAATGAATTTTTAAAATTTTTATTCTGTTACCATGTACACCTTTTAATCACATTCAGATATCCATGTCACTGCTGTTCATTGTATTCACAATGTTGTGATACCATTAACACCATCCATTACCAGAATGCTTTTATAATTCGAAATAGGGACCCTTACATTTTAAAACTTAACTTTCCATTCCCTATGCCCACCCTGACCCCCCAATAACCTATGCTCTAGATTCTGATTCTATGGGTTTGCTTATTTCAATAGTTTCAAATCAGTGAGATCATACAATAGTTGTCCTTTTGTGTCCAGATTATTTCACTAAACATATTTTCAATTTTCATCTGTGTTGTCCCATACATCAGGAGTTCATTAGTTTTTATGGCAGAATACTATTCCACTGCATGTATACATATTTTATCTATTCATTCATCATTGGATAATGGACACTCAGGTTGCTTCCATCTTTTGGCAATTGTGAATAATGCCTCTAAGAACATCAATGTACAAATATCTGTTTGAGTCCCTGCTTTCTATTCTTTTTGGTATATACCTAGAAGTGGGATTGATGGGTTATATGATATTTCTACACTTAGCTTTTGCAAAATGGCCAAACTGCTTCTACAGCAGCTGCACTATTTTATATTGTCACCAACACAAGCTCCTTTTTTGGTGAAAAATAACATGTATACAAAAAAGCAATACATTTCAAAGCACAGCTCTGCATTCTTTCCAGTACTTGTTATTTTCCATTTTCTTAATATCATCCATTCTAACGGGTATGAAATGGTATCTTGTGGCTTTGATTTGCATTTCCCTGATGGCTAATCATGTTGAGCATTTTCTCATGTGCTTTCTTGGCCATTTGTATATCTTCTTTGGAGAGATGTCTAGTAAAATTTTTTTGCCCGTTTTTAAATTGGATTGTTTATCTTCTTGTTGTTAAGCTAAATGATTTCTTTACATATTCTGGTTATTATACCATTATCAGACAGGTAGTTTCCAAGTATTTTCTCCCATTGCGTAGGTTGCCATTTTGCTTTCATGACAAAGTTCTTTGAGAAACAATTTTTTTTTTAAATTGTAATGATATCCTATTTATCTATTTTTCTTTTGCTGCTTGTGTTATGGGTATAAAATCTAAGAGACTATTGACTAACACAAAGTCCTGAAAATGCTTCCATACATTTTCTTCTGGGAGTTTGATAATTCTAGCTCTTATATTTAGGTCTTTGATCAATTTGCAGTTGATTTTTGTACACAGTATAAGGTATGGGTCCTTCCTTTTTTCTTCTCCTTTGCAAATAGAGATCCAGTTTTCCCAGCACCATTTGATGCGAGATTATTCTTTTCCAATTGACTAGTCTTTGCTCCTTGGCAAAATCAGTTCACTCTAAATGTGAGGGTTGATTTCTGAGCTCTTGAGTCTATTCTATTGGTCTATATGTCTATCCTTGTGTCAGTATCATGCTGTTTTGATCACTGTGACTTTGTAATATATTTTAAGATCTGGACATATGAGTCATCCTATTTCATTCTTCTTTTTCAAAATGGAATTAGCTATTCAGGGTTACTTATCCTTCCATATAAATTTGATGATTGGCTTTTTCATTTCTACAAAGAAGGTTGTTGGAATTTTGATTGATATTGCATTGAATCTATAAATTGTTTTGTGTAGAACTGACATCTCAATGATATTGTCTTCCAATCCATGAACATGGGACATCCCTCTATTTATATAGCTCCTCTGATTTCTTTTAGCAATGTTTTGTTGTTTTCTGTGTACCAGTCCTTTACATCCTTAGTTAGGTTTATTCCTAGATATCTGATTCTTTTGGTTGCTATTTTGAATGGAATTTTTTTCTTGCTTTCTTCTTCCAATTGTTCATTACTTGTATATAGAAACACTACCAATTTTGTACATTGATCTTGTACCCTGCCACTTTGCTGAATTCCTTTACTAGCTCTAGGAGCTTTGTTGTGATTCTTTTTTTCTTTTTTTTAGGACTTTCTGTATAAAAGACCATGTCATCTACAGATAGGGAGAGTTTTACTTCTTCATTTCCAATCTGGATGCCTTTTATTTCTTTTTCTTGCCTCTTCTCTCTGGCAAGAACTTCCAGTACAATGTTGAAAAATCATGGTGACAATGGGCATCCTTGTTTTGTTCCAGATCTTACAGGGAAAGCTTTCAGTCTTTTACCAGTAAGTAGGATGTTAGCTGTAGCCTTTTCACATATGCCCTTTATCATGCAGAGGAAATTTCCCTCTATTCCTAGAGTTCTAAGTGTTTTTTTAAGAAGCTGTGCTGCATTTTGTAAAAGACTCTTGTGCACTAATAGAGATGATCATGCATTTTTTTCCTTCATTCTGTTAGTATGGTATACTACATGAGTTAAATCAATTGATTTTTTAATGTTGATCCAATCTTGCATACCAGGGATAAATCCCATTTGATGATAGCATATAATTCTCTTAATATGCTATTATATTCAGTTTGCTAGTATTTTGTTAGGGATTTTTTACATCTATGTTCATAAGAGATATTGGCCTGTAGTTTTCTTTTCTTGTGGTATCATTATCTGGTTCTGGTATGAGGGTGATGTTGGCCTCATAGAATGAATTATGGAGTGCTCCCCTCTCTTCAACTTTTTGGAAGAGTTTGAGCAGAATTGGAGTTGTCTTCTTGAAATATTTTGTGGAATTCCCCTGTGAAGCCATCTGGTCCTGGTCTTTTCTTTGCTGGGGAGGTTTGTTTATTACTGATTCAATCTCTTTACTAGTAATTGGTTTGTTGAGATCTATTTCTTCTTGAGCCAGTATAGGCAGTTTGTGTGTTTCTAAGAATTTGGCCATTTTTTTCTAGGTTATCTAATTTTTGGCATATAGTTGTTCGTGGTATCATCTCATAGCCCTTTTTTATTTCAGCATAGTCAGTAGTAATGTCCCCTTTTTCATTTTTATTATTTTTATTTTCTTTTTTTGTCTAGCCCGTGGTTTGCCCATTTTATTGATCTTTTAAAAGAACCAATTTTGTTGATTCTCGATTTTTGTTTATTTGCTTTTTTCCTAATTCATTGTTCTCTGCTCCAGTCTTTGTTATTTCATTCCTTCTGCTTGTTTGTTTTGGGTTGAGTTTGCTTGTCTTTTTCTAGGCTTCTAGTTTTGAAGTTAGATTGATTTGAAGTCTTTCTTCTTTTTTAATATAAGTATTTAAAGGTATAGGTTTCCCTCTTGGCACTGCCTTTGCTGCACCCCATAAGTTTTGGTATGCTGTATTTGTTTTCATTTGCCTCAAGATATTTCCTAATTTGCTTCTGATTTCCTTTTAAACCCATTGGTTGTTTAAGAGTCTATTTGGTATGTTGTATTTCTATTTTCATTTGCCTCAAGATATTTCCTAATCGTGCTCCTGATTTCCTCTTTAACCCATTAGTTGTTTAAGAGTTTATTTAATTTTCACATATTTGTGAATTTTCCATTTCTCTTTCTGTTATTGAATTCTAGCTTCATTCCATTAGAGTTGAATAATATACATTGCATGACTTCAATATTTTTAATTTATTGAGAGTTGTTTGATGACCTATCATGTCTATCCTGGAGAATGATCCATGTGCACTTGAAAAGAATGTATATTCTGTTTTTGCTGGTGAAGTGTTCTACATATGTTTGTTAGGTCTAGTTGGTTTAGAGTATCATTCAAATCTTCTATTTCCTCACTGATCTTCTGACTAGATGTTCTATCCACTATTGAGGGTAGTATGTTAAAGTCTCCTACTATTAACATAGAAACATCAATTTCTCCCTTCATATTTATCAGTATTTGCTTCGCCTATTTTGTGGCTCTACTGTTCAGTGTGTGTATACTTAGAATTGTTTAATCTTTTTGTTGAATTATCCCTTTTGTCAGTATATAATGACCATCTTTATCTCTCATAACTACTTTTTATTTAAAGTCTATTTTATCTGATATTAGTACAGCTACCCCAGCTCTCTTTTCTTTACTACTTGCATGGCAAATATTTTTTATACCCTGAATCTACTTGTTTCTTTGACTTTAAGATGAGTCTCTTACGGACAGCATTTAGTTGTGCCATGATTTTTTTAAATCCATTCTGCCAAACTCTGCCTTTTGAGTTTAATCCATTTATTTAAAGTCATTACTAATAATACAGGACTTTCTTCTGCTACTTTGCTATTTAACCTTTATGAGTCATGCCTTTTTGGTCCCTCAATTCTTCCATTAATGCTTGCTTTTATGTTTATTTGATTTGTTTGTGTGTGTGCTGTGCCGGTTTGAAAGGATTATGTACCCTAGAGAAGCCAAGTTTCAATCCTGATCCATTTTGTGGAGACAGCCATTTCTTCTAAACCCTATCCAGTACTGCAGTTTGGAAACTTGATTCGATTATCCCACAGCGAGGTGACACACCCAATTGTGGGTATTAACCTTTGATTAAAGAGCGACCCACCCATTTCAGGTAGGTCTTGATTAGTTTACTGGAATCCTTTAAAAGAGGAAATGTTTTAGAAAGAGCAACAGAGCCATGAGAACCCCAGAGCTCAGGCAGCCAGAGAAGATAAGGAATATACTCCCAGGGGAGCTTCATGAAACAAGAAACCTGGAAGAAAGCTAGCAGATGCTGCCATGTTCACCATATGTCTTTACAGTTGTGAGAGAAACTCTGAACTTCATCAGCCTTTCTTGAGTGAAGGTAACCTCTTGCTGGTGCCTTGCTTTAATTTTCATGTCCTAGAACTGTAAACTTGCAACTTAATAAATTCCACTTCTTAAAAGCCATCCTGTTTCTGGGATATCACATTCTGGCAGCTAGCAAACTAGAGCAAGTATCTTCTCATTTCTATCTGGATATATTTTTATCCATTTTCCTTGGGGTGATCATGAGGTTAAAATTTAATATCCTAAATAAAACAATCATATTTTGTTTGATACCAACTTAACTTCAATAGCATGCACATATACTTTCTCTATACTTCTCTGTCCCTCCAAATTTTGTCTTGGTTTTTTTTTTACCACTTATATCTGTGTATATTGAATGTCCAAAACAGATTTATCATTACTTTTTATGCTTTTTAGCACCTGTAGGAAGAAATAGAGTTACATACCAAGCAATACACTGTATAATACTGAATACACTGTATAATACTGACATTTATAGTTACCCACCTTACTGCAAGTCTTTATTTCTTTATGCCATTTTGAACCACAGTTTAATAGTCCCTTTTTTTTCAGTCTGAAGAACTCCGTTTAGGATTGCTTTTAGGGCAAGTATAGCGGTGATAAACTCCATTAGCTTTTGTTTATCTGAGAATGTCTTAATCTCTCCCTCATTTGTGAAAGAAAGTATCTGGATATAAAATTCTTGGCTGGCAGTTGTTTTCTTTCAACACTTTAAGTATTTCCACTGCCTTCTTGCCTCCATGGTTTCTGATGAGAAATAGGAACTCAATCTCATTGGATTCTCTTGTACAAAACACCTTGCTTTTCTTTTGATTTTTCAGAACTCTCTCCTTATCCTTTGTGCTTGGTAATGTGATCAATATAGGATGGGGTGTATTTTACTTCATGTTTATCCTGTTTGGTGTTCTCTGGGCTTCCTGGATGGGCATATTATGTCTTTTGCTAAGTGTGGAAAGTACTCCATTATTTTTTCTTTGAATAGTTCTCCTGCCACTTTCTTCTCCTTCTGGGAGTCCCACAATGTGTATATTGGCTTGCTGGTTTCACTTTTAATAATTCTTTTTTTCTTTTTGCTCCTCTGGCTGATTGATTCCAAGTGTTTTGTCTTTGAGTTCACTGATTCTTTCTTCTGCCAGTTTCAATCTGCTCTTAAAACCCTCCTGGGCATTTTTAATTTCAGTTATTGTAGTCTTCAACTCCAGTAGTCATGTTTGGTTTCTTTTTAAATTTTCTATCTTTTTACTATGACTCTCCTATTGCTCATTCATTATTTTCTTCATATCCTTTTGTTACTTCTATTTTCCTTCAACTCCTTGAGAATTTCTAAAATCACTTTTTAAAGGTTTTGTTGAACATGTCTGCATTCTCTTCTTCTTCATTGGCGTTTTCTAGATTTTTAGCCTCTTTTGTTGCATGGGGCATCGTTATCTCTTTGTCTTATACAGTTTTGTTGCATGCTGTACTATTTTAACACTTTTAAATGTCAACTCAGGGATTTTTCCCCTGTGATGTTTGTTTCTTAATTTTGTAACCAACTGGTGATAAGACAGATTTTCTTGAGCATCAGCCCTCTTTTCACAAAGGTCCGCCCAAGGCAAATGTAGTGTGCTGGGTTTCCCCTGTTCTTCTGGGCGAAAGTCTTGTCCTCAGCTATTGCTTGTTAGTAGTTCTGGAGTTCTGATCTTTACAAAGCATTGTCCCCTCTCTCCCCCCTAGAAGACAGGCCTCCCTCTCCTGCATGTTTGATGCTGGCAGGCCTTTACCTGAGACTGCCTGCCTCTACAGTTTCCTATATATTTTGTTGCCTCAAGCTGCTATTTGCCTAGATGGCAAATTCTGTGATTAAGAGCATACCAGAGAGGTGTTTCTCAAGTCAGTCTTCACCAACCAAAACAGGGCCAGCATAAAGGGGATACAGACTGGCTCCAAAGTATCCTGGAAAGGAGATCTGGAAGGGCACCAAAAGCTTCTCTGATGGCTTCCCAAAGCTGATCTTTCCTAGCCTCCCCAGCAAATGTGACACTTCAGCTGACTGTCCCCCAGAGCCTTGAGGAAGTACAATGTCTTTAAGTCTCTACTCTTCCACCCCTGTCCAGGGAGAGTTGAAACAATGGCTGCCATCAGAGTAGGCTCCAAGCAATCCAAATTCGCTGCTCAAAAGCCATGATCAGTGATTGGCTTAGCCCACCCCTGTTGTTGGGGACAAGGATTTTTATGTCCTTTTCTGCCAGCAGCAAGCTAGCCAGGTGCTGGACCCCAGGGAGGCCTACCACAACAGTTGGGGGTGGATGGCATTAGGTGCCACGTGGCACCTAATAAAAACAATTTACTGTTTTTTGTTTTGTTTTGTTTTTAACCATAATTTACCAGCCTCTCCCTCCCACTCTTCCCTGGATACATGCAGTGTTCTTTCAGCTTCCAGCGTTTCAAAAGAGTTGTTTCAGACAATTCTTCTTATTTAATAGTTGTCTTGGTGGAAAGACTGAATCCTGGACCTCCCTGCTCCACCATCGAGGTGCTCATTTTGCCACAACTCGGCTTTCCATAATTCATGCATTCATATCAGCCAAGTATAATACAAACAAGGTACTTCGGCAGAGATGAGAATGCATGAGGTGTGCTCTCTGGTCCTGAGCAAGAGCATTAGTGTTGTGAGGATCTACCCACATTGCAGTACAAAGCAGCAGGGAACCAACAATTACGATGTGTGATGCTAGCATGTTTATGACAAATCAGTATTCATCTATGCATCTACCTCCCTATCTAAAAATAACAGGGATAAGGCAATTTATTTCAGATACTAATAAAAAGTCCTATAAAATGGATGCACATCTCAAGCCAGACTCTGCTTTTCATGTCAGTCAGGTGCTCGTACTAACGATGTGGAACCCCACTGTCTCAGTTCGCCAGGACTGCAATGACAAACACCACACACTGGTTGACTTAAACAGGAATGTATTGGCTTACAGTTTGGAGGCTACAAGTTCAAAATCAAGGTGCCAGCAGGCCATGTCTTCTCCAAAGTCTGTAGCATTGTGGTGGTGGCTTTCTGGCAGTTAATCTCTGCCTCCGTCACATGACTGTTTCCTCCTATGACTTGTCCTAACTTCCATGTCCAAATCTCCTTTGACTGTAAAGACTCCAGTCACACTGGATTAAGTCCTACCCTGTTTCAGTTTGGCCTCATCTTAACAGGATCTTTGGAGATCTTATTTACAAATGGGTTTACACCTACAGGACCAGGGGTTAGGGCTGGATTATGTCTTTTATGGGGACATGATTCAATCTACCACACCAGCTCCATAGACTGAGGTTCCTGTGACAGATGCTAGGCCCAGTTGCCCCAACACTTCTCTCTGTGGTGACATGATTCAGAGGAAGAGGCATAGGCTACATTGGAATGCCACAGTATAGCTCAATCAACCACCTTAATCACATTGCTCACAGACAGTCAAGGGTTTTAAAACCCTGAACTGCTTAAGCTGCATGGGTTAGTTAGTCTACTTCAAAACATTATCATTAACTTCCCCTCTCACACTGGAAGTCCCTTCAAGTACAGCAGCCCTTCATTAAGGAAGGTCACACACACCCATACAGCCTTGTTGGGTCATGTTGGTGAGCTAACAGAGCAGCTGAGAAGAAGCATGGACGATCTCACACCTACCTCTCCACTGGTGCCTGTGGAATATGATGCAAAGCAAAATTCTGGAAGGGCTAACTGTAAAGTGTCACCACAGGAACGGTGCCTATGTGCCTCTTCCTCAAGATGCTTTATGTTAAAACTTTGGAAATCAGTTATAAAATAAGAATTTTGTTAGGAAAAGACGCTTTGCCTCTTTTCCGAAAAAAATATAACACACACAAACAAATCTATGATATCTATGATGGAGCAGAACAACCTTAGATGTGGGCCGCTTGTGAAGTTGTACAGCTATTCAACTATATGCGACAGTTCTGATGCTTGGTCCTCAGTGGAGCTTGATTATCCTCCAGATGCTAAAGGAAGGTGAGTACAGAAATATGAGTACATTATCTTTAACATGGAATGTATCCAGAATTTCTGCTGATGGAACATAGGTAACGCAATTAATGGAAAAAATTATTTTTCTTTCCTGCAGTTAAGTTAATGAATGGTTGAGGGACACTGGGTAAGAGATACTTTGTGCCAACAAGATTATAAATCTATTATTAAATTCCATGCAAGTCATTAGCAAGGTTGGAAAGCTGGGAGTGGACAACTACAGTGTGTTTTATGATACTGTGCATGTGGGGGGGGCAGGTAAAAAGTTGCCTAGAACAATAAAAAATTGTTTTTCGTTTTCATTCAATAAAGATTTGAACCAATATTTTGTCCACATCTATAAAATGGGAAGTCTCTCAAAAAATTGGACCTAAAAATCCCTAGGCATATAAAGAATCCTGAGCCATTTTTGAACTTCATTTTGAGTCCTTAAAGAAGTTTTTAGCTTAGATAGCACTGGGACCAAGCCACTACCCCAGGATGAAGGAAAATGAAGTACACAGCTTTGCATCAGCAGCTAATGCCTTGCATGGAATTTAATAACAGAGTTATAATCTTGTTGGCACAAAGTATCTCTTACCCAGTGTCCTAAAACCATTCATTACTTAACTGCAGGAAGAAAAATAATTTTTTTCCATTAATTGAGTTACCCATGTTCCATCAGCAGAAATTCTGTATAGATTCCATGTTAAAGGTAATCATCAACATACTCACATGGAAAAAAAATGAAATGTGACCCGCACCATACAAAAAAATAATAGTCATCATCACCAATCTCTGGGCAGTAACACTTCCACTGTGATATACTTAAAGGTTGATGATTTCTGACCAGGACTTATTGAACACCTGGAGATAATAGGGAATAAAATGATTTTTGTCATCCTTAGGTTATCTATAAAAATAAATGTAGAATTCTTAAATTCAAAATCGTCTCTGATTTAAATACATATATACATATATATGCACAGCTTTTTTTTAAAAAAGTATTCATATAAAGAGATGGTTTAATGGTCAATCGTCATAATACTCCTTATAAACTGCCCTGCTAATCAGTAACTTGGCCTCAACATATGAACACACGATTTCATAGTTCAGAAATCATATTCAACTTAATTATTTCATCTTGGTTTACCATGGTCTTAATTTAAGAGGAAGAAAAATGATGGCCATCAAAACATTGTTGCATTTTATCAGCTGAGCACCTAAAGCAGAGGGTAACAAATTTTTCTATAAAGGGCCAGATAGAAAATTTTAGGCTTTGCCAGCCATGTGGTCTCAGATAAACAGAAACTGAGAGAGTTCATTAACAAGAGACCTGCCTACAAGAAATACTAAAAGGAGTGCTACAGGCTGAGAGAAAAATACAAGAGAACGAGGCACGGAAGAGAGTGTAGAAATGGAAAACATCAGTAAGGGTAACTAAACAGTAAGAAGGAAAAAAAAGAGACAAAAATAAGATATGACATATAAAAACTAAAGGATTCAATGGTTGAAGTAAGTACTGCCTTTACAGTAATGACACTGAATGTTAGTGGATTAAATTCTTCAATCAAAGCACACAGGCTGGCAGAATGGATTAAAAAATGTGATCCATCTATATGCTGTCTACAAGCAACTTGCTTTAGGCCTAATGACACAAATAGGTTGAAAGTGAAAGACTGAAAAAAGATATTCAAATGCAACCAGTCACCAGAAAAAAACTGGGAGAACCATACTAACATTGAACAAAATAGACTTTAAATGCAAAACTGATAAAACACAAAGGACATTACATATTAATAAATGGGGCAAATCACCAAGAAACAATAATAATCATAAATATTTGTGTACTTAATCAGGTGCATAATACATGAGGCAAACACTGGCAAACCTGAAGAGAGAAATAGACGTTTCTACACTAATAGTTGGGAGACTTCAATAGATAAAACGTCTAGACAGAGGATCAATAAGGAAGCAGAGAACTTAAATAATATGACAAATGAACTAGACTCACCAGACACATTCAGAACACTGTGCCTCAAAACAACAGAATATGCACTCTTCTCAAGTGGACATAGATTATTCTCCAACATAGACATGTTGGGTCACA
This sequence comes from Tamandua tetradactyla, assembly GCF_023851605.1. Classification (NCBI taxonomy): domain Eukaryota; kingdom Metazoa; phylum Chordata; class Mammalia; order Pilosa; family Myrmecophagidae; genus Tamandua; species Tamandua tetradactyla. The sequence goes on along the minus strand of NC_135328.1, from coordinate 151,738,859 downwards.
AAACAAGTCTCAATAAATTTAAAATGTTTGAACTATACAAGTATCATCTGTGACCATAATGGAAAGAAGCTGGATATCAATAACAGGCTGAGAACTGGAAAATCCACAAATATATGGAAGTTAAATGACACATTCTCAAACAACCAGTGTGTTAAGAGAAGAAATTACAGGAGAGAATCACTAAATATTTTGTGATGTATGAAATCAAGAACACAAAATATCAAAACCTATGGGATGCAGTGAAGGTAATGCTGAGAGGGGAATTTATAGCCCTAAATGCCTATATTATAAAGAAGAAAGAACTAAAATTGATGACTTAACTGTACACCTGAAGGAACTAGAAAAAATAAATAAATAAAATTAGAAATGAGGGGTGACTTCATTATTACTGACCTCACAGAAATAAAAGAGATCATGAAAGATACTATGAATAACTTTACACCAACAGACTAGACAACTTAGATGAAATGGACAAATTCCTAGAAACACATGAACAATCTATACTGACTCAAGAAGAAATAGAAGACCTGAATAAACCAATCACAAAGAGATTGAATCAATAATTTAAAACCTCCCCCCAAAAGAAAAGCCCAGGACCAGATGGCTTCACAAGTAAATTCTACCATTCCAAGAAGAATTAACACCAATCCTGCTCAAATTCTTCCAAAAAAATTGAAGAGGAGGGAACACTGCTTAACTCATTCAATAAAGCCAACATCACTCTAATACCAAGCCAGAGAAAGATAGTACAAGAAAAGAAAATTATAGACAAATCTCTGTCATGCATATAGATGCAAAAATCCTCAACAATATACTTGCAAATCAAATCCAACAGCACATTAAAAGAATTATATATACCATGTCAACTGAATTTTATCCCAGGTATGCAAGGCTGGGTTTAGTACAAGAAAATCAATTAATACAATACTCCACGTTAACAAATCAAGAGGGGAAATCCACATGATCATCTTGATTGACGTAAAAAGGGCATTGACAAATTCAACATACTTTTTTGATAAAAACATTTCAAAAGATTGGAATAGAAAGAAACTTCCTCAACTTGATAAAGGGCATCTATGAAAAACTCAAAGATAACATCATACTCAGTGGGGAAACTCTGATAGCTTTCCTTCTAACAAATGAAATGAGGCAAAGATGGCCACTGTCATCATTGTTATTCAACATTATACTGAAAATGACTAGAGTCATTAGACAATAAATAAATAAATGGCATCCAAATAGGAAAGGAAGACCTAAAATTTCTACTGTTTACAGATAATATGATCGCATATTTAGAAAGTTGCCAAAAATTCTACAACAAAGCTACTAGAGCTAATGGACATGCTCAGCAAAGTGGCAGGGTACAAGATCAACCCAAAAAGTCAGTAATGCTTCTAAACACTTGGAAGGAGAAATCTGAGCAGTAAATTAAAGAAAAAATTTCATTTACAATGGCAACCAAAAGAATCAAATATCTAGGAATAAATTTAACCAAGGACATAAAGTACTTGTTCATAGAAGACTACCAAACATTGCTAAAAGAAATTTTAAAAAACTTAAATAGATGGAAGGACATAATGTGTTCATGGATGAGAGTACTAAATATTGTTAAGATGTCAATTCAATCCAAATTGATCTATAGATTCAATGCAATAATAAAAATTCCAACAGTTTACTTCGCAGAAATAGAAAAAACAATAATCACATGTATTTGGAAGAGTTTTAGTTATTTGGAATAGCTAAAAACATCTTGAGAAAGAAAAATTAATTTGGAGGTCTCAGACTTCCTGACTTTTAAGCATATTACAAAGGTACAATGTCAAAACAACATTGTCTGATATAAAGATAGAAATATTGATCGATGGAATTGAATTGAGAGTTCAAAAATAAATCCTCTCATCTATTGCCAATTCACTTTTGAGAGGCAGCCAAGTCCACTCAAGAGGGAAGTCTCTTCAACAAATGGTGCTGGAATAACTGGATAGCCACACACAAAGAAATGAATGAAAATTCCTATCTCGCAATTTATGAGAAAATCAACTCAAATGGATCAAAGACCTAAACATTAGCACTAAGACCATAAAACTGCTAGAAGAAAATATTGGGAAACATCTTCACGATCTTTTGGCAAGAAGTGGTTTCTTAGACTTTACACCTAAAGCATAAGCAATGAAAGAAAAAAAATAAACGGGTCTCCTTAAAATAGAATGCTTTTGTGCCTCAAAGGACTTTGTCAAGGCAGTCTACTCAGCGGGAGGAAATAAATAGAAATCACATATTCAATATATGTTTAATATCCAGAATATATAAACAAAGCTTACAACTCAACACTAAAAAGAGAAACAACCCAATTTAAAAATGGGCAAAGACATGAGTAGAGATTTCTCCAAAGAGGATGTACAAATGGCTAAAAGCACATGAAAAGGTACCCAAATCACCAGCTATTAGGGAAACGCCAATCAAAATCACAATGAGATGTCATTTCATACCTACTAGACTGGCTGCTATTAAATAAACAGGAGACTACAAGTGTTAGAAAGGATGTGGAATATAGGAACACTTAGTCAGTGCTGGTAGGAACGTAAAATGGTACAGCAGCTGTGAAAGACTGCCTGGCAGTTCCTCAGAAAGCTAGGTGTAGAGTTGCCTTAAGATCTGGCAATTCTGCTGCTTGGTATATACCCAGAAGATCTGAAAGCAAGGACACAAACAGACACGTGTACACCAATGTTCATAGCGGTAGTATTCACAATAGCCTAAAGATGGAATCAGTCCAAGTGTCCATCAACACATGAACGGATAAGCAAAATGTGGTATATACATTGATGGAATATTATCCAGCCACAAGAAGGAGTGAAGATTGAAGCATGCTGCTACATGCATGAACCTTGAGGACACTGTCAAGTGAAATAAGTCAGCCACAAATGAATAAATATTGTATGATCTCACTAAGATGAGCTAATTGTAATATGTAAACTCATAGACATAAAATCTAGAATATAGGTTTCCAGGGGATAGGATGGGGTCAGAGAATGGGGAATGCGTAGAATCTTTAATTAAGGTTGAACTTAAACATTTGGAAATGAATAGAATGACGGTAGCGCATTATTGTGAGTATAATTAATGGTGCTGAGTTAAGTGAACATGGTTTAAAGGGGTAGTTTAGAGTTATTTATGTCATCAGAAGGAAACTTGAGGTGAAAACATGGAATGTATAACACGGTGAATCTTTTGCTCAACTGTGACAGATCAATAGTACACACATTTAAAAGTTCTCTTATGAACCAGAACAAATGTGCAATACTATTACAAAAAGTTATTAATAGAGGGGTAATGGGAGAAAATGTTTCAGAGACAAGGTTAAAGTTCAGCCTTCCTAAATTATTTTATTCCCAATTCTTAACAGTAGAGTGAAGATCAGAGATTGTTTACATATCACACCTAACAATTTTTAAACATGAAAAAATTTTAGGAAACTGATGTCGTCTTTTCACCTTTAAGTTCAAGCAGTAGAATGTCATGGTTGTCAACAACGACAAAATCAATTAAAATATCTGCATGTTCGGAAACTTGCCAGAAGAGGGCAGTAACTTTATATGCTTCATAGATGCCAAAAGAGTAATGATGGGTTTTTCAGTTCTGATTTTCCAGTTATTAGTTATTTAGGAAATTTCCATCATAATTGTTTATTAACTTTACTACTTTACCAAGGGCATTCAAAAGTTAATGTACATAAATAGGATCATTTTAGAACTTGTTAAATACATACTCCTGGGCCCCAGCAGCCCCCACCAAATCAGAATCTCTACCTGTGAGGCCAGGAACTTTGAATTGGAAACAACTTGCACCTGACCCAGTTCAGGTTTCCCAGAGCCACATTAAAAACCCTTTGGCCATCTCTCTCCAGCCAACACGACAAGCAAACTCACCGTCCTCCCCGTCTATGTGGGACATGACTCCCAGGGGTGTGGACCTTCCTGGCAACATGGGACAGAAATCCTAGAAGGAGCTGAGACTCAGCATCAAGGGATTGAGAAAACCTTCTCGACCAAATGGGGGAAGAGCAAAATGAGACAAAATAAAGTGTCAATGGATGAAAGATTCCAAACAGAGTCGAGAGGTTATCCTGGAGGTTATTCTTATACATTAAGTAGATATCACCTTGTTATTCAAGATGTAATGGAGAGGCTGGAGGGAACTGCCTGAAAATGTAGAGCTGTCTTCCAGTAGCCATGTTTCTTGAAGATGATTGAATGATATAGCTTTCACAATGTGACTGTGTGATTGTGAAAAACTTGTGTCTGATGCTCCTTTTATCTACCTTGTCAACAGATGAGTAAAACATATGGGAAAAAAGATGACTAATAGGGGGAACAAATGCTAAAATAAATTTAGATTGAAATGTGGTGATAGGTGAGGGGAAGGGGTGAAGGGTATGGTATGTATGAATTTTTTTGTTTTCTTTTTATTTCTTTTTCTGAATAGATGAAAATGTTCCAAGAAATGATCATGATGATGAATATGCAACTATGTGATGATATTGTGAATTACTGATTATATATGTAGAACGGAATGATCAAAAGTTAGGAATGTTTGTGTTTGTTTGGTGTTTTTTGGTATTTTTTTTTTTTAATTAACTTAAAACTTTTCAAAATTAAAAAAAGAACAAACCTCTGGCCAGACATTGCCAAATGTTCTCTGAAGGGGACAATGGCCTGAGGAGTTTCCAAAAATACCCTCGCACATAGGTATATTTTGATAACTTCTCATGTGCTACAGATGAATCATTAATACAGCATGTAAGGAATTATTTAAAGATAATAAAACAAAAAAAATCGAATTTTAAAATCTCAGAGGAAAAAATGCAAGGAATAATAGGGAAAATAAAATAAAAAATTTTAAGTGAATCAGATGTTTGCAATATTTTCTGTACCATCTCCCCACAAGATAAAGAACCGGGACTCACTGCTTTTTATTTTTTTATTTTTTATTTATTATTATTTTTTAAAAGTTCCCCCTTATTTATTTATTTATTTATTTATTTTACATGGGCAGGCACCAGAAAGCGAACCCGGGTCCTCTGGCATGGCAGGCAAGCATTCTTGCCTGCTGAGCCACTGTGGCCCACTCACTGTTTTTTTTAACGGCTCTAAAAGTAGCACAACAAACCTTGCCACAGTTAATTTCTACTATTCTTCTATTTCATTATTATTTTACACTGTCTATTTTAAAGGAAATTTTTGGAGCACTTATCATAAATGGCACATATCTAATTGGACCATTAAAATAGAGGTAAGCAAAAGTATACAAAAAAGAAATTAGGTGACAGGGGGCATAATGATTCCTGTAATTACTTCAATTCAAGACTAAATTTAGCTCTAGGCTTCTGGATGCCAGAAAGGAAAGAATTCTTGCTAGACACTGATGTCGGGTGCGACTTCATTTAACATCACCTGTTCTCTCCAAACAATCATATCCTTGGTGCACTTATTCACTCACTCGTTCATTTGTAGCATGAGCAGGGAGCATTCATTCTGGATTCCGTGTGACAGAATCCCCTGCAACAGGGGACTGGGGTATAAGCTGGAGGGCACCCCGCCGAGGTGGGGCAGCATCAGTGGCCCAGGTTACAAAGCAACGGGAAAGGGACTGATCACACAACAAAGAGCACCGGAAAAACTGACTATTGGCACACAAAAAATAAAATGAGATCACTCCTCCTAATGAATCCTGAAAAGGTAAATGTAAATGACACCATCAAAATCAGAAGAAAATAGTGCTTGCTTCAGCAGCACATGCACTAAAGTCGGAATGATACAGAGAAAACTGAAGTCCAGCTCCTGGGCAAAGATGGCGAGCCAATTCATGAAGCATTCCTTATTTTTACTCAGGGACAGACAGGAAACTACTGACCGCTGTTATCCACGCTGGGGTTAAGGGGTGGGGATGTGGGCAGATAAAAGATAGGACTTTTAAGGAAATTTAAATTAATTTTTTTTTTGTAGGTTGTATGAAGGGGTCACATTTCATTCTTTTCCCACCTGAGTATCCTGTTATTGCAGCACCATTTGTTGAATTATTTTTTTGTTTGTTTGTATTTGTTGGCTTCTTTGTTTTTGTTTTGGGAAGTTTATGGCCCAGGAATCGACCCCGAATCTTCCTTCTGGCAGGCAAGAATTCTACCACTGAACTACCCTCCCACCCCCTAAGTTAAATTTTTCCATTTAAAATTTTTCCCACTATTTTATTAGGAGAAATTTTAAGCATACAGAATTCTTGAAAGCTACTATAAAGAAAGCTGATCAACACTCTTGAAAAAAAAATTAGGAGAAAATAAATATGGATATTTAACCTCTCTCAGGATAAGGAAGGATTCTCTAGGCATATAAGCAAAGAGAAAAATCCTGTAGGAAAAGGTAGATTTCCCTATGCACAAAAAAGACTTCTGCATGCCAAAAAACATGAGATTTAAAAATAGACTACAAAATAGGAAGATAAATAGGCAACTAATATGCTAGAAAAGGCTACAAGCCTTAACACATAAAAAACACTTACAGGGGGTCAAAAAGTAGAAAATATCCTATTTCATGAAGTTAAAATCAAATGAAAACAACCAGAAACGATTTTGGCCTACTAGTGTGGTTCTACCAAATTGACAAGGTTATTTTTTCTTTTCAGGGTAATTCCTACCACTGGTAAAGGTATGCCTTTTCTGAGGGAATGTTCCTAATCTTTGATCTTGTCTGTTTCTAGAAACAAAGATATGGCAAAGATTTACCTATAAGGATGTTCACTGCACTATTATTTATTATTTTAATAATATTATAATACTTCCTAAAATATAGTAGAAATAAAAACTTGAAACTCTGTAAGTATTCAACGATAGCAGTTTAAAGAAATGACAGCACATTCAATGACAGCTTGAGATGCAATCAACGGTAACCATATATTAAATATTGAAGATATGGAAAAATATTTCTTCATATAATGGCTTATGAGGATCTTCAGTATATAAAACTGTATATACATAGTTTGATCCGATTATATAAATATATTAGCTTGATTCACATAAAATTGCCTCTATTCAATTTTTTGTTTTACCTAAAAATGTCACACACACACAGATACAGACATATATACACACCAAATAACTTAAATGATATATTCCAAAATGTTAACAATAGTTCTCTGAGTAAGGTTGCTGCATTTTTAACATCACTCTTCACGCTTTTCTTCATCTTCCAATTTCTAAAGTGAATACATATTACTTTTACACTCAAAGCAACATCACAAAGTATGGTGAGAACACGCACACATTGCCGGAGGGAATTGGGCAAAACCCATCAAAAGCCTTTTAAATGTTCATACCTGTGACCAGTCCTTCTAGGAATCTAACAGAAGAAAATAAACAGATACCAAAATACCGGTACAAGTTGTTCATCACAGGGTTATCCATAAAATGAAAAACTGGATTCAACTATATGCTCAGTAACAATAGGGAGCAGGTTAAATAAATTGTAAAGCGTCTATCTGATCTATTTTACGCAGCTGTGATTATATTTTGGAAGAAATTTTAATGACATAAGAAAATATTTATGTTAAATTGAATTTTAAAAACAGGATTAAAAACTATATATAAAATCTGATCGTAAATATGCTTATAAAATTGACAAATCTATACATGCCTGTACATATGCACATGATCACCTAGAGATGAGGCTGGAAGAAGATAGGTATTAACATATAATAACACAAAATTAACCATACTTTCTGCTAATGGTGGGATTTTATTTCCCTCTGTACACTGTTTGTTTCTGAAACATTCTGCAATGGGTATGCATTGCTCCAATAAAAAGAAAATAAATAACTGCTGTAGCAGCCACTGAATAAAGTCATCCTTGCTTATTACACATTGTCCTGTGCTGTTTTTTCTTTAACAGCATGTACATTTTTGTCTGATAAGCTATGGTCTTATCTCTTACAGCTCATATCCTCTGACATGGCACTTTTGTAACCACAAAGAACAGTTAGCTCACTCTGTGGTTTTAAGTTTTAGTTACTGATTACACTGCTATCATTCTCTGCAAATACTTTATGAGAATTTCATGGTATACAGACCAAACACACACTTTAACTTGTATGATCACAACACGTGCTAAATTCTAAGGATATTCATTTATTGTGCTCTTCAGGTATTCATTCAATACTAATTTTTATAAGGACCAAATTGTGCTTGGCGCTGGGAGGGACTAATATGATTTAAAAAGAACAGTTCTTGCTTGTGAAAAGAAAGAGAGGGGCACAAAATAAGCTACTTGGCAACACTTACAGAAGAAATGCACAAATCAACAGCCAATTGGTGTTTCAGAAGAGGGAAAAGTCATTCCTAGGAGCAGAATATTAGGGAAACCTCCTGGAGCCTGTGCCCTTAAGGAAGGGCAAGTAGAAACAGGCAGAAATGGGGGTCGAGAGGGAAGCACTGGAACAATGTGGTTGTGGTAAATTGAATCGTGCACTCCCTCAAAAGATGTTCAGGTCACCGTGCATTCCTGTGGGTGTGAACTCACGTGTGAGTAGGACCTTCTGAAGATGTCCTTAATATTTAAGGACTGGCCCAACTGCCACAAGGTGGGCCTTAACCCACATTACTGGAGACCTTATAAAGAGGAAAAAAACACAGCCAGGAGTCAGAAGAGGCCATACAGAAAGAAGTGGAAGTCAGCGGAAACTAGAAGGGCAGATACAAGGAGAGAGAGCTCTCCACATGATGAGGGGCAGACGTCCAAGCCAAGGAACCCCAAAGTTTGTGACAAGCCAGCACCAGAACCCTACAGGCTTCACGGAGAGAACACAGTCTCCCCAATGCCCTGATTCAGGACTTCTGGCCTCTGAAGCCAGGAGCCAGTACATTCTGGTTGTTTATACATTCTGGTTGTTTAAGCAACCCATTGCGTGGCATTGGATACAGAGTCCTGCAAACTGAGCTAACAGGGCATGCATGTATGAAGGTACAGACGCAAGAGAGCTTAAACAAACCGAGTAGACGGAACAGAGGGAGAGGCTATGTACCAAGTCTTATAAGTTTGTTGTTTTTTTTATTCAAAAGTCTTAACTCCAGATATTTTTAAATCTAGGACTATATCTTTTTACTTTAATAAAAATTTTAACTTAAGAGCATTTACCTCCTGCTGGAAATTTCTTGGCTCGTTCTTCAAAGAACCATTCTCCAGTTTTTATTTTCATGTTTCTGAAACGTAAGCAGAAAGGAAGGCTCAGATAGGATAGATATGAAGAGGGTTGTATTCTGCTGTTTAGAGGTAGGTTGATAGGTAATATCAAAAAATAACAGTCTTGGAGGGAGTGTGAAGGCGGTTCAGTGGTGGAAGTATCGGCTGCCACGCGGGAGACCTGGGTGGGATTCCTGGCCCATGCACTTCCCCCCAAAAAGCAAAGAAACCAACAAAAACAAACAAAAAATTCAACAAATGGTGCTGCAATAACGGGATACCCATATGGCAAAAGAATGAAATGTGACCTGCCATATAGCATAAGAAAAAAACACACAAAAAAACTAGTCTTAGAAGGGATGTCAGTGTTGAGTTTTCTGGTCCAAATCCCTAAGTTTACAGAACTTCCATAGGGGTAAGGTGATTGATTAGTTAGCAGCAAAACTGAGCAGTCTCTTCCTTCTATACATTTTACACTATAGATAATAGTTAGATGTAATGCATATATATTAACATGTGCTTGTGTCCAATGCCTATCAAGTATTTAATATTTCCTGAATGAATATGCAAAAGAAATAAAATTGTCAACACAATGATCAATTTATCATGTTAATGGTAGGAAGCAGTATTAACAGGAAATAGTCCATGCTATCTATTATGCTAAGGGAGAGCTTATCTTTAGCTTAGGTTAAGTTTACTTTAGTTAAGTTTGCCCAACACCAACAGGGTGAAGCTATCTGAGAAGGTTCCTGGGTGCAACCGAAGCCTAAAACATTGTGCTTAGATGCAGAGTTCAGGGTCAGAGTAGACCACTCCAGGAAAAGGGGAAATAAGCTCTTCTTGGCCAGAGGGGCTGGCAGGGTCTCCCTAGGACCAGCGTATATCTCCTACCACTTCACTCACATGGGTAAAAGCAAACTTAGAGTAACTGATTGATACTGAAGCCCTAAAATGTATTTTATTCTTGACAGTTGCCAACTTTCAGGAGAAACCCTTTATCACATTCAACCTCAGAAAGGTAGCTTATTAACATCCCTCAGGACATTAGAAGGTAATATACACAGATATACATTGCTCACACCCCTAAATTAACAAGCTGCAAACTTGTCAATTGCTTGGTTATAGAAGTTTAAGGAAAAATAAAACTTCAACTCATGGCAAACTTTCTTCTACAAAGTGGTTACTGAAATAAGTTCTTCATTAGATTATTTTAGGCTATAGTATATGGACATGAATGGATATTTTTTAAGTTAATGCTGCTACAAATATGGTTAATGTAAGTAAATTTATAAATATATGCCAATCTGCATGTTTTTAAAAAATTATCCTATCTTTCTTTAGGGAGCTCTAATAATTGTCAGAAGAAAGCAAGCAACTTTCTTCCCTTCATCTGGTTATAAATTATTATATTTTCTGATCAGTGTGTTAACAGTTATTCCTAATGCCTAGTGACTAGAACAAGGAAAACATTCAGAGATCATATGCAAATTTCATAACAGAATTTTGATCATCAGTGACCACCACTTAGAGTCTAAAATCTGTAAAATATTCAACCATGTTATGTCATTAAAGAGTTAAGAAAAAGTCTGCATCCATAAAGTCAGAAACCTGAATATCTTTTACATGGACACAAGACATCTTAAGGAGAACTTAGCATTCCAAGAGAAGTTCGCCTCTCTATACTTGAAGGCAGGCAGAGTGCTCTGAGAGGTTGATGGAGTGGTGAATTTGCTCTCATTGAAGCACTATGCCCAGCAATCATTTTTGTTTCTGCGGATGCCTCTCCCATTCTTTTAAACAGGACAAGGTCTAACCATCAGATCAGGTGAATAAGACAGCAAAACGGAAGGGCCAGAATAAAAGGCCTCCATCAATCATTTCTCAAATGTACTTCATTTCCTCTTGATTTGGGGAGGGGGTGTATTTTTTTTTTTCTGGTGGTGGAGGTGACACTCTCAGGCCCATTATCTTTGAAACCAAAGGATTCATGGAAGACAGATGCTGGGGGTATGGAGACCTCTCACTGGAAAAGAGGTCAAAGCTAAGAATTCAGCAACCAATGAAATCATGACCCCATCTGTAGTCAACTGAGCTAACCACACAAGCCAACTTTGATAAATGAACACAGTCACAGACACATGATCATGAAAAATGAAAAACTGTTAACGGGACAGAAGAGAGGAAGGTGAAAATCCCTGAGTAAATCAACAAGGCAGGTTATTGCAAAAGTACTCCTCTAGCCCACTGGTTTCAGAACCTATACAAGAAGCAGATAAATTAAAACACGGGTCCCCTAATGCTAATTATCTGCTATAACCATCCAATCATCTACTGTAATCCCAGATGATTATTTGTGAAGTTTAAGTGGGAGCTAATTTGGCACTTAAGAGATTTGGGCACAAACTCAAGGGTCTCTTGGGCTTTCTGTGATTAACACTAGAAGGATAAAAATACCACAGTCTTAAACCCTATGGCGAGCAGCCGGCTCTTGCATTTGAGGCTGGGTCCTTTGAAAGCTAGACTTGAGCTGTAACTCTATAACCCGCCATTTCGTAAGCCATCATTCCATTTTACCTTTCATAAGGACTCCCTGTCTGTGTCAATGCCAAGTTTAGAAAGGAAAACCATTTGTTGTTCCTGTTGTCTAAGATACAGGTGAGCAGACCCAGTGCTGGGGTCACCTGCAGTGACACAGGTTTAGGACCAACACAGACTAGCCATGATTGACAGTAACCAAAGGAAGCATCTACAAGTTCTCCCCAGATGACTACATCAGCATTTTGCTATTAAAGCTTCTTGGATATTTTATGAGCTCAGCTTTAGGTGAATTCTTTTAAATTTTTCAGAATCCTAACTTGCTTCTTTAGAACATTTCCAATCAATAAATAAATACATCTTAAGAGGTGGAAACCTAGGACAATGGAGAGAGCACAACCCACAGTGTCAGGAGAGCGAAGTTCAGGGTTTGACCCTTCTACTAACTCTGCAAGTCCCCACATGAGGGCATTGAAAATTATAAATGCGAGCACAGGCAACATAAATGTCAGCTAATGAACTTCTGGAGGCTTCAGAATCCATTTTCATAGATTTGAACTCTGCTAATGCTGTCATTTCTCTGGCAAATAAGAAATAACTGTTGAAAAGCACTTGGTGAATTCTAGCACACAAATGTTCAGTAATAAGATGAATGGAGGACATTGTGAATGCGATTAATCCCACGGAATGGTGCATCTGGGAGGGAGGGAGTTGGAAAAGTTCATGTTATATACATATATTTCCACAAGTAAAAGGAGAGAGAGAGAGAGAGAGAGAGAGAGAGAGAGAGATAATAGAACAACATTTTGATAACGGATGGTGGTAACGGTAGCATAGCATTGCGACTTTTAATTAACAATACTAAATTATATGTTTGAACATGGTCAAAAGAGGAAAATTTATGTTCCATATATATTACTAGAATAAATTTTTAAAAATAGGACTTTCAAACAGGGAAGTCTAATATAAACCATGGATTATAGTTAAGGGTACAATTATACTAATATATTTTTATCAATTGTAACAAATGTTCCAGACTACTGCAAGGTGTTAAGGAGTGAAGAGGTATATGGAAACTCTTTATTTTCTGCATGATTTTTCTGTAGGCCTACAACTGCTCTAAAAAAAAAAATGCAACAAAAAGAGAGAGAAAGACAATGGCAATTAAATGCAAAACATGATCCTAGATGACTCCACTAATGGAGAAGTAAAGATCCCAAATAGAATAAAGATTCCTATTGTTGGGACATAGGAAAAAAACTAGAATATAGACTATAAGCTTTATATCATTGCTAACGTTCTTGAACTTGATAACTGCAATTGGGGCAATTACATAAGTGAATATCCTCATTGTTAGGAAATACACACAGATGTATTAAGTGTTCAAGGAACATGATTGTAGGCACGTTCCTCAAATGTGCAGAAAATAGGTGACTAGGTAGACAGAAAGATGTAGATAGATGAATTGATAGACAGATTTATACAGGACATGTTGCAAAATCTTTAAAATAGTTGTATCTGGGTATCTGGGGAGGGGCTATATTGGAGTTCTCTGTGTGAGTTCTGCATTATTTTTGCAACTATCCTGTAAGCTTGAAAGTATTTCAAAATACAAAGTTGGAGAAAAAATAGACATCATCAACAAGGAGACATAAGATATCCCCTGAAAAAGATCTCCCTACAGATTCAGTGAACACAAGGACAAATTCCACTTATCTAGGACTCTGGAGGATGACAGAGACTGCAGAAGGACTACATAAACGCTGAATCAAAGAAAGAGGAAATTATCAGGTAGGAAACATCCATCCTGGAGCAGCTGGTCCTCTTCCCTTCCCCTCACTTGGTCCCACGCAGCTTGGGAAGTCTCAGAACAGTGGCCCCGTTCTTCCCACTGGGGTCACAGACTATACAAGAACTCACAGAAGCCGGAACCCCACATATATCAAGGCACAGAGACCCAAGTACACAGAGACCCAGGGCAGAACACAAGCCGCTGAGGAGTGCTGCATACAAAGGGCCCAGGGGTGGGGGAGAGAACCCACTGCAGAAAAGCAGCAACCAAGTGCTGCACTCATTCAAACCAGTTACCGTCAATGGGACTTCCCAGATGCAAAACGGACTGTTCTGGAGTGACTTACCTCTCTAGATTGCCCATATCTGGTCTCTGGGGGCGGGATACCTAATGAAAGGAACTGGGGACAGAAAACCCTCACACAGAAAAAAAAAAGAAGCAAAAAAGGGCAGGGGTTAAACTAAACTACTGTAAGACTCGAGAGTCCCAGAACTGAAAACTGTAAGGAAAACAAGGCACTGAGTGAAGGAGAGAATTTAAACAAATCATAGGAGTTGGGGAGAAGAGCCTACAAAAACAAGCAGAATAAGATTCCCAAAGAAGGAACAGAAGAAAAGAAGCTTTCTCCTGGAGCTGAAACAAAGACACAAAATGTGCAATCTTAAAAATCATACCACATATCCAGGGAAATAGTCATATAAAGAAGAACTGAGAAAATATGACTGAGAAAATAGCCTGAGTTTGAGATTCACATCTCAATTTTTTTCTATTATTTTCTCTATCTGTTCTTATGACTGTATGGTTTTGATTGCCCTGTCTTAGTTCACAGATTCTTTCGTATATAATATATATATATATATATATATATATATATATATGTGAGAGAGAGAGAGAGAGAGAGAAACATGCACAGCAAGGAAGGAAAAACTAGATAGATGGGAACTTCTTAAAATCATAAGCTTCTGTACCTCAAAGACTTTGTCAAAAAAGTGAAGAGGTAGCCAACTCAATGGGAGAAACATTTGGAAACCACATATCAGATAAAAGTTTGATATCCTGTGTACATGAAGAAATTATACAACTCAACAATAAACGAATAAGTAATCCAAATATAAAATTGGCAAAGAATATGAATAGACACTTTTCTGAAGAGCAAATGTAAATGGTTAAAAAGCACATGAAGAGATGTTCATCTTCATTGCCTGTAAGGGAAATGCAAATCAAGACAACAATGACAGAATTTCACCCAACACCTTTAAGAATGGCTGCTATTAAACAAACAGAAACTATAAATGTTGGTGAAATTGGAGCACTTATGCATTGTTGCTGAGAATGGATAATGGTGCAGCCATTGTGGAAAACAGTTTGGTGAGTCCTCAGAAACTAAATATTGAGTTGCCCTATGACCCGGCAATATCAACACTCAGTACATACCCAGAAGAGCAGAAAGCAGGGATAT
Source organism: Tamandua tetradactyla (assembly GCF_023851605.1). Lineage (NCBI taxonomy): Eukaryota > Metazoa > Chordata > Mammalia > Pilosa > Myrmecophagidae > Tamandua > Tamandua tetradactyla. The sequence continues at coordinate 151,723,846 of NC_135328.1, read as the reverse complement.
GAACAGACATTTGCACACCGATGTTCATAGCAGCAGTATTCACAATTGCCAAAAGATGGAAGCAATCCAAGTGTCCATCAAGAGATGAGTAGATAAATAAAATATGGTATACACATACAATGGAATATTATGTCACAGTAAGATGAAATGAGGTCCTGAAGCATATGATAACATATGAACCTTGAGGAAATTATGCCGAGTGAAATAATTTGGACACAAAAGGACAAATGCTGTATGATTTCACCATTAAGACTCTGGTAAAGGTAATCTCAGAGGTTTATATTATAGAACATAGATGACCCAGAGGTACCCAGAAGCTAGAGGCAGGAATAAGGCTACCCAGTGAGGTGAACTTAAATGTAAGGGAATGGATGGCAGTGATGGTAGCAGAATAGTGGGGATTTAAGTAACACTGCCATATTCAAGGCAAATATGATTGAAAGGGGATGTATAGTGCCATGTATCCTACTGATTAACTGTACAATTATAAGTCAGTTCTCACATGAACTACTTCAAAGGTTTGATCTTGCACAAATTGTGAATAATAGAGTGGTATGGGGGAAAACTAAAATCGCATATATACTATGGCTTATAGTTAACAGGAAGACAACAGTACCACAGCAATACCAGGGATAAATAATAGGGAGGAGAGACAAGAGATTGGTGGAAATTTTCATTTGATATTTGGAGAGGCTATATTTATTGGTTCTTTGTCTCATTGGACCAGTGAAATTTGTCTAAAATTGAGAATGCTGCGGATTGTACAACCAAGTGAGGATACTATAACGCATGGTTTGTTTACTTTGGACATTATCCATATAATGGATGACCAATGGATAGAGGGGGCCAAAGGCCCCAATCTGTCTGGGACTCAAGTCAATCAGAATACAGGGTAAAAGATGATAGCATATGTACTCTATGGCTTCACCTACTGTATGCAACCAAACACTGAGAAGTTTGTAGTATCTAGAACCTAAATTTTCTGTAACACACACTCTAAATCAACCTGCCTGGATATCTTATTTAAATAACCCAAACACATGGAATGCAGAATGGAAAAGGCCTTGTCATTCTGTATAGCTTTTTGTAATACCTGGATACATCGCTATGGTGGGCTCATATTTTAAAGTATTGGTAGAGCCCCCTGAGGGACTAAAGACAAAACTGTGGAACTATTTAACTTTCTGACTGGGAAACCCCTAGTACCCCCTTAAACATTATGACTCATAAGAAAATAGATTTAGCCCTTGATTCTGAGGCCTGCCCTTACCAAACTCATTTCTGTAGTAGAGAAGCTATGACTACCGGTAACGTTGTTTCCAGAAAACCTCTTTTGCTGCTCAGATGTGGCTTCTTTCTCTCTAAGCCCAACTCTGGAAGGAAAATCAGTACCCTTCCCCTGTGTGGGACATGATATTCAGGAGTGAAAATCTGCCTGACAACATGGGATATGGCTCGTAGGGATGAGTCTGGCCCTAGCACGAGGGGTTTGACAGTGCCTTCTTGACCAAAAGGGGTAATAGAAATATAACAAAATAAGGCAGCAGTGGCTAAGAGAGATCAACTAGAGTTGAGAAGCTATTTTGGAGGCTACTCTTATGCAAGCTTCACCTAGATATTGCTAATTGCCTTGGTTTGCCAACCCCTAAACAACATCATTCCTGTTAATCTTAAGAACACCTAGGTCTTGAACTGAAACACTGTAAAAGTTTCATGCATTAAATTTACTTTCTTAAAACCTATAACCTCCAGAGGGTTCCTAAACCAGATAAATCCTGAAACTCCGAGGGACCAGCTTCTCCAAGACCAACAGCTAATTACATCCCCCTATCTTTTATTGTCAACACCCCTTCTCAACATGTAAAAGATAGAAGGGGAATTTCTCGAAGATCCATATAGATTGGAAGAAGGATCAAAGGAGAAAGAGGAGTTAAAACAGAGAAAATAGGTTTTAACAAATGAGTATGAGTGCTGAATCACTATATTGATATTTCTTTTAGCCTCTAGTGTTTGGGAACAACTAGAAGGGAGAATCTGAAATAGTGGAATGGCAACCTATAACAAACTCTGAAATTTGTTCTGTAACTATGTGTAAAAATATATTTTTGAAAATTATTTTTTCTTCCTTTTTTCTAAATATGTTATATTTCACAATAAAAAATGATAAAAAATATATATGAAAACAGAAATGAGAAAAGGCTCTGTCAGATACATCACAAAAGATCAACATACAGAAAAGGAGCTTACAATAAAGGAAAAGAGAGAGAAAAAGAAATGGGTACCTTCTTTACAGTGATCACTGAATGTTAATGGATTAAACTCCCCAGTCAAAAGACATAGATTGGCAGAATTGACAAAAAAAAAAAAAAAAGATGAACCAATTATATGTTCTTTATGAGAGGCTCACTTTAGATCCAAAGATACAAATAGGTTGAAAGTGAAAGGTTGAAAAAAAATATCCCATGCTAATAGTAACCTAAAAAGAGCTAGGGTAGTTATACTACTACTAATATCAAACAAAATAGACTTTTAAGTAGAAACCGTTGCAGGGCAGGCCTCTGTGTCTCAGCAGGCAGCGTTCTCACATACTATGCCAGAGACCTGGATTTGATTCCTGGTGCCTGCCCATGTAAAAGAAAAAAAAAAGCCATTACAAGAGACAAAGAAGCACACCATACATTAATAAAATGGGTACTACACCAAGAAGAAATAACTATCATAAATACTTATGCACCTAACCATGGTACCCCAAAATACATGAGGCAAACACTGGCAAAAACGAAAGGAGAAATAAATGTTTCTACAATAATAGTTGGAGACTTCAATGCACCACTCTCACCAATGGACAAAGCATCTAGACAGGAGATCAGTAAGGAAACAGAGAATTTCAATAATATGATAAATGAACTAAAACAGACATGTACAGAATATTTCACCCCAAACAGCAGGCTATGCATTCTTCTCCAGTGTACATGGATCATTCTACAGGATAGACATGTTGGGTCACAGTAAGTCTCAATAAATTTAAAGTTTTAAAACTATACAAAGCCTTTTTCCGACCATAATGGAATGAAGCTAGAAATCAATAACAGGCAGAGGATTGGAAAATCTACAAATATAAGGAAGTTAAGTCACTCATTCAATTAGTGGGTCAAAGAAGAAATTGCAAGAGAAATCAGTAGATATTTTGAGATGAATGAAAACAAGAACACAACATATTCAAAATTTATGGGATGCAGCGAAGGCAATCCTGAGAGAGAAATTTATAGCCCTTAATGCTTACATTAAAAACAGAAAGAGCTAAAGTGAAAGACCTGGAGGAACTAGTAAAAGAACAGCAAACTAAGCCCAAGCAAGCAGGAGGAAAGAATTTTAAAAGATTAGAGCACAAATAAACAAAATTGAGAATAAAAAACAATAGAGGGTGGTGCACAGTAGCTCAGTAGCAGAATTCTCGCCTGCCATGCCAGAGACCTGGGTTCAAATCCCGCTGCCTGCTCATGCAAAAAAAAAAGAAAGAAAGAAAAATGGAAAAAAAAAAACAATAGAGAATTAAGAAAACCAAAAATTGGTTCTTTGAAAAGATCATTAAAATTGACAAACCTTTAGCTAGACTAACAGAAAAAAGGAGAGAAGATACAAATAGTACAATCAGAAATGAGAGGGGCAATTACTATTAACCCCACAGAAATAAAAGAGACAAAGAGGATACTATGAACAACTGTGTGACAACACATCATACAACTTAGATGAAATGATTTACACTGACTCTAGAAGACCTCAACAGACCAATTGCAAGTAAAGACATTGAATCAGCCACAAAAACCTTCCAACAATAGCCAAGGACCACATGATTTCACAGGGGAATTCTGCCACTTGTGCCAACAAAAATTAATACTAATCCAGCTCAAACTCTTCTAAAAAATTGAACAGAAAGGAATATGACCTAACTCACTCTATGTGGCCAACATCACCCTAATACCAAAGCCAAATAAAGATACAAGAGGAGAAAATTATAGACAAATTTCTGAGTATAAGTGCAAAAAATTGCAACAAAATACTTGCAAATCAAACCCAAGAACACCTTAAAAGAATTACACACCAGATCAAGTGGGTTTATCCCAGGTATGTAAGGCTGGTTCAATACAAAAAAAAATCAATTAATGTAATACACCACATTAACAAAATGAAGAGAAAAACACATAATCATCTCCACTGAGGCAAAAAGGCATTTGACAAAATCCAGCATCTTTTCCTGATAAAAACACTTAGAAAAATAGGATAGGAAGACTAAATGTTGTTAAGATGCCAATTCGATACAAAATTATTTATAGATTCAGTGTAATCCTAATAAAAATTCCAACTGCCAACTTTGCAGAAATGGAAAAGCTAATTATCAAACTTATTTGGAAGGGCAAGGGGCCCCGAATAGCCAAAAACATCTTGAGAACGAAGAACAAAGTCAGAGGACTCATCCTCACTGACTGTAAAACATATTACAAAGCTACAGTGGTCAAAACAGCAAGGTACTGGCACAAGGACAGACATATAGACCAATGGAATTAAACTGAGAGTTCAGAGATAGACCCTCGCATCTCTGGTCAACTGATTTTTGAAAGGATTTCCACATCCACTAAATTGGGAAAAAATAGTGTTTTCAACAAATGGTACTGGGAGAACTGGATATCCATATGCAAAACAAAAAAAAAAGACCCAAATCTCACAGCATATACAAAAATTAACTCAAAATGATCAAAGAGTTAAATGTAATAACTAGCACTATAAAACTCTGTGCTGGTTTGAAAGGAAGTATGTCCCCTAAGAAAAGCCATGTTTTAATATAAATCCCAATTCATAAAGGTAGAATAATTCCTATCCAATACTGTATATTTGAAACTGTAATGAGATCATTTCCCTGGCTGATGTGATTTCGTCAAGAATGGTTGTTAAACTGGATTAGGGGACTATATGTCTCCACCCATTTGGGTGGGTCTTGATTGGTTTACTGGAGTCCTATAAAAGAGGAAACATTTTGGAGAAAGAGATTCAGAGAGAGCACAGAATGCTGCAGCACCACAAAGCAGAGAGTCCACCAGTCAGCGACCTTTGGAGATGAAGAAGGAAAACGCCTCCCGAGGAGCTTCATGAAACCGGAAGCCAGGAGAGAAAGCTAGCAGATGACGCCATATTCTCCACGTGCCCTTCCAGCCGAGAGAGAAGCCCTGACTGTGTTCGCCATGTGCCGTCTCACTTGAGAGAGAAATCCTGAACTACATCGGCCTTCTTGAACCAAGGTATTTTTTCCTGGATGCCTTTGATTGGACATCTCTATAGACTTGTTTTAATTGGGACATTTTCTTGGCCTTAGAACTGTAAACTAGCAACTCATTAAATTCCCCTTTTTAAAAGCCATTCCATTTCTGGTATATTGCATTCCAGCAGCTAGCAAACTAGAACAGACTCCTAGACGAAAATATAGGGAAACATCTTCTGGATTTTATGTCAGGCAAAGGTTTCTTAGATTTTACATTCAAAGCTCTAGGAATGAAAGAAAAAAAATTAGATAAATGGGACCTCCTCAAAACAAAAAATTTAAAAATTAAAAAAAACACTTTTGTGCAAAGAACTTTGTCACAAAAGTAAAAAGACAACCTACTCAATGGTAGAAAATATTTGGAAACCACATATCCGATAAGGGTTTAATGTCTAGAATACATAAAGAAAAAGACAAATAACCTAATTTAAAAAGGGCAAAAGACTTGACATTTCTCAGAGGATATACAAATGGCCAAAAAGCGCATGAAAAGATGCTTAATATCACTAGCTATTAGGAAATGCAAATGAAACCACAATGAGATATCACTTTACACCTAGTAGAATGGCTACAATTAAAAAACCAGAAAAATGCAAGTGTTAAAGAGGATTTGGAGAAATAGGAACACTCATTCATTGAGGGTGGGAAAGTAAAGTGGTACAACATCTATAGAAGACAGTTTGGCAGTTCCTCAGGAAACTATATATAGAATTATCATACAATCTGGCAATCCCACTACTAGGTATATACCTAGAAGAACTGAAAGCAGGGACATGAGCAGATGTTTGCACACTGAAGTTCGTAGTGGCGTTACTCACAATTGCCAAAGTATGGAAGCAACTCAATTGTCCATCAACCAATGAATGAATAAGATGTGGTATATAGGGCGGGCCACGGTAGCTCAGCAAGCAAGAATGCTTGTCTGCCATGCCAGAGGACCCGGGTTCGATTCCTGGTGTCTGCCCATTAAAAAAAAAAAAAAAAGATGTGGTATATTCACATGATGGAATATTCAGCCACAAAAAGGAATGAAGCCCTGATACATGTGACATGTTTGATCCTTGAGTTCATCATGCTGAGTAAAATAAGCCCAACATAAAAGGACAAATATTGTATGATCTTATTGATATGAACAAATTGTAATAAGCAAACTCACAGAGTTAGAATCTTGAATATAAATTACCAAGAGACAGAATGAGATTAGAGAATGGGGAGCTGATGATAATTTGTATAGAACTTCTATTGAGGTTGAACGTAAATATTTGGAAATGGATGGTGGTTACGGTAGCACATTTTTCTGAGTGTAATTAATAGTGTTGAATTATACAGGTGAATGTGGTTAAAGGGGGGAACTTTAGGTCATATATGCTGTTAGAATAAAAATTAAAAGGTAAAACATTGGACTGTATAACAGTGAACCTTACTGTAGATGATGTACTATAGTTAATAGTACAAGTATAAGAATGTTCTTTCCTAAATTAGAATACATGTATGACATTAATATAAGATGTTAATAATAGAGGGAAAAATACACCTAATAGTACCATTTGAATAACGTTTCATGAACTGTAACAAAGGTAACTATTGGTAAATAATAGTGCAATTATAAATAAGTGCTCTCATTTTATTTATAACAAATGTTCCATTCCAATGCAAGCTGTTTGTGGTGCAGTGATGTATGGGAATCTTGTATTTTATGCGTGATTGTTCTGTAGACCCACAACTTCTCTAACGAAGAAAAAACAAACTAATGCATCTAAAAAACCAAGGACTTCATAGAACTTAAACAGCAGAATGAACATAAATGCTGTTGAGATAATCTATTGCAGAATAATCAATTTTTAAAAACTTAATAATGAAAAAAGTTGAAGAAAAATTAAAGTTTACTAAGAATGTTATATAGTGCTTAAAAAAATCACAGTGCAAAATTTTATACACAATACGAACTAAAAAGAATGGAGGACCCTAACAGAAATGTATTTTTAACCTCGTTACTATCACCAAACAATAAACCAATACGTCTGTTGGAATGCATTTTTCTGCAGGTGGTTAAGCTGTTATATCCACACTTTATGCTGCAAGAAGTCACCATGATGTTCCTAGAGTTCCCTAATGTATTTCTCCACTTACCTGACAAGAAAAGAAAAATTAGTCTGCACAGTCAAGTTGCTTTAAATACTGAAAGGAGCACATGTCTTGTGCAGCAATGCTCTCCAACCAGTGCCCTGAGGGCAAGGAAGCCTTGAGCAAAATATGTGGCTCATTACCTGTAAACTATGAAAAACCCTAAATAAAGAAGGTAAATACTGTAAAACTGGGATGAACCTCATTTCATTGTGCTAGCTTGTTCAACTGCTTCGTAATTCCAAGCTAAAATAGTCCTTTGCAGTTAAAAGTTGAAATTTTTTTTTCTGTTTTACTTCAAATGATGGTACATCCAAAAGGGTCTGTAATACAAATTTAAAACCCAAATATATATATGTTTTTTTTCCGCATCAATTTAGTTGATATGATTTCAATGATCTCACAGGAAAAAAAAACTGATCCTTGTGATTAAATCCTAGGTAACTATGAGAAGAGGCAAAGTATCAAGATGAAGATAAACATGATTTTACCAAGCTCCTAGCAACACTTCTTGCAAAACACTAATAATTCTCTTTACTTAACCTCAGACAGAAAGCAGGGCTCTCTGCTGCCTTCGGTGCTGGATTTAGACCCCCTGGCACAATGAGGTGCCTGGCCAGGGCCAGTGGACATGCAGGGAACATGTATGGATCAGTGGAAGGAATATCCCCACCTCTGCAGAGTGCCCCCCTGAGACCTAGTGGGATAAGATGCAATTCAAAACCCTGCTAGCAGTGTGCTCTGGAGGGTACACAAGTCAGTCAGATCCTCTAAATGCTCAGCCAGGAATCACAAACTAGGGCATAAGCAGGAACTGTAAATGAGAAGAAGGGCTGGGGGTAAGACAGGATGGCGTGGGCACTGTGGAGAACAACATTAAAGTGATAAATATTCAATATTGTGCAGGTCAAACACCACCATGTCTGGGGGCTGGCTGCAGCCTGTTGGCCACGAGTTTGCAATTTCTGGTTTGTTATATCAGATTAGTTCTACCACTAGTCAACGAAAGTAAGAGAAAAACTCTACTGCAGCCTAGCAGAGCTGTATTTGCTAAGGTTTGGATGATGGAATGGGGTTAGACACCATACACTGACATGTCTTCCTGTGCACATTTAGGACGGTGGTCCCACCAGCACTGAGAAGGACAAAAGACAAGAGGCAGATACTCTCTGGTGGCAAACCCTCAACTGGATTCCTAGATAGAAAACCTAGAGCACATGCAAAAAAAATGCCACAGACAAATAAAAGGAGTCTTGAGAACCCACGGAATGCTAAACTTCTGGATTTGCATTATCAAGGGGACCAGAAGACCCAACCTAGAGTAAAGAAAGATTTAGGAAACTCAAGCACAAATGCAGAACTTCATTTGTCCGACAGTAAAGAGCAGAACCAATAGTCTGAAAAGGTGAATCAGGGTTGATGACTCTTTTGAGAAACTTTCCAAAGATGTAAAAGAAAAAGATAAAGATATTAAATGTCCAGGGAGAAGAGAATGCATGGATAATAGAGAACAGAGGCCAATCTACACATTAAAAGTTATTCCCAAATAAGCCAGGACAAGTGGCAAACAAGAATAATCAGAACTGACTGGAGAAAATGTGGCCAAGTTTTAAAACTAACAACCCGTAGGGTAGGCAGATTAGAATGTTTCTCATTCCATAAAAATCAATGTCAAGACGCTCAGACCCAGACACATATTACAAACTATTTTTAATTACAAGGACAACAGAAAAAAAACTATACATTTCAAGTATATGAAAACCAGATGATCACTACAGAAATACAATAAAACTAGCCTCAGATATCTCTGGAATATTAAATTCCAAAAGACAGTGAAAAAGCATTTACTGAACGTCGGGATTAAAAGGTTACAACCCAGGATTTAAAAGCCCAGTGGAGTCTTTGTTCATGAGTAAAAGCCACTGAAAGCCATCTTCACATATGTAATGGCTTAGAAAATATGCCACCCACATGCTCTTCTGGAGAAAAAAAATCTTTGAAGAGGCATTTCAGTTGATTGACAAATGAATCAAAAGAAAGAATTTGAATTAAGAAATCATGATCTCAAAACACTGGCCATACCCACTAGAATCAGTTAAAATAGATGCTTGGTTTAATAACTGTATACATGATTATAAAACAATTGTTGAAAGAGAGGCTATATAATCTAAAAATGTATAAGAATATAGCTACTTTGAAGTGATCGGCTATATAATCTAAAAATGCATAAGAATATAGCTACTTTGAAGTGATCGACTAAATGAAAAAAATTATTTATAAGATATGTTCACTGGATCACACTAAGAATTATACCTGGACATTCAAATCACCTTGAAGGTCACCTGTATATTTGCTTGTGTTTTATCGTGATTTCCACAGCCTCCCTCCAACAATAAATTTTATCCAGTTAATAAATATTTATTAACTTTCTTCAAAATCTACTTGTCCCACACTGTGTTAAGAAATGGCCAGCTCTCCCCTATCTTATAAGCACCATTGCCATGTAATTCCTGTCCTTTCTTTTATTACCAAAGTATACCCATAGTTTCCATTTTCTATTTTTCCGTTCTCTTTTTAAACATTTCTAGGCATCTTCCTGCCAAACTCAATTAACTTTCCCTATTATTTCACCTACCTAAACAAATCTCTATCTTCACTCCCAGCTCTAAAATTCAACGAGTTACAGAATGAATTCTCCTTAGTCTTTGCTTTCTTTCTCTGGCCTCACCTCCCTGTCTCACAATGTCACCTAAGACTGCCATTCTCTGACACCCTCACTGCCTTGAATCCCAGAACTCTAATCACCAACTTTCCAAATCAGACTGAAAGCCTCTCACCCTCACCCACCCTCCAGGACCTTAACCTATTTACCGAATATTTTGAAGTGAACCTGCTATTGAGAGCTCTGAGAGATAATTTGTCTTCTTCTCAGAACCATGTCCCAGTCTCTCTGTTAAAAATCTCAATCATTTTTCACTCTTCACTCTCTTTTATCCTGTGACCAAGTCCTATCATTCCTTATTTTTCTCTCAGGGGCAGGCACAGGGAATAGAACCCAGGTCTCCGTGGTAGGCAAGAACTCTGCTAATGAGCCACCATCGTAGCGTCCCCTATCAACTCTTTTTATGAAATGTCTCTCGCATTCTCCATTGTTACTGGCCCCACCCTCCTGACTTCGTGCCTTTTTAACCTTCATCTTCTCCCCTCCTGGGCCCACGCTGCAGAACGATAGAAGACTTTGGAGATCACATCCTCCTGGTAAAGAGCATATACTCACATCCTGTTTCCTACTAGCTCAAATCCAAACACGTACAACTAGTTTTAAGGCTCAGCCCTTTGAAGGCAAGTCTCCCAGCAGGCAGGAGAGGACAGAGACTAAGGGCACAGGCATCAGACTCAAGGAGATCTGGGTTCTAGTGAAGACTCTACTTCTCATTGACTACATGGCCACACACAAGCTATCTTATGTCTCTAAGCCTCCATTTCCTCATCTGCAAAATGAGGATAGCCGCAGTGGTTACTCCAGAAGCATGTTTTAAGATTTAAATGAAATGATGGGTGGAAAATGCTTAGCACAGCACCTGGCAAGGAACCAGCACTCATTCTCACGCTATCCCCACTCCACGGCAATGCCTGTCTCCTAACCATCTTCCAGAAATGCTCAAGCTATGGACACTCTCAAAAGATGCCTGTGCCAACTCAGCCCTTCCTCGTCTTTTCTTCCTCTGAGCTTCTGGGGCCCTTAGCGTTAGTCTGTATACAACTTGGCACTCAGTGGGTCTCTAAGAGAATTCTCTACCTGAAGGAAAAAAAAAGTCATCTTAAATGACTCTTGGAACCTCAACACAAGTTCAAGGCCAGGCCCAGTTTGCAGGCCTTTTGCTCTGCAGCAATCTATTGAACTGGGTTTTAAAAATAATTATTATAGCTACCCTTAGAACTTCCCCTCTCTTGATTTTAAAAATCTGTTTTCCTGAAGTGACATCATGTTGAGTGATATAAGTCAGACACAGAGGAACAGATATTTTTTGGTTCTACTTTTCTGAAATAACTAGAATGTACAAGCTCATACAGACAGAAAGGAGAGTACTGGGTACCAGGGGCAGGAGGAGGTGCATGGGGAGTTAATGCACAGTGGGTATAGGGTTTCTGTTTGGGGTTATGGGAAAGTTCTGGTAATAGAAGGTGCTGAGGGTAGGACAACATAGTGAGTGTGATTAATTCTGATTAATGGGATGCTTGGGTATGGCAGAGATGGGAAAGTTTGCTATAAATATCTTTCTACAATAAAAAAAAAATAAAGAGCAACTAAAGAGACAATGACAATTAAAAGCAATACATAATCCTGGACCGAATCTAATAATGGAGGACAAAAAGTCTTCTTTTATTGGCCCTCCCAATAAAATGACACAACTAGGACATATGGAAAAAATTGGAATATAGACTAAAAGCTTTATATCACTGTTAAGTTTCTTGAACTTGATAGCTGTACTTAAGGCGGTTACATAAATGAATATCCTTATGGTACAAGGAAGTATTAAGTGTTCATGGAGCGTAATGCCTACAACTTACTAGCAAATGTTTAGAAAATTGATAGAGAAATGGGTTGACACACAGGCTGACAGACAGACGGATGGATATGTAGAAGGATACAACAAAAAATGGCAAAATATTAAAACTGATGGATCTGGGTATCTGTGGTAGGTGGAATAGGGATATGCTAGAATTCTCCATATGGGGTTTACATTATTTTTGCAACTGTCCTTCAAGTTTGAAATTATTTCAAAATAAAAACAGTTTAAGAAAAAAAATTTCTTCATTCTATTCCCATAACAGATCCACTTCTCCTTGAGAAATAAGCCTCAAGCTGACGGAAGAGGAAGGGGAGAAAAATGATTCAGGTCAAAAACTTTTCCCAGGGAATGCAACGGTAGCTCAGTGGTAGAATGCTCTCCTGCCATGCGAGAGACCGGGTTCAATTTCCGGCCCATGCACTTTCCAAAACAAAACAAAACAAAGCAAACAGGCAGACAAACAAAAATTCAACCAACAGTGCTACAATAATGGGATACTCACATGGAAAAATAATGAAATGTGACTCCACCCACACAGCATACCAAAAAAAAAAACTTTCCCAGGACCCAGTTATGAATATCAAATATTTTACAGGTCTACAAAAGCCCTCCTTTTGTTTTGGCCTCAGAATAGGATGGAGGCCCAGAGTAGACCAGGTTAGAGTAGAGGACAGAGGGCTGTGAGGAAAGGGGGAAGGGAGAAAGGGAAAGAAGGTGGGGGTGGGGGGGGCACCGTATGTTGTTAGTAAATTATTTATTTAACTCTCTCTCCCCACATGATTTCCTGTGGTAATTCACTCATAGTAATGCAATCATCTTAGGGGTTTTGAAAAACATCCTTATTTCAAAATAAGGAAGCTGGGGTTTTAGAAATCACATTTCATGTACTTGGAGCTTAGAGTTACAAGGTCCACAGTTTGTGCCCCCCCACACCCAACCCCACCCTGCACCAACCCCCAAGGCAGAGATTTCACCATGGCAAGCTTCCTGGGAGATTGCCTCAGCAGCCATTCTCCTGTTTTGATTTTTAGCTTATAACTATTCGAACAACAACAAAACGCCAAGGCATTTAACACCTTACTAGGTAATGATTGTCGTTAGACTTCAAATATATATGGTTTATCAAAATGGGGATGGAGATCTTAAGACTTTTCTAAAGATTATTCGGAACGGTCTACACTGCTTCAAACGAGCACCAGGATAGGGAAGCCAGCTCACAGTAATGCTTTGTCTTTCCCTTTGCACACTAAGAAAAGCCTTAAGGGCATTAGCTTCAGCAAACCAAAGAAATATGAGATGCACAAGGGAAATTCTGTTGTAAGGCAGCGGGAGTTGGCACACTGTTCTAGAAGTGGAAGCCATGCAGCTCACAAGCAAGGAAATCAGGTTGAACAACTTCACCTTTCTTTGGCCAAAATACAGTAAACCTTTCACAGGGATAGGAAATTTAAATTTAAAGAGATTAATGTCACTGTGTCCAACGTAGACAATGCACCCTATTAGGGGGAGAGAAAATCCTGCTGCCATCCCACCTGGGGTAAAGACCTCTTCCTATCTTTATCCCCACCCCCACCCCCACCCCCACCCCCACCCCCAGCACTCACACATCCTCAGCAATACTTACAAATTCTTCTCAAATCTCAGGGTCTCTGATATTTCTCCTAGATTCACAGGAGACTAATTTTTCTTCCTTCTAGTAAGTTCCAAAACACACTCTCCCCTAACAAAGGAACCAATAGCCAGGGCTTGAGAACAATGTGAGTCCAAGTCAAACATGTTCTTTACCATTTTCAAAACAAAGTCATTCAAAAAAGACCAACTGCATGCTAAAATTTAAAAGAAACTCTCGACACCAAAAGATTAAAATAAATACAGATTCTGTCTATCACCAATAGAAAGCATACTCATTTCTTTACTTGAGTTTGAAACATGGGTCAGCGTGCCTTTTTCAAAAAGAAGACCTTACTTAGAGCTGCACAGTATTACTCTAATATTCTCCATTTTCACTGAAGGAGATAAATTAGGCTCCAAAAAGCTAAGGCACCTAGCCAAGAAATCCAAATAGAATGCTGAGTTTCACTTTAGACTTGAATATATATATTTTTTCTTTTGCTAACAATATTTTTTAAAAGGGACTTTGGTAGGATTATCATAAATTTTGCATTATAAAATACTCTTGATTTTTATCTAAAGTTTCCTTTTTTTAGTATTGGCTATTTTTCCATGACAATTTTGTCCTTTCATTTTCAGCCAGCCTGGGGTGTGACATACACAAAAATAATTTGGGTCTATTTTTACAATATTATTAGTTGATAAAAAGAACAAATGTTAACATGCAATGTATTTTAGACACCATTTCAAAGGTTAGAGACACCAGTGCACTGCTCTTTCTTGAACGATTTCTTGAAAAATAATTATTAGAGAGACCAACATATAATCAGAATTCTCCAAAGGGGATTGAATAGGCCCCACATACTTCATTGAACATGTACATGCTTTATTCTTTAATAAATTATTATTCCACTTTATGTAAACCCCCACTTCAGCCATACAAAATTTCCCCTATATTTTGAAATTCATTTTGGAAAATTCTTTCTGCGTTATTGTACGTTGGTGGTTTCATTTGCTGTATGACAACATTAATCTCCACAATTATATTGAAGCTGACTGGAAAAAAAAACAATGGATTTGAGAGACATAATAAAGTATTGTGAACCAATCCATTCTGTGAAAAAATAAAAAAAGAAAAGAAAACAATCCAAAAGAATCTTAACCACTTGATTAGCCCGCCCGTAGTCATTATAAACAAGCTTTGGTAATTTTTTTTTTTTCAATAACAAGATAGTTCTGTCACTGAAAATGACGTCCTACTCCAGAAAGGTAGCTCCCTGTGAGGCACTGGGCAGACTTGACCGAGTGCTTTTTGGGAGGGGCCGGCGGCTCTCCCGACCTGCTCACCTGTCCTCGAAGCACACGGTGCACTTCCAGGCGCGGAGCTTCCTGGGGGACACGCGGCACTCGGAGCACACGCGGTGGCTGCAGCCCTGGCACACGGCGCCGCGGTTCAGCAGGAGCCCCAGAGCCCTGTGGCAGCGGGCGCAGGACTTCTCTCCGTACTCGTGGCTCACACTCTTCGCCCCCTTCCACCGAAGATGCTGCAGGTGCGTTTTCAGTCTCCTGAGGCCCACCGATTTGGAGGAGAAAAGATTGAAGGGAAAGAGACACCGGGTGGACTCTTATCAAGCACTGAGGCTGAGGGCCTCTCCCCCCATCCCCCACCCCACCCCCTCATGGAAGGAGAAGGAGCTTTGGCATGGAACAGCCCTGGGTCCCAACAATGAGTCTATGATCCCAGGGGCAACTCAACCTCTAGGAGTGGAGGCTCTGAGGCTTCCCAACTGTAGAACGAAGACAATGAAATCTAACCTCTTAGGGTTGTTTGGGGATTAAATGGCAGAGCATAAATAATATGCCTGACAGAGGCATTAGTTGATAATTTTGTTCTAGGTTCATCCCTTATGTGCCCAAAGGGGGATTATAATGGCAAGCAAGGACAATGAGAGAAGAGAAAAACACATGGAAATGGGAATCAATTCCAATATGCATAGCATGGAAATATCTGTAAACATGGAGGACACATCCCTGCTATTATAATGTAACCCAATAAAAAAATATTTTATTGATGCTATCTTTTTGCTACCCTTTGTTGCTGTTGTTGGGAGAGGGTATCTGTGCAATTTCGAATTCTATTTCCCTTAGACAACAGTCCTAGGGCAAAGGGACATAATCCTGGAAACCAGCCCCTCTTCCAAGAGTGTCATTGATCAGAACACTCTTTTATGAAATGTCTCTATTACCTACTTTTAGAAGGGAGAAGTCAACCCCAAGAAACAAAATGCCGCCAAAAATGTACTTTAGAAATCAACTTTCCACATTTCATGCAGGAGACCCAGGTTCAATTCCCGGACCATGCATCACCACCAAAAAAAAAAAAAAAAAAAAAATCAACTTCCAGGGCTTGCCCTAGGATCAATACCCACTTCCTTACCACAGTATCCACGTTCCTTTGTTGATATTCAAAAATGATGCCTCTAAATCACTGAATGATCCTTAACCAAAGAAAATTCCATTCTGTTTATTGTATTATACACTTCCTTCCACTAAGAAATGTAAGTGCATTTGGAGAGCTTTGGAATATCAGGGGAGCAGAGAAAAAGAATGTTTTGTAACTTCTGGTTAACTAGAAAATTTCCTTGAGTACCTGGTGTCCAAAGTTTGAATTTATATGTATGTTTTTCTTGGCAGACTCTAAAACAGTTCTGCCATTAAAAGCAAAACAGAACAAAAAAACCTTTCCCATTTACTTATGTTTTTAAAGCTCACATCCCCCATAAACAAAGAACTGACATATTTAAAGACGGATCTTGTCAGTAAACGGTGCTCAGGCCGAAGGCACTGCATTACTACACATTAAATAATGTCAAACAGTTTGTGCAGCAAAGAGAGGGGAGGAAAGGAGCTCCTCACTGACAAATCAATCAGGAAACAGCCTAAGTAAGCTCCATGGTTTATGCTCCCCCTTTCCTAGAAGCAGACTGGGAAGTAAAAGCAAGCAAAATTAAGAAAAAAAGAAGAAAGGCAGGAATGGATTCCATTTGATTTGCTGTTCTTTGGCTGCTTTCTTTCTTTGTTTTGCTCCTTCAGTTACCACCAAAAACAAGAAAGGAAAACTCTTGACCCTTCTCTTGAGGGGTGAGGTGATAGCTTGAAAGCTTCCCTTGAATTATTCCCACGAAGTAGGCAGACGGACAAGCAGAGAGGCAGACGGCAAACTAATCACGAAAAGGCATCATTTTAAATGAATAACAAAAGCCACCTCCTTTTCTCCTTACTATCTTCTCTCTTTGGATAGCTAGTAAGGGTATTATCAATACCCAGAGACTGCAGTAAGAAGTACCTAAGCAGAAAGAACCAAATACCCAGAGAATTCCACGCATCTTACCGTATCCTTTCTTCCTCTACGTTTTGAACCTCCTGATCTCGGTACAGGACCCGGAGAATCACCTCGCGTTCTAATTCCTTGAGGGAATTCAAATTTACTTCTTGGGTCATTTTCTCTCCTTTTCTTACACCCGAAGTTTGAAGAGTTTCACTTTATCGGACCAAATGCTCCTTTCCTGTCATTTGTGCTTCAGTCAGCCCAGCAGCAACCCAGAGTTGTCTTTTTTTTAAAGAGTTCTCTCTCCTGCTTCATTGGCAATTATGTTTTAGTTGTGGCTTTTTTTTTCTCCCCCTTTTCCTTTTTAAGTGTGTCATATGCCTCGGGAGAAGACAACCCTAAGAAACGATCCTTCTGTTGGAGTCGTAGTTTGCAGAATGTCCGTGCCAGCTGGCGAGAGTTCTCACAGGGTTTTGCTGTGGCCTCTGACACCCATTTAAGATCTTTTTTTTTTCTCTGAGGTTTTGCCAGAGAGTGTTATAAATTATGCATTGCTCCAAGCAGATAATTTCTGCAAAGCAGAAGTGGTCCCTAATCTGAAAATTTTAAAATAGCCATACGACGAATTCTAATGACTCATATGAGCTGGCCTTCCACCTCACATGTTTTCTAATCAATAGTAATGATAACTAGAAGCTCATCCTGTTCAATTCCTGTAGAAAAGACAACAACAAAAAACCACATCATCTTTTCCAGACTGAATATCACTGCAGCATTTCTTCAGAAAAGACAAAATGTTTTACACAAAACAAACATTTGAATTTTCTGCCTTGGTGATGAGGTAAGATTTTGTCTCTTATTTAATAAGATTTCTCATATTTTTAAAAGCCTCAAAATTACAAACTTGGGTTTTTTAAATATGAATTCTGTCGCTTTAGTGGTTTACAGTAAAAAGACTTGTTTATCTCTTGGGAACAATAAAATTGTCTAAAATTGGGAGTGTTGATGGACTGTGGACTTCGGGCATTATACATGATGCCTAGTGAATGCAGGTGGCTGAAGGATGCACTGACTGAGAAGTAGCTTGGCAAACAATGGTGTATACATATGATCGAATAGTGTACTGCTACGAAAAGGAATGAAGTTGTGAGGCATGCAACGATGTGAATGAACCTGTGGGACATTTGGTGAGGCAAAATAAAACAGAAATGAAAGAACAATTATTGTATGGTATCCTTTAGAAAATGCTGATAAGAAAACAGGGGCCTAGATTGTAAGCTCTTATAGCAGACACGTTTAGTCCAAAGTGGTGATTACTACTTCTGGATTTTGAGAGGTTACTTTATATATATATAACCTGGTATTTAGAGATGAGAATAAAACTATTCTGCTTAGAATATATTAAGCAGTTAATCAAGAAGTATTGGCAAAATCCCTTGGGGGATGGGAGAAAAAATATGAAACTATTAAGCCATCAGGGAATCCCTTGATATTATATCACACATTAGGGACACCCAAATCAATAGGTCAAGCCCTTGATCTGAGGTTTACCCTTGTGAAGCTTATGTAGGTAGTGGAGAAGCTTAGCTTGCCTATAGGTGTGCCTAATAGTTACTTTTGGAGGACCTCTTTTGTTGCTCAGATGTGGCCTCACTCTCTCTAAGCCCAACTCTGTAAGTGAAATCATTGCCCTTTTCCCTGCACCCCATGTGGGACATGACATCCAGGGGTGAAAGTCTCCATGACAGCATGGGAGATGACTCCCAGGGATGAGTCTGGGCCTGGCACCATGGGATCAACAATTCCATCCTGACCAAAGGGGGGGAAAGAAGTGTAACAAATAAGGTATCAGTGGCTGAGAGAGATCAAATAGAGTCGAGAGGCTACTCTGGAAGTCATCTTATGTGAGTTTCAGTTAGACATTGCTAGCTATCATAGCTTACCAAACCCAAACAAAACCATTCCTGCCAATCCTAAAGAACACCTAGTGTGTTATATAAGATTCTACAAAGGTTCCATGTACTAAGGTAACTTTCCAGAAACCTTCAACCTCCAGATAGGTCCCTGGACCAAATAAGTTCTGACCTCTAGAGGGCCCAGCCTCTCCAAAACATCAGTTAGTTCCATCTCCCTACCCCATATTATTGACAGCCCCCTCCAACATGAAAAAGTTAGAATAGTCATAGCCCAAATACCCCTAGAGTGTGAGATAGAAAGATCAAAGGTGATGGTGGAGTTATACAGAGAAGATAGTGTTTAACAATTGAATATGATTGCTGAATCATTAAATTGTTATTTCTTTTAGTCTCCAGTATCTTATAGCAGCTAAAGGTAAAAATCTAAAATTGTGGCATTGTAACCCATACCAAACTCTGAAATCTGTCCTATAACTAATTGTGGTGCTGTACTTTGAATGTATTGCTTTTTTGTATATATGTTATTTTTCACTAAAAACGGTCGACTGTGATAAGAAAATATTTGTTCCTTCTAGCCTCCTATATTCTGGAGCAGCTAGCAGGAAAAATCTGATATGATTGTATGATAATCCATGACAAACTCTGGGATCTATCCTGTAACTACTTGTTGAAGAGTGCTTTGAAAACTATTGCTTTATTCTTTCTTTGCTTTGTATACATGTTATATTATACAACTTAAAAAGTAAAAAAAAAAAAAAAGAAACATGTTTATTGTGCATTCTTCTAATTGAAAATTCATTCAAAGAGCAATGTTCTCAATTAATAAATATTGTTTTTACAATTGACTTAAACCTCCCCCCCCCCCAAAAAAAATGGAATCAATCAGGGAGGTATGAAGTGGCACTGCCACAACATCAATCTATCAACTATTTTTGGTATTTAACAGTATTCATGGGCTCTCTTCAGCATCAGGCCTCGTCTCTGTTTAATGCGGTTGAAAGGTTCTGCATATGCGGCTCCTGCTTTCTTTTTCCATCCCTGACATTGGGCTTATATCAGTTTCTATCTGTCCCTCCCCAATCTAATAAAAAGTCAAGAAGAGGGCGGGCCGCGGTGGCTCAGCGGGCAAAAGTGCTTGCCTGCTATGCCGGAGGACCTCGGTTCGATTCCCGGCCCCAGCCCATGTAACAAAAACGGAGAAACAGAATACAATAAAACAAGAAAATGTTTAAAAATGTTTCCCTTTCTTCCTTCCTTCCTGCCTTCTATCCTTCCTTCCTTCTCTCTGTCTTTCCTTTAAAAAAAAAAAAAAAAAAAAGTCAAGAAGAATGGCATTGAATTGATAATACACTGGATAAAATAGATTGATGGAATGCAGAAAACAGAGAAGATTGGATCAATTTACTTTCCATAATGCCATTTTGTGATCAAATCTTATAAACGAGACTTCTTTTCAGAGTTTTAACTAGTTAAATTCCCTTTGTTGACTGTCAACAGAAATCCATGTTATATTGATTTCTGACCTGCAGCAAATAGGTGAACAAATGGTTAATAGGATCCTGACATATCCTCTTTAAGCACAAATTCTTAACCTTTTTCTTTCTTACTCTTTGGTAGTCTGGTGAAGGCTGTGTTTTTTAAATGCATAAAATACAGTTCACTGGATTTTAAAGGAAAGCAGTTTTATAGAAATGGGTCTCATAATTTAAAATTTAAATTTATTGATGCACAAAATAATGAGATCTAGCAGTAGGTCTAACAACTACCTAAGTTTCAATGTAGTTATTAGTATAAACAATATCTTGAGGCATCTACAACACATTAACAAGGTATGAAAATATCTGTGATTCTTTTGGTGACAAAGTTACAGGTACTGCTAATTCCACTGTAGTTTATTGCCTATATTCACAATTGAAGGAAACTTTTAGTTAGGGGTTAATAAAAAGAATGATGCAATTTTTCTCTAACCAAGGTTATTGGCCTATAAGTTAAGGATAGCTGGTTCAAGGGATTTTATACCCCTCAGCTTCTTAACTATGAGAGAGTTAACATTTACTGCTTACCTAAATTACAGATGTTGCTTGACAAATAAGAAAACTCTAAGTTCTGAAAAAGGATGTTCTTGGCTTCTGTCGAGTCCTCACAAACCTCTGCTCAAAAGGTTTTCTGTAGACTGTAGGGAAACTACAAAGCAACACAGACTTCAGACTCTAACCCCAACCTGCTGTCACAACCTCTTCCCTTGCTGGTCTCCACTTTCCACGTTAGCAGATGGAACTAGCAGATCTTAGTTCCCCCATGCTCTGAAGCTCTGGAAAAGAGGAAAGCAGTATAAAACAGCACGAAATCACATGTTAAGTGGTAACCTGCAAATTAGCAATTGTGCCACCAACTTTATGAGCCCTGTTTCTTCTAAACTTGCCCCTCAGTTCTTCTTGCTTTCTTCTTATTTTTAATCTATTAAACACACCACTGTGTCAAATGCTATCTGATTTGTCTGATTTTCAAGTATATTAAACAAAGATTTTGCACTTGGCTCAAAACACCCCCATCCATGCACTACCTTTTCTTTCAATGTGGCTGTTTGTGCTCCAGCGTCCGGCTCTGGTCTTCACTACTCAATCACATCTATAGTTGGGGTCTCTGTGTCCAGACATGGGCAGCGCCCCATCTTCATGGGTAAGTAGGAGCTCATGCTCCCCCCTAGTGGCCATACCGCCCCTAGTTACAGAAATGTGAACTCCAGTTCAAGTTCCTGAGATCCATGCATCCACCTACCCATCCAGGCATTCTATAAATATTTATCAAACAGCTTCCAAGAGCCAGACACTGTCCCAGGTGCCTGGGGTACATAACATGACTGATGGGTAACTTGCACCCTATCCTACTCTAATAAAAATTTAAGATAGATTTACAATAAAAGCACAGAGAGGACAATTAAAGTCAGAGAGACACCAGCGGCCAGAGTGAAAAGGGACAGATAATTCTACCAGGATTCTGCATTAAAACAGCCACTGTACTTGAGTGTCAAATGCATTTCTCACCTTCCTGATAGCCAAGGCAAAACAAAACAAAACAAAACTACCATGGTGTATGTAACTTTGATAAAGTGAAAGGAAAACAAAAGAACCCTTTCTTGGTGTGAAGGACACAGACCAAGAAGACAAGTGATTACTTGAATGGTGGTTTGGCAGAAGATGCAAAATTGTGTCTCATGTATCAATTATTATATCAATCTTAAATAAAAGCCAAGTAGATGGCAACAAATTGTAATCCACTGAAAGCATTTCAAATATAGATGATAAAACATGGTGATCTCTGGGTTTCCAAGTTAATACAGGTATAAAGCTTAGAAAACTCATAGGTTTAAGAGCCACTGAATTAGATGGTCCAATAATCTCTAAGGCCACTTACAAATTAAATTCTATAATTCTCTTGTTCAACTTTCAACATGTTTTTTTAGTTTCCAAGGGGTGGAGGAAGGGGAGATAGAGATTGGATCTTGTTTATTTTTTTAAATTATTTAAGGTTTTTAAACTAATTTTTTTCAAACTTGTAAGTTAATTGTGCAATATAGAAATCTGAAAAATACAAAAAGCAAAAAATACAAAAGTCATCCAGTATCACAAGCAGTTTAGAGTTTGACATATATTCTAGGTCCTTTATGTGTATACACACAACTGAGCACACATTTTTATGTGGCTGAGATAACACAGAATGTAACATGCTTTTTCATGAATATTTACCAGTTCAAAGTCCTAATGTCATGAGTATTGTGAATATCAAGTGTGTTAGTTTACAAGCTGCTGGAATGCGATATACCAGAAATGGAGTGGCTTTTAAAAAGAGAAATTTAACAAGTTACAAGTTTACATTTCCAAGGAAGTGAGAGTGTTCAAACTAAGGCACCAACGAGAGGTAACCTTTAGTCAAGTAAGGTTGATGCTGTCTGGAACACCTCTGTCAGCTGGAAGTTACATGGCTGACATCTGCTGGTTCTTCTTTCCTGTTCATTGCTTCCAACTTCTGAAGCCAGTAGTTTCCTCTCTAAGCATCTGTGGGTCTTCGCTACCAACTCTGGGACACAAACTCTGGGTTCAGACTTGCTTAGCATCTCATGGGAAGGCACACGGTGACATTTGCTGGGCTCTATCCATTTCTAGGCATCTTCTCTCTCTGGGGCACTTCGAGCATCTCCAAACATCCATGTCTCTGTCAGCTCTGAAGCAACAATTCTCTAAGCATTTGCATCTGCTCCTTTTGTCAGCTCTGGATCTCTCCAAAATGTTTCCTCTTTTAAAGGATCCCAGTACACTAATCAAGACCCACCTGGAATGGGTGGAGTCACATCATCTAATCAAAGGGTCACACCCACAATTGGGCATGTCACATTTGAGTGGAGATAGCCTAATTAAAAGTTTCCACCCTACAATATTGCGCTGGTTTGAAATGATGTATGTACCATAGAAAAGCCATGTTTTAATCCTAATCCCATTTTGTAAAGACAGCCATTTCTTCTAATCCCTATTCAGCACTGTATGTTTGAAACTGTAATTAGATCTTCTCCTTGGATGTGTGATGTAATCGAGAGTGGTAAACTGGATTAGGTGACGACTTGTCTCTACTCATTCGGGTGGGTCTCAATTAGTTTCTGAAGTCCTATAAAAAAGGAAACATTTTGGAGAATGGGAGATTCAGAGAGAGCAGAGAATGACATAGCCACAAGAAACAGAGTCCACCAGCCAGCAACCTTTGGAGATGAAGATGAAAAATGACTCCCGGGGAGCGTCATGAAACAGGAAGCCAGGAGAAGAAGCTAGCAGATGATGCCGTGTTCACCATGTGCCCTTCCAGATGAGAGAGGAACTCTGACCGTGTTCACCATGTGCCTTTCCAGATGAGAGAAAAACTCTGTGTTCATCATGTGCCCTTCCACTTGAGAGAGAAACCATGAACTTCATCGGCCTTCTTGAACCAAGGTATCTTTCCCTGGATGCCTTAGATTGGACATTTCTATAGACTTGCTCTAAATGGGACATTTTCTCGGCTGTAGAACTGTAAACTAAAAAGGGGAACTTATTAAATTCCCCTTTTTAAAAGTCATTCTGTTTCTGGCATATTGCATTCCGGCCGCAAGCAAACTAGAACCAATCTTGAATCATGATTAAAAGAAATGGCTGCTTCCACAAGATTGGATCAGGATAAAACATGGCTTTTCTAAGGTACATAATATTTTCAAACTGGAACCCATTGCTGCCTCAAGATATCTAAAAACCTTAGATGTTGTGAAATAAAAAGTAAAACTTACCTTCAGTAAACACAGGTATTTTACAAAAAATGCACATATAACTATGGTTTTAACCTAAAGCCACCTTCTCGACATGGAGATACTAGCAGAGTCTCTCCCTTTGCCCTTCCTCCTCTTCCTCCTTTACCATTTCAACGACTAAGGACAGGAATGCGTCTAGCTCCAAGAGGTGGGATAGCAAAGGTCACTCCCAGAAGACAGTCCTTCCTACTTTCTATAAACTAACACAAGGACATTTCTATAGGGATTATTTTTCTACCTCTATTTTTAATATACTTTGGACACTAGGTCTTGTCCTTTAACACACAGCAATAACCAAAATGCCTTTGTAAAACAATGGTTGACAATCTGAACTTGTCTAACAACTCACAATGAACCTTTCCCTCTTCACTTCCTACCCTTCCTACCACTACACTCTCAGCAAATTCCTCCAAGATGATTCCCCCAATATAGTCATTCTATGTATTAACAGAAAAAGTATTTAGTGTTATTTTATACTCTCTACTTTTAATATATGTTGCATACTTCTAAGCCTCTGGAAAGACTAGTTGTTTCAAATAAGGACTCAGGTTTGTCCATGATACACAGAGTAGCATTGAATAAACTGACATGTAACAAAGGATATAATCAAACGTGTCTTCTAAATAGGAACATTCTGGCTTAGAATCCTTCCCCTTCTCACCTTTACCAACCCAGTGGTTGCAGCTGTAATGCTTAGAGGGGATTTTTAACAATTTTGCTTCCACAATTAAAATTCTGCCATTTTCAGAACAAAGTTTTCCCTAAGAATTTTAACACAAAATGTACAAAATGTTTTCGTTTACTAACTTGACTTCTGTTACTTACTGGCAAGTTTAACATCTGGAAAGATTAGATTACATAAAATTAGGATTTTTTTGTCTATTATATATATGTATAATATACTATATACACAATAAAGTAAAACAAAATGCACAGAACATACAGGATGGTGGTTTATCCTGATCAACTATAGACTTGCTGGCATAGACCCTTGTCACTTCTTTCTCCCCTCCTCTCTGAAACAGCACAAATAGAACATGTGCTGCTCTGGAGGTGGTTTCCAAATGATTTTTTATATGAATATTAACAAAACATTATCCGCAAAATACATTCATTTTTCTACCGCTACTTTTTCTTTACTTTTTTTTTGGCATGCACAAGCTACAGGAATTGAACCCAGGTCTCTGGCATGGCAGGCAAGAATTTTGCCACTGAGCCACCACTGCACCTCCCTACTACCTCTACTTTTAACATACTTTGTGCACATCTAAACATCTAGAAAGACAAGCTGTTTCAAATAAGGGCTTAAATTTTTCTACCATATATACAGTAGCATTTAATAAACTACACACATGCAACAATGGTTATACCTGAAAGTGTCTTCTAAATAGAAACATTCTGGTTTAGAGCCCTTCATTTCTCCCAGTTCCTTCCTTCTCTCCATCATAAACCCAGCAGATGAGTTACAGACACGTGTTATTTACATGTGGTTTTACAATTCTATTTCCAGAAGTCATTTTCAGAAGACAGCTTTTCTGTGGCTTTTATCACAAAGTATACAAGATGTGTTAGTTTACTAGCTCACTCTTATCATACACTGACAACCTCTTTTATATCGAGAGACTAGATATTATAAAATTAGGACTCATTTGTCCAGTAAATACACAATATATACAATACAGTAAAGTGAAATGAATGAAGATAGCATACAGGGCAATGGGTGATGAGAAATTTTCTAGAATGCACTAGCAAAACACCTTTTGCAATTTCTTCCCTCCCACCTCCCTCAAACCAATGAGCAAATACAAGACTATAATGTTTGGAGCAGTTTAACAATTCTATTTGCAAAGACAATATTCCCCACCAATTTTAAAAGCTATTTACAGTATTATCCTACTATCTCTACTTTTAAACACATCAAGCACTTCCAAACATTTAGAAAGACTAGATATTTCAAGTAAGAACTTACTTTTCTACTACATACATAGAATTGTTAAATAAAACTTCATATTCATAACAATAGTTATAATCTCCTAAACATGACCATCTTGGCCTCAAAGCATTCCCTTGCCCTTGTTGCTTTAACATCTTGTTGTTGTTGTTTGCCTTTGCTTTTGGTTTGTGAGCTTGTTTGTTTATGCAATAAATTCCAGATCTGATCCCAGATTATAACTGAGAGCTCCGAGTTCCTTTCTCAGTACTAATGGCTTGAATGATTTCAACAGAATCTTTTTGATCCTCTTGAACAAACCCTGAAGCTCTTAGTGTATGTTCTTCCTGTTAGGATAGCATTTGAATTCTCAAATGTTTTGTGTTGACTGCCAATTTGGAGATTCTACTCTGGATTCCATTTTCCAAATCACTCAAAAGTTATTCACTGTGCTGGTTTGAATCTGTTATGTAGCCTGAAAATGCCAATTTTTAAAATCCTCATTCAATATTGCTGAGTGGGATCTTTTTAATTGTCTCCATGGAGATGTGACCCATCCAATTGTGGGAGGGATTAGATGGTTTCCATGGAGATATGTCTCCACCCATTCATGGTAGGGTTGCTTGCTGGAGCCCTTTAAGAGGCAACCACTTTGGAAAAAGCTCAGATCCAGCAGAGCCCACACAGCCTGAGACCTTTGGAAATTAAGGAAAACACTTCCAGGGAAAGCTGTTGAAGAAGCTGAGAGAGAAAGCTAGCAGATGTCACCATGTGCCTTCCCATGGTGACAGAGATGTCCGGAAGCCAAAGACCCTAGCATATGCCAGCCAGGTGCCGTCCAGCTGACAGGGGTTCTAGACAGCATTAACTTTTCTTGAGTCAAGGCAACCTTTTGTTGGTGCTTCAATTTAGATTTTGGTACCAGAGAAATGGGGTGCTGTAGTTTGCAAATAGCAAACATGTTGGAACAACTTTGTAAATGGATAAGGGGAAGATTCTGTAAGAGTTGTGAGAAGCATGATGGAGAAGGCCTAAAATGCTTTGAAGAGACTGTTGGTAGAAATGTGGACTCTAAAGACACTTCTTATAAGGTGTTAGCCAGAAATGATACACTTGTTACTGTAAACTGGAAGGAAGGTGACCCTTGTTTTAAAATGGCAGATAATCTGGGGTGGTGTGATGGCGGCTCAATGGCAGAATGGTGCTGGAGATGGAGGTTAAGTTCCCAGTGCCTGCCCATGTCAAAAAAAAAAAAAAAGGCAGATAATCTTGCAAAATTAACTACTGGTTTTGAATGGAAGGCAGATTTTTTAAAGCCATGAACTTAGAAATTTAACAGAAGAGATTTCCAAATTAAACATGAAAAGTGCAGCCTGGTTCCTCCTTGTAGCTTATAGTGAAATGTGACAGGAAAGAGATAGGCTGAGAATTGAACTCTTGGGTACAGAAAAACCAGAAATTGATGGTCTGGAAAATTCTGGGCTTCCAGAAAGGGAGACCCCAGGGAATAGTGTACTGCATGAGGATTTAACCAAACATGGAACCAGGCTGGCCATTTCAGAAAAGGCCAGGATTGGAGATGGAGTTATCCAGGAAGGATTTGTGGAAAATCCTATTGTCTGATGGTTATGATCCTAGTATACTGCATAAAAAACCAACAAAAAGGGCGGGCCGCGGTGGCTCAGCGGGCAAAGTGCTTGCCTGCTATGCCGGAGGACCTCGGTTCGATTCCCGGCCCCAGCCCATGTAACAAAAACAAAACAAAATACAATAAAACAAGAAAATGTTTAAAGATGTTTCCCTTTCTTCCTCCCTTCCTTCCTTCCATCCTTCCTTCCTTCTCTCTGTCTTTCCTTCCCTTCCTCCCTCTTTAAAAAAAAAAAAAAAAAAAAAAAAAAACCAACAAAAATGTGTGGGTATAAACGGACCCACTGCCAGTCTAGACT
This sequence comes from Tamandua tetradactyla, assembly GCF_023851605.1. Lineage (NCBI taxonomy): Eukaryota > Metazoa > Chordata > Mammalia > Pilosa > Myrmecophagidae > Tamandua > Tamandua tetradactyla. The sequence continues at coordinate 151,695,774 of NC_135328.1, read as the reverse complement.
AAAAGGGACAAGGCAAGGGAAAAATATTTTCAAAGGCAAAACCATGAAAGAAAAAGTCTGAAACCAAGAAACCTCAGGCCAGGAAAGGAGACACACCTAAGCACTTGGAGAGTGTGAGTTTGCCCCATGGGCACATGGTGGGCCTTCCACCTTGATATTCTGGAAGAGTTGTGCCCCAGATCTTAGAGAGGGCAGAGCACATTCCTTGGGGATTGGGGAGAGCCCTGAGCCCTACTGTCCTGGAGGGGTTGAGCATGTGTGAGAGATGGCAGAGGGCCTGTGTGTAACCCCAGTGTTTAGAGAGGGTGAAGTCAAGAAAAAGGTAGTCTCGCCAATGTCCTCCAAGGCTGCTTTTGGAGAGAGAGGAAGGCTGCTGGGTAGGCCCTTGGAAAGGGTAGGACTGCTGCTTTCCATAGCCCCGAGGATAAATGATTCCTCAGACTTTGAAATCTTTGGAGTTTGCCCCATAGGCTTTCAGAACTGTTTGGTTCAGGTGACTCCTGTCTTCCTTCCAAATTTTCCCTATGGAAATAACAATGTGTAACCTATGACTGCCCCTCCTTAGCATATTGGCAGCAGATAACTTACTCTGAGTTTTACAGGTCCAGAACCAGAGGAGAATTTTGCTTTTGAACAGACCATGACTTTAGCTGATTTTGATGAGATTCTGTACTCTTTCTGAATTTACATTGTATTTATATTGTTACTGAAATGGTTTAAGGCTTTGTGATATTCTGATGGAATGAATGTATTTTACATTTGGAAAGAACGTGTTTTTGGGGTCCAGAGGGTGGAATGCACTGGTTTGAATCTGTTGTGCACCCCAGAAAAGCCAAATTCTTTAATCCTCATTCAATATTGCTGGGTGGCATCTTTTATTTTCATGGAGATGCAACTCACCCAATTGTGGGTGGTAACTTTTGATTCGATTGTTTCTATGGAGATGTGTCTCCACCCATTCAAGGTGGGGTTGCTTCCAGAGCTCTTCAAGAGGAAACATTTTTGAAAAAGCTCAGAACCAACGGAGCCCACATAGCCAGAGACCTTTGGAGGGAAAGGAAAATGTCCTTGGAGAAAGCCATTGAAGACGCTGGGAGAGAAAGCTAGTAGATGTTGCCATGTCCCTTCCCAAGTGAAAGAGGTATCCAGAAGCCAAAGACCCCAGCATACACCAGCCATGTGTCTTCCCAGCAGACAAAGGGGTTCCAGACAGCATCAGTTTTTCTTGAGTGAAGGTAACCTCTTGTTGATGCCTTACTCTGGACATTTTCATGGCCTTACAACTGTAAACTTGCAACTTAATAAATTCCCTTTTTAAAAGCCATTACATTTTCTGTTATATTACATCCTAGCCATTGTTACAAACTTAAACATTCACTGAAATTATTCTTAGCTCACAGTCTATTTATCCCAGATAAATGGTGCTTAGACCCAGGGTGAACATTTTTTTTACATTTAATTTTTTAATGAACTATTTTGGTTTCTTCCTAATCCATTAAGGTTCCCTAGGTAACAGATAGGGTTAATTAATTATCTGCCCAGGTCCATTGTAGGTAACAAGAAAGATAATTCCATCTACCTCAAAGCTAATGGAAAATAAAGTACAAAGATACAGATTCAACTTCTGATCACTTATACTAACAGGTAAAAACAAGTGGATTATTGTACATATTTTTCAAACATGGATAAAACAAATATGCTTCTCTCCAAATCTTTTTGATTTGTGTGATGCTTTAGAGTGAAACATGGAGGTGGTAAAGGAATTATATTAAACCTATTAAAATTAGATTGCATGTTTCTTGTATTATTCTGAGTATCACCACACAACGACATGTATGTGGTTTACGCCCTTCTAAGATGACAAAACAAGGCCTGAGAACAACATTTTTAACATTCACAAAATGGGTAACATGGCTGTGCCCATTGTTAAATAAAATAGTATAGCCACCTGCTTTGGGAGTTGCTGGGAGCAAGCCCTTTCTGAGATATGGCAGGGACTTTCCAGAAGACAAAAATTGACAAAGGACAGGATTCTCAAAAAAAAAAAAAAAAAAGTGGTGCATTTCCAATAAAGTTTCATTTTTTTGCAATACATAGTGATAGGCTGGTCTCAGTTGGTAAGGATAACTTATTAAAGATGTACAAGTATAATATATTAAACAATGTATATTTACTCCCAGCTTTGTAAGACTACTATATAATGAAAAACTTAAATGTCAACCAACCATTTAACTTCCTACGTGAAATCCCCTAATTGTCTTTAGAATGTACTGCAACTCACTTAACATTTTGAGACTCTCACTTCAAGTTCCCTGGTCAAGAAGTTTCTCTTTAAATTCACATGCCAAATTGATTATACTAGTGACTATTTCTTTTGACATTTTTGGTGTCGGAATCGGGACACAGAGAAAACTCCCACTCAGCCGCGTTCTCTGTATCCTCGTGAGTGATCAGGTGGAGCACCCATAGGACCCATCGAATCTGCTGCTCTTCCACTACCCATGGAGCACTAGGGGCGAGTTTCTCCTAGATCTGGTCTCCACTAGCTTTTCATCTGAGCTCTTTACTTTATTCTCAGATTTGAATCTTTCCTGGTCTCCTGGATACATCAGACTTCTGTCAGATTTTGGTAAGTAAAATTCCTGCCCGTCTCAGGAAGGTATATGGTTTCCAGAACCTCCAGGCAGCCACTTGACAGGATCTCTGTTAATTATGTCTTCAGAATCTTCTAGATGAATATGACTGTCAGTGAATCTAAATCTCCCTCTAAGCCGCCTTTTCTACCCATTACACTGCTTGTGTTCAGTTCCAGACACTCACTTGGAACCTCCACTCACTGAGGATTCTGCTACAATCAGGGTGGCACTTGAGTGGCTGAGCTGAAAGCTCCAGCACCTGACACATTTTGTTTGACTGCAGCATAATGAAATCTCCTTGCTGTAAATTTCTCTCTTCTCCTACTGCCAAAAATTTCTGCTCCTTATCTGTTGCTCTAGTTTACTAGCTGCTGGAATGCAATATAGCAGAAACAGAATGGCTTTTAAAAAGGGGAATTTAATAAGTTGCTAGCTTACAGTTCTAAGGCCAAGAAAATGTTCCAATTAAAACAAGTCGATAGAAATGTCCAATTCAAGGCATCCAGGGAAAGATACCTTGATTCAAGAAGGCCGCTGAAGCTCAAGATATCTCTCTCAAGTGGAAAGGCACATGATGAACACGGTCAGGGTTTCTCTTTCAGCTGGAAGGGCACATGGCAAGCACAGCTTCATCTGCTGGCTTCCTCTCAGCTCCCCAGGAGAAATTTTCCTTCTTCATCTCCAAAAGTCGCTGGCTGGTGGTCTCTGCTTCGTGGTTCTGCGGCATTCTGTGGTCCTTCTCTGCTCTCTCTCAATCTCCTGCTTTCTCCAAAATGTTTCCTCTTTTATAGGATTCCAGTAAAGTAATCAAGACCCAACCTAAAATGGGTGGAGACATGTCCCCACCTAATGCAGTCTAACAGCCACTCTTGAGTGAGTCACATCCCCATGGAGATAATCTAATTAAAGTTTCAAACATACAGTACTGAATAGGGATTAGAAGAAACAGCTGCCTTTACAAAAATGGGATTAGGATTAAAATATGGCTTTTCTAGGGTACAAACATCCTTTCAAATTGGCACAGCTGTTTTACATCTGCTCACACCTGTTTCCAATTCCATTGTAAAAAAAGGGGGCATTCTTTGATTGGTGTGCAGGGTTTTCTAATTGCCACCACAATGTATTCTCTTAAAGATTCATTTAAAAATAAATGGTCAAAAACAGATAAAAGGCCTATTTTGGACTTCTGGTTGACCATGGCTGTAGTGTAAGATGCACCAGTGTTCCATTACTCTGAAGAATCGTTGAACAACTAGCAAAAAAGAAAAGACTTAGAGGATTGCAATAACTATGCAAGTGGAGAATCAAGAAAATTCACTTTTAAAAGGTAGGAAAAACATGTGGTGCCGTTGCTGGCCCCTCCTAACAAAGAAAAGCCTAGGAATATAAGGATAAATTCCAAGAAAAATTAATACCAATCCTGCTCAAACTCTTCCAAAAACTTGAACAGAAGGGAACACTCACTAATTCATTCTATAAGCTAACATTACTCTAATACCAAATTGAGATAAAGGTACCAGAAGAAGAGAAAATTACGGACCCATATCTCTTATGACTATAGATACAAAATTCTTGATAGAATGCCAACAAGCTAGCACATAAGAATTATACACCATGATCAAGTGTGATTTATCTCAGGCATCCAAGGGTAGTTTGACATAAGAGTCAATTAATGTGATACATCACATTAACAGAATGAAGGATAAAACTATATGAACATCTCAACTGATCCAGAAACATCATTAAACAAAATCTAGCACCCCTTCTTGATAAAAACACTTACAAACCTAGTAATAGAAGAAAACTTCCTCCATATGATAAACAATATATATGAAAAACCCACAACTAACAGCATACTCAATAGTAAAAGATTGAAAGTTTTCCCTCTAAGATCTGGAACAAGACAAGGATCCCCACTATCACCACTATTATTCAACATGGTACTGGAAGTTCCAGCCAGGGAATTTAGGTAAGAACATGAAATAAAAGGCATCCACATTGGAAAGGAAGAAATATAACTTTCCCTACTTGTGAATGGCATGATCCTTGCTCGAGTTTGAATCTGTTGTTTACCCCAGAGAAGCCAAGTTCTTCAATCTTCATTCAATATTGCTGGGTGAGAGCTTTTTTATTGTTTCCATGGAGATGTACCCATCCAATTCTGGGTGGTAACTTTTGATTAGGTTTCCATGCAGATGAATTTCCACCTACTCAAGTTGGGGTTGCTTACTGGAGCCCTTTCAGAGGAAAACATTTTAGAAAAAGCTTCAGAGCCATGGGAGCCCATGCAGCCAGTGACCTTTGGAGATGAAGATGGAAAATGCCCCTGGGGGAGCTTCATGAAACAAGAAGCTTGGAGAGAAAGTTGGTAGACTTCACCATGTGCCCTACCAGCTGAGAGAGAAACCCTGATCTTCACTGGCCTTTCTTGAGTGAAGGTAACCCTTGTTGGTGCCTTAATTTGGGCATTTTCATGGCCTTGCCTTAACTGGGACATTTTCATAGCCTTAGAACTGTAAAACTTGCAACTTTATAAATTTTTCTTTTGTAAAGCATTTTGGTTCTGATATATTGCATTCTGGCAGCTTGCAAATTAGAACAATCCTATAGACAGAAAATCCTGGAATGTCCACAACAAAGCTACTAGAGCTAATATGGAAGGGTAGAGGGTTTCATATAGCCAAAACAAATTTGAAAAAGAACAAAATTGGATGACTTACACTTTATTTTAAAACTTATTAAAGAGCCACAGTAATCAAAACAGCATGGTTCTAGCACAAGGACAGATATATAGAGCAATGAAATAGAATTGAGGGTTCAGAAGTAAAGCTTCGCTTCTATGGCCAATTGGTTTTCTACAAGGATTCCAATTCCACTCAATGAAGAAAGAATAATCTGGGTGGGCCACGGTGGCTCAGCAGGTAAGAGTGCTTGCCTGCCATGCCCAAGGACCCGGGTTCGGTTCCCGGTGCCTGCCCATGTAAAAAAAAAAAAAAAAGAATAATCTTATCAACAAACGGTTCTGGGAAAACTGGATGTCTATATACAAAAGAATAAAGGTGGACCCCTACCTCACACCATGTACAAAAATTAACTCAAAATCAATCAAAAACCTAAGAAAAGAACCAAAACTACAACCCCCTAGAAGAAAATGTAGGAAAGCATCTTCAGGACCATGTATTAAACAATGGTTTCTTAGACTTTATACAAAAGAAATAATAGATAAATGAGAATTCATCAAAATTAAAAATTTTCATGCAAAGGCCTTTATCATGGAAGTAAAAAGACGATCTCTACAATGGGAGAAAATATTTGGAAACCACATATCTAATAAGGGTTTAATATCCAGACTACATACAGAAATCCTACAACTGAACAACAAAAAGACAAACAATCCATGTGGGCAAAAGACTTGTATAGACATTCCTCCAAAGAAGTTCTACAATGGCCAAAAAGCACATGGAAAGATGCTCAATATCATTAGGTTTTAGGGAACTGCAAATCAAAACCAGAAGTACAGGACAGGCAATGGTGGCACAGTGGCCGAGTTCTAGCCTGCCATGCTGGAGACCTGGGTTCAATTCCTGGCACCTGCCCATGTCAAAAAAGAAAAAAGAAAAAAAAAGAAGTACCATTTCATATCTATTAGAATGGCTACTTTTTTTTTAATGGGAAATAACAAGTGTTGGAGAGGTCATGGAAAAATAGGAACACTCCTTTGTTATTGGTAGGAATGTAAAATGCTGCACCTGCCATGGAAGACTGTTTGGTAGTTCCTCAGAAACCTAAGTTTAGAATTACATATGATCCAGCAATTCCTCTTTGAGGTATAAACCCAGAAAAACTGAAAGCAAGGACATGAACAGATATTTGCACACCGATGTTCATAGCAGCATCATGCACAATTGCCAAAAGATGGAAGCAGCCTAAGTGTCATCAACACATGAATGAATACTCAGAATGAGGTCTATACAAACAATGGTAAGTTAATGAGCCTTAAAAAAGCATCAAGCTCTGCTACATGCACCAACATGGATGAAACTTTAAGACACCATGTTGAGTGAAATAAGCCAAACATAAAAGGACAAATATTTTATGATCTCACTTACATGAAAGAATTAAAACATCCAAATTAAATAGAGTCAGAAACTAGATTATCAATTACTAGGGACTGGGTGGGAGTAGGGAATGGGAAGTTAATGCTTAACTGATGCAGGGTTTCTAATTTGGGTGATGGAAAAGTTTTGGTAATGGATGGTGTTAACAGTACCACAACATTGTGAATGTAATTAACAGCATTGAATTGTTTCTGTGATTGTAGTTAGAAGGGGTAATTTTAGGTTGTATATATGTTACTAGAATAAAAAAAGATTTTAAGCCATAAAACTTTACAATACAGTGAACCCTAATACAAACTATACATTATAGTTAAAAATGTAATCAAAACAAAATTGTAGGCCGTGCAACAGTGGCTCAGTGGCAGAGTTCTTACCTGCCCATGCCGGAGACCTGGGTTTGATCCTGGAGCCTGCCCATACCCGGGGGTGGGGGGTGGGGGGGATAACATACCAATATTGTTTTATTAAGTGTAACAAGTATTAAAGGGTTGAAAGTAAGAAAAACTAAGAGATGGAAACAACCAAAATGTCCATCAACAGACAAGTAGCTAAACAAGCTGTGGTATATATATATACGATGGAATATTATGCAGCTGAAGACAGAATAAAGTGAAGAAGTATGTAACAACATGGATGGACTTTGAGGACGTTATGCTGAATGAGATTAGCCAGAAACAAAAGGACAAATATTATATGGTCTCTCACTGATATGAACTAACATTAGTGAATGAACTTGGAGAATTTCAGTTAAGAACAGAGACCATCAGGAGATAGAAATAGGGTAGATATTGGGTAATTGGAGCTGAAGGGATATAAATTGTGCAACAGGACTGACTGTAAAAATTCAGAAATGGATAGCACAATACTCCCTAACTGTAATGCAATAATGTTAGTACATTGAATGAAGCTGAATGTAAGAATGATAGAGGGAGGAGGGCTGGGGGCACAAGTGAAATCAGAAGGAAAGCTAGATGATAAAGTCTGAGATTGTATAATCTAGGAATGCCTAGAGTGTACAATGATACTGACTAAATGTGCAAATTGAAACATGTTTTTGCATGAGGAAGAACAAAGGAATGTCAATATTGCAGGATGTTGAAAACAGATGGTAATTCATATTTTAAAACTTTAACTTATGTGTGAGACTAAAGCAAAAAATATTTATTTGGTATAAAATTTATATTTTGACTAGTGCATTTCCTAATATAACTTATGTGGGCAGTTTAATTGAAGACCATAAGTACATGGAACCTTGAGTACGGCATGAGATTTTGTAGGTTTGTAAGAGTGATGCCCCGATAAATCCCAGTGTGATTTGAACAGTGAATAAAAAAGTATTTGCAAAGACCCCTTGGGGGAATGGTGAGAAAGTGGGAAAATTCAACTTCCCCATGTGGAGAATTCCTGATATTCTCACAAGCAGTGGGAACAACCAAAGCAATAGCCTGAGCCCCCAATCTTGGAGTTTGTTCATATGAAATTTATCCCCACAAACGATAGGCTAAGCCTATTTAAAATTAGGCCTAAGAGTTACCCTCAGAAAACCTCTTTTGTTGCTCAGATGTGGCCTCTCTCTCTCAGCCAACACAACAAGCAAACTCACCGCCCTCCCCCTCTGTATGTGGAACATGACTCCCAGGGATGTAAACCTCCCTGGCAATGTGGGACAGAAATCCTAAATGAGCTGGGATTCGGCATCAAGGAATTGAGAAAACCTTCTCAACCAAAAGGGGGAAAAGAGAAATGAGACAAAATAAAGTGTCAATGGCTGAGAAATTTCAAACCGAGTCAGAGGTTATTCTTACATATTATATAGATATCCCCTTTTTAGTTATGGTATATTGGAGAGACTGGAGGGAAGTGCCTGAAAATGTAGAGTTCTATCCCAGTAGCCGTGTTTCTTGAAGATGATTGTATACAGCTTTCTCAGTGTGACTGTGTGATTGTGAAACATTTGTGCAAATCCAAATGCACAGAAAAGACATTTGTCCATTGTCTGTGGTATGGACAAATGAGTAAAGCATATGTATTAAAAATAAATAAATAATAAGGGGGACAAATAAAATAAATTTAGTAGTTTGAAATGCTAGTGATCAATGAAAGGGAGTAGTAAGGGGTATAGAAAAAATAGAGGAAACAAAGGCTAAAATATATTGGGTAGATGGAAATACTAGTGGTCAATGAGAGGGAGGGGTAAGGGGTATGGTATGTATGAGTTTTACTTTTTTCTTTTTATTTCTTTTTCTGAATTGATGCAAATGTTCTAAGAAATGATCATGGTGATGATATTGCGAGTTTTTGATTATATGCCAAGAATGGAATGATCATATGATAAGAATGTTCATGTTTGTATGTTGTTCTGCTTAAAAAAAAAAATGGAAGACTGCATTGGGGTGGTATATAGAAACTATGTACTTTCTGTCAGATTTTTCTGAAAACCTACAATTTATTTAAAAAAAAAAAAAAAAAAAGACAAAAGGTGAACAAACTCCAAACTGCACCTTTTGCTCTCCCAGCTTTCCTTTCAGCCCTTCCCCCATATATGCCTCAACTGGTTCCTCCTGACCCCCTGAAGAAAAATTATCTAGTTCAGGCTCCTTTAAGGAATAAAACTTCTACCAAACCAACATGCACTCTAGCACATGTTGGTTTAAACCTTGGACCGGAAATAAATTAAGAGCTACCATTAAAGATTGCTCTACACCCGAACAAGAAGAATATTCATAAAAGAGTTTAAATTGTTTTGGGTACATATGATCCAGGATCACCTGACCTATATCAGCTTATACACCTACTGGTGAACCCAATTCTGATAAAAATATAAAATGAGTCAAAGACAAAAGTTAGCTTTTATACAAACTAGTAAGCTTTGTGTCTCTGCGTTTATGTCTGACTAGTGGCAAAAAATAGTTTAATTGAAGCTTAAGCTCTCTATTGGTGTCTATTTGTGTCTGTATAACATATATATATATATGCATAATTTGTATAATATTTTCTTACCTTTAGATGGTAGTACCAAACTTACTTTTAAAATCCCTTAAAGGAGCTCTTTTCTAACTGGCTTACAAATAAATGTTTTTATAACTTAAATACTCCTAAAATCCCAAGCATTTAAAAAATTAAATTTTTAATACTTTCAGTGTCAAGGTTTAATAATAACAGCTCTGTCGTCTGAGTTATTGGTGCTAAATATAATACAAGCATGCATTCTGGAGATGTTCTTCATGAACTCATTTAAGTTTCTGTGTCATATGAGCTAGCATTACATCTTCTAGATGTTTAAGATGATAGCAAATGTCAGCTTGCATTTAACCAAACTGAATCATTTTTCTGAAAATTTATTTTATCAGTAATGTGTTTTGTTAAATGTCAGCCCTAAGATACCTACCAAGATGTTTTGATAGCTTAAGCCCTTAGGCTTATGTCAAGTCACATATACAAGATAAATACAACATGGTTTGTTTGTTTTTTAAGGAAAGAAAAGAGAGTAGTTTTGTCTTAAAGTAAAATGAGTTGTTGCAAAATAAAAAATAAAAAGAGGAAAATTTAAGACATGGGAAATTGTAAAAAGTTTGATTTTTTAAATTTCTGTGGTCAAAACTGAGTAAAATTTAATGAATTTTTCTATGAAATTTTTAAGAAACTAAGTATCAAATAGTGTACTAATACAAATTAAAATTTGGTTTAATCTCTGTTAAAATGATAAAAATTCTTGGGTTATTATTGGTCTGCTCTGAATAAGAGGTTTTTACTTTTTGCCTAAAAGGTAGAGATTCTTAGCCTTATCAGAGTAATTTCCTGCACTTTATGTTGGCTTCATCACATGCCTAATTCTTTAAGAGAATCAAGCATTTTCACAAAAAAAGAACTAAGGTTTACTAACCATCATGTTAACTCCTATAATGACTTTTAAAATCTTTTATTCCCACTTTGGTTAAGTAGACAGCCAAATATTGTTTCATGGTGACCTGAAAAGTTTGCAAAGTGTTCAAACCTGACAACTTTTGGCATTTTGCCTTCCCAAAATCAAATGCTGAATAATTCCTTCTTGGTTTCAAACTGTCTTCGGGATTTTCTAGCAGGATACTGAGAAATAACAAAGGATCTGTTGTTTTACCTTGTAAAAAGAGGTGCTAAAAATAAGTAGGTTTGACCTAAGAATCACCCCCCAAAGAACCTCTTTTGTTGCTCAGATGTGTCCTCTCTCTGTCTCTAAGCTGACACAGCAAGTGAACTCACTGCCCTCCCCCTCTAAATGTGACATGACTCCCAGGGAAGCAAACCTCCCTAACAATGGGGGACAGAAATGCTGGGATGAGCTGGGACTCGGCATCAAGGGATTGCGAAAACCTTCTCAACAAAAAGGGGAAGAGAGAAATGAGATAAAATGTCAGTGGCTGAGAGATTTCAAACAGAGTTGAGAGGTTATTCTGGAGATTATTCTTACATATTATATAGATATCCCCTTTTTAGTTTGTGGTAGAGAGGCTAGAGTGAAGTACCTGGAACTGTAGAGCTGTGTTCCAGTAGCCATGTTTCTTAAAGATGACTGTTAAATGATAACTTTTACAATGTGACTGTGTGATTGTGAAGACCTGCTGTCAAATGCTCCTTTTATCTACGGTATGGACAGATGAGTAAAAACTACAGATAAAAATAAACAAATAATGGGGGGAACAAAGGATAAAATAAATTGACTAGATTGAAGTACTAGTGGTCAATGAGAGGAAGGAGTAAGGAGTATAGTATGTATCAGCTTTTCCTTTTTTCTTTTTTATTTCTTTTGCTGGAGAGATGCAAATGTTAAAAAAATGATCATGGTGATGAATACACAACTATGTGATGATATTGTGAGCCATTGATTTATACCATGTATAGAATGTTTGTATGTCAAGAATGAGTGTATGTTCGTTTGTTAAGGTTTATAATAAAAATATTTTTAAAAAAGAAAATGTAGCCAAAATGTAAAAATAAATTAATAAACAAATAAAGCATTATAGATCTGGCCTGCTAATTAATTAATAAAAAATATAAATGTTTTTCCTGGATTCTGTGATATGCATGGTATTTTGTCAGAATTTTTGAATTTGTGATTTGTTATGATTTAAAATATGATTCTAAGTAAATGTTCAAAAAAATAGATAATTCCTGTGCCTGTTTGAATCTGTGATGTACCCCAGAAAAGCCATGTTGTTTAATCCTCATTCAATATTGCTGGGTGGGAACTTTTTGATTGTTTCCATGGAGATGTAACCTACCCAATTGTGGGTGGTAACTTTTGATTAGATGGCTTCCATGGAGATGGGTCTCCACTCATTCAAGGTAGTGTTTGCTTACTGGACCCCCTTAAGAAGGAACCATTTTGGAAAGAGCCAAGAGAGCCCATGCAGCCAGAGACCATTGGAGCTGAAGAAGGAAAATGCCTCCTGGGAAGCTTCATGAAACAAGAGGTCTGGAGAGAAAGCCAGCAGATGCTGCCATGTTCGCTATGTACCTTTCCAGCTGAGAGAGAAACACTGAACATCATCAGCCTTCTTGAACCAAGGTATTTTTCCCTGGATGCCTTAGATTGGACATTTCTTAAACATTGCTTTAACTTGGACATTTTCACAGCCTTAGAACTGTAAGCTACAACTTATTAAATTTCCCTTTTTAAAAGCCACATTGTTTCTGGTATATTGCATTCTGGCAGCTAGCAAAGTAGAACAGTCATGGATTGCATGTTCTCTGGATGGGTTAAAACATTTTCTTGTCACAAATATACATGTATGTACATACATAAAGTTGGATGCTACAATTGTGGCAAACAAGCTATTAAAAACATTTTTCTAACTTAGGGAGCACCTTTTAAACTCTAAAGTGATCACAAAACTCACTTCACTGGAAAGGTTATAAAAGAAGCATGTTGGGTGGTTCATAGCCAACAAAACTCCATTGCCCATACCATCCTCAATCTTTTGGCAAAGTGGGAAAAAAAAAATCAATACAATATTAAAATTAAAGTTAGCTAAATTATCTGATCCATTGCAGCTGCCTAGGCCAAAAGAACTGTTGGTTCTCACAGCCCTGGAAGCTGCACTATTGTGTAGACATGGATTGAACCCACACAAAATAATTACAAGGTGGCCCATGTACTTGAGACAGTTTACGAGAGGTGATCCAATGATGGTCAAGCAAGATTTACTTCAATAGTGTAGCTTGAAGCTGTGTGTACCCCGAAATGATCATGTTCTTCTAATCCATTCTGTGGGTATAGACTTATGTAGGTGGGACCTTTGATTAGGTTATTACAATTGAGATGTGAACCACCTCATTCAACGTCAGTCTTAATCCTCTTACTAGAGTCCTTTATAAAAGGATAAAAGGCAGAAAAAAAGGCCCAGAGAAGCTAAGAGAAAAGCTACAAGACTGAAGTACACAGAAGCTCAGAGAAGAAGCCACTGAAGTCAGAAGCTGGAAAAAACCTGGGAGAAAAGAGAGAGAGACCAGAAAACGTTGCCATGTGCCTGTCCGTGTGACAGAGGAACTGAGGACCACCAGCCTTCACGGAGAAGGTATCAGCTTGTTGATGCCTTAATTTGGGCATTTTCACAGCCCTAAAACTGTAAACCTGTAAGCTAATAAATCTCCACTGTTAAAAGTCAGTCCAGTTTGGGTATATTGCATTTTTGTCAGTTTTAGCAAACCAAAAACACTAAAAGGGATTAATTAAATATTTTCAGGGTTCTCTTTAACAGGGGACAGGGGCTCTGCTGACCCTCCAGCACCTAAAGGCAGTATTCTACACAACCTACAATGTGGTTTCTTTGTATTCTGAAAAAAACATCAGAGGGGGGTACAAGGGTAGCTCAGTGGTAGAATTCTCGCCTGCCATTTGGGAGACCCAGGTTTGATTCCTGGTCCATGCACATCCCAAAAACAAACAGGCAAAGCAAACAAACAAAAATTCAACAAATGGTAAATGGTGCTGCAATAACGGGATACTCACATAGAAAAATAATGAAATGTGACCCTGCCATATGGCATACCAAAACAAAAAAGAAGGAAAAGACATTCAGAGAAAGATAAGCCTTGAACTTTTCTAGAAAGGACCTTATCAGATTTTGTTGTCTTCATATACAGCTATCAAATTAGAAGAAATTGTGCCTTGGGTACATATCTCCCAGCTAAAATGGGTGCCATGTCGAAGGTGGCTTAAACTGTACCTGACACAAAACTAAAATTAACAAAAGTACGCCAGAAATAGATGACAGCATCTGATGTAGACAACTTCTGATCAAATTCACAGAACAAGATCCTGTTGACCAAAGCTTTCCTTATTTAATCCCCACACTTGTACTTTTATCTGTCACTATAATTTTATTGTTACTCTGGTAACCCTTTCCAGCAACCTATTTAACGACCTCTCCTTAGCTCTCAAGATGAAAACTTTAATCAAAATATTATTACTTTTAGTCATCCCAAGTGCTCTAAACTTAGATCATCCCCTGACTCCAGTCATTCAAAAAGTTTCTAGAATTGTCAATCTAGCTGATTGCTGGATTTGCTAACATCTAGGTAATAAAAATGCACCTAAAACAGTGTTCTCTCTGATAAAAATCAATCAGTGGGAAAAAAAAATGGTCAGTGGGTTTATAAAAAGGTGTGACATTCTGCTAAAAATCAGGCTAGCCATTCTACAGATTGATATAGTAAATTTATTTGGGATGGCAAGTCTTTAATTAAAGGGTTAGGCCAAACTTCACTATCGTTACCTTCATAAGTAAAAATTTTCCTTAGGTATGGAAAACTTGAAACAGGACCAGAATTAGGATACATTCCCTATCAGTTGTATAACCACACAATCTGCTTTGATTCAAATGATGGAGATTTGACTCTCATATATGATGACACAAAACTTAAAACAGACTCTGACAATGATACTTTCTAGACCTAACAAAGGAAATCACTGAAATGAGATAGTTTAACGGCAAAAATTGTACTAGTACATGAAACACCTATGTTATCATCTTACACAACAAGGAGATATATAAAACTAATGTAACATGGTCTAATCAATATTCAGATCATATCTGGGCAGGAAACTCAACATACTCCATTGGGAATAACATCCATAAAATCTTACATCAGTTAAATAAAAATGTCTTTTGCTCACTGGGACTAACTCACGGTTTTGGAAAATGGCAATATGCCAGTGCTAATATAACCTGGAGTGAGACTTATAAGTGTATCTAAGGTTATGGGGTGGAGCCTTGACGCCATCCTCAAGATGCCTCAAGCCCTCCAGGCTAAAGCTGACAGCTTAGCATCAAAGGTTTTATAAGACGGACGGGATCTAGCTATCTGGACTTCCCAACTCTACGACACGAATAATGATACTTTCATATGAATAAGTCTGGCACAGTAAGTAACCTACATATTTTAAAAGGCCAAGTTAAGGTATTTCATGATATCAGTCAGGCTTAAACATTTCATTGGACAGACCTATTTACTGAGCTTGGCTTTTGCTTTAATGAAATGTGGACTTAGGATTTATACTTTTCATTATGATTTTGTCTATACGTTTCTGTGTTTTGTACAAATTGTGTCTCAAAATTCCATTCAAAGTCCTTATTCTCAAGGCATATAGTTGCTCTTAAAATACCTAATCAAAAAAAAAAGCAAAATAGAGCTAGGATTGACTCTGGTGGACCAAGACTAAATAACAAGTGCCCTGCCTCAGAGGAAAGGTAATAACTATAGTCCACTCAACTGAATAAGTAGCCCCACTCCAAGTTTCTGAAGTGAAAGTAAACAGCCACCCATCATACCTCAATGCAATCAAGAAAAATAAGCAACACATAAAAAAAAGAAAAAGAAAGAAACATAACTTACTGAACCTACTATAACCGCCTGACAAGAAAGGAGATCATTGAAAAAATAACCGCAAGGAGGGGACTATTAAATAAAATAATATGGCCACCTACAAAGGGAATTGCTAGAGTGACGCCTTTCCAAGATAGGGCAGGAATTCTCCAGAAGAAATACATTGATCAAGGAAAGGATTCTCAAAAAAACTGGAGCATTCCAGATAAAACTACAAATTTTGCAACATTGAGGAATAAGTTGGTCTCCAACCAGTAGGGACAGCCTACTAAAAATGGGCAAGCATACTGTGGTAGTTAGATTCAGTTGTCAACTTGGCCAAGTGAAGGTGCCTAGATCTGTTGCTGTGGACATAAGCCAGTGGTGTGTGAACCTCATCTGTTGCTGATTACATCTGCAGTCAGCTAGGAGGTGTGCCTGCTGCAAAGAATGATGTTTGATTTCATTGGCTCGTGCTTAAATGAGAGAGCTCAATGCAGCACAGCCCAAACAGCTCAGCATACCTCATATCAGCACTTGCAGCTCAGCTCAGCCCAGGCTTTTGGAGATGCAGAAAGATATGACCCCGGAGAAAGTTGTTGGAATTCAGAGGCCTGGAGATAAGGCCAGCAGAGACCATCCTGTGCCTTCCCACATAAGACCTGGGTTGAAAGCTAGCTGCCTTTCCTCTAAAGAATTATACATTAACTAAATAACCCCCCTTTTATTGAAAACCAATCTGTCTCTGATGTGTTGCATCCCAGCAGCTAGCAAACTAGAACACATACTATGCTAACTAATGGATATCTACCACCAACTTTGTAAGACCCTCCTAGTAATGACAAACTTAAATGTCAATGAATTATTGTAACTTCCCACTTGAAATCCCCTAATTGCCTTTATAAGCTGTTGTAACTCGCTCACCATTTTGAGACTCCCATTTCAACTTCCCTGGTTTCAAATCTTCCTGCTCGAGCAGTTTCTCTTTCAGTAAATCTGCAGCTTTGGGTATTTTGGTGACTTTGGTTCTTTCGACACCACAAACTTGCTCATAAAGAGTTGCACACAACCAACAGGCGCTGTAGGGATGTTATTACATGATAACTAAGGGGAAGAATAGTGAATGGAGGGGTCAGGAAAACCTTCAAGGCAAAAGTGATTGGGGCTGAGGCTGGGAGAAGGGAGCTGGTATGATGAATGGGAGGCAGAAGAGGACTTCTGTAGGGAAAGCAAGTAGTATATTTAACAGCCTAGCAGTGGGAATATGCCATTCTCTTATCAGTAAGGAGGTCCATTGCCTATGGAGAAATTCCAGTGCTACATTCTAATGTGGCCTTCCTTGGCCTTTTCCTGCCTCTCCATCCTCAATTCCCACAAAATTCTCCAATGCTCTAATGAACCTATTCTGGACTATTCACTTTTCCATTTCCAAGTGCTCGTTACTGTTATCCCTTCTGCTTCCTGAAATCTCATTTATTCGAAGGCAATTGAGGGGAACAGTCAAGAGAACAGGGTTTGGAACCTGGCTGCCTAGGCCCTGGCTCCTGCTATCAGTTGTGCTCTTACCCCATAAGAGCTTTCTCAGACTTCATTTCTTTATTTGTGATGTGGAAAGAATGACTGCATCTACTTCATAGGGCTGTTGTGGGGATAAAACGTGTTGGTCCATAAAGAGTACTCAGGACACAGTACCAAACACATAGGTATTCAGTAAATCTTAGCTGTTATTATTGGTAGTAGGAGGAATAATATTATATTATTAGGATCAAAATTAATTGCTCCTTTATCTTTAACCCATTTCTACTTTATACATTTCTCTGTTGTAACTGGTTACATTCTGTATTGCATTAGCATTATTATTCCCCTTATAAGGATGACATTGAATTTTAGTGATTACCTCACCCCACAAGTAGGTACATAATGTTTGGCTCAAATTGAGAAACCCAGTGAGTATTGTGACACGGTAGGTTTGCTTGCCTAAAGCAGGAAGCATGAGTTTGAATAGAGCCGGAAGTACAGAGAGTCAGGTGTGCAAGGAAGCACTTGCTTGAGGAAGCACGAGTCTTCAGATTCTAAGAAGTGTAAGTAAATCTGAGTCATTTCAGAATTTGAAACACAAACCAAAAATTTGCTTTTTATAAAGATTTCACATGGACAGTCACAATCTCATAGTTTGAATAATGGAATCTCCTGGATCCATTTTCCTTTGATAACATTTATTCTGTCTCTCACTCACTCACTCAACAAATTCTTAAATTGTATCCATTTTGTCCCAAACACTGATGTCAGACTGTTCCCATGATGCTCAGAGTTCAGTGCCCTAACTCCTTTTTCTATTACATTTGTGTACTGGGGGCTGCTTTCATTGTATAACACTGTCTATCTGTTTAATCTTATTTTAAAATTTAAAAATAGATGGTGGGCCATAGTGGGCCAGCAGGCAGAGTTCTTACCTGCCATGCCGGAGACCTGGGTTCAAGTGCCGGTACCTGCTCATGCAAAAAAAAAATAAAATAATAGATAAAACCTATACTACAGCACCATTTTGAAAGGAAAAATCTCATAAAGCCCCTTGGAGAAACTCTTCATGCTATACCATGCCATCTCATCATTGATTTAGGAGTCAGACAATCCACGATTAAATTCAAAATCTATGACTTCTTAGCTGGGTGTTCTTGGGTTGGTAGGTAAACCTCTGTGGAACTCACTTTCTTCATATATGAAATGGAGAAAACCATGCCTGCTTCAGATGAGGGGTTTGGGGAACAAAGTAAGATCATCCAAGTAAAGCCCTAGAGCAATGCCTGGGACAAAGCAGGAGCTCAAAAGGCCTTCCTTTGCCCACTCTCCACTCTCCCCTTCAGAGAAGCCAAGTAGTACAGAACTAATTCTTTTCTCCAGGTTGTAAAAAGAGACATGGATACAAGGATAGGGGAAACACACACACACACAATTTGCCCCCCTCAGAAGTTCCAGCTTATCACTTCAGTCTATGTATTTCCATTTGGGCTACATCTGGTCAGTTGTACCCAGTGAAACTCTGGCATCCAAACAAACACAGTTAGGTTAAGCTACTTTGTACATCCATTCTGCAACATCCATTTTGTTGGCCCTCTGTGTGTTGAGCATGCATTAGGCACTGATCTAAACAGATTATGGCATAGCTGGGTGAATTTAAGGGTCTGCTTGATAAGGAGAGTTCTCACAGTGTGTGGAGAGAGGAGAAAGGGCTGGTAAAGGTGGAGAAAGGACTGGTAAAGGTGCAGAAATATTCCCAAGAGAGAAACACGTGACACAGCTTTTGCCAGAGGAAAATAAATGTTCAACCATCTGCTGGAATTTTGAAACACTTACTTTCCTCAGCCTAACAGCAGACCTTGACTTTGTCTTTGAGAACTGGCTAGGGGGAAGAGTGTGAGAAATGTGACACTGAGAGAAAGAAACGCAAAGAAGGATGAGGACAGGAAAAGTTCTTTATTTGCAGGTAGCGGCTTCCTGTTCCTTTGCTCCAGTTGTTCTGAGCAGCTGGCCAGGAGATGTAAGGAAAAGAGACAACTGCCTTCTCGCTGCAGTGTGTGTGGGGGGGAAAGAATGACGCCACAGTGGAACTGTGGCAAATCGTAGCTATGTGCCTGTGTGTGACTATGATTTGTCAGTGCTGCCCAGACTTAAGGGAAACTGCAGAACCTCCTTAAGCCCACCCACAGCCTTGCTCACAGGCACAGCACACGCCATTCAGAGGGGGTGGCAGCCTCCGTTCTCGTGTGAATTGACCACAGCTCTTTCCTTGAGAAGCTTCAGTTTCTGAATGCGGCCACCATACCTTCTGCTAGTACGCAGGGGAAAATTTTAGTGATTTAAATTGACCTTGAGATTTTACCTGAAAATTTCATTGGTTTTTTTTTTTTTGCTTGTGTCGATTCTGTGTGTAAGCTTATAACAACCACAGAATACTAGTCCACCTAAGAAAGGAGATGAGCTAAAACAGTGCTTGTCTCTGGAATCCCAACTCAAACTGGGTTGATATTCAGAGGCTCGATAGCCTCACTTTTACAAAGATTAGACGAGAGACACGTGTGTCCATCAGAAAGCTTGACACAGAAATGGAGACGGGCATTCACAATTCCCTTGTCTTTCTGTGTTACTTGATCAGAGGTAAATTTATTAGGAAGCTTATAACACCTGAGCTTCGTAGTCCCTCACTTGCCCATTCCAAGTCTCTGTAACTAGTTTTGTATTCGTTTTCTTAAAGAAAATTATATAAGCTTCAGGTCCCCCCAAACCCTGTACTTAATATATAAAGATGCACATATGGAGGCTTAAATCTATAAAATCTGAAGACTATCTCAGATAGGAGAAAGCCAAAGCAGCATCTTATGGTGATTTCTCACTTAGGTAAAGACCTTGCTACACAAGCAAACAAAAAAATGCTCTTTTAATATCAGAGTAAAATACTGAGATAGAAATCCATGATTTTCTTGGATTTAACTTGCCCTCTTCTCATGGAGGGGTCGAAAGAAGTGAGAATTGCTGTTATTTTATTTTTATAGATACAATTCATAATTTTTATACTTTTTGTTTGTAGCAATAGCTACAACTTATTTAGCACTTACTCTGGGTCAAACAGCTTGACAAGGACTTTACATATATTGTTTCAATTGATTCCTTGTTTTTTTTCAATTCATTCTTATTACAACTTTATGAAGTAAGTACACCTGTTTTACAGATAAGGCGAGTGAGGCTTAGCGCTAAAAAGTAATTTACCTAAAATCACAGTCTAACCTGGCTCTGTTTAAATCCAAAGCTCTGTGCTTTGTTTAGGAAGAAAAAATAGCATAGAAAACTATCTCAGAAAAATTACCTTTTTCTACACTAATTGTGAATTCTGAATATCTAATATGTATTTCCTTTCATAGTCTTGCCTCTTTTCAAAACATTTTTGGGGGTTGAGGATGCTTAATTGAAAGAAATTTAAATTAGGCCTTAGCTAACAAACATCTTTATTCTAAAATTATATTTAAATTCCGCCTCCAAACTAGAGATTTGGGTTAATCAAAACAATCTGAATCAATTTCATTGATTCCGAGCCAAACGGTAATAAACTGTATGTACTACAATTTAGAAACCAAAGAAGAAATCAAACATTCTATAACCTTTTAAAAATACTCAGACCATTACAGCTTTTGGACAGCATTTTTCTGTTTGTTTAAACACACACATACACACACACACACACACAACAAATCTGCAGTTACTTCCACCATTTAAACCATAATTACACTACATTTTAAATGCATGCTATTCAATAAAATTACAAGCCGCCCGTTACCTAATTCATTATTGTCTTTGTTTCACATTTTTCCAATGTCATGAAAAGAACTTTAATTTCTACCCACCAACACCCCCAAAATACCATTTCGAGACTTGGATACCTACCTTTTCCTCTGCTTCAAGAGAAGAGACCAGGGGAGGCAGCGCTGGAGATAAGGAAGTCAGCTTTTCTTGCTAGAAGAACTGATATATTTCTCTTTCCTTCCTGTGGGGCACAGGCTGAAGCACTGCGCCCTACGTGACTGCCTGAGCTTCTGGTCGACCCTAAGCCTGTCGTGGTTACTCCCCCATCACTAACAGAGCTACTACTACCCAGGAAGCAAAGCCACCTACAAACACACCAAGGAACCCTGTAAACACCAACGTGTTGCCTTTTTAACTGGAGAGAAACCAAGATAATGCAACTGAAGTATTCCATCACCACCAAGGAAAGCCCCAGTAGAGACCAGAGACTTTTAAGAGGGTTCTGCTTGACCTCAGGTGTAGATGAGTATAACTCTATCACCAAGAACAGCTGGTAACACAAGACTCGATGTAAAGAAGACAGACCTGAACTTTTGGAAGTACACTTCATTGACGTATAACATACATACAGAATAGTGTACAAGAATAAGCACAGTTTGATGAATTTTCCCAAAGCGAGCATAGCACATCAAGAAATGTGTGATGGTACCACAACATTGTGAATGTAACTGCCTTATATATTTATATATAAGTGTATATTTATATATACAGCACTGATTTATCTATTTCGATGTGATAAAAAGGGAGAAACTTTAGGTCGAATATATGTTAATACAATAAAATGTATTTAAAAAAATAGAACTGTACAATACACACACACAAACACACACACAGTGCAATGGATCATTACCAGTATCCCAGAAGTGTCCTCATGCCCCCTTCCAGTTTTTCACCCCACCCAACAGTAACTATTATTCTGATCTCTAACACCCATTGATTAGTTTTCCTGTTTTTGTACTTTATATAAATGGAAATATATATACAATATTAACTCTTCTGTGTCTGACTTCTTTTGTTCAACGTTATGTTTGTGAGATTCATCTTTACTGTTGCATGTAGTCACATTTGTTCATTCTCATGTGGAATTATATTTCACTGTGTGACATCTAAAATTTTATTTATCTGTTATACTGTCGATGGACATTTGTGTTGTTTATAATGTAAGGCTATTATGAATGGTGTTGCTATCAGCATTCTTACATGGTCCCTTGAGGGAATATTTGTACTCATTTCTGTTGGTTATGTGCCCAGGATTGGAATCGATGGGTTAAATGGTATGTGTGTGTTCAACTTTAGTAGATGCTGTCAAATAATTTTCCAAAGTGGTTCTACTAAATTTATATTCCCGCCAGTACTGTGAGTGTCAGTTGTTCCACATTCTTACTAAAACTCAGCAGCCTTTCTTATTTTATCCATTCTGGTGGGTATGTAGTAGTATCACATTATGGTTTTAATTTGCATTTCCCTGATGCCTAGTGAATTTGAGAAAACTAAGCATCATTTTATATGTTTACTGATCATTTGAACATTTTTAAGTAGAGCCTGTTTAAGTATTTTGCCTATTTTTTTATTGGGTCATCTGTCTTTTTCTTATTGGTTTGTTTGAGCTCTTTAAATATTCAGGATAGGCGCCCCGCAGCAGCCGAGCCGCCCGCCCTCCTTCTCCCCCCTCTTTCTCCTCCGGCCCGCTGCACGGCGCCCGCGCCCCGCAGCAGCCGAGCCGCCAGCCCTCCTTCTCCCCCCTCTTTCTCCACCGGCCCGCCGCGCGGCGCCCGCGCCCCGCAGCAGCCGAGCCGCCCGCCCTCCTTCTCCCCCCTCTCCTCCCCCTCCTGCTCCAGCTGCTCTCCAACCACCACGGTGCCCTCTTCCCCCGCCTTCACCGTGCTCCTCCGCCACCAGCCTCGACAGCCTTGCCGCCCTCACCTGTCCTCCTCCAGAACAGCTACTGGGGGAGTGGAGATAATACAGAGCAGCTCCCGGAGCCACGAGGGAGATCAAAGGGACAGCGTACCCCATCCTGGAACGGCTGACTATCTGGGAGAACCAGCTCCGGTGAGATCACCAAGGGGCACGGGCTTTCCTGGGTGGGACGGCAAGCGACCGGAGTCCCTCCCTTCCACCTTCCTGGGCCAGCTGGTAGAATTGGACAGGCGGTCCCCTTAGGCCGCGGCGGCTGGTGCCCCCACCACACGAGGCCCCCCAGAACAACTGAGATAGTTGGGTCGGAAATCCCCAGACTGCGGAGAACAGTGACCGGGGGATCCCTTCCAAACACGTGACTCCCCCGTCGGCTGGGAACAGTGCACTCTCCCGGGCTGCGACAGCTGGCGCCCTCCCGCCACGCTTGGTGCCCCGGGCCGACTGGCTAATTTGGCCGGACGCTCTCCTGTGCTGCGACGGCCGGCGACCCTCCCCGCGTTTGGAACCCCGGGCCGGCTGGCATTCTTCCAAGACGCTTCGGTTGCCGAACCTCCCCTACGGCGAGAGTTTTCCAGAGTTGAGGGACCCACAGCAACTTTCGCTGGTGGAACCCACAGACAGGCGTGTGCCACGAGCGCCACCTACTGGGCAGGATAGGAAGAACACAACCCAGAGATTGCACAGAAAAATCTTTCGACCTGTGGGGTCGAACACCCGGGGAAATCTGACTAAATGCCCAGACGCCAGCAGAAGATAACGGATCACGCTCAGAAAATTGAACATATGGCCCAGTCAAACGAAGAAACCAATAGTTCAAATGAGATACAGGAGCTGAAACAACTAATGCTGAATATACGAACAGAAATGGAAAACCTCTTCAAAAACGAAATCGATAAATTGAGGGAGGACATGAAGAAGACATGGGCTGAACATAAAGAAGAAATAGAAAAACTGAAAAAACAAATCACAGAACTTATGGAAGTGAAAGATAAAGTAGAAAAGATGGAAAAAACAATGGATACCTACAATGACAGATTTAAAGAAACAGAAGATAGAATTAGTGATTTGGAGGATGAAACATCTGAATTCCAAAAAGAAACAGAAACTATCCGGAAAAGAATGGAAAAATTTGAACAAGGTATCAGGGAACTCAAGGACAATGTGAACCGTACAAATATACGTGTAGTGGGTATCCCAGAAGGAGAAGAGAAGGGAAAAGGAGGAGAAAAACTAATGGAAGAAATTATCACTGAAAATTTCCCAACTCTTATGAAAGACCTAAAATTACAGATCCAAGAAGTGCAGCGCACCCCAAAGAGATTAGACACAAATAGGCGTTCCCCAAGACACTTACTAGTTAGAATGTCAGAGGTCAAAGAGAAAGAGAGGCTCTTGAAGGCAGCGAGAGAAAAACAATCCGTCACATACAAGGGAAACCCAATAAGACTATGTGTAGATTTCTCAGCAGAAACCATGGAAGCTAGAAGACAGTGGGATGATATATTTAAGTTACTAAAAGAGAAAAACTGCCAGCCAAGACTCCTATATCCAGCAAAATTGTCCTTCAAAAATGAGGGAGAAATTAAAACATTCTCAGACAAAAAGTCACTAAGAGAATTTGTGACCAAGAGACCAGCTCTGCAAGAAATACTAAAGGAAGCACTAGAGTCAGATACAAAAAGACAGAAGAGAGAGACATGGAGAAAAGTGTAGAAAGAAGGAAAGTCAGATATGATATATATAATACAAAAGGCAAAATGGCAGAGGAAAATATTATCCAAACAGTAATAACTCTAAATGTCAATGGACTGAATCCCCCAATTAAAAGACATAGACTGGCAGAATGGATTAAAAAACAGGATCCTTCTATATGCTGTCTACAGGAAACACATCTTAGACCCAAAGATAAATATAGGTTGAAAGTGAAAGGTTGGGAAAAGATATTTCATGCAAACAACAACCAGAAAAGAGCAGGAGTGGCTATACTAATATCCAACAAATTAGACTTCAAATGTAAAACAGTTAAAAGAGACAAAGAAGGACACTATATACTATTAAAAGGAACAATTAAGCAAGAAGACATAACAATCATAAATATTTACGCACCGAACCAGAATGCCCCAAAATACGTGAGGAATACACTGCAAACACTGAAGAGGGAAATAGATACATATACCATAATAGTTGGAGACTTCAATTCACCACTCTCATCAATGGACAGAACATCTACACAGAGGATCAATAAAGAAATAGAGAACCTGAATATTACTATAAATGAACTTGACTTAACAGACATTTATAGGACATTACATCCCACAACAGCAGGATACACCTTTTTTTCAAGTGCTCATGGATCATTCTCAAAGATAGACCATATGCTGGGTCACAAAGCAAGTCTTAACAAATTTAAAAATATTGAAATCATACACAACACTTTCTCGGATCATAAAGGAATGAAGTTGGAAATCAATAATAGGCGGAGGGCCAGAAAATTCATAAATACATGAAGGCTCAACAACACACTCTTAAACAACAAGTGGGTCAAAGAAGAAATTGCAAGAGAAATTAGTAAATACCTAGAGGCAAATGAAAATGAAGACACAACATACCAAAACTTATGGGACGCAGCAAAGGCAGTGCTAAGAGGGAAATTTATTGCCCTAAATGCCTTTATCAGAAAAGAAGAAAAGGCAAAAATGCAGGAATTAACTGTCCACTTGGAAGAACTGGAGAAAGAACAGCAAACGAATCCCAAAGCAAGCAAAAGGAAAGAAATAACAAAGATTAGAGCAGAAATAAATGAAATTGAAAACATGAAAACAATAGAGAAAATCAATAAGACCAGAAGTTGGTTCTATGAGAAAATCAACAAGATTGATGGGCCCTTAGCAAGATTGACAAAAAGAAGAAGAGAGAGGACTTCCGGAGAAGATGGCGGCTTAGTAAGACGCGCGGGTCTTAGTTCCTCCTCCAGAAAAGCAACTAAAGAAACAGAAACAATACAAAACAGCTCCCGGAGTCACGACAGAGACCAAAAAAGACAGCGTACCCCATTCTGGAATGGCTGAACGGGTAGGGAGAATCCACTGCTGTGAGATACCCGAGGGGTGCACGTTTTCCCGGCTGGGGTGGCTGGCGTCTGGGGTCCCCTCCACGCACGTGGCTCCCTGGTCTGACTGGGAACATTGGAGAGCGGGGCCCTCCCGTCACGCTTGGCGTCTCGGGCCAGCTGGGCAATTTGGACCGGCACTCCCCCAAGCCACGGCCAGCGACCACCGCCTCCACGCGCGGACTGCCGTGCAGACAAATGACCGCCACGAGCGCCACCTACTGGGCAGGAAAAGAAAAACAGAGCCCAGAGATTCCACAGAAAAACCTTTCAACCAGCTGGGTCCCACACCCAGGGAGATCTGATCAAATGCCCAGACACCAGCAGAAAATAATGGATGACGCTCGGAAAATTGAAGATATGGCCCAATCAAAGGAACAAACCAATAGTTCAAATGAGATACAGGAGCTGAGACAACTAATGCTGAATATACGAACAGAAATGGAAAAACTCTTCAAAAACCAAATCAATAAATTGAGGGAGGACATGAAGAAGATATGGGCTGAACAAAAAGAAGAAATAGAAAATCTGAAAAAACAAATCACAGAACTTGTGGGAGTGAAGGACAAAGAAGAAAAAATGGAAAAAACAATGGATACCTACAATGGTAGATCTAAAGAGACAGAAGCTACAATTAGTGAACTGGAGGATGGAACAACTGAATTCCAAAAAGAAACAGAAACTATAGGGAAAAGAATGGAAAAACTTGAGCAGGGAATCAGGGAACTGAATGACAATATGAAGCGCACAAATATACGTGTTGTGGGTGTCCCAGAAGGAGAAGAGAAGGGAAAAGGAGGAGAAAAACTAATGGAAGAAATTATCACTGAAAATTTCCCAACTCTTATGAAAGACCTAAATATACAGATCCAAGAAGTGCAGCGCACCCCAAAGAGAATAGACCCAAATAGGCGTTCTCCAAGACATTTACTAGTTAGAATGTCAGAGTTCAAAGAGAAAGAGAGGATCTTGAAAGCAGCAAGAGAAAAACAATCCATCACATACAAGGGAAACCCAATAAGACTATGTGTAGATTTCTCAGCAGAAACCATGGAAGCTAGAAGACAGTGGGATGATATATTTAAATCACTAAAAGAGAAAAACTGCCAACCAAGACTCCTATATCCAGCAAAATTGTCCTTCAAAAATGAAGGAGAAATTAAAACATTTATAGACAAAAAGTCACTGAGAGAATTTGTGACCAAGAGACCAGCTCTGCAAGAAATACTAAAGGGAGCACTAGAGTCAGATACGAAAAGACAGAAGAGAGAGGTATGGAGTAAAGTGTAGAAAGAAGGAAAATCAGATATGATATATATAATACAAAAGCCAAAATGGTAGAGGAAAATATTATCCAAACAGTAATAACACTAAAAGTTAATGGACTGAATTTCCCAATCAAAAGACATAGAATGGCAGAATGGATTACGACCCAGCAATACCACTGCTAGGTATCTACTCAAAGGACTTAAGGGCAAAGACACAGACGGACATTTGCACACCAGTGTTTATAGCAGCATTATCTACAACTTCAAAGAGATGGAAACAGCCAAAATGCCCATCAACAGACGAGTGGCTAAACAAACTGTGGCGTATACCTACGATGGAATATTATGCAGCTTTAAGACAGACTAAACTTATGAAGCATGTAATAACATAGATGGACCTAGAGAACATTATGCTGAATGAGTCTAGCCAAAAACTAAAGGACAAATACTGTATGGTCCCAGTGATGTGAACCGACATTCGAGAATCAGCTTGGACTATATCATTGGTAACAGAGACCATCAGGAGTTAGAAACAGGGTAAGATAATGGGTAATTGGAGCTGAAGGGATACAGACTGTGCAACAGGACTAGATACAAAAACTCAAAAATGGACAGCACAATAATACCTAAGTGTAATGTAACTAGGTTGGAACACTGAATGAAGCTGCACCTGAAATATGGTTTTTTGTTTGTTTGTTTGTGTGTTTGTATCTTTTGTTTTTGTTTTTTTCTTTTTCCTTTTTATATATATATATATTATTAGTATTATTATTTTAATTCTCTTCTCTATATTAACATTCTATATCTTTTTCTGCTGTTTTGCTAGTTCTTTTCCTAAATCGATGCAAATGTACTAAGAAATGATGATCATACATCTATGTGATGATACTAAGAATTACTGAGTGCATGTGTAGAATGGAATGATTTCTAAATGTTGTGTTAATTTCTTTTCTTTTTTTTGATTAATAAAAAAATTAAAAAAAAAAAAAAGAAGAAGAGAGAGGATGCAAATAAATAAGATTAGAAATGAAAGAGGAGACATAACTACTGACCTCACAGAAATAAAGGAGGTAATAACAGGATACTATGAACAACTTTACGCTAATAAATACAACAATTTAGAAGAAATGGACAGGTTCCTGGAAAGACATGAACAACCAACTTTGACTCAAGAAGAAATAGACGACCTCAACAAACCAATCACAAGTAAAGAAATTGAATCAGTCATTCAAAAGCTCCCTAAAAAGAAAAGTCCAGGACCAGACGGCTTCACATGTGAATTCTATCAAACATTCCAGAAAGAATTAGTACCTACTCTCCTCAAACTCTTCAACATAATCGAAGTGGAGGGAAAACTACCTAATTCATTCTATGAAGCCAACATCACCCTCATACCAAAACCAGGCAAAGATATTACAAAAAAAGAAAACTACAGACCAATCTCTCTAATGAATACAGATGCAAAAATCCTCAATAAAATTCTAGCAAATCGTATCCAACAACACATTCAAAGAATTATACATCATGACCAAGTAGGATTCATCCCAGGTATGCAAGGATGGTTCAACATAAGAAAATCAATTAATGTAATACACCATATCAACAAATCAAAGCAGAAAAATCACATGATCATCTCAATTGATGCAGAGAAGGCATTTGACAAGATTCAACATCCTTTCCTGCTGAAAACACTTCAAAAGATAGGAATACAAGGGAACTTCCTTAAAATGATAGAGGGAATATATGAAAAACCCACAGCTAATATCATCCTCAATGGGGAAAAATTTTAAACTTTCCCCCTAAGATCAGGAACAAGACAAGGATGTCCACTATCACCACTATTATTCAACATTGTGTTGGAAGTTCTAGCCAGAGCAATTAGGCAAGAAAAAGAAATACAAGGCATCAAAATTGGAAAGGAAGAAGTAAAACTATCACTGTTTGCAGACGATATGATACTATATGTAGAAAACCCAGAAAAATCCACAACAAAATTACTAGAGCTAATAAATGAGTACAGCAAAGTAGCAGGCTACAAGATCAACATTCAAAAATCTGTAGCTTTTCTATACACTAGTAATGAACAAGCTGAGGCGGAAATCAAGAAACGAATCCCATTTACAATCCCAACTAAAAGAATAAAATACCTAGGAATAAATTTAACCAAAGAGACAAAAAACCTATATAAAGAAAACTACAAAAAACTGTTAAAAGAAATCACAGAAGACCTAAATAGATGGAAGGGCATACCGTGTTCATGGATTGGAAGACTAAATATAGTTAAGATGTCAGTCCTACCTAAATTGATTTACAGATTCAATGCAATACCAATCAAAATCCCAACAACTTATTTTTCAGAAATAGAAAAACCAATAAGCAAATTTATCTGGAAGGGCAGGGTACCCCGAATTGCTAAAAACATCTTGAGGAAAAAAAACGAAGCTGGAGGTCTTGCGCTGCCTGACTTTAAGGCATATTATGAAGCCACAGTGGTCAAAACAGCATGGTATTGGCATAAAGATAGATATATCGACCAATGGAATCGAATAGAGTGCTCAGATATAGACCCTTTCATCTATGGACATTTGATCTTTGATAAGGCAGTCAAGCCAACTCACCTGGGACAGAACAGTCTCTTCAATAAATGGTGCCTAGAGAACTGGATATCCATATGCAAAAGAATGAAAGAAGACCCATCTCTCACACCCTATACAAAAGTTAACTCAAAATGGATCAAAGATCTAAACATTAGGTCTAAGACCATAAAACAGTTAGAGGAAAATGTTGGGAGATATCTTATGGATCTTACAACTGGAGGTAGTTTTATGGACCTTAAACCTAAAGCAAGAACACTGAAGAAGGAAATAAATAAATGGGAGCTCCTCAAAATTAAACACTTTTGTGCATCAGAGAACTTCATCAAGAAAGTAGAAAGACAGCCTACACAATGGGAGACAATATTTGGAAACGACATATCAGATAAAGGTCTAGTATCCAGAATTTATAAAGAGATTATTCAACTCAACAACAAAAAGACAGCCAATCCAATTACAAAATGGGAAAAAGACTTAAACAGACACCTACCAGAAGAAGAAATACGGATGGCCAAGAGGCACATGAAGAGATGCTCAATGTCCCTGGCCATTAGAGAAATGCAAATCAAAACCACAATGAGATATCATCTCACACCCACCAGAATGGCCATTATCAACAAAACAGAAAATGACAAGTGCTGGAGAGGATGCGGAGAAAGAGGCACACTTATCCACTGTTGGTGGGAATGTCAAAGGGTGCAACCACTGTGGAAGGCAGTTTGGCGGTTCCTCAAAAAGCTGAATATAGAATTGCCATACGACCCAACAATACCATTGCTAGGTATCTACTCAAAGGACTTAAGGGCAAAGACACAAACGGACATTTGCACACCAATGTTTATAGCAGCGTTATTTACAATTGCAAAGAGATGGAAACAGCCAAAATCTCCATCAACAGAAGAGTGGCTAAACAAACTGTGGTATATACATACGATGGAATATTATGCAGCTTTAAGACAAGATAAACTTATGAACCATGTAATAACATGGATGGACCTAGAGAATATTATGCTGAGTGAATCCAGCCAAAAACTAAAGGACAAATACTGTATGGTCCCACTGATGTGAACGGACATTCGAGAATAAACTTGGAATATGTCATTGGTAACAGAGTTCAGCAGGAGTTAGAAACAGGGTAAGACAATGGGTAATTGAAGCTGAAGGGATACAGACTGTGCAACAGGACTAGATACAAAAACTCAAAAATGGACAGCACAATAATACCTAATTGTAAAGTAATCATGTTAAAATACTGAATGAAGCTGCATCTGAGCTATAGGGTTTTTTTTGTTTTTGTTTGCTTGTTGGTTTGTTTGTTGTTGTTGTTTTTTACTATTACTACTACTTTTATTTCTTTTCTTTATATTAACATTTTATATCTCTTTCTGTTGTGTTGCTAGTTCCTCTAAACCGAAGCAAATGTACTAAGAAACAATGATCATGCATCTATGTGATGATGTTAAGAATTACTGAGTGCATATGTAGAATGGTATGATTTCTAAATGTTGTGTTAATTTCTTTGTTTTTTTTCTTTCCGTTAATAAAAAAAAAAATATTCAGGATAGAAGCCGTTTGTAATATATACACATATATTTCAGTTATCTTTTCCCATTCTACGGACTTGCATTTTTCACTCTCTTAATGGGCCCTTTGGAGAGCCTCAGGTTCACTTCTAAGGGTGAACACGTGTGAACTCTTGAGAGCATGTGATTTTTGGGCATTCAGCTGGTAACCAAGACTAAGGCTCACTGCATGGCTCTGGGGGTCACCAGGCCTCTTTGAACCCTCCTGGGCCTTGGCTTCCTCATCTGTAAATGAGGCTTACTTTGATCATCCCTTGAGTTTTTCAATTCTGTGACCTCATTCTTCTGTGACCTGAGGATGATTTCCTGAGATGGTGAATCCTTTTAGCTGAGGAATAGAAATGGCTGAGAGAAGGGCAATGGATTGCAAGGGGTAAGAATTAGCCACAGGGAAATGTGAATTAAGAAGATTAAAAGTGAGGAATGAAACAGACCTGAGTGACTTTGAACAAATCACTTATGCTCCTGAGCCTGTTTCCCAATGAGGGTCACAGGCTTCTCTCTTTGTGAATTCTCATTCAATTCATTTACAAATGTTTATTGGGCATCCATAATGTGTCAGGCACTGCCATAGACATCATGTTTGAGGCTACTGGCCTCATAATGTTTGGGGCTACAGGTTTTCACAATCACACAGTCACACAATCGTGACTATGTAATTGTGAAAAACTTGTGTCTGATGTTCCTTTTATCTATGGTATGAACAGATGAATAAATAATATGTATAAAAATAAACAAATAGTGTGAACAAAGGTTAAAATAAATTGAGTAGATTGAAATACTAATGATCAATGTAAGGGAGCAGTAGCGTGTATAGAAAAAAAGGGGGAACAAAGGTTAAAATATATTAGGTAAATGGAAATACTTGTGGTCAATGGGGGGGGGTAAGGGGTATAATGTGCATGAGTTTTTTCTTTTTTCTTTTAATTTCTTTTCCTGGAGTGATGCAAATGTTCTAAGAAATGATCAAGGTGATGAATATACAACTATGTGATGATATTGTGAGCCACTGATTGTACACCAAGTATGGAATGTTTGTATGTTAAGAACTTTTGTGTTTGTATGATGTTTTGTCAATAAACGTATTGAAAAAAAAGTTAAATTGTTTTACAATCACCTTCAAGAATCAAGTCTATTGGAACACAGCTCAACAGTTTCAGGTACTTCCCTCTAGCCACTCCAATACACCATAAACTAAAAAGGGATGCCTATATAATGCATAAGAATAAACTCCAGGATAACCTCTCCACTCTGTTCGAAATCTCTCAGCCACTAAAACCTTACTTTGTCTTATTTCTCTCTTCCCCTTTTAGGTCAAGAACGCTTTCTCAATCCCTTGATTCCAGGTCCCGGCTCATCCCAGGATTTCTGCCCCATGTTGATAGGGAGATATACACCCCTGAGAGTCATGTCTCATGTAGGAGGAGGGCAGTGATTTCACCTGTCAAGTTGGCCTAGAGAGGCCGCATCTGAGCAACAAAAGAAGCTCTCTGGGAGTAACTCTTAAGCCTAATTTTAAGTAAGCTTAGTCTATTCTTTGCAGGAATAAGTTTCCTAGGGGTGAACCCCAAGACAGGAAATTCTCCAAATGGGGAAGTTGAATATTTCCCCCTTTCTTCACCGTGCCCCAAAGGGAACCTTGCAAATACTTTTTTATTCACTGCCCAAATTACTGTGGGATATATTGGGGAATCACACTAACTTGGACAAACTGACAAAGTCTCATGCCCTTTTCAAGATTCCATGTACTTATGGTGTTCAACTGAACTGACCATACAAGTTAAATTAGGAAACACACTATCCAAAATATAAATTTTGCACTAAATAAACATCCTTCCCTTTGGTCTCATATAGAAATTGAAGTTTTAAAATATGGAAGATATCATCCTTTACCCTGTATTCTGATTTACTTTAGTTATATCCAAATCAGCTTCATTCATATCTCTACTCGAAGTCAGATCCCTTTTTCAACTTTTTAAACAGTTTCCCATGGGGTACTGCTAACTTTCATAGCTTCAGCACTCTAACTCCGAGTCTCAGGTGTCACATAAATACCCAAAGTTTCTGTGAATGACCTGGTTATAAACAAACAGCTCAGTATCTCAGAATTTAGAAGTATCAGTTACAACTCCTGAATATATGTGACTGCTGTAAGAGTTTACAATCTAGGACCCTTTACAATAAATAGGCCCCAACCTGATAACCCATACTCTCAACTTCAATTCATTGAGTTTTTATATTACAGTTAGCTCATATGATTGAGGCATGATAATATTTTTCTTTTTGTTTCTGTCATTTTATTCAACACACAGTCCTTAAGGTTCATTCACCTAGTTGCATGCCTCACAACTACATTCCTTCTTGTGGCCACTCAGCAGTCCATTGTATGTATGCACCATAGTTCCCCTTCCATTCCTCAGTTCCTCAGTCTTTGTACCCCTAGGCCGCCTCCATTCATTGTGGATCATGATCACTGCTCCATAGAAACCAGTGTGCAAATGTGCATTTGTGTCCTCACCTTCAGTTCCTCCAGGTATACACTGAGCAATGGGGTTTCAGGATCATATGGCAACACCACCCCAAGCCTCCAGTGAACCACCACACTGCTTTCCAAGGGGCTGCACCTCTGTTTCCCTATGGACAGTGAATAGATACATCTCTTTCTCCATATTTTTCTCTAGCACTTATTTCTTTCTGTTCATTTCTATAGTTTTATTCACACATCATACACTCCAACCTAAGTATAGACATGCCTTCACAACCATTATCAATCTGAAGACATTTCCTTTTCTTCCACAAAGAACCCATATCCCTTTCTCAACGCCCTGACTGTTGACATTCAGTTTTGGCATAATGCCTTCATTACATACAGTGGAAGCATATTTCAATGTTATGGTTGACTATAGACCCCAGCTGGCATTGATTAAACTTTTTCCCATATACCATCTATTTTCAACACCCTGCAATATTGACATTCATTTGTTCTCCCTCATGCAAAAACATTCTTGTATTTGTACATTTAATCACCATCATTGCCCATGCTGGTGGACACTCTAGGCATTCCTAAGTTATACCATCTCAGTCTTTACCCTCTCTTTCCTTCTGGTTTCATACTTGCGCCCAGCCCTTCTCCTTCTATCATACTCACATTCTGCTTTATCCAGCATATTATTGTGCTACAATCAGGTAGTATTGTGCTATCCATTTTTTAATTTCTACAATCAGTCCTGCTGCACAATCTGTATTCCGTTAGCGCCAATTGCCCAATCTCAACCCTATTTCTATCTCCTGATAACCTATGTTCTTAACTTCAATTCTCCAACTTTGCTCATTAATGTTAGTTCATATTAGTAAGACCATACAGCAATTGTCCTTTCGTTTCTGGCTAATTTCACTCAGCATAATGTTCTCAAGTTTCATCCATGTTGTTACATGCTTCATGACTTTATTCTATCTTACAGCTGTGTAATATTCCACCACATGTATATACCACAGCTTGTTTAGCCATTCATCCTTTGATGGACATTTGGGCCTGTTTCCATTTCTTGGCAATTGTAAATAATGCTAATAATAAACATTGTTGTGCAAATGTCCATTTGTCGTCTTGCCCTCATTTCCTCTGAATATATACCTAGTAATTGGATTGTTGGATCATATGGCAATTCTATACTTAGCTTCCTGAAGAACCACCAAACTGCATTCCAGAGCAGTTGTACCATTTTACATTCCCACCAACAGGAGGTAAGTGTGCCGCTTTCTCCACATCCTCTTCAGCACTTTCTGGTTTTTTGTTTTTGTTTTTGTTTTTTTT
Source organism: Tamandua tetradactyla (assembly GCF_023851605.1). NCBI lineage: Eukaryota > Metazoa > Chordata > Mammalia > Pilosa > Myrmecophagidae > Tamandua > Tamandua tetradactyla. The sequence continues at coordinate 151,660,536 of NC_135328.1, read as the reverse complement.
CATAATGGCCAATCTAATAAGTGTCAGATGATATCTTATTGTGGTTTTGATTTGCTTTTCCCTAATAGCCAGTGAAGTTGAACATCTTTTCATGTGCCTTTTAGCCATCTGTAGTTCCTCTTCTGAGAAGTATCTATTCATGTCTTTTGCCCATTCTTTATCTGGATTGTTTGTCTTTTTGTGGTTGAGTTGAAGAATCTCTTAATATATTCTGAATATTAAACCTTTATCTGATATGTGGTTTCCAAATATTGTCTCCCATTGCATAGGACAAAGTTCTTTGATGCACAAAAGTGTTTAATTTTGAGGAGTTCCCATTTATCTATTTCTTTCTTCAATGCTCATGCTTTGGGTATAAGGTCTAGGAAACTGCATCCTATTACATGTTTTATAACATATTTCCTTACATTTTCTTCTAAAAGTTGTTTGACTCTAATGTTTAGGTCTTTGATCCATTTTGAGTTAATTTTTGTATAGGGTATGAGATATGCATCCTTTTTCATTGTTTTGTATTTGGATATCCAGTTCTCCAAGCACCACTTACTGACAAGGCTGCTCTGTCCCAGGTGGGTAGGCTTGATCACTTTATTAAACATCAATTGTCCATACATGACAGGGTCTACATCTGAACACTCTGTTCATTTCCATTGGTGAGTATATCTGTCTTTATGCCAGGATCATGCTGTTTTGACCACTGCAGCTTTGTAATATGCCTTAAAGTCAGGGAGTGTGAAACCTCCCACTTCATTTTTCTTTCTTAAGATATTTTTAGCTATTCAGGGCACCCTGCCCTACTAAATAAATTTGATTATTGATTTTTCTATTTCTGCAAAATAAGTTTTGGGGTTTTAATTGGTATTGCATTGAGTCTATAAATCACTTGGGTAGAATTGACATCTTAACTATATTTAGTCTTCCAATCCATGAACACAGTATGCTCTTCCATTTATTTAGGTCTTCCATGATTTCTTTTAGCAATGTCTTGTAGTTTTATGTGTATAGGTCTTTTGAATCCTTAAATTTATTCCTAAACATTTTATTCTTTTGGTTGCTGTTGTAAATGGAATTTTTTTCTTGATTTCCTCCTCAGATTACTCATTAATAGTGTATAGAAATACTGCAGATTTTTGGCTGTTGAATTTGCACACTGCTACTTTGCTGTACCCATTTATTAGCTCCAGTAGCTTTGCTGTAGATTTTGGGGGATTTTTGACATATATTATCATATCATCTGAAAACAGTGAGAGTTTTACTTCTTCATTTCCAATTTGGGTGCCTTTTATTTCTTTTTCTTATCTAATTGCTCTGGCTAGAACTTCCAACACAATGTTGAATAACAATGAGGAGAGTGGGCATGATGTCTTATTCCTGATTGTAGAGAGAAAGCTTCCAGTCTTTTCCCATTGAGGATGATGTTAGCTGTCAGTTTTTCATATATTCCCTTTATCATGTTGAGGAAGTTCCCTTCTATTCCTATCCTTTGAAGTGTTCTCCTCAAGAAAGGATGTTGAATTTTGTCAAATGCCTCTTCTGCATCAATCGAGATGATCATGTGGTTTTTCTGCTTTGATTTGCTGATATTGATTGGTTTCCTTTGCTGAACCATCCTTGCATACCTGGAATAAATCCCACTTGGTCATGGTGTATACTTCTTTTAATGGGCTGCTGGATTTGATTTGCAAGTATTTTGTTGAGGATTTTTCATCTATGTTCATTAGAGAGATTGGTCTGTAATTTTCTTTTGTAGCATCTTTGCCTAGCTTTGGTATTAGGGGGATACTGGATCTATAGAATGATTAATACAGCTTTCCATCCTCTTCAAATTTTTTGAGGAGTTTTAGCAGGATTGGTATTAATTTTTCCATGAATGATTTTCCTTGGACTCACATGTGACGCCATCTGGTCCTGGATTTTTCTTTTCGGGGAGCTTCTTTTTTTAAAAAAATTTTTATTAATAAACCAATCAGCATACAGCATGAGCATTCTTGCTGAGCGCAATCAATGGCTCAGAATATCATCACATAATTGTATATTCATCACCATGATCATTTCTCAGAACATTTACATCACTCCAGAAAAAGAAATAAAAAGAAAAAAGAAAAAACTCATACATATCAAATCCCTTACCCCTCCCTCTCACTGACCATTGGTATTTCCCCCTACCCAATTCATTTTAACATTCGTTCCCCCTATTATTTATTTATTTATAATCTATATTTTTACTCATCAGTCCATACCATAGATAAAAGGAGCATCAGAATAAGATTTTCACAATCACACAGTCACTTTGTGAACACTATATCATTATATAATCATCTTAAAGAAATATGGCTATTGGAATACAGCTCTACAGTTTCAGGCACTTCCCTCTAGCCTCTCTAATACACCTTAAACTAAAAAGGGGTTATCTATATAGCGCATAAAAATAACTTCCAGGATAACCTCTAGACTGTATTTGAAATCTCTCAGCCACTCACACTTTATTTTGTCTCATTTATCTCTTCCCCCATTCAGTCGAGAAGGTTTTCTCAATCCCTTGATGCCGAGTCCCAGCTCATTCTAGGATTTCTGTCCCATGTTGCCAGAGAGGTTTACACCCCCGGGAGTCATGTCCCAAGTACAGGGGGGAGGGCAGTGAGTTTGTTTGCCATGTTGGCTGAGAGATAGTCCACATCTGAGCAACAAAAGAGGTTCTCTGGGGTGACTCTCAGGCCTAATTTCAAGTAGGCTTAGCCTATCCTTTGCGGGTATAAGTTTCATATGAACAAATTCCCAGATTGAAGGCTTGGCCTATTGATTTGGTTGTCCTCACTGCTTGCAAGAATATCAGGCCTTCTCCAAATGGGAAAGTTGAATTTTCCTTCTTTATCACCATTCCCCCAAGGGGGCTTTGCAAATACTTTTTTATTCACTGTTCAAATCACTCTGGGATTTATTGGGCATCACTCTGTGCAAACCTACAAAATCTCATGCCCTACTCCAAGGTTCCATGTATTTGTGGTGTTCAATTAAACTGTCCATATAAATTGTATTAGGAGATGCACTAGTCAAAATATAACTTTTGTAGCAAATAAACATTTTTTGCTTTAGTCTCACACATAAATTAAAGTTTTAAAATATAAATTACTGTCTATTTTCAACACCCTGCAATATTGACATTCCTTTGTTTTTCCTCATGCAAAAGCATTTTTCAATTTGTACATTTAGTCACTATCATTGTACACTCAAGGCATTTTTAGATTATATTTTGGGAGCCTCTTGATGACTGATTCAATCACTTAACTTGTAATTGATTTGCTGAGGTCATCTATTTCTTCTCAAGTCAATGTTGTTTGTTCAATGCTTTTCTAGGAAGTTGACCATTTCATCTACCTTGTCTAGTTTATTAGCATAAAGCTGTTCATAATATCCTCTCATTACCTCCTTTATTTCTGTGGGGTCAGTGGTTATGTCTCTTCTTCCGTTTCTGATTTTATTTACTTGTATTCTCTCTCTCTCGCTTTCTCTCCCCACCCCCCCACTTCTCTCTCTCTCAACCTAGTTAAGGGCCCATCAATTTTATTGATTTTCTCAAACAACCAACTTCTGTTTTGTTGATTTCCTAGATTGTTTGCATGTTTTCAATTTCATTTATTCCTACTCTAATCTTTGTTGTTTCTTACCTTTTGTTTGCTTTGGGGTTAGTTTGCAGTTCCTTCCCTAGTTCTTTCAAGTTAACAGTTAAGTCCTTGATTTTTGCTCTGTCTTCTTTTTTAATATAGGCATTTATGGCAATAAATTTCCCTATTAGCGCTGCCTTTGCTGCATTCCATAAATTTTGATATGTTGTGTTTTCATTTTCATTTGTCTCAAGATATTCACTGATTTCTCTTGTAATTTCTTCCTTGACCTAGTGGTTGTCTAGGAGTGCATTGCTGAGCCTCCACATATTTGTGAATTTTCTGGCACACTGCCTGTTATTGATTTCTAACTTTATTCCTTTATGATCTGAAAAGGTGTTTTGTATGATTTCAGTCTTTTAAATTTATTGAGACTTGCTTTGTGACCCCACATATGGTCTATCCTTGAGAATGACCCATGAGCACTTGAGAAAAAAGGGTATCCTGCTGTTGTGGGGTGTAATGTTCTATAAATGTCTAAGTCTAGTTCATTCATCATATTATTCAAATTCTCTGTTTCTTTATTGATCCTCTGTCTAGATGTTCTATCCATTGATGAGAGTGGGAAATTGAAGTCTCCAGCTATTATGGCAGAGGTGTTTATTTCTCCTTCCAGGGTTGTCAGTATTTGCCTCATGTACTTTGGAGCACTCTGGCTCAGTGCATGAATATTTATGATTGTTATGTCTTCTTGTTGGATTGCTCCTTTTATGAATGCATGGTGTCCTTCTTTGTCTCTTTTAATTGTTTGATATTTGAAGTCTAATTTGTCAGATATTAGTATAGCTACTCCTGCTGTTTTCTGATTGTTGTTTGCATGAAATATCTTTTACCAACCTTTCACATTCAACCTATTTTTGTCTTTGGGTCTAAAATGAGTCTCCTGTAGACAGCATATTTATGGGTCATGTTTTTTAATACATTCTGCCAATCTATGTCATTTGTTTGGGGATTTTAATCCATTAACATTTAGTGTTATTAATGTAAAGGCAGTGCTTTCTCCTACCATTTTGTCTTTTGGATTTTATATGTCATGTAATTTTTTTTCTCTTTTTACATTTACTGATAGTCTTCATATCTACACTCTTCTCCAGACCTTTCTCTCCTGCCTTTTCCTATCTGTCTGTAGTGCTCCCTTTAGTATTTCTTGCAGAGCTGGTCTCTTGGTCACAAATTCTCTCAGTGACTGTTTGTTTAAAAATATTTAATCTCCCTCTCATTTTTGAAGGATGATTTTGCTGAGTATAGAATTCTTGGTTGGCAGTTTTTCTCTTTTATAATCTTAAACATATCATACCACTGCCTTCTCGCCACCATGGTTTCTGCTGAGAAATCCACACATAGTCTTATTAGGTTTCCCTTGTATGCAATGAATTGCTTTTCTCTTGCTGCTTTCAAAATTCTCTCTTTCTCTTTGATATCTGACAATTTGATTAGCATCTTGGAGTATGTCTATTTGGCTCTATTCTGTTGAGTGTATGCTGTACTTCTTGGATCTATAATTTTATTTCTTTCATAAGTGATGGGAAATTTTCAGTGCTTATGTCCTCCATTTCTCTTTCTCCTCTTTTGCTCTTCTCTTCTCCTTCTGAGACACCCACAATGTGTATATTTGTGTGCTTCATGTTGTCATTCAATTCCCTGGATGCTGATCATATTTTTCCATTCATTTTCCTATATTGTCTTTTGTGTGTGTCAAATTTCAGATGCCCAGTCCTCTAGTTCACTATTCCTTTCTTCTGTCTCTTCAAATCTATTGTTGTAGGTTTCCTGTTATTTTTTACATCTCATCTACTGCACCTTCCATTTCCATAAGTTCTGTGATTTATTTTTTCAAACTTTCAATTTCTTCTTTTTGTTTGCCCTTCTTTTTGCTTGTCTTCTTCTTTTTTTTTTTACATTTATTATTTTTATTTAAATTTCTAGCAGAAAATTTACGTACCTCCCCACCCCTTTCTTTAAGTTAGTGTAACAATTTTCCATAATAAATTGATTAAAGAGAAGCTTTGGTCAAGAATGGAATGAAAACAGCAAAAAAAAAAAAAAAAAAGCTACTGCTTCTTTTAAAAAACCAACACGTTCACCAATTATATTCAAACAAACACACAAATGATATTTGAACACTATGTTCTCAGTGTTTCTCGGCGGCTGGCTTTCCTCCCCATCATGCAAACGGCAGAGCTATTGTCAGTCGCAGTCTGTCATGCTAGATCCTGGAGGTTCACTCAGCTTCACATTATTCGAAGGCCCTGGATAGAAGACTCTAAAGTCTTGAAATCCCAAATTGTCATGGCTCCATCGATGCCAGTAGTGCAAAATTTGCGACAGTCTTGCTTGTCCACCTCATATATAGACACTTGAGTGATGCTATTCTGGTGCAGAGTCTCCAAGGTTGTATTGCGGTCCTCAGTTGTGGCCCTCTTGTCCATGTTGCGGAAGCGTTCCATGGCCGACATGTTACGCTGGATGCTCTGTTTTGGAAGGTCTAATTTGGAGACGAAGGTCAAGCAACCGCGGTCATCGTAGTTAAAGAGCATTGGGCAGCAGTCATGGCCAGCAGCTACAACGCTATTCTCAGAGATAAACGATACACTTAGGAGTGGCAGGAACTCTGTTTTCAGAGTTGAAACCCTGCATTTGAAGTCACAAGATCCTGCTGCCAGCAAAACATTATTGGGATGCCAATCCAAGCTGAGGACTGTGGAACGAATAGGCTTTTTAATGTGCTTGCTTACCCACCAGTCATTTTCAGACTCGAAGTAACAAACAGAAATGAGTCGCACTCCACTTCCCACAGCAAATTTGTTTTCAAGTGGGGACCACTTCACAAAAGAGGCTGCACGATTAATTCTCAGGATCACCAGGGTTGGCTTCCAGATACCATCTTTCTGACTCCAGACATAGGCATTGCGATCTGCCCCACAAGTGATGATACGGTCGCTCTTGGGGGCCCAGTCAATACCTGTGATATGTCCATTGTGCTCTTTGAGTTCATGAGCTTTCACCCACTGGCTCCCGTTTTTCTTATAGATGTGGACTTCGTGGTTATTGGGACTAAGGGCAATTTGGGTACGATCCCTGTTCCATGCATGACAAGTGATTGGCTCTAATAAAAACTGATGCAGAGACATTATTCTCAATGTTTTCAAAGGGTAGAAAGCTGAGGTCGGGGTAGTCTGGACAGCCGCGGAGCAGAAAATTCGCGGACTCTGGTCAGTCGACGCGAACAGGCTCCGGTGCGCGCGGGCGGAGACCGAGGCCGGGAGGGAGCGGCTCTGCTTGTCTTCTTTATATTCTCCCTCAACTCACTGATTTGAATTTTGATGAGATTTTCCATGTCTGTTCAAACATTCTGAATTAGTTGTTTCAATTCCTGTATCTCATTTGAATTGTTGGTTTGTTCTTTTGACTGGGCCATATCTTCGATTCTCCTAGTATGACTCATTATTTTTTGCTGGTGTCTAGGCATTTGGTTTCCTTAATTAATTTATTCTGGAGGTTGTTTTCACTCTTTTACCTAGGATTTTCTTGCTCAGTGGCTTTGTTCCCTCTGTTCTTTGACATTCAGTTCAACTTATTCTAGACCTCTAACTTAGGTTCTGTTCAACTGATCAGAATTTCTCAGTTCTTGTTTCTCTCTCTTTTTTTTTCCTATCCTGCCTATATGGAATCTCTCTTTTTTTTTTTTTCCTTTTTTTAAGAAGGTCTCCTCAGATATTATAGACCCTAGTCAGATTTTCCCAAACCAGACTGGTCCACATCTCAGGAGGAAAGTGCAACCAACATCAGTTTTCCCTGAGGGTGTGACTCAGCAGGTTGTCAAATTTTCCTATGAAGCCCCTAGACTCTGTGTTTTCCTATCCTGCCCAACATGTGGTATGTTTGCCCATGGTTTCCCACCAGCGTAAAATGATGTGGTGTCTTTAATTTCAGCAGACTCTTCCTGCCAAGAGGTGTGGTTGTGACAGAGATGAAGTTGTAGGTTGGCATTAATTGCTTCAGTTTTCCAGTCCCTGGGGCTCAAATTCCTTGAAGGAGGGATTCCACTTGAGCTGGGCCCCACCTTTCTCTCAGGGAAGGTACAGCCTTTAGGGAATTAACTCCTTTCACCTGACTCGTTACTTTATCTCAGACAAGTTTAATTCCACCCTTGCCTGGGGCACTGCTGGAGCCTGAGAAGCCTTTCCAGTTCTATCTAAAGAACTGTTAAAGAGTAGAGAACAAGCAAAAAAGGAAATAAAAACCTTTTCAGAATGGAACCCTACTCCTTGGGTTTGTCAATTAACAGCTTAAGCTGGTATGTAGCTCTATGTATCTCAGGGTCTAGGTGCCCCTTTTCTTGGGGTCCAGCCCTTTTCTGGTATTTTGTCCTGTTCAACCCAAAAGGCCTCTATGTTTTTTTTTTCCATCAGCCCTGCCCCCTCTCTGCCTGGGCAAAAACTCCTAATACCTTTAGTGCTTATTCCCAGTTTATCTGTACTGGGAACTTATTTTCAGTAGTCATATTTTGTTAATTAATTCCACAATTCGAGCTTGGTTGAGCTAAGCCCTTGCTGCTAGTAAAGTTTGTTTCCTTTCCCCTCAGGAAACCAGCCTGCTGTGCCCATGGGGGAGGGGTGCCAACATCTGTGGCTTGGGGGACTTACAATAATGTGTGGGGTCCCAGCCAGTCCACCTGGTCCACACTCTTGTATGCTGTGTGTCGGGTCACTGCTGTAGCCCCTGCAGTTGTTCTGTACTGTTCCTGGCTAATGGAGGATGAACTAAATTCTACACCTCACTGAGTGGCCATCTTGCCCCAGTATTGCTATTTTGAGCCTAAGATGCTGAGTAAATCAATTTAGGAATATTTGGGAAAATGCTCTTGAAATGAGGATGATTTGGAGTCTTTGTTTCCAAAGTAGGACTTACTAAGGAAATATTAGTACTTATATATTTTAAGTTCAAATATGAACTTGATTAATATTTAATAAATGGACTCATGGTTGAACATATCACTTAGAAATAAACATGCTTTGGGGATATATGCTCCAAAATGTTACCTGATAGAGGCATAATTAAAGAAATCTGAAGAACCCTGATCTCAGGCCTCAGGCTAAAATGGACAGCAGGGAAGAGCTGGCAAAGATGGAATGTAATTGGGTTTTGACACTGAGTAAGATAGTTAATTTCATATTCATCTTGGCCTAGGTTATGTTGTCTGGTTGTTTGGTCAAAACTGGCCTGTTTGTTACTGTGAAGATACTTCAAGATAAAATTTGCATCTACAAAAATCAGATTCTATCTATAATCAACAAAGGAACTTGTCCTCAGCAATGTGAGTAATCTCCTCATCTGATCAGTTGGACAGCTGAAGTTTTCAGAAGTCATAAGAAGAATTTCTGCCTCAACCTCAACATTACCTCTTGCTGGGATTTCCAGCTGAGCCAGCATTCCCAGGGGAATTTGGACTAAGGACTCCAACAACACCTTTATCAGAGTTTCCAGCCCACGACTTGCCCTATGGACTTTGGACATGCCCACTGTCATGGTTGCATGAAACAATTCTATATAATAAATCTCTCTTTCTCTCTCTCTCTACACACACACACACACACACACACACACACACACACACACACACACACACACACACACACATACACATACACATACACATACATATACATATACATACATATGCATATGCACATAAAATATCCGGTTAGTTTTGTTTCTCTGGAGATCCCTAACTAATACAGCAAGTATAAATTAGATCAAATCTGAAACTAAAGTGAGGTGACCTGGAAATTAGGTCAGTTCAGCAGTGGAAGCAGGAGAGGGGCTGAGTTGAAGAAAGGAATAGGAGCAGGCGAAGTGAGAATGACTATCATGATTGAAGCCACTAAGGAAAGACCTTTGGATTGTTCATTGTATTACTCTCAATCCTTAAATACCTGGTCATTTCCCAGGGGAAATTACGTGACACTGCCCTGTTAAACCCTTGGATGATGAGATGTGAGCAGAGGTGACATGTGCCACTTACAAGCAGAAGCTTAATAGCCAGCCCTCAGGCCACTGTTTCTCTCTTCCCTCTCCCATGATGACTACAATATCCATACCTAGCCTGCTCCTTCAAAGGGGATGCCCATGGGGAGAGGACATGGCGCAGAGCCACACAGACCCATGATGGTCATGTACTGTGAGTGACAAATAAATCTTTGTAGTCATCAACCAGTAAGATTCTAGGGTCCTTAGGGTTTGCAACTAACCTAGTCTATTCAGACTGATGTAGTGTGTGCTTTTTTTTCATAAAACCAGAACTGATAATCAAAATATTTAAAAGCCACTATAGCATGAATATCAGCTAGTCAGAATAGATGTCACAAATTGTCCTTTAGTTGCTAAATTTTCAGGATTGGGGTCCCAGGGAGTGGGCTAGGGTAACTAGGGTTGGGAAGAAGAGGTTCTTGAGGGACTCAGAGGATTAGCTATTTCCCAAGTGGTACAAAGGCATTTCAGTACAACTATGCCAGTGTTCCCCCGCTGTAAAGTACTGGGGAACTTACTTAGTGAGTTCAATACTCACTCAATACTCAGTGGATACTTAGTGAATCTTTTCAGCACTCAGTGGTGTACCCCAGAAAACCCATGTCCTTTAATCCTCATTCATCATTGCTGGGTGGAAAATTGATTAGACTATCTCCATGAAGATGTGACTCACCCAATTGTGGATATTAACTTTGGATTAGAGGGAGATGTGACTCCACCCATTCTAAGTGGGTCTTGGCTAGTTTACTGGAATTCTTTAAAAGAGGAAACATTTTGGAGAGAGTCCCTTTTTAGAGCTGCGAGACAGACATGAGAATGAAGAGAGAGCCACGTATCCATCTCCATGAAAGTTGAGAGTCCATGCAGCCAGAGACCTTTGTACATGAAGAAGGAAATCATCCCTAGGAGAGCTTCATGAAACAAGAAGCCTGAAGAGAAAGCTAGCAGATGTTGCCATGTTCGCCATGTGCCTTTCCAGTTGAGAGAGAAATCCTGAATGTCATCAGCCTTTTTGAACCAAGGTGTCTTTCCCTGATACCTTAGATTGGACATGTTTATAGCCTTGCTTTAGTTGGGACATTTTCATGGCCTTAGAATTGTAAATTTGCAACTCAATAAATTCCCCCTTTTTAAAAGCTGTTCCATTGCTGGTATATTGCATTCTGACAGTTAGCAAACTAGAACAGCATGCAATTTCTCAGCATAGAACACTCAATTCAGATATATATTGGAAGTTTATTTTCTTTTCTATTACAACATTAAATTGCTCTAACTTCAGGCTTTGGTCATTGCAATCATTTTCATTATTATCATCACCATTTTTATTATTATTATATTCCTGGCCTAGCATGATTTCCTCATACGTCTCATTCCTAGGCGCAGGAAAAGGAAAGGAAATTCACATAGCCACAGGATTGGATTTAGATTGTGAAGGGCATAAACAGCAGAATGTTGTGAGGCTGTATCAACTGTGGCTGTTGATATTATTAGTTGATATTATTTGTAGATGTGACATTACTATGATTGTGATATCACATTGCTAAAAAAGGCACTGGTAACTACAATCCCTATTTCTAAGGTGTTTGTATTTAAGAAACTAAACTCAGTGAAGGAAGAAAGATGGTTGCATAAAACACCTGTCAAGCAAAGACTAACCGCAAGGTGGGAAAGAGGCCCAAGATTTACTCAACGTACTTATTGCACGGAAACCAAACATTACTCTAAAATGTAGTTGAATATCAGGGATTTATGAGTAGTTATGGAGTCAATGTGTTTTATGCTCCAGGGCTTCTGAAGGGCAGTCTTTTTTGGCAGATTGTAGGATGCTAGAAATGGCCAAATTTCATCCTTATTTTAAATCCCTTAGCCCTACAGATTGTACATCAATTGGGCAGAATACAATGCCATATCACTATATTTTCCCAAGTACTTCAACATCACGTAAGCCTAAAAAATTCAAACCATCCTATTCACAGATACAGATTTTTTTAATTATTATATAAAGACTAAAGTTACATAGTCAACTTTGTAGGAACAATCCCAGCTCAGAGACATAAAGTAAGTGTGCAATATATGTATGTGAAATAATAAATAAATCATTCTGAAGCTATAGAAATCAACTCATTCACTTAGAGGGCAGACTCAAAATAATTATGCCTAAGAATCACCCCCAGAGAGCCTTTTTTGTTGTTCAGATGTGGCCTCTCTCTCTAAGCCAAGTCTGCAAATAAATTCATTACCCTCTCACCCACGTAGGACATGACTCCCAGGGATGTAAGTCTTCCTGGCAATGTGGGACATGACTCCCAAGGAAGAGCCTGACCATGCCATTATGGGATTGAGAATGGCTTCTTGACCAAAAGGGTGAAAAGAAATGGAACAAAATAAAGTTTCAGTGGCTAAGAGATTTCAAATGGAGTCAAGAGGTCATTCTGGAGGTTACTTTTATGCAAGCTTCAGTCAGATATTGCAAAATGCCACAATAGGCCAAGCCCCAACCAACAGTATTCCTGAAAACCCTTGAGAATACTCTGGGATCTACCTAAGCCGCCATAAAAGCTTTTCTTAGTAAGTTTTTTGTTTTTTTTTTTAGAAACCTAAGGCCTCCAGATTGATCCTATGCCAGATAAGCCCTGAAACCCAGAGATACTAGTCTCTCTAAGAACATCTACCAGGCTTTCTCCGCTGGCAGTGCTCCTGCCGCCACCCAGCCCTCCTCTCCCTCTTTCTCTGCTGGTGGCGCTCCCGCCGCCATCCTGCCCTTCCCTTTCCCCTTCTGCTCCGGCGGCGCTCCATCCGCCATCTTATCCTTCCCTTTCTCCTCCTGCTCCGGCGGCTCTCCAACCACCACCGTGCCCTCTTCCGCCTTCACCAGCTCCTCCGCCACCGTCCTCGACAGCCTTGCCACCCTCACCTTTCCTCCTCCAGAAGAGTTACTGGGGGAGTGGAGACAATACAGAGCAGCTCCCGGAGCGACGACAGAGATCAAAGGGACGGTGTACCCCATCCTGGAACGGCTGACTGTCTGGGAGAACCAGCTCCAGTGAGATCGCCGAGGGGCATGGGTTTTCCCGGGCGGGACGGCAAGCGTCCGGAGTCCATCCCTTCCTCCTTCCCAGGCCAGCTGGCAGAATTGGGCAGGCGGTCCCCTCGGGCCGCGGCAGCTGGCGCCCCCACCACGTGAGGCCCCCCGACCAACTGAGAGAGTTGGGTCGGAAATCCCCAGACCGTGGAGAACGGTGACCGGGGGGGGTCCCTTCCAAACACGTGACTCCCTGGTCCGGCTGGGAACGGTGTACTCTCCCAGGCTGCGGCGGCTGGCGCCCTCCTGCCACGCTTGGTGCCCCGGGCCGACTAGGAAATTCGGTCGGGTGCTCTCCCGGGCTGCGGCGGCCGGCGACCTACCCTGCGTTCGGACCCCCAGGCCGGCTGGCACTCTTCCAAGCCACTTCGGCTGGCGAACCTCCCCCACAGCGAGAGTTTTCCAAAGTTAAAGGACCCACAGCACCTTTTACTGGTGGAACCCGCAGACAAACGTGTGCCACAAGCGCCACCTACTGGGCAGGATAAGAAAAACAGAACCCAGAGATTTCACAGAAAAATCTTTCAACCTGTTGGGTCCAACACCCAGGGAAATCTGACTAAATGCCCAGATGCCAGCAGAAGATAATGGATCACGCTCAGAAAATTGAAAATATGGCCCAGTCAAAGGAACAAACCAATAGTTCAAATGAGATACAGGAGCTGAGACAACTAATGCTGAATATACAAACAGAAATGGAAAACCTCTTCAAAAACGAAATCGATAAATTGAGGGAGGACATGAAGAAGATATGGGCTGAACAAAAAGAATAGAAAAGCTGAAAAAAACAAATCGCAGAACTTATGGAAGTGAAGGATAAAGTGGAAAAGATGGAAAAAAAAATGGATACCTACAATGATAGATTTAAAGAGACAGAAGATAGAATTAGTGATTTGGAGGATGGAACATCTGAATTCCAAAAAGAAACAGAAACTATCGGGAAAAGAATGGAAAAATTTGAACAGGGTATCAGGGAACTCAAGGACAATATGAACCGCACAAATATACGTGTTATGGGTGTCCCAGAAGGAGAAGAGAAGGGAAAAGGAGGAGAAAAACTAATGGAAGAAATTATCACTGAAAATTTCCCAACTCTTATGAAAGACCTAAAATTACAGATCCAAGAAGTGCAGTGCACCCCAAAGAGATTAGACCCAAATAGGCATTCTCCAAGACATTTACTAGTTAGAATGTCAGAGGTCAAAGAGAAAGAGAGGATCTTGAAAGCAGCAAGAGAAAAACAAACCATCACATAAAAGGGAAACCCAATAAGACTATGTGTAGATCTCTCAGCAGAAACCATGGAAGCTAGAAGACAGTGGGATGATATATTTAAGTTACTAAAAGAGAAAAACTGCCAACCAAGACTCCTATATCCAGCAAAATTGTCCTTCAAAAATGAGGGAGAAATTAAAACATTCTCAGACAAAAAGTCACTGAGAGAATTTGTGACCAAGAGACCAGCTCTGCAAGAAATACTAAAGGGAGCACTAGAGTCAGATACGAAAAGACAGAAGAGAGAGGTATGGAGAAGAGTGTAGAAAGAAGGAAAGTCAGATATGATATATATAATACAAAAGGCAAAATGGCAGAGGAAAATATTATCCAAACAATAATAACACTAAATGTTAATGGACTGAATTCCCCAATCAAAAGACACAGACTGGCAGAACGGATTAAACAACAGGATCCTTCTATATGCTGTCTACAGGAAACACATCTTAGACCCAAAGATAAACATAGGTTGAAAGTGAAAGGTTGGGAAAAGATATTTCATGCAAATAACAACCAGAAAAGAGCAGAAGTGGCTATACTAATATCCAACAAGTTAGACTTCAAATGTAAAACAGTTAAAAGAGACAAAGAAGGATACTATCTACTAATAAAAGGAACAATTAAACAAGAAGACATAACAATCATAAATATTTATGCACCGAACCGGAATGCCCCTAAATACGTGAGGAATACACTGCAAACACTGAAAAGGGAAATAGACACATATACCATAATAGTTGGAGACTTCAATTCACCACTCTCATCAATGGACAGAACATCTAGACAGAGGATCAATAAAGAAATAGAGAATCTGAATATTACTATAAATGAGCTAGACTTAACAGACATTTATAGGACATTACATCCCACAACAGCAGGATACACCTTTTTTTCAAGTGCTCATGGATCATTCTCAAAGATAGACCATATGCTGGGTCACAAAGCAAGTCTTAACAAATTTAAAAAGATTGAAATCATACACAACACTTTCTCGGATCATAAAGGAATGAAGTTGGAAATCAATAATAGGCAGAGTGCCAGAATATTCACAAATACGTGGAGGCTCAACAACACACTCTTAAACAACGAGTGGGTCAAAGAAGAAATTGCAAGAGAAATTAGTAAATACCTCGAGGCGAATGAAAATGAAAACACAACATATCAAAACTTATGGGACGCAGCAAAGGCAGTGCTAAGAGGAAAATTTATTGCCCTAAATGCCTATATCAGAAAAGAAGAAAAGGCAAAAGTGCAGGAATTAACTGTCCACTTGGAAGAACTGGAGAAAGAACAGCAAACGAATCCCAAAGCAAGCAAAAGGAAAGAAATAACAAAGATTAGAGCAGAAATAAATGAAATTGAAAACATGAAAACAATAGAGAAAATCAATAAGACCAGAAGTTGGTTCTATGAGAAAATCAATAAGATTGATGGGCCCTTAGCAAGATTGACAAAAAGAAGAAGAGAGAGGATGCAAATAAATAAGATCAGAAATGGAAGAGGAGACATAACTACTGACCTCACAGAAATAAAGGAGGTAATAACAGGATACTATGAACAACTTTACGCTAATAAATACAACAATTTAGATGAAATGGACGGGTTCCTGGAAAGACATGAACAACCAACTTTGACTCAAGAAGAAATAGATGACCTCAACAAACCAATCACAAGTAAAGAAATTGAATTAGTCATTCAAAAGCTTTCTAAAAAGAAAAGTCCAGGACCAGACAGCTTCACATGTGAATTCTATCAAACATTCCAGAAAGAATTAGTACCAACTCTCCTCAAACTCTTCAAAAAAATTGAAGTGGAGGGAAAACTGCCTAATTCATTCTATGAAGCCAACATCACCCTCATACCAAAATCAGGCAAAGATATTACAAAAAAAGAAAACTACAGACCAATCTCTCTAATGAATATAGATGCAAAAATCCTCAATAAAATTCTAGCAAATCGTATCCAACAACACATTCAAAGAATTATACATCATGACCAAGTAGGATTCATCCCAGGTATGCAAGGATGGTTCAACATAAGAAAATCAATTAATGTAATACACCATATCAACAAATCAAAGCAGAAAAATCACATGATCATCTCAATTGATGCAGAGAAGGCATTTGACAAGATTCAACATCCTTTCCTGTTGAAAACACTTCAAAAGATAGGAATACAAGGGAACTTCCTTAAAATGATAGAGGGAATATATGAAAAACCCACAGCTAATATCATCCTCAATGGGGAAAAATTGAAAACTTTCCCCCTAAGATCAGGAACAAGACAAGGATGTCCACTATCACCACTATTATTCAACATTGTGTTGGAGGTTCTAGCCAGAGCAATTAGACAAGAAAAAGAAATACAAGGCATCAAAATTGGAAAGGAAGAAGTAAAACTATCACTGTTTGCAGACGATATGATACTATACGTCGAAAACCCGGAAAAATCCACAACAAAACTACTAGAGCTAATAAATGAGTACAGCAAAGTAGCAGGTTACAAGATCAACATTCAAAAATCTGTAGCATTTCTATACACTAGTAATGAACAAGCTGAGGGGGAAATCAAGAAACGAATCCCATTTACAATTGCAACTAAAAGAATAAAATACCTAGGAATAAATTTAACTAAAGAGACAAAAAACCTATATAAAGACAACTACAAAAAACTGCTAAAAGAAATCACAGAAGACCTAAATAGATGGAAGGGCATACCGTGTTCATGGATTGGAAGACTAAATATAGTTAAGATGTCAATCCTACCTAAACTGATTTACAGATTCAATGCAATACCAATCAAAATCCCAACAGCTTATTTTTCAGAAATAGAAAAACCAATAAGCAAATTTATCTGGAAGGGCAGGGTGCCCTGAATTGCTAAAAACATCTTGAGGAAAAAAAAACGAAGCTGGAGGTCTTGTGCTGCCGGACTTTAAGGCATATTATGAAGCCACAGTGGTCAAAACAGCATGGTATTGGCATAAAGATAGATATGTCGACCAATGGAATCAAATAGAGTGCTCAGATATAGACCCTCTCATCTATGGACATTTGATCTTTGATAAGGCAGTCAAGCCAACTCACCTGGGACAGAACAGTCTCTTCAATAAATGGTACCTAGAGAACTGGATATCCATATGCAAAAGAATGAAAGAAGACCCAAATCTCACACCTTATACAAAAGTTAACTCAAAATGGATGAAAGATCTAAACATTAGGTCTAAGACCATAAAACAGTTAGAGGAAAATGTAGGGAGATATCTTATGAAACTTACAATTGGAGGCGGTTTTACAGACCTTAAACCTAAAGCAAGAGCACTGAAGAAGGAAATAAATAAATGGGAGCTCTTCAAAATTAAACACTTTTGTTCATCAAAGAACTTCATCAAGAAAGTAGAAAGACAGCCTACACAATGGGAGATAATATTTGGAAATGACATATCAGATAAAGGTCTAGTATCCAGAATTTATAAAGAGATTGTTCCACTCAACAACAAAAAGACAGCCAATCCAATTACAAAATGGGAAAAAGACTTGAATGGACACCTACCAGAAGAGGAAATACAAATGGCCAAAAGGCACATGAAGAGATGCTCAATGTCCCTGGCCATTAGAGAAATGCAAATCAAAACCACAATGAGATATCATCTCACACCCACCAGAATGGCCATTATCAACAGAACAGAAAATGACAAGTGCTGGAGAGGATGCGGTGAAAGAGGCACACTTATCCACTGTTGGTGGGAATGTCAAATGGTGCAACCACTGTGGAAGGCAGTTTGTTGGTTCCTAAAAAAACTGAATATAGAATTGCCATACGACCCAGCAATACCATTGCTGGGTATCTACTCAAAGGACTTAAGGGCAAAGACACAAACGGACATTTGCACACCAATATTTATAGCAGCGTTATTTACAATTGCAAAGAGATGGAAACAGCCAAAATGTCCATCAACAGAAGAATGGCTAAACAAACTGTGGTATATACATACAATGGAATATTATGCAGCTTTAAGACAGGATAAACTTATGAAGCATGTAGTAACATGGATGGACCTAGAGAACATTATGCTGAATGAGTCCAGCCAAAAACTAAAGGACAAATACTGTATGGTCCCACTGATGTGAACGGACATTCGAGAATAAACTTGGAATATGTCATTGGTAACAGAGTCCAGCAGGAGTTAGAAACAGGGTAAGATAATGGGTAATTGGAGCTGAAGGGATACAGACTGTGCAACAGGACTAGATACAAAAACTCAAAAATGGACAGCACAATAATACCTAATTGTAAAGTAATCATGTTAAAACACTGAATGAAGCTGCAAAAAAAAAAAAAAAAGAACATCAACCAGTTTCATTCCTCTATCCTATAAGTTCAACATCTCTTTCCAGCCCGAAGAAGTTAAAGTGGCCTTTGCCCAGATATCCCTGAAGATTGGAGAAAGATCAAACAAGAAGAAGAGGGAGGAGGTGTAATTTTTTAGAAATAGGATTTAACAAATGATTATAACTACTGACTCATTATATAGATATTTCCTTTTAGTGTCTAGTGTTTTAGAAT
Source organism: Tamandua tetradactyla (assembly GCF_023851605.1). Taxonomy (NCBI): domain Eukaryota; kingdom Metazoa; phylum Chordata; class Mammalia; order Pilosa; family Myrmecophagidae; genus Tamandua; species Tamandua tetradactyla. The sequence continues at coordinate 151,641,924 of NC_135328.1, read as the reverse complement.
AGCCAGAAAAAAATACCTGAGGTTGTTGAACTGTAATCCAGTAGCCCTGTTCTTTGATAATGACTGTATAACTATATTGCAAAAAAAGAAAAGTCTGTTGTCTGAATGTGTTGTTCTGGTCCACTGATCAATTTGTCTATCTCTGACAATACTACACTGTCTTAGTTAACCTACCTCTATTGTAAGTCTTACAATCAGGTAGAATGCAATCCTAATGGTCAATATAAGGGTGGGGTAAGGGGTATGGGTGCCTAGGGGTTTCTTTTTTCTATTTCTTTTTCCGGAGTAATGAAAATGTTCTAAAAATGATCATGGTGATGAATGCACAATTGTGTGATGATACTGTGAACCACTAATTGTATACTTTGGATGGAAAGTATGGTGTGTGAATATATCTCAATAAAATTACATTAAAATTTTTAAAAAGCCATATACTACGATCATGTAATGAATAGTCTTCAATAATTAAGAAGTGTAGAGTGCTACCCAATCCATATAAGCTGAAGTTGTGTAAAATTTTTTAAAATGTACTTTACATGTTTTCTGTTGATTTACATACATGCTGGTGATTTTCAGATATAACTTACATTCATTACATTAATAATGTACCATCACAGCAACCATTCAGGGCACTCATTTGAATTAAGCTTTGGAACAATATAGAAAGATTTCACATTCTTTAATTGCAGATGTTCACTCAGAATTTGTTTACTTTTGCTTTGTACATACTTCTAAGAGATTTAATTAGTGGAACTCCAAGTCCATGACAGAGTAGCATAAGAAAATTAAAAGAGGGTACAGAGGCCCATGTTGGGCTCAGGAGCTAGTGTGGCTGAGGGCTCAGAACCAGGTAGGCAAGGTCAAATGAGTGAGAAGGACAGTTAGAACGGAATCTCACGGGAAGCTTGGAATGGCAGGAAGACAAAGCAAAGAAATGTCAGAATTAAATCATATGTGGAACAGGGCTCAAGACTGAAACACTGGACCAGATGGGGTGAAGCCAGATAATAAGGGAACAAAACGGAACGGGTAAATAAAGTTCAGAATCTGAGCAGTGGGGACGAAGTGTGTGTGTTGGGGCGGGGGGAGGGAGTAAGCAGACTCCTCCCAGCAGGTCTACTTGCTTGCGCTATTTGTCCAGGGCAAAGCAGCTTTGGGTCTAAATCCACTCTGCCCTCCTCCTTCAGCCCTATGGTTCTCACAAGGGGGATGACGCCTGCAGCTTCCTCCACTCCCCAACTCTCTCGTTTGGGTCTGATGGCAAAACGAACACCTGTGGGGAAATCATTCATTCAGTAAAATTTTAATTGTGCCTCTACTATGTGACAGACGCAATGTAAAGTGCAGAGGATCCACTACTGTATAAAACAGATTCTGCCTGCATGGAATTCGATTCTAGACAAGAAGACACTATAAACATAAATGTATTGTTCAAACTAAGAGAAGGGCTAGCAGAGTAGAGAATGAAGTGGGAGGAGGTAGGTACCAATCTACCAATCTAAAGCACCTTTAGATTGTCACGGGAAGTCTATCCACAGAGATGATTTTAAATTAATATGTGTTAAATCATCCAAAGTGCATCAGGAATAAGTCTGCAGTCTGGCAAAATCACAATGTTTGAGTTGCAGCAAGGCAGAAGGGGAGGGAGGTGGGAAGTGTTTTTGTAAGGACTAGTTTCCTGTGGAAGAGTTCTGAAAAGACCTCGTCTCATGGAGAGATCAACAGGAGGCTACTCTCATAGTCCAGGTATGAGATGCCAGTCTTGAATCAGCACTTAGCGCATATGGGGCAGAAAGTGGCACCTGGAGCCAAATTCCACCAGGTCCCTGTGGGAAGTTCTTCCGTAGGGAATGGGAAGGGATTCCACCAGCCGGGCTTTGGAGGAGTAAGAAGTGACAATTAACAGCTTGACTGCAAGTGGGTGGTAAAAGCAGACTCCAATATTAAAAAAAAATCTTAGCCTCAGGACACATACAAGTAGCACTCAACCAGAGCCCAGTACAATTATTAATTTTCAACAAAGACCTCTGCATACAAAAAAGTCTACGTACAGTTCATTCAGGTTAAGACGGCGGGGAAGTGTGTTGCATTTTACAAATGCACACATTTTTAATGAGGCTTAAAGGAAAAATTCCCATTTGTATGAAAACTTAGCTCCCCAAAGGAAAGTTTCATTCAGATAGCGCTCAATTCTCTAATCCTGGATCCCAGGGGCTGTAACCATAATCTCACATTGTCCGTTATGGTCAGAAATCACTTTACAGTCCGTTACTAGGTACCCGAGCCTGTGCTATCGGTCAAGTTAATCCAACACAGTACAAACTGGAGGGAGGGGCCAGGAGGACTCCGCCCCTCCCCGACGGCTTTTGCGTGTTTGTATGGTAACACGTACATAACAGGACATTTGCCATTTTAACCTTTTTAAAGTGTAAAATTTAGTGGCATTATTTACATTTACAATGTTGTGCTTCCATCACTACATTTGTTAGCAAAAATTTTTCATCACTCCAAACAGAAACTCTTTACCCATTAAGCAATAACTCTGCATTCCCCTCTCCCCTTCAACCCCTGGTAACCTCTCATCTACTTTCTGTCTCCCTGGTTGGTTTTTGTCTTTGTTTAAATTGTTGCGGTTCAGTCAACTCCCCGGCTACGGTGACGGGTTCCATAGAAACCACCACGTCTCAGAAAACAGGAAGAGGGGCTAATTCATAGCCCCCCCTTCCCTTCCCCCATTACCCAACCCTCTGGCCCCACCCTAGACTGCAGATGCACCAAACTAGGCGCTGGAGCCGGGAAGGGCGGGGTCCTAGAGCAGGGGCGTGGGCGGGGCCCGAGCACGCAGAAGGGCGGGGCCCTAGAGTGGGGCGTGGCCTGAGCGCGCCGGAGCGGACTGCGCAGGCGCAGCCTCACTACTCCAGCGAGGTGGAGGGGGCTTCACGGCCCAGGAAGGAAGATGGAAGATTACCAGGCTACTGAGGAGGTGAGCCCTTGGCCCTCGACGGGAAGGGTGTCGGCTGGGATCCCTGGGCGCGGGCACCCGGGGGTCGCCACGGGGGTGTTGTGGGCTCCGGGTCATGCCCGGAGAGCCCCGGCGGCCCTCTCTGGCGGCCTTCCTCCCCGCCGCACAGCTGCGTCCAACCGGCGAGAGCCGGACCTGCGCCCGCAGCTGTCCCTGAGCGCCGGGGCTAATCCTCCCCGCATGGCAGCAGCTGCCTTCCAGGCTCGTTTACGGGAGTGGGGATGAGTTCCAGGGATGGGAATAGTAAACTCGGGAGCGAGGACTCAGAACACGGACAGGGCGCCCGTGGGGGCGCTGTGGGGACGGACGAGTTCGATTGAGTTTGTTGGCGCCTCCTCGCCGGGCGGGCCGGCGGCGCCTGCTCACCCCGCGGCGGCCCAGGACCTTGCGAGGGTGGCTTCACCCCTTTATTCCGCGAGGCCCAGCCCCCGGGAAAGGTGTCTCAGGATCAGGGCTCCGGAGCACTGAAGGCTGTGGCAGGGTGACATATGTGTAGAATGTGCATCTCTCAAGTTCCTCCAGCCGTGGATTTTGTTTCCAGGCTGCCTGCAAAATTCAGAAGCGCGCACACTTATGAGAACCTTCCTTTGTCTCGCAACCTGCACCTTGTTCTTCAGTGCCGCTCTCATTCCCACCGTGGCCATGATCATTTATGTATCGTTTCACTTTGAGTTTGAAATATCAGTCAAGGCCGCTTATTCTTGTGGGCACAATTGTTCCCCTATTGCCTCAGTGAAAAAACCAAAGGAAAGCGCACAATTATCTGCCAAGCAGAAGACATTCATCTCAGCACTGTGCTGATAAAATGGCTTTCCTTCAAGCTAACAAGCCTTCAAGGATGTGCTATTATGGAGGAACAGTTGCTCATTCTCATTCTGTTAAATAATTCTTGTTGAAATTCAAGTAAATAGTGTCCTATGAATCATGCAGAACCTGTCAAAAACAAAAATTCTAGATAAATTTGGTAAGGTTTGATGTTTTATCACTTTTGAAATTTAGTATAAGCAGGAATTTTTTGAGAAGAAATAATTATGTGGTTTAAGGACTGATCTAATTTCCTCATTAGCACAGACTTTTCTATGACAGTGTCATAATGAATGTTTGAATGCTGCTAGTAACTGAGTAATTGTGATAAAATACAAGTCAGGAGTAGCTGGCAAAGGAAAAGCTTTTTCCATGAACTATTAACTAATATAATATTGTAAAATGGATTGTATTATAGGAATATTGAGTAAGACTTTACAGAAAAGTGGCATGTAAGATAAAGTTCTTAACAGCAATCTGCATTCTAATTCTGACTTTCACAAAAGAGGTGATTTAGTGACTTCATTATTCCAGATCTTAGTTGCATATTTGTAAAACGAAGGGCTCCCCAGAGTGATCTGTGTTTTACATTAGGTGTAAGCCTGAAAGGATGATACCATGACTATCTTATATGGCATGCTCTTCCATATGTACTAAATTGTCCATCCCAAACCTCAGAACTAAGCCTTTTCTGCATATCCTCTAATTTCATGTAGATACCAAGCTTGGTCTCTGTAACTCACTTCCAATTCATTATTCATCTTTCCTAGAGAAATTGCGACTCCCTGATAGAATCTGTACCTCTGCTCTACTTCCACTAAAAGTTCATTCACCAGCCCTTTTCATACTTGAACCATATGGAAGGTTATACAGGATTCTGATATTTGGTTTAGGATCACCATAGTCACTTGTAAGGCTCCTTTAAACTTCCGGGTATAATTTAATCTTAAGATTCTGCACGTTTTCATTAACTTGGGAATTAGCTGGATTTGTCTCCAAGTACGACTTCTGAGTAATGCCAGTGAGAGGACTCTTGGTCTTCATGAAAAGGGGCATTACAACAACAGTCCGAAAGTGCTTTCTGCTCAGATGATTTTCGGTAGGACGGAATAGGGTCCACAGTTGTGAAGCAGTCAGGCAGAGCAGAACACTCCCTGCCAACTCCAGGGGCCCTCTACCTTTGTTATCCCTGGATACACATTGACCCTGGTGGGCCACTGTGCTACACTCTCCGATGGCATGTGTGGAGGTAAGGACCATTCCCTGGGACTCAGCCCTAACTTTAAACTGCCTTTTCCCATATAAAAAAGCATATTGACTCTTTATATGGGAAAAAGCATCAGACAAGTGACTGATAAAGATGTTATTTTCCAAGATAACTTTGCATACATTCACATTTACTGTGTTTGTATGAGACATGCTTGTACAAAGAGAAAGAAAAAGAAAACCATTTATAAACTCTGGGCAGTAGATTACTACTGGCAGTCCACCTCAAAATATCAGGAAATAGCAAAATCTTTGGAAATTAAGTTCTTAAATTTAGAACCTCTTAATCAGCATACATCAGAGAAGAGTGAATTCTGTCTTTAAAATGGATTGCTTAAGGAGTTTCAGTTAACCTATAGAGTCTAGTACCTCCTTAAACTAATGTTTGTTAATTATTTTAGCAGCCAGTTGAAATGATGGAGAGATTATATTCTAGTTTAAAGTGAAGCCAATCTTTTGGATTGTAACATGATTAAAATAAAACAGAAACAAAACCCCTTACATTATATGCATGTATTCTAGTCCCCTGACTGCCACTCATTTGTGATCTTCAGAGATCCACTTGGTTCTTTTTGAGTCTCTTTGTAACAGTCTGTAAAATGAGCAGTCTGGTTAGATTATTTCTAAGGTTTTCATTGCTAAATTATGTTTAGTACCTAAATTTGTATTAATCAGTGCAGGGGAAACAGATCTTTTAAAGAAGTCAAACTTAATGAATTTTTTTTGCTCGCAGACTGCTTTTGTTGTTGATGAAGTAAGCAACATTGTAAAAGAGGTAAGAGGAGAAATACTTCCTTATTAAGTATTTGATTAATGGCTTGTATTAGTGAAAATAATGTGTCTTAAATACTGTCTTGGAATTGTTTCAACTGAGCCTGTGTGTTTTGACATTTCAAATAACAGTTTTTACTTCAATGAGTATCTAGATAATTACTCCAGTATTAAGTGTAAATTATATATTTTAAATAAGCTAGGAAATTTTACATGTGTAGTATTATTACTGAATGTTACTAAAGCATGATTCCATAACCTTTCAGTATAAAAGACTCACAGCATACAAATAAATGTTTCCAGTGTGTAATGAAGAAAGGGTGAGCAAAAAATTGAGCAACTTCCAAAGTATTTGGGACCTGGTCTTCCAGTTTGGGGCTTCTTCCATTCTGTATTTAAAAAAAATCCCAACTCTCTTCTTTATTAATCACATGTACCTCCCTTAGATGAGTATGATAGATTTAAAAAGGGGGGGGGGTATTTGTTCTTTATTCATTCATTCAAAACTGTATATGGGGGAGCATACTCTGGTCAGCAAAAACAGCTAATAGCCGTTGACTCTCAAAGAGTTTATGAAATAGGGATGGGGAAGAGTGAAGACAGTTATAAAACTGTCGTAGATGTAGGATTGCATTTACTGTGTGGTACATGCCACAGCATATGGTGCTATGAGAATGCTTAAAGAGAGATTTGACCTACTTAGTGAATTCGGGGCTCTCGAGTGGGTATATAGTATATTTGAGGGACTGAATGGAGGCAATGGTGCAGTTGGAGAGGAGAAAGCTGGGGAAGAAGCCCACAGCTTCCCTTCTGGTGTAAGAATGAAGACAGATATTGAAACTATTGACTAAGAGAAAGTCATTGGATGATCCTAGGGTCCTTCTGTAATTCAGAATTTACTTTAGTGCATATTATTAGTAGAAATTATTTACTCTAATGCCAGAGTAATAGAGAATCACAGCCTACTTTTGTGAACCATACCTGAAAATGATTTTGTTTTACCCTGTACATTATTCAGCATCAAGCTTGATTTTGTAGTTGCTTTGCAGTGTTTTTAAATTCTAAATTTCCTTTTCATTGTGTTTCATATAGAACACATTGGGGAGCAGGAAGATGGGTAAATCAAACTAGGACTGTGAGAGGTGGTGCTTGCTACAAAGTCTAGTTTCGTTTCACTGGTTTTCTGTATTACAGTGAGCAAGTACAATTGAAAGTAGGCATCTCACATCTAGATGGAAGCAGGAAGTAACATTGCGGTGTTACTTTAACATTTATCACTGGCCTCCCAAAGCTCCCCCCTCCTCCCAGTACTTTAGCTGTTGGGTAGTAATGAATTTCAGTGGGCTAAAATTGGAGGAGCATTTTCTTTTACCTTCCCTGAAAAACAGTAGATTTAAAATGTATGTGTATAAAGGAGAATTGTCAGTTTTATTTAAATTTCATTTCATTGTTCTCAGAATAATACACTTCCTTTATCAATCAGAAGGTATTTGGGTATGTCTAAGTGTGACCCCCTTTGTGTTTTGTTTTCTAGGCTATAGAAAGTGCAATTGGTGGCAATGCTTATCAACACAGCAAAGTGAATCAGTGGACCACAAATGTTGTAGAACAAACTTTAAGCCAACTCACTAAGCTGGGGAAACCATTTAAATACATTGGTATTGGGTTTTTTATTTTATACTGTTTGTTGATGGTGGATCTCTAAATACTGATAAGGGGCTCCAATTCCAGAAAAGGAGCTAATGTGGGGATATAAAGCCTAACTGCAAAGAAACTTCCTGATAATAATAGGCCAGTTGTGTGATTTCTGTTACGAGCTAAACAAAATGTCTTTAACTGGCACAATTGCAAGGCATAGATCAAGCAGGCATTCAGATCAGATGCTTATAAACAAGTCTGTGGTGAAAGAGAAAAAAATAATTTAATATGTGAGCTAAGGCAATCTGTAATTCTTAACATGAACATGATGTGATCTGCTAAAGGTGGGCAAAGAGAAATTTATGCTAGGTGGGTTTTCTAATGAAACTTGTTTTCATTTAAGTGACGTGTGTCATCATGCAGAAGAATGGAGCTGGGTTACACACAGCAAGTTCTTGCTTCTGGGACAGCTCTACTGATGGTATGCCTTTCGTTTGTGTATGTGAAGTCTTACCTTGTACATTGTTCCTAAAAATTGTCCAGTATCTTCTTGACCATGCTGAATTACGTTTTTAAAAGCAGTCTTTTATGAAATATCTGCTTGACTATTTCATGTCTTTGAATGCATGCTTATTAGACTTGCTTTTTTAAAAAAAAAAAAAAAACTTATAAATTAGGGACTTGCCAACCTTTTCTATTTGATTACCATAAAAAGGTAGGTACTTGGATGTTCTGACTTTATGAGAAATCAAAATGTCAAGTCTCACAGTTTTTCTAATTTTAAATGCTGCCGTCTTTTTTCCTCCCCAGGGAGCTGCACTGTGAGATGGGAGAACAAGACCATGTACTGCATAGTCAGTGCCTTTGGACTCTCCATTTAACTTTCTTGTCAAACCTATGCATTTTCTCCTGTTGTTTCAGTGTTTCCATTCCCTCTTCTAGACACCAAGTCTGAATTCTGTGAACACCTTTCTTGTTTTCTTTAAGTGGTTTTTTTTGTGTGTGTGGCACTCTCAAACTGTAGAGAAAAAAATCAAAATGATTGCACTGTTACATGAATGGTAGTCCGTGAGTCAGATGTGTAACTCACCGTAGTCAAAAGCTTGTATTGCCACTTGTCTTAACTCTGAATATTTCTTTTCAAGGGTGCTAAAAACTGGTATCTGCTAGTGTGAAATTTTCTCTGCTCTGAAATGATTCAAATACACTAATTTTCCATACTTTGTACTTTTGTTAGAATAATAAATTATTCAGATTTAATAAGTTTGTGGGTTGTTTTTCAGTCTCAATAGGATCATGAATGAATTCTTCATATTTAGTTGTTGGCTTCAAAATCTATAAAACTGTAAAAAGAAGTTACAATTCTGCTTTGGTCCTTTCCATAATAATTTGTTAACTTTTCCCCATGGGACCAGGACCCTTTCAACTTTGTTGTTGCCTGCCTAGTCCCACCTGAGCCTGGCCACATTTCTACCTAGTAGGCATCAGACACCCCCCACACCCACCCCGTATTCTATAATGCCCCTTTTACAAGGCTTAAGGTGGCAAAGATAGGCAAGCCGACTTCTGCTACTTTAGCCAGAGCCGACAGCACGTGTACACTCAGCCCAAATGTGTGACATTAACTTCTAATCCCATGTTATTTTTCAGTAGCAGTCACACACAAAAAAGCCTTAGTACTGCATAGTTCACAAGATGCTTTTACAATCATTCAGTTTACATCTATAACAACTGTGCACTTATTTAATAAGAAAATGTGTTTGGAGGTTTTCTCTGATATAAAGCCACACATCCAAGTAAGTGGGGAAAGTGGTCCCTGAACCTTGGCCTTCTGACTTTACTTTCAGTGCTCTTCCATGGGCTTTGTCAAACATGTTATCGTACACCTCAATGTCTACTTGCTGAAATGAAAAAAAAAAAAAAAAAGCCCTGCTCTTTGCTAAAACCCTTTTTCATTAAAACACTCATGTCTGAATGGCCAAATGAACTTCACATGCAAAGAGCACACAGAAATGAAGATACACATATTAGGATAGAATATTAAAATTTATTAACATTTACCAGAAAGGTAGTCTCAGAATAAAGCCATTCCCAAACATAAATATTTATTGACTTTTACCTGGCTAATTATAATGATCATTCTGTGATCAGGTGGTATGTGTGTGCCATTGGCACAGCTCCATAATATAATACATAATTCTCTCTTTTAGCTAAAAGTTAAGTGTTTATTTTACAAATACTTACAATGTTTTTGTAAAAGGCAGTTTTCAGTAGCAGAACATCCTTCTGTGTTTCATAGTATGGTATACTTATCGGTATATCTAAAACATGTCAAAAACAGGATAACGAGATTTCATAGACTAAAGCAATTCCCCTTTGGCCCAGGGAAAAAGATTTGCACGTTTTTTTCCCAAAAGTCTAACCTCTAAGGCAACTAACTGATTTCTTGTAACTCAATATGCACAAATATACTTTAGTGTTTCCAAGTCTAGTTTTTACTAGATGTTGATAGTTAATCATCCCTCTATAAGCTTCTGTTTTTTTTCCTGTGAAAAGGATTGAGGACTAAGTTACTGACCATGTGATAACCTATTTAGCATAATGAAACTTTCAGTCATGAAATACTTCACATTTGTCTTATACCCTGTCTATTATAATGATTGGATTTACATAATGTATCTAAACGTTTTTGCAAACTCCAACTATGTACAGTAAGAACCTAACAAACCTTGAATATCTTTTATCTATCCCCTTCTCTAGCCTTTCAAACAGGGCTTAAAAGAGAGAAAACTATCACTTTACTGCTGTAATGATTTAATAATAAATCAAGCAGACCTATTATCCACATGGATAGTGAAGCTGTCCCTAGGGAAACCGTTAATACCTATGATCATCTTACAGGCTTCTCCTAGACTGGACTGGTATAAAAAAGTTATCCAGAAGATGATGTTATTCAAGTTATTACCATGAAAGAACTCAAGTCAGCCCTTTGACTTGGTAATTTAAGTTTGTAAAACTCCAAAAAATGTTTTTTTCCTTGCTACTGTCAAGTTTCTGGCAGATCATATTTTAACCTAGTAACTTATGGCACATAGTCTACAGACTAAGGGCTATATACTTTAAGCACATTTTACATGGAGCATATAATACGACTGATTTATATATATGATACATCATGGAAACTGAAAATGCATGATTTAAATAACAATTTTCCCCTTAAGTACTGTCCATTGTAGTTTTTCTGGTTTCCAACTTAGCTACATAAAAGTTAAATAAATACTCTCATATTTTTAATTTCATTGACTTGATGCCATGAAGAGTTACAGTATGAAGATACCAGTCATCAGTTTATAATTACACTTGAAAACAATGACTATTTTTTAAAACTTCTAATACGTTCAGCTAAATGCCTCAAATATTTTACATTTACTGATAAATAACAGCATTCCAAATCATAAAGGACATAAATAAAATTTGTAAACTATATCACAGATCAGCATAAATTTCATTAGTTTACATTAAATTATTTATAGTATTTAGAAATTATAAAACTTGATAACAATATTTTTCCAACATACTGAAGCAAGTAATCATACCAATGCCAATGTAAAAGTGATGTAAACTTGAATTACCCTTGCAATAATAGTTGTTTTATTTCAAACATTCCTATTTACAAGGTTTTTTTAAAAAAACAAAACAATGTAAATGGAGTCCATAAGGTACATTATTGAAGTTTGAGTTAAAAAGTAAGATACTAAGGGGTCCATATGAATTGCCTCACAGGTCCAGCAGAACTAAAGGGGATTATAATTTTTAGCTGTGAATAGTAATTTGAGAGTTAATGCATAGATGAAGAAAATGTAGGTGCTGTTCGCAGAGTGGAATCATATTCTGTACTTGTGTATTTGCCATGATGGCATCAGAAAAGATGTTTACAATTTATGTTAATAGTTAAAGAGACATTAGTGTGTATGTCAAAGGAAAAACAAAGGAGGTATCTATACCAGGCTTCCATATTTAATCTCTGACGAAAGAAACAGGCAACTCGGCTTGGGCCTTCGATGATGCTACAGACCCAGCAACAAAAGAAACCTTTTCCACCAAGCAATTATTCTGTTTACCTGACCATCATGTGAAACACAGAGAATAGGGAATGATTTCCAAACCATTTACCTTCACCAATGATGTTTTTCATGACCTGTTTAGTATGTTTTGCTTTCTTTTCATCTAGTTTCCAAATGTGAAAGTGAAAAACTGGGCAAGAAAGAATCAGACCAATCATTTGTTAAAAAAAAAAAGCTCTAAGGAATGCCATGTTTTAATAGCACTGTAGAAAGTACTATTTATTGGAGTTGTGACAGTTACCCTGTTCCCCTCCCCAGCCACACACACAGATACACACAAGAACATACGTTCTTGAAAAACTGCATAGAAGCAATACCTCTCCCACTGGAGTTGGCAACTTATAAATTATCTTAGCCTTTCCTTATTAAACCCTCATTAGCACTCCACCACACCACTGCTTTTGCTTTCGTGCAGGTGAACTGCCCATCAACCAATCCCCTTATGAGCCATAACTCATGTATCACAGGACACAATCTCAATTAGCAGTCATTTAAGTAGTAGAGCCTTTCGTGCTCAGCTGTGCTGGGCTGCCCTTCTGTGGCAACCACGGGACAGACAGGTTTCCCATTAAGTGTAAAGGGTCAAACAGTACTGTGGGCGGGAAGGGCAGGGAGCAAGAGGTGCCCTGCTATGCACCTTAGTCTTAAGTGTTTCATGTGTACTTGCAATTAGTGAATTATGAAAAAAACCAAAGTACATAATTCTTTCTAATAAAAACAGGTAATTTCCCTCTCGCCACTGAAAATATGCTATTTTTCATTTAAAATCTTTGTATATAAAAAAAAGATCTGGCTATTGGATCTTTTTTGTCAGCACCTCTCCTTCCCAAATAAACGTAGCCACCCTGGCAATAAATCTGGTCCAACATTTAAATTTGCCCTCAGTTTTGGTTTTCATTGTTTTAAATATGTAAACAAACAAGGAACAGGAAATCTTTGCTTATAAGAAAATGTCTGAATATAAGCAGGTACGGGGGTTGGGGGGGGCAGGGAATGGTCACTGGAGAAAAATGTTCCGGTTCCTCGAAGTCTTGCCACTCTGGCAAGTCAGTCACTCTCCGACTCTTCCTTGTACTTGGCCCGGATGGCCTGGCCGTTCTGCAGAGGCATTTCTTCATAGTCACTCCTATTACAAAAGACATCTTTGATACCATGCTGATTTTGACAGCTCGTCATTTCTTCTCTGTCACAATGACTTGCCATTCTACCAAGAATTCATTTCACAGCTTCATTCTCGATTTTCCACTGTCGGCTGATGCTGCACATTCTTCCTCTCCCTCCCGCCTCCCCACCCCCACCAATTACGGGGACCCTATCAGTCCAGAAGGAACTGTTCTTGTGATCACCACTCAATTTAGATATTGAGCAAAAAGGAATGCCATTAAATCTAAGCCTGAAAAGATGAAAATGGAAAACCATGGAATCACATGATACTTCTAGGTGAAGTAGTAGAATACCCTGAAAATCATCTTAGAATGATTACCCCTTGGTTCAGTAAACGCAAAAAACAAGGCTACGGCCCCCCGTGAGATCTCCTTCAGGAGACAGAGACTTACCCATAGATCACATCATCATCTGAGTCATTCAGCATGGAAAATGCAGGATTGTCTTTCAACTGGGACTCTGAAACCAACAAAAGCATTTTTATCTTGAGCAATTCATAATATTATTCTGAGGAGGCCAGACCCTGTCCTGAAAAAAAGGATCAAAGTCAGAAAGGGCTGAGTTCAAATCCCAGCTTCCACCATTTATTATCCATGTGAACCTGAACCAATGATTTCATCCTGTGAGCTCATGTCCTCAACTACAAAGCAGAGATAATACCATCTACCTCACAGGGTTGTTGAGTAGATGAACTCAGCCTGCCTGAAAGTCCAGGCACAGGTTGGAGCCCACCAATGTGACCGGCCTCGGAGGTCCTGAGATGCTAGTTCCTTTCTCCCAGGTGCAGATAGGGAGTAAGGAAGGAAAAAGAGGACTCAGGAAACCGGCTCTGTCTGCCCTGCTTCTTGCCAGACCTTGGACCTGCAGCAAGTCATGTCTAAGTTCTTCCTCTGTAAAGTGGGGTTGATTATACCTTTAGCATCAAATTGCTATGAAGATCAAATGAGACACTGCACAAAGAAAGTGCTTTGGAAACTCACGAGCAATATGAAGTGTCATGTGATGATACTGAAATCTAACAATATATCCCTTGCCTCTGTCCAGGAAGTGCTCATCCTTTTAATTTCCTGTGTGAGAGGTGGGTTTGGTTTGTTTGTCTGTTTTGGTACCTTCTGGCTTTATTTTTAATAGTTTGGCCCTAAAACTCAGCAGACTTTATTTCCTGGGGCAGAGGGCTGATGGGCATAAAGCCTGTCATCTTGTGCAGAACAATACAATACAGGTTCAGCAAATGCAGTGTTCTAACTAAAGCCTAGAGCTTGCCACTTAAATTACCTTGAATTCACTGAAAGAGAAGGCACGGTGAATTGTGGTGCCCAACATTAATGAAAAACCTAGCAAGTAGGTTCTGCTGTTTAAGTTTTCTAACAGTAAGCCAGACCCCAGGGTGGCTTACCGTACAGAGCATTCTTCGATGGAGAATACACGAAGGCCAAGGTGTAGAGATAAAAGTTCAACAAGCCATAGAAAGATAAGAATTCCACTGGTGAAGAATTCCAGTCAAGGGAGATATGCAGTCCTGGGGACATAAAGGTTGGATTTATCGCGCCTTTGCTTCTAAGTCTGGCTGTTCCACCTGTTCACCAGGTGATTCTTTCTAGTGCTAAAATCTAGCCAGCACATGGCGGCTTCCATAAGCCCACTGTTAGCATGCTGTATTCCAATTTCACCATCAGAGGGGTGCAACAATTTTTCAAGGTCACAGTAAATCACAGGTAAACCATGACCTATCATACCAGCAGAGATCAGGCTCCCTCCTTGGAAACTTGGACTTCCCAAGACCGTGCTAGGGAATGAGGTGGGGAAGGGGGGCGGCCTCCTAACTACCCAGTGCCCATTGGCAGGACTGACAGATCAAGTTCTATGCCAACGGCATGAAAACCACGGGATTCTAGTTGAGTAAGTCCTCTTAACACAATGAGATGCAGAATTTGAAATAAGCTCTCAAACTGGTAGTTCTTAACCTTTCTAGATGACAGACCCCTTTGAGAAACTGATAAAAAGCTTACTGTGAAATTCAATCACAAAAAATTGAAAGCTTGTGCCTTCATTCTAAGGAATTAAGAGGCCCCAAAGCATGCATCCATGATTTAAAGGTTTATTTCCCAGGTGTCCCCGATGGCTTCCATCATTGCAGGGGTAGTAAAATGCACAGACTGGACCCAGCATTCTTTGGAAAATGGTCAGTTCAGCACATAAAGCAACAATCCTTACCCCCCTCACCCCTCTGACCCCACATATGGCATAGGAATGGACGACAGTCCCTATATGTTATGAGTCTTTCCTGAGACACTGAGGCTTAAACTATTCATGATTATCACAACGAAAAGAAACTACATTTTTATACACGGGGGTTACAGTAATAGAGATGCCAAATGGGTAGAGAGGATGCTCAGTTAGACTCTTTGATACCCCTCAGTGAAATGACCGACAGCTCCAGGCTGCTGTGAGCCTGGAACCCTGGCTGGGTTTCACATGTCTGTCCAGTTCTGTCCTGCTGAGAGGAAGCAATGAAGCATAAAGAAAGGGTCTGGTTCTCAGGAGTCCCTGGGTCAGAGTAAATGACCCCAGGGAGGTTCTTAACCCCGCAAACTTAAAGAAGTAACCTTGGCTCCCTTCACAGGCTGTACTAGGGATCAAACGACAGCATGTGTTAAGCAGTCAGCACAGACCAGGACAGTAAATGCAAGGTCCCCGCAGGTCTCCAGAGCCTAAGAGCTGTCTGCCTCTTCCTGATATTCATAAACCTACAACTCTAATCCTGGATGTAGAATGAACCCTTAAAATCTGAGGTTTCCCAATTAAAAGGATATAATTCTGGTAGTGAGTTGACAGTTCAGCTACAAAATTGTCTTGTAATACTTGTGCTCCAAACCTTAAATAAAGGATGATGATGCTGGAAAAAAAGGAAGACAGTAAAAATATAGAAAACATCATCAACTTCACATACATTATTATACTCATCCATTAACACTTACATTCTACCCACTATTATTTCACTTCATACACATGCACTCCCTGCCTCTGGTTTTTTTTGGTCTGTTCTAGGAGGACTAGAAATTGGTCAGCTGCTGGAACACAATGAGTTAACCCTGACATGGACAGTATCAAAAGTCTCTTCTCTCTTAATTTATGCTTTCAAGACCGTCTCCTCCACCAGATTATTAGCTGCCTGAGAAAAGTCTGCTTCTCCGTTATACTCCCACAGCCTCGGGCAAGTGACACAGTGACAGAAGCAATATGACTCTGAGCCAGATACATGCCCATTGATATATTTGGTTAGGAGGGGATTTAGGCATTTACCTCCACAGCCAACACTGGCTCTCCAGAAAAACCCCGACAGTCTCCTGATTGGGACTCCTGCTCTCATCTTACCTCCCTGGTGGGGTCTAGCCTCCACCTGGCTGCCACACTGATTATTCAATAAAAAAGTCAACTAGATCACATAAAATCCTCCAGAGGCTCCCGTGACTGAGAATAAAACCCAAATGCCCACGGTGGCCTGCAGAGCCCGCCCAGCCCAGGCTTCCCCAGCCCTGCTCCAGCCACACTGACCTTGAATGTGGCCTGTGCCTGCTGTCCCACCGCCCAGAGGCGTCCAAGGCTCAGCCTTCTTGTCACTTGGGCTTCAGGTCAAATGTCCCCTCCTCAGAGAGGTTTCCTGCTCCCCTTCCCCCCATCTAAAGCATCTGCTTCCCTCCTGCCACTGTCACTTCTCTCTGTCCTATTTTTATTCTGGCATCCGTGCCATTTATTTACTCATTTATCACCTGTCTTTCTCCATTAGAAAATAAACAGCACGCACAGGGGCAGCCTGTCTGTTCACCAGTATAGGCACTCAATAAATATTTCTTGAGTAAATAAATGAATCCCCTTCAAAATTTACATGAAGAGAGATCACAAAAGCATAACTTCCAAGATAAACAGTAGCTCTAACTACGGACTCCCTGAGGTGAAGAGTGTGTGGGGGGATGTGGGAGTGTGTGTGAGGGGATACGAGGAGGTGTGAGGGGTGTGTGTGAGGGAGGATGAGGGTGTGTATGTAGAGAGGGAAGTGTGAGGGGGTGTGAGGTGTGTGAGAGGAGCATCTGTGTGAGGGAGCTGAGAAGTGACAGAAAGACAACATGTGCACCAAGTACTAAAAAGAGGCTGAATAAGGTAAAACAAGGTACTATTACTTTAAGTGAATTTGTATGCTGTTATGGGTAACAATTCAAGCTCACATAAAGGTTCATGCTGATTCACGCATCTCCCTAGGCACTGTTCACTACGCCTGGAGGCTGGGGAACCGATGGGGGTGTTTAGAGGAGTCCTCACAGCCCGAACACCTGGGGACCCCCAGAATGGGCGGGTGAAGCCCGGTGGGGAGCCGGTCTCCAAGAGGCCTGTCCCAGAGGGCTGCATCTGACCCCCTGCACAGGAAAAGGTGCTGATACCCAGTTGCAATCCAAACCACCAAAAGAGAAAGGCAGATCACCAGATTTTTTTCGCTCTGGATTTTCATCTCAGAAGAAAGAGACAAACCATAAATAAGCAAACAATTATCTGGAGTTTGTTCAAAAGAACAACTCCCCAGGCCCTGTCCCTTCCTCATCAAAAGGCCAGCACCACCAGCAGCTAGGTCTGCAGCACCCACCCAAGGGGAGCTCCTCAGGTGGGGCGTCCTCCTGGCACAGTCTCCTTCCCAAGAGGACCATGGCCCTCCCACCTCAGCACCAGCAGTGCTGCTGCGCAAATGCCAAGTGCTGTGCTGAATTCAAACAAAAAGACCTCCTCGGGCTTCTTAGGATCCAAAAGGATTCTAAGGTGATAGGTAGGTCTCATGGTATTCTAATTTTCTGCAAGAAGTTCAACTGCATATGCTACTCGTACATGAGACTCAGGCAAGTGCCAGGTAAGAAGTCAGCTCTGATGGCTCCTGGCCATGTGTTCATGCTCTCCGCTTCCCTGGGCACGTACAGCAGAAACAGCTGCCCTCCTGCCCAGTATACGGGCTTCGTGCCCCAGCCACCCACCCCAGGTGAGAGGCCCTCTGGCCGGATGAATATGAGGACAGGCTGGGGAAAGACCATGAAATCAACCCCTCAAAATGAGAGAAAAAAAGGTTTGTGATAGCAATATAAAAACTCATAGCTTTGCTTCTTTCAAGAAATGAAGTCTTCTTACCTAATGACAAGCACCACAAAGGTCAATGCAGTCAAAAATTTTAACCTGAGGTCTGAAAAAGAAATAAATAATCCCATTAAACTTTGGAAGTAAATTCCACTCTCATGTCACAGATCCTAAAAATAAAAACAAAAACAAAGCAATGCCCCCTGAACAGAAAAACCCTCTTCCTTCTGCACTTTAAACCTCTGTGGGGATGGGAGAGATGCTGTCCTCACCGTCCCAGGGTCAAAAATATGGAGAGTAAGAGCCCCACGAGATCGGGCTGATGAGCCTGACTCTGCTGGGGCCAATTCTGGCGACAACGTAACCAGCACGTGGAAATCGTCCCAGATTATTCACTCACACTTGCCGGGGCTCCTCCCCAGGGACCCAAGGTACCAGTCCCTAGGCTGGGGTAAAGAGGATGAATCTCCTCAGGATAAGACTTCTCAAAATGAGACTCCAGTCCCTCTCGGGACACGGGCTGGGAAACCCATTCTGGCAGCATGCCCGGCAGTGCTTACCTACGTAAGGCATGTGACGCAGCTCCGAGCAAGCCCGCACTATCAAGAACAGAAGGTATAAAATGTACACGGCTGCCACCACCATGAAGAAAACCTTCATCCCCTAGAAGGAAATGAGACGGTGCTTGAGGAAAGAACAGGACTCCTCCCCTTCTACAGCCACCACCAACAGGAAGCTCAGAAATCCTTAGAAGGCCTGAGACACTGAAGCTCACTTCACAAAGCAGAACAAGAAAGTGCCCCAGTCCCTTCGACCTTTCTTTGATTGCAGCACATCCTCCTGTCTCTCTGGGGACACAGGCAGTTCACCTGGACAGGACCCTCATCTTTTGCTGACCAGATTTGTAAGAACCCAAACTCCTCCCATTACATGTGAGATGCTCCTCGCTTGGAGCATGTGATACTCTTGGCACACTGCCTCCACACAGTTGGTGCTCAATAAATGCCAGTGGCCACTGTCTGTCTCTGTCCCCTGGCGAGAGAACCTGGTTCCTTGTCCTGTTAGGAGGATGATGGCACAAGTCAAAGAAAGAATCCTGGATCAGATCGTAACACTCTCATCTTTTCTGGACCTCAGATTTCTTGTCTGTACAACAAAGGGGTTGAACACACAATTCTGTAATTTTGTTGCAGGGGAAAACACCCTTTCTTCTGCAGTTAGCAGTTTTGATACAGGAGGCAAGCACCAGCAAGTTCTGAGAGAGCTGGGGCTCTGGAAGAGGGGTGGGAATGGCCTGAAGCACTAAGGGTCCTTGTGGGGCTTTCCTTCACGCTGACCCCTTCATCTTAGCCCCTTGCCTTCCTCTCAGAATTCTGCTCTTGGTGCACAGCGTGGAGCAAGCAACTGAGGCAGGACACCCAGATTCTGTTTCTGCCTTACCACCAGCTGTGACTTTAGTCTGGGCTTTACTGTCTCCACTGTAAAACCAAAGGGTTTGGACTACAAAGCTGTGGGTCTCTCAGCATTTTAGCATCCTAGAAGTCTCAGGTTTCTGCAATGTTTGCTTTAGTAACAGACTGTGGCCACTTGGTCAGTCCTTTCTGGAAAGGAGATGATGATGTGGGAGCCACCTAGCCACTGGCTTTCCCCCACAGCCTGACTGAGAGGAGACACTCAGCCAGGGACCACTGCAGCCAGGGACCACCACGGCCAGGGACAACCATGGTAAGGGAACCTCACTCTACAGTCACAGACTTCGGGCCACCTGGGACACAGAGCCCTGGCCCGGTGGCTGCTCCCAGATGGGTGAAAGAGGGCAATTCCTACTACCTCCCCCTCAGTTTCCTCACATAAAAACTGAGGGACTGTTACAGACAAAGGCTTTGGGCGACAAGTAACAAAAAGTCACTTTTTTTTTACCAAAAAGTTTGAGGAAACTTTTGCCTGAATTGCTACATTTCATCTAAATCTGGGAGTAAAGGTCGACCAGTAGCCTAACATGTGATTGTCCCAGGATCTGTGGACTCACCCCTGCAGTACGTGCCAAAGCAGTTCCTTCTGCTCCATTCCTTCAGTGTCACTCCCACCCCAACCTAGAAAAGCCTCCTCTGAGTTCCTCATACTCCAGATGACATGACCTCCAAACCTCCTCCAGGTATTCAACTTTCCTTCCCAAGCCCAGCTCCCGTCCAGCCTCTCCCCAGCATGGTCTCCCCACATCCTGGGAGGAGCCAGCCCAACTGCCAGGCTCTGCATGCTCTGTCCCCTTTCTCCCTCCCTCCCTCCCCCCACCCAGTGCTTTCCCCACGCAGCCCTTGAGCAGTGTTTCGCTTCTCTGGCCTGGAGTGTTCCTCTCCAGTTCAAGGTACAGTCCTTCCCTACCCCTCAAAAAAAAAAACACAAAAAAAAAAACAGATTAAAGCATTTTACATAAAACTAAGTAAAACCCAACAAAAGGAAAAAATGCAAATAAAAGACTTCCTCCTCCTTAATAGTTTAAACCCCTCGGACCTCTCTATTTCCTGACTTTTCACTGTCCATAACCCACTGGCACAAAATAACATTCAGGTGGCAGAAAACTGTACAGTCTTTTATACTGGTCTCTTATTTTCCAAGGCTGTATTCCCTAACAAGGCATAAATTCTTTGAGGGCAAGGACCATGACATGTTATTCAGAAGTTTTATATCCAGAGACTTTCAAAAATCCTTGAACTTATCAACAACGAAATGTAAGGGCTACTGGCATGCTCCTATTATTGGATTTTAGTTAAGAACCAGACAATTTCTGTAAGTTTGAAATCCTTTCAAAATAAAAAGTTTAAGGATGAAAAAAATAAAAAGAATGAACAATTCAGTCATTAAAAAAATGCCTGAATTGCTAAAAAAAAAAAAAAAAAAAAGGAATCAGGCATATATCTATGGTCAAGTTAAACATCTTTTCAAGGCGTCTACAAAGAATTACTAATTTTATTAATGACACGGGAAGCTCTGTAAAGCCAAAGTGAGAAATGCTAAACTTCAACTAAGGTCACGATTCAAATCTCTGCTGCAGAAAAATCCCTCCTTTCTGCATGCCAGGGACCTCCAAGGACTGCCTGTGAGTAAGCAGAAGGGGTCTCGAACTCCCAGCTCCTGCACTGGGCTTCTTGCTGCCTCTCAGCACTGAGTGCACATGTGGGGGGTTGGCAGCTGGGCCCAGGGAGGGCGGACCCTGTAAGACAGAGAGGGGGCGTCTTTGACAACTTGGAGGATCTGAGAAAAAGCCACACTCAGAACCTGCTGCATAATTTGCAGGGTACTGGGTAAGATAAAAGTGTCGGACCCCTCGTTCAAAAGATATTAAGAATTCCAGGACGGTGACTGCAGAATATTAAACCAAGCACAGGGCCCTCTAAGCACAGAGGGAAAAAACTGTTTTAAAAAGTCTACTTTTTTTAATACAACTCAATCATATTTTCCAGAAAATTCTCCCACCAGGAACTTTCTATAGTTTTTTCAAATAGCCTGTTAGGCAAGCTCAGGTCAACAGTACAATTGAAGTGATAAAATTCAGTAATTGTATAAAACAGTACTTAGAAAAAAATCCTCAAGCTTCATTAATTATCCTTACCTGAAAATTTCCTGTGTCTACTCGATACTGGTATGTCGGATCATGTAATTCATTAACTCTACGAAACAATTTTATTTTAAAAATTACAGATTAATAACTGGCTTTGCTTTTTTTTCTTTTTTTTACTTTTTAATGTAAACTACTTACTAACCAACAGTAAAGAATTTTTAAAAAGCAATCCTAGATCTGTTCTGCAACTACGTATTGAAGAGTGCTTTGAAAATTACTGCTTTCTTCTTTCTTTGCTTTGAATATATACTATACAATAAAAAGAGTTTTAAAAAAGAGGCAATCCTAGATTTATAAGGTTGTTTCGTTTCACATTTAAAAAGGAGACACACCACTAAATGACTATGTACCCAGAGTTATCAGTGTTGTGAAGTTGCCCTCACAGAAAAATGCTGTATTTTTCTTCATAAAAATCCCTACATAGATCTTTCTCTTGCAATTCTGACAGCTGTTCCAAGCATCTTTTAATGGCACATGCAGGCACTATGCAATAGATGAGGGTGTATCAAGGAAGCAGTAAGAGTAAACATAGACTTCCATGAAATTCCTTTTCAAGATGGAAATGGGCAGCTGAGATGACAGGTGAGCAGGAGCATGTAGGCACAGAGAGGTGGGGATAATGAGAGGCAGGTGCCAGCATCACACTGGTCACGTAGGGCGAGTCGGGCATGCCAGTCACCAAAATCACACCACCTGGAAGGGAACTGCTTTGGGAAAATCCTACACAGGGGAATCAGGCTGTTGATACATTAGACTTCTGCTGCAGTACCACACGGCACAAATACTAACAAAAAGAATCTTTGGGAGCCAGTGTAAGGATGGAAGGTTTATAGGTGCAAGTGAAAGGAGAATCTAAAACTGAGAGGGTCTATGGAGAGCCAGGACCCAATCTGAGCATCATTTCTAAGTCTTGGAAATGAAAAGGAAAAATCTTTAGCAGTGACAGTCTTTGTCCTTTTCCAGCTTAGACTCGTGGAATGGTTAATATCTCTACAAGCCCTACAAGCAAAGACGAATTCCTCACTTTAAGTCATACTACCAACTCTTGAAACACTAGCTGACATATTCCCTTTCAGATGATTTCACAAAATACAGTGAGACTTTTAATCTGTCCACCACTGTTAAATGCTTTTCATCACTGAAATTTCACACATAATAAAATTACTCACGTTTGCCATATTCCTAGAGTAACAGAAGCCAGCCACAATAGTCCAACGATAAACAATTTAGGCAAATAGAAAGTTAAACACTTTCTTTCTCCCTAACGAGCAAAAAAAGAAGAAAATACAAAAAACCAAGTTAGTAATTCCAGCAACACAATGACCCCTGATATTCCATATTAGACACACTCCAATCATTTCTATGTAACACGCATTCTTCTATTTAGCATGAGGCTGAAGACAGATTGTCAAGGATAAATTCCTCTGTAAGAATTAAGTCCCCCAAGAGTGAAGAAGCAACCATGGGAGTCTGGGAAGGGAGGACTACATCTTAAGCTCTCTCCGCAGAGCCTACCTGGACCCGGATGCCGTGGTACACACACAGCCAGAAGAGGAGCAAGGCACACAGAAACATGGACTGGAAGAGATCGTCCAGCATCCCTGGGAACCAGCTGTTCACCAGAAAGGAGAGGGGGAAGAAAGGATCTGCAACACGAGAGGCAGAAATGCATAAACCAAAATGGGACTCCATGTCACCCAGCAAAGGGTACCCCATTCCCTTGGGAGGGAAGGCTCAGAACTCACTACCTGGTTCTCCCTGGGTCAGAGCCAAAGGAAAGTTAGTGAACCCAAGGGTATTTTGTTTTTCAAAACACCTAAAAGCTAACAAACAGATTGCTCTGAAAGCATTACAGAGAGCCGTATGCTCCCACCATCAGCTCCTCCCTGCAGGCCTGAGAATTCCTCCTGCTTCAGCGCTGGAAGCAAATACTTTTTGGAGCAGGTAAAGAGGAACAGACAGCAGTGCTTGGCCACCTTCAGCCAAATTCCAAGACTGCTGTGTCTGTAGCAATTCCAAGTTCTAACTACCAGAACAGTCACGTATTTGTTAAAGATCCCAGGCATCTGCCACATCTTGGGGAAACATCACTCATGGGGAGCTGAGGAACAGAAGGGTAGACATTCCTTATGGGGGTACCAGCAGGCTATTTCTGGAGCGCTTTGAGACTAGGCGACCTTTAAGATTCCTTTCATCTTTAAATTTTAAGGGGAAAGATTCCAAAATAAAAATGGCACCTACCATTATAAAGTAGCAGCAGAGGCAAAAGAATGGACATCCACTTCTGCTCGATTCCCCAGTCCCGCATGGAGAATTTCCGTAGGGAATGTGCAAACAGACACTGCAAATCAAATTGGGCTCACCAGTCACTGACGGAGGTGGGGTCCTCTTTGCATACATCCTGCTTCCTTAGAAAGCTAAGTCTTCCCAACTCTACAATCTAGGTAATTAGTGTCAGGCCTGCTGAGTTAAATCCTGGTTGAGCTAAGGTGGTCCCAGAGGTGACCAATGACAACTGAGGTAAGAGGGTAGAAATGCTGCAAAGGAGCCTTAGATAAGAGGGGTTCACTAACTGTTCTCGCAAGGGCACAGAAGGACCCAGGAATATAATGGCCATATCATCTGGAAAAGAAAAGAGCCCCACTCCTTAGCCCCTCTTCTGCAGCAGGTTGCTCCCAGAAGAGGCCAGCACAGAGGAAAACGCCCCCTGGGCAAAGGCCATTTGTGCGGATCCCACACCCTCCTGGTCCTGAAACTTCAAGGTGGCACCAGCTCTTAAGGAGGGCACCAGGTAGCAAGGCCTACGGCCATGGGCTGAGAGTGGGTCTATTTTCAAAAAACCCCCCTGAAGAAGGCACCCTGGGCCCATGGGAGATGTTTCTTTAAACTGTTTTAAAACTATTTCGTGATTTGTAGCCTGAGTTTTTTCCTGTAACTTGGCATAAACCAATTAATTTTCTAGGCAATCCGGGTTACTTAGGCTGATTGGTTATTTCCCCCAGTCCAAGTCATGTGACGAGGCTCAGGCATGCTTCTCTTCAGAACACACTTAAGGGCCTTGACTATCACCCCCTTGGGCCCAAGAGGGTAGCAGCAGAAATCAAGAAGGAGCAAGGACCAAATCGCAATGTCAGTTTTCCACTTTTATCTGCTACGTTCAGGGAACGGCTGGGGTTCTGAGGCCCCTGGCTTGGCCTGAGCATTGTACCCTCCAAGTTTCCGTCTATTCCAGTGATTGTGTCCTGCCTACCCAGCCATACCCCACAAACCACCACCATCTGTGTCCTTCCTCAGAGTTAGCCTGCTAAGTGCCAAAGCATCCTGGGGTGGCAACTGGAGAAGTCACCTCTGTTAAGCAGCAGGCACGTCCCCAAATGACACACCCTGTCAGCACCGGGGTAAGAATCCAGTGAAGGCAGAGTACAACCCTGCAGAATCAGTAAGTCAGGAATTCTGTTCTACTAAATGAAGCAGACATCTTCTTCCTCCGATTCGTAAGTACTTCTCTTCACAGACTGGGTCTCTGTGGGGATCTCTTCGGTTGGTAAGGGAAATCATTTTCC
The DNA here is from genome assembly GCF_023851605.1 of Tamandua tetradactyla. Classification (NCBI taxonomy): domain Eukaryota; kingdom Metazoa; phylum Chordata; class Mammalia; order Pilosa; family Myrmecophagidae; genus Tamandua; species Tamandua tetradactyla. The sequence goes on along the minus strand of NC_135328.1, from coordinate 151,616,841 downwards.
CCTAGAGTTACAGTGTGCTGTGGACACAAACCTCAGATCCCAAATGAGCCAAAAACCTGTATTTCCAGACCCATTTCCCTTTGGCCTTATACCTGCACAAACCCAGACAGAGACCGAAAGGTCCAGTATAATTTACCAAATGTAAAACCCCAGGAATGCACTGTTGGCCTTCAGAGAAGGGTAAACTTAAAATAATGGAGAAGTCCCTTCCCTGGACATGAAATGGTTGTTTTCAATGAATGATGATGAAATTGTACTAAAAAGCCAGTGCTGTGTAATTACTATTACATGGAAATCCTTGTTAAAAGTTACCATATCACCTGGGCTTTTATTCTTTTTGCACTACAGCATCCTAGCAGACATACATACAGCACATTTGATGGAGTGTCTAAAAAAGTTCAGACAGAGCTTCCATGTGGTTCACATTTTGATCATCATCATAGCATAAACTATATTTGTCCTTGCTAGGATTCTGACAGACTCAGTCAGCAAATGGTACTTACAGTGACAATGAAGGTAAGAACCACAAAGACAAATCGGAACCAAACTTCCAACTGCGAAAATGCAGGGTCATATGTCTTCCACTGAAATGGAAAAGGGAGGGAAATTTTAAAAAATAGTATAAAAAAGAAACACACCAGACTATTAATAATAGTTTTATCTCCCAGTGTGAGAATATAGATAATTTAAAAACTTTTTCTTCCTTATACTTTCCTGCATGTTCCAAAATTTTTACATTTTACATATGAGTACATTTAACTTACATATTAGAGAAATTAAAAGAGTTAAAAAAAAGTTCTTATGGTGTTATAGTAATTATGAATCTGGCAGATAAATTATTCTATAATCATAATAAGAACATTTAAATTTTACAGCTCACATCAAAAATTAATCTTGCCAATCTCTTTATTAGAAAAAACAATGTTTTCCACTAAAAGAAACATTTTTCTAAACGACACAAAAATATAAAGATGTTCTGAAAAAAACTTACAGTAAAATATATAAATATGAACCTGAAGCCAAGAAAGCAAACTGCAATTAAAGTTGCTGGCTCTCATGCTGGCTGGGTGGTGCCGCACGTGCCATGAGTGCACCTGGCAGAACCGAGGGTGAGCCACGGCTGAAGGCACTGCTGGCTGACAGCAGGGCAGAAGGCAGCCCTTCCAACCTTGTCACAACCAGACTGACAGCTAGACTCCAAGGCACTGCACTGGGCCAATGGGCCCCATCACGCTAATGCACATAATTAAAATCATCTGAGCAAGATTTAAAAACCAGATTGAGATTTATACTTCTGAACAAGATCAAGTAAAACAGTCTAAATATACCTTCCTGCCTCAAACAAATTAAAAACCAAGTAAAATAAAGGAAACCGTTTCCAAGACACTGGGCACGAGGCAGTGAAGGACAACGATCTCTGATGGATGGGAAACAGCTGAGATGAGCCCTCTCACTGCCTCTGCGCCATGAAGTGGGAACGGGGAGACCGAGGAACAGCTTAGTGATCTTCCTGAGCTGTGGACACACATCTGGGAGTCTGGGGAAACAAGGGGGTCAGAACTGGACAGGACAGCTAAACAGAGAAAGCTCAGATACCTGCCAAGGATTGTCCCTCACATGACTTTAGCTAAGCACACTTTTCAGGTGGTTCTTTGCCTTCCCTTGGGATTAGACGGAACAATGACCAGTGCTTGCACAGGGCCAGTAATAGTGCCTGCTCCCACAAGAAGAGAGAAAAATCTCACAGGAAAAGGGGTATCAGGAGCATACTCAGAAGAGTTTGCCTCAGTGGGAGGAAAACATTAGCCCGATATATATAAAATGCTGCTTTGGTTCTACCTGACAAAATTAAAAGGAGGGCCCAAAAAGATCAAACTGTCTCTGACTAACTAAATAACACCCCAGAAGAAAGCTCAAGAATATTTATAAGAGTACAAATATATTCAGCAACCAACAATGTCTGGCATTCAATAAAAAATATCAGACATGCAAAAAACAAAAACAAAAAAATCAACAAAGAAAATATAAAATGCTGAGAAAAATTAATCTTCAAAAACAGCAAGAAGCTGGTGAAACACTTAGAATGTTTAATAGAGACATAGGAGATGATTAACAGTATATCAGACATTAGAAACTCTAAAATGAAAGAGAGGGAAAAAAAAACTTATTGTACAAACAAGGAATCAGTAAGCTGTGGGACAACCTCAAGAAGCCTAGAATTTGCATATCTGGAGTTCCTGCACTTGGAGGTGGGGACCAAAAAGTATGTTTAAAGAAATAATGGCTAAAATTTTCCAAATCTGATACAAACTATAAACCCACAGGGATCAATATTTCAAAATATTGTAAGAAAAAAATGCTGACTTAGAATTTTCTACCCAGTAAAAATACCTTTCAAAAACCAAGGGAAAAAACAAACAAACAAATAAAACCAAGGGAAAACAAGTACACATAACAACTTGTTTTGAAAATGGGAATTTTTCCCAGTGCAGCTGATGTATCAGGGAACAACTTCAGCATAATATAAATTATGTACTATTTCCTTCACAAGAAATACTAGTTAATCACAGAAAACTGTTCCCAGCTGAAACACGCCACACAAGAATATACAAAAACAGACACACATGCCTCAATTATCTACCTCAGTTCACCGTGTATGTTACAAGCCTCACCCATCCACAGCTGGTGTTAAAACTTTCTGTCCAATTTCTGACAACCATCTTTCTACCACCTCACAATAACTTATTTCTGACACTTGCTTCTACAACTAAACTCCAGGTCTTTTTCATGTAAAGTGCCATATTTATTGTTGTGTGTATGGATTTCCTAACCACTTAAGATGTATAAAACTATTCTATTTATTGCATTCCTGTCATTTTTTATGTCACATAAATTTTTGAGTGCTGTGCCACCGATCTCAATTTTCCCATAAACCCTGTGGTTTTTACTGTATGATTTTATATACTATATTTATACAACATGGTGAATTTTAAGAACATCTTTGTTATAGCTGAACTGACAATAAAGACTTTTTACAGCATACAAAAGCTGAAAGAATTCATCACAAGCAGATGTGCACTATGAGAAATGTCAACGAAACTCCTTTAAAGCAGAAAAAAAATTTTTGTAGATGGCAAGTTGGATCTACACTGAAACAAAGGAAGGAAGACTATTGGAAACAGTGAATATGTGAATAAAAATAAAGTAATTTTTTTATTATTTAAATATCTTTTTTAGAAGTTGGCTATTTAGAACAAAATTAAACATGTATTTAGGATTTCATAACATATGTAAAAAAAAATGTATGACAAAGAGTTCAAAGGTGAGGAGGGAAGAAGTGAAAATGTATTCCTGTAAGGTTCTTAACTATATGTGAAATAGTGTATCATCACTTGAAAGTAGAGAGTGGAGAGTTAAAAGGTGTTTATTATACACCCTAAGGCAACACTTAAAATAACAAACAATTGTATTAATAAGCCAGAGCAAAGGACATAAAATGGAATCAGAAGAAAAAACATTCAGTGAATCCAAAAGAAGGCAGAAAAAGAGGAAAAGGGAACAAAGAACAGATAGCACAAACAAAAAAGAGCTAGCAAGATGGTAGATGGAAACCTAATCATATAAATATTCACTTAAATGGTCTAAAATTCCCAATAAAAAGGCAGAGAATATCAGACTGTATAAAAAAGCAAAAACCAACTATATGCTGTGTACAAGAAGCCTATTTTACACAGCAAGGCACAGGTTAAATTATAGGGAATGAAAAAATATATATATATCATGCTAAAACTAATTAATATTAGGAACAATACATTACAGAGCAAAAATTATTACCAGAGACAATGAAGGTCATTTATAATAATAAAAGGGTTAATCTATGAAAAAGACCTAACATTCTTAAACATTTATGTACCCAGTAACTAGATTATCAAAAAAATGAAGCAAAAATTGATAGATCTTTACATAGAAAAGTTCACATTATGTCAGATTCCAATAGCCCTCTTAATAATTAACAGAACTTGCAGACAGAAAATAAATAAGGATATAGAAAACTCGAAGACTCCATTCAACAATATTGAATAAATATTTCTTTCAAGTACAACATGGAACATGTACCAGGGCAGATCATATTCAAGGCCATAAAATAAGTTTAAATAAATGAAAAAGGACTCAGGTATACAAATTATGTTCTCTAACAAATGAATTAAATTAGAAATCAGTAACAGGAAGATATCAGGAAAATATTCAAATATTTGGAAACTAAATAACACACTTCTAAATAACTCATGAGTCAAAAAACAAATCAAAAAGGAAATTAGAAAGTATTTTGAACTGAATGAAAACAAAGTCAATACAAAAATTTGTGGGAAAAGCTAAAGCAGTACTTTGCAGGAAGTTTATAACATTAAACATTGTGCTGCTTTGAAATGATGTATGTACCCTAGAAAAGCCATGTTCTAATCCTAATCCCATTTTGTAAAGGCACATGTTTCTTCTAATCCCTATTCAGCATTGTATGCTTGAAACTGTAATCAGATCATCTCCCTGGAGATGTGATTTAATCAAGAGTGGTTGTTGAACTGGATTAGGTTGAGGTGTATATCCACCCATCTGGGTGGGTCCTGATTAGTGTCTGGAGTTCTATAAAAGAGGAAACATTTTGGAGAATGAAAGAGATTCTGAGAGTGCAGAGCAATGCAGCCATGAGAAACAGAGTCCACCAGCCACCGACCTTTGGAGGTGAAGAAGGAAAATGCCCCCCGGGGAGCTTCATGAAACAAGAAGCCAGGAGAAGAAGCTAGCAGAAGACGCTGTGTTTGCCATGTGCCTTTCCAGATGAGAGAGAAACCCTGGATTTCATCGACCTTCTTGATCCAAGGTATCTTTCCCTGGATGCCTTTGATTGGATATTTCTATAGACTTGTTTTAATTAGGACATTTTCTTGGCCTTATAACTGTAAATTAGTAATTTATTAAATTTCCCTTTTTAAAAGCCATTCTGTTTCTGGTATATTGCATTCCGGCAGCTAGCAAACTACAACAAACATATTTATTAGAAAAGATGAAAAGCCTCAAATCAGTGACTTCAGCTTCTACCTTAAGAAACTAGAAAACAGAGCAACTGAAATCATTCAACAGAAGAAAAGAAATAATAAAGATTAGAGCAAAAATCAATGTAATAGAACCAGAAAAACAATAAATAAAATCAATGAAACCAAAGCCATTGTTTGAGAAGATGAATAAAATTGATAAAACTCTAACCACACTTACCAGAGATAAAAGAGAAGATATAAATTATCAATATGTACAAGAGGAGTGATATTACTATAGATGTTAAGAGGATAATTAGAAAATGTTATGAACAGCTTTATACCTACAAATTTGACAACTTAGACAATATAGGCAAATTCTTTGAAAGACACAAAGTAGCAAAGCCCATTCAAGAAGAGAGAGATAAATGGACCTGCCATATGTCTGTTAAGGATATTCAATTTGTGGTAAAAATCTTCCAGAGAAAATTCCAGACCCAGTTGGCTGGTGAATTCTACTGAACATTTACGGAAAAATACACAAATTCTACATAAGTTCTCTCAGAATACAGAAAAGGACGGAATATCTCCCAACTCATTCTGTGAAATTAGCATTATCTTGCTATCAAAATTAGACAAGGAGACTACAAGGAAAAAAAAACTACAGACCAACATATCCTAAGAAAATAGATGCAAAAGTTCTTAACAAAATTTTACCTCAAATCCAGTAACTTAAAAACAGAGTAATATAGCATGACTGAATGGAGCTTACCCCAGAAACAGAAAGTTGATTTAACATTAGAAAATCAATCAATGTAATTTACCCTACAAATAAACTATAAAAGAAATAATACATAATCATCTGCGTAGATGCAGAAACAAGCCTTTGATAAAATCCAACATTCATTCCTGATTTTAAAGACTCTCAAATTAGGACCTGAAGAGGATTTTCCTCAAGCTGATGAAGAGCACTGACAAAAACCTACAGCTAATGGTGTACTTACTGGTGAAACAGTGAATGCTTTCCCTCCAAGTTCAGAATAAGTCAAGGCTGTCCATTCTCATCACTTCTATTCAACACTGTGCTGGAGTTCTTGATTCAAAAAGTGAAAAAAAAAATACTAGGCATGTAGCTTAGAAAGAAAGAAAACTATCTTTCTTCACAGACAATGCAACTGTCTGTGAAGAAAAATCGTATGGAATCTACAAAAGAAGACAGTAAAACTAATAAGTACTTTTAGTAAAGCTGCAGGATAATAAGAGCAATAAATGCAAATCTACACACTAGAAAGAAACAATCTGAAATTGTAATAAACAACATCATTTACAATAGCATCAAAAAAATACAAAATCCTTAGGGTGAAATCTGATAGGCAAGTCCTGTATACTGAAAACCAAAAAGCACTGCTGAAGAAAATTAAAGAAGGCCTGTGTAAATCAAGAGAAAGACAATATTCCTGAATCAGAAAGCTCAATACAGTTAAGATACTATTACCCTCCACACTGACCTATAGATTCAGTACAATCTCAATCACAATCCTAACAGGTTTTTTTGGTAAAAAATTGACAAGCTGATTCTAAAATAACCAAGGAAATGAAAAGGATCTAAAATATACAAAACAACCTTGAAAAGAAAAGTTGGAGGACTTAGACTACCGAAGTTTAAGATGTCATATAAAGCTACAGTTATCACAACAGCATGGTATCGGCATCAAGACTGAAGTCAATAACTTATGGCCAACGTGGCAAGTGAACTCACTGCCCTCTCAATGTAACAGAATAAGGAAAACATAAAAAGACCCCCATATACATGCTCAACTGATTTCTGACAAAAGTGAAAAGAAATCAAAGAAAGGGTAATCTTTCCAGTAAATGGTGCTGGATCAATTGGATATCTATAGGAAAGAAAGTGAGCTTAGACTATATCTTGTATCATATACAAAAATTATCTCAAAATAGATGACAAACATAAAAGTTTAAAAACTTTTAGAAGGAAATGTAGAAGCTTTGTGATGCTGGGTAGGATAAAGAACTCATGGATATAACAACAAAAGCACAGTCCATAAAAGAAACAACTGATAAACTGGACTTCACCAAAATTAAGAATTTCTGTTCTTTGAAAGAAGCTATTAAGAGAAAGAAGCTACAGACTGGGAAAAAAAAATTTGCAAATCACATATCTGATAGAGGACTTGTATCCAGAAATTTAAAAAACTCTCAAAACACTGATAAATCCCAAAATGATTTGAACAATGAATAAAGTATTTGCAAAATCCCCTTGAGGGAATGGGGAGAAAGGGGGAAATATTCAACTTTCCCTTCGGAGAATTCCTGAATTCTCACAACCAGTGGGGACAACCAAATCAATAGGCTGAGCCCTCAATCTTGGGGTTTGCCCCTATGAAACTTAGGCCTGCAAAGCATAGGCTAAACTTACTTAAAATTAGGCCTAAGAGTCACCCCCAGAGAACCTCTCTTGTTGCTTAGATGTGGCCTCTCTCTCTCCTTAAGCCGACATGGCAAGCGAACTCACTGCCCTCCCCCTCTACATGGGATATGACCTCCAGGAGCATAAACCTTCCTTGCAACATGGGACAGAAATACTGGGATGAGCTGGGACTCAGCATCAAGGGAGTGAGAAAACTTTCTCAACTAAAAGGGGGAAGAGAGAAATGAGACAAAATACAGTGTCGATAGCTGAGAGATTTCAAACAGCCGAGAAGTTTCCTGGAGGTTATTCTTACGCATTATACAGATATCCCTTTTTAGTTTAAAGTGTGTTAGAGAGGCTAGAGGGAAGTACCTGAAACTGTAGAGCTGTGTTCCAGAAGCCATGTTTCTTGAGGATGGCTCTATAATGATATAGCTTGTACAATGTGACTGTGTGATTGCGAAAACCTTGTGTCTGATGCTCCTTTTATCTAAGGTATGGACAGACGAGTTAAAAATATGGATAAAAATAAACAAATAATAGGGGGAACAAAGGTTAAAATAAATTGAGTAGACTGAAATACTGGTGATCAATGAGAGAGAGGGGTAAGGGGGATGGTATGTATGAGTTCTTTTTTTTTATTATTTCTTTTTGCTGGAGAGATGCAAATGTTCATAAAAATGATCACGGTGATGAATATACAACTATGTAATGATACTGTGAGCCACTGATTATACACCATATATAGAATGTTTGTATGTAAGAATGCTTGTATGGTTGTTAAGGTTTACAATAAAAATACTAAAAAAAAAACAAACTCTCAAAACTCAATGATAAGAAAATAAACAACCAAAAAAGCAAATGGGAAATATCTGAATAGTTACTGTACTAAAGAATATATACAGATGGCAGTTAAGCACATGAGAAGATGTTCGGTATCATTGCTAATTAGGGAAATGCAATAAAATTACAATGTGATATGACTACACACTTCCTAGAATGGCTAAAATTAAAGTTGACTATACCAAGTGTTGAGGAGGATGTAAAGCAACTACTCAGATGTGGCCTCTCTCTTTCTCTAAGCCGACCCAGCAAGCAAACACACTGCTGGTGGGAATGTAAAACGATACAATCACAATGGAAAATAGTTTGTTTCTTAAGAAGTTAAACATATCTCTACCATATGACCCAGTTATTCTATCACAGATATTTACCCAAGAGAAATGAATGCATACATCCATACAAAGACCTGTATATATGTTCATAGCAGCTTTTTTGTATCAGCCCCAAACAGGAAACAATTCAAATGCCCATTGACAGGTGAATGGATAAACAAATATTGGTATATCAACATCCACACAGTGGAATACTACTCAGCAACAGCAAGGAATGAACTATGAATACACCAACATCTTTTTTTTTCTTTTGCATGGGCAGGCACCGGGAATTGGACCCAGGTCTCCAGCATGGCAGGCAAGAACTCTGCCTGCTGAGCCATCATGGCCCACCCCATTCAACATCTTTGATCAACCTCAACATAATTATGCTGAGTGAAAGAACTCAGACAAAATAAAACAAAAAATGATGCATCCTGTATGATTCCATTTATACAAAATTCCAGAAAATACAAATGAATCTGTAGTGACAGAAACTGGGTCAGTGATTGACCTGCGGATGAGAAGGTGACAGGAGGAAGGGATTATAAAGGGACACAAGAAATTGTTTAGGTGTGAGGGATATGTTTATTATCTTGATTAGGGTGATGGTTTCCCAGGTATATACATATGTCAATCAGACCAAATTTTATATTTTAAATATGCTTACTTCATCACATGTCAATTATTTCTAAAAAGTCAACACTTAACAATTGATATTATTGGGAAATGGGAGATCATAATGATTAAGGACATAAGTGTTTTGAATTTAGAGACCCAGGGCTCAAATTCTACTCTTTTATTTCCTAGTTGGACAAGTTACTTAATCTCACTAAACCTCAGATTTCTCCTCAGAAAAAAGGGATGCTATTAACTACTTTGCACAATTATCATGGCTTTTAAATGAGATCATACAAAGATATACAAAGTTTAGCACAGTACCTGGCAAAAAGCAAAAGCTCAAAAAACAGCTGCTGTTACAAATCCAAAACATACAACTACTGTGATTACTGTTAAAGTATTTAGATTTTACCATAGCATCATTTATAGAATAATCATATTAGTGGTTATAAGGAATTGAAGGATTACATGAATATTCAAATAGAAAAAGCATAGTACATGTCTTAGCTAAAAAAACAGAATCGAAGGCACAATCAAGAAGTGAAAAAAAGAAATGATACCACCAGAAAACAATTTCAAAAACATGTTTAACATAACAGTGAAGAAAGTATACTGTTTTACCCTCAAGAACCTGTAACTCTTAAGAAATAAAACAACCATGGGCTCTATCAAAAGCGGGGCGGGGGATATTTGTTTTAAGATTCTGTCACAGAAGTAGAAAAGTCAACAGAGTCACTTTAAAAATTAACACTGAAAACAATGCTCTATTCAATAACTATAGCTAAAACAATTATTATTCATGTTAGTTCTAAAATACAAGTTAGTGGAGCGGGGGTGGTAGCAGGGAGATGAGGAGTTGAGAAGAAACAGAAGGAAGATAATGCTGTATTCTGGGCTTTCAAAATTGGATCGCACGTGCCAAACCTGATATCTGACACACAGCAGGCACCCAATAGCTTTACTGTATTCAATTCAGTTTTAATTTGCCTTCCTGTTGTACATGCCCCTGTCCTTCCCAACACCCAGACTCAGGGGAACAGTCTCCGCACATGCCTGCTCACTGGGAGGCTGGCTTTGTTAGCAGTAGCTAAGGATCACCTTTGGGTTCCTGGGGCCAGGCAAGCCTAACAGCTCAATCTGGCATTGGTTTGTGTCAAAGGTTTGAAAAGACTTGTTTTTTCCCTTGAGTGAGCCCAAGGGGAACATGTGAGGCTGAGAAGAGGGTCCTAACCAGACAGACCCAGCCCTGCCTTGACAGACCCCAGCTCTCCAGCACACAGTCTCCTGTGGTGTCAGGCCAGAGAGAAGAAAGTCAGACACCGAGATTCTGCGAAACCCCTAGCCTGAGCCAGAGCCAGGATTACAATCAGGATAGCGTCCACTGTACGCAGAAATTAGATTCTTTTGTTTTTATTTGTTAAACTCACGTACACAAAAATGTACTGAAATTTAAAAGTAAATGCAAAATAATTAAAAGGAAATTAAGTGTAAAATTCCCAGAAAACACTAAGGCTTTGGACATTTACTTTATAACTATCAATCCATTTTATTAGCTATCCTATCAAAGTCCCTCTGTCATTCAAGACGGTGTCTGTTTTCGGAGAGCTTGGGCTCACTCTGACACCATGAATAAACACTTGTTTCATATCCTAAGTCATTCCTCTCTAATGAAAAGCTAGGTTCTTTTGCTCTATTTCTTTTCTCCGCCCAACCAACCAATATTTGTTGAGGATCTCTTTATTCTACGTGCAAGCAAATACAATGCTATAGCCAAATCCTTGTGCTGATACTAAATAAATGGACTTCAAAAACAAAACTGGTAAAAATGCCTCAGGAAGCTGGCTAATTATTAGGCAAAGAACAACTGTTTGATCACATCCTCAGAGACTGCTCTGAAGAGAAAAGCCAGAGAACATGCAGGGATGGGGGTGGAGGTATTGCACTGCAGGCTGTCCCCAGCGGTGCTACGTGCAGTGACCAGGGCCGAATGTTGCAGAGTTCCTGGAACGGGATCCCAGTCTCAGAGTCACAGCCTGGGATTCCATAGCTTTAAAGAGAACATGAAGGATATTACACAGAAGTATTAGGGTGGGGGAGCCTAATATAGGCTTCAGTAATTTGTCCTATGAGAACAATTCATTAAGTAGAGATCCAATAATCCTGTCAATACTTATCAAAGCTACTGACTGCTACTGTTTTCATTCACATGGGGAAGAGATGACATTAACATCATAAAACCAGAAGAGGGTATTCCCAGTGATGCTGGTGAACCAGATAGAAAGCGGAAGGACTTGGAAACACAGATTACTGTTTTAATCTCATGCCCCATTGAAAGGTCATGGCATAGGAAGACAAAAGAGGGAATGAGAAGCAAATAGCTGGCTACAGAATGTCATTCAAGAATAGACTCGAAGAGCACTTAATTAGAGGGAAAAAGCCTAGATTAGCCACAAGGACACAGGGTTCAGAGGATGACGAACATGATGGCCACAGCGGGGAAGATACCACAAACACTCAGGAGGAGATGAGAGAAAAGCAAGTCAAAATGATCTGCAAGGTGTCAAAGTCCATACCACGTGGCATGTGCAGATCATGGGCAACCAAACAAGCCTTATTTAAACACAAGGAGGATGGGTGACAAAAGCAAAATGGCATATTAAGAACTCCAAACTCCTGTTTTTCCTACAGAAATCTTGAAAACAAGCAGAAACTATCAGAACCAATTTTCTAAGAACAATGAAAAACAGTCAAATGTTTACAACAACCAAGTGAATCCTGAATAAAGAAAAAGCCTTAAAAATGGTAGGAGTGAAAAGAGCTGATCACAAAAGAACAGATACTGTATGATCTCACTGATATGATATAGTTAGAATAAGCAAACTCATACAGTCAGAATCTAGAAGGGCTACCAGGGGTCAGGGTGGGTATAGGGAATGGGAAATTGAGGCTTAAGATGTACAGAATTTCTATTTGGAACAATGAAAATATTTTCGTAATGGATGGTGGTGACATAGCACAACATTGTGAACATAACAGCGCTAAAATATATATGTGAACATCATAAAAAGGGAAATGTTAGGTTGTATATATGGTACTAGAATAAATTTTTAATAATCCATGGAGGTGCACAACACAGTGAACCCTAAGTTAATACTACACTGATAAAAAACGTGCCATCATCAATTTAACAAATGCACTACACCAATGCAAGGTGTTAATAATAGGGATAGGGTGGTTATGGGAATTCTGCATTTTATGCATGTAAACCCACAACTTTTCTAATTAAAAAAAAAAATGGTAAGAAAGACTTGTGGCACCTTTTACTAGCCCTTTCTCCCCACCTTGGCTCATCACAGCAATAGCTCCCAGTCCCAGGGCAGGTCCCTGGTCCCAGGTTCGAGAAGGAGCAAAAGCATACCTCATTCACAGAATGGGGTGCATGCATGGTTCTGACCCCTCCGGTGGCTATCTGAAGGACTGATCCAAGCACTTGTCTCTGTCCTGTCTGTCCCAGAGACAACATATATACTTTGAAAAGTCCTGAGAACACCCTGAGCTTTCCTTCACCTCAACTATTCTTTACTATCACTACTAGCTGGCTGAACATTACAGAACCAGTCTGCAAAGGCTGAGAGAGTTGGGTTTTGTTTTGGTTTTCATGTTGTTAGCTCCTGGCATTCAAGGAAATCTCCGCTCTAACAGTAGCTGAATACAAGCTAAGGGAACAGAGAATTCAGTAAGTACACATCAAGGAATACAGTCTTTGCATGAATAGTTTGAGAAAAATCACTAAACAAATAGACTACTACTGCCGTCAACAATTAGGGGAAAAAAATATAACCCTTTGGGGTGGGGGGATAAAATCTGATTTCCAGAGCTAACACATTAAAATATTCAAAAGTCCAAATTTCAACGATAAAAAAAACAAAGTAAAATAGGAAGAGGCGGCCCATTCAAAGGACAAAACAAAATGATAAGAACAATCTATGAGGAAGCTGAGACATTGGCCTTACTAGACGTCAACTTTAAAACAACTGTTTCAAATATGCTCAAAAAACTAAAGGAAAGCATGACAAAGAAATACAGGAAATCAGGAAAACAACAGATGAACAAAATAAGAATTTCAATAAAGGGACAGAAATTACAAAACAAGAACCAAACAAATTATGGAACTGAAATGCACAATAACAAAATTAAAAATTCCCTAGAGGGGCGGGCCGCGGTGGCTCAGCGGGCAAAGCGCTTGCCTGCCATGCCGGAGGACCTCGGTTCGATTCCCGGCCCCAGCCCATGTAAAACAAACAAACAAACAAAATACAATAAAACAAGAAAATGTTTAAAGATGTTTCCTTTCCTTCCTTCTATCCTTCCTTCCTTCTCTCTGTCTTTCCTTCCCTTCCTCCCTCTAAAAAAAAAAAAAAAAAAAAAAAAAATTCCCTAGAGGATTGATGGATTTCAGCTGGGAGAGGAAAGAATCAGCTTTCTTCTTCAAGATAGGACAACCAAAATGTTTCAGTCTGAGGAGCAGAAAGAAAAAAGAATGAAGAAGAGCCCACAGGACCTATTGGACGCTATCAAGCATACCAGTATATATGCATTTTGTCTTAATGTGTCAGAACTGCTATGCCGAATACTATACAATGGGTTGACTTAAACAATAGCAATTTACTGTCTCTCAGTCATGGGAGATAGAAGTCCAAAATTAACATATTGGTAGGGCTTGCTTTCTCTCAGTGTTTTTAGTGTTTCAACAGTTTTCCATAGCGTGGCAATCTCTCTTTCTGGCTTCTCCTGACTTCTGACTTCTTATTCTCCTTCTCAGGTGCCTGTCTCTGTCTAAATTTTCTCTTCTTTTAAGGACTTTAGCCATGTGGATTAAGACCCACCCTGACTGAGTCAACACCTTAATTAATAATAGCATTTTGAAAAATTCTACAGCTTCGATTCCTGGTCCATGCACTACCCCCCACCCTCCCAAAATTCAACAAATGGTGCTGCAATAAACGGGACAGCCACCGAGAAAAAGAACAGGACTCAAACATTCTTTTGTGAGGGGCATGATTCAATCCACAACAAGGATCATGGGAGTCCCCGAAAGAGAAGAGAAAGAAAAACTGATAGAAACAATATTAAAAGATATTATGGCTTACAAGTTCTGAAATTTGACGAAGGACATGAATATACATATCCAAGAACCTCAATGAAATCCAAACAGGATAAATTCAAAGGGATCCATACCAAACATTTTATAATCAAAGCAGCAAATGCGAAAGAAAAAGACACTCCCAGATAAAATAAGAAGCTGAGGCAGTTTGTTACCAGTGTAGCTCTCCTACAAGAAATGCTACAGGAGTCTAACAGTTGAAAGAAAGGATGCTAGACAGTACTACAAAATCCCATGAAGAAATGAAGAATTTAGGTCTTCCTCTTCAGATGTCCATCTGATTGGATGAGGTTTACCCACATTATCTAGGGTAATCTCCTCTACTTAAAGCCAGCCAGTCAAGATGCTAATTGCATTAACAAAATACCTCCCCAGCAACAATCAGGCTAAAGTATGACCAAACAAAAGGAAGTTATAACCTAGTCAAGATGGCACAAAAAAATTAACCAACCCATGACCCAAAGCAATCTACAGATTCAAGGAAATTCCTATCAAAATTCCAGGAGCCTTTCTGGCAGAAATGGAAATGCCCATCTTCAAACTGATAAACCCTGCACAGCCAAAATCATTGTAAGAAAAACAAAAGGAGGATACACGCTTCCAGATTTCAAAACTTACTACAAAGACACAGTAATCAAGACAGTTAGGATATGCAAAAACATAAAGACCAACAGAATAAAACTGAGATTTCAGAAATGAACCCATACCTCTGAATCAAGTGATTTTTGACAAGGGTGCCAACTATACTTGATGAGGAAAGTACAGTCTCTTCAACAAATGGTCCTGGAAAGTGGACCCCTACTTCACACTATATTCAAAGAGTAACTTAAAATGATCAATGACCTAAATGTAAGAGCTAAAACCATAAAATTCTTAGAAGAAAATATACAGGAAAATTTTCAGGACCTTGTACTTGGCAACAGAGTCTTAGATATGATACCAAAAGCACAAACAGAAGAAAAATTAGATAAATCAGACTTCATTAAAATGAAAACTTACCAAATTTACTGTTGCATGCCTCTAGTGTATTTTTAATGCCATCTTTTTGTGCCTTTCATTCCCATAAGTTTCGTTATTTTTCTTTGCATGTTTTCAAATTCTTCTTTATGTTCGTTCACCTGGTGTTTTCTTAATAAGCTTTATCTCTTAGTCATATTTTCCTTCATCTCCTTGAATGAATTTTGATTTGTTTGAATAACATTCATTACAAATTCTTTATCTCCTCCAGAATTTTAATTTGTTCCTTTGACTGGGCCTTGTCTTTTTGTTTCTCAGTAAGGCCTGTCATTTATTCCTGATATCTGGGCATCTGATTATCTTCATGAGATTATTCTAAAGGTCGATTTCTCTCTCTTGTCAAGGTTTTCACCATTGATTGGGTTGGTGTTAAGGCTTTTCTTCTTTGACAGTTGGTTCATCAGTATTTCCCAGCCAAAACAGAGCCAGGGACTCATGCATGGGACACAGACCAGTTCCAAACGGCTCTGGGGACAGGGTCAAGAAAGATGCCCCAAAGTCTTTTCTTAGTCTCAACAAATGATGCTAAAATTGGATATTTATAATCAAAAGAATGAAAGATAACCCCCACCTCACAACCTTATACAAAAATTGACTCAAAATGGATCAGAGACCTAAATATAGGAGCTAGGACCATAAAATTCCTAGAAGATAATGCAGGGAAGCATTTTTAAGATCTTGTGGTAGACAATGGTTTCTTAGACTTTATACTCAAAGCGCAAGCAATGAAAGAAAGAAGATAAATGGGTCTGCTTCAAAATTAAAAACACTTGACAATAGGAGAAATATTTGGAAACCACATATCCAATAAGGATTTAATATCTAGAATATTTAATATCTAGAATATATAAAGAAATCCTACAACTCAACAATAAAAGACAACCCATTTTAAAAAAAAGCGAAAGACTTGAGTAAACATTTTTCTAAAGAGGAAATACTAGTGGCTAAAAAGCACATGAAAAGATATTCCAACATCAAGAGCTATTATGGAAATACAAATAAAAACTACAATGTCATAACATCTCATACCTATTAGAATGGTCACTATTAAAAAAACAGAAATCTACAAGTACTGGAGATGAGTGGAGACATGGGAATTCATTCACTGCTGGTGGGAATGTAAAATGGTGCAAGTGCTGGGGAAGACAGTTTGGCAGTTACTCAGAAAACTAAGTGTAGAATTGCCATATGATCTGGCAATATTAGGCATATACCCAGAAGAACTGAAAGTAGGGACTTGAACAGATATTTGCACACCTATGATCATAGCAGCATTATTCATAATTGCCCCAAAAGACGGAAGCAACCCAAGCACCCATCACCCAATGAATGTATAAACAAAATGTGTTTATCCATTTTGGATAAAATACATACGACAGAATATTATTCAGCTATAAGAAGGAATGAAATCCTGATGCATGTGACAACATGGATGAACCTTGAGAACATTATGTTGAGTGAAATAAGCTAGATACAAAAGGCTAAATAGTGTATGATCTCATTGATAGGAACTATATAATAAGCAAACTCATAGAGTTATAAATAGAAAAAAGGTTCACCAGGAGACAGAATGTGGATAAAGATTGGGGAGCTGATGGTTAATTTGTGCAGAATTTCTAGTTAAATTGATTGTAAGTGTTTTGATATGGATAGTGGTGATGTAGCCCATTATTCTGAGTGTAATTAATAGCACTGAATTATGTATTAATATGGAAACCATGAACTCTAGTTAGCAATATTTTAATATTCTTTCAAGAACTGTAACAAAGGTACCACATTAATGCAAAGTGTCAAGAACCAGGTGGTATATGGGAATGTTGTATTTTTTACATGACTTTTATTTAAACCTACAACTTCTAATTTAAAAAAAAATACGATTGAAAAAAAAAAACAGTATGCCACGTGAAAGAAACCAGATACAATGTTCTATATAGTGTATGATTTGTATAAGATGTAAAAATAAAATCTATAGAGAATTAGATTAGTGTTTATGTAGGGCTGGGGAAGGATAAAAGGATTGAGGAGTTACTGCTCAAGAGTACGGAGTTTTTCTCTTTGGAGCTATGAAAATGTTCTATAATTGACTGTGGAAATTGTAAGAACAGCTCTGTGATTATACTGAGAGCCACTAATTGTACACTTCGATGGACTGTAAGGTATGTGAGTAAAACCATGCTAAAAAAAAAGCCATTGATTGTACACTTTGGATTGACTATATGATATGCGAATATACCTCAATAAAGCTGATTTTAAAAAGTCAGTAAAGGGCGGGCCACGGTGGCTCAGCAGGTAAGAATGCTTGCCTGCCATGCCCGCAGACCCGGGTTCGATTCCCAGTGCCTGCCCATGAAAAAAAAAAAATCAGTAAAATAAATAAAAACATAGACTGGCAAGGAGATAAACAGTATGTCATAAATACCACTAAGACCTGGCAGGGTGGCAGCCTGACTGGAAGCTGACAATGTGCTGTGGGTATGAAGGGCGGAACTCATCCAGAAGGAAAAGAGCAAATAAAAGAGGCAGAGATGGAAGGATTGCTACCCTACTTCAAATATATTTATTTAAGTAGAAATCAATGAACCCAGTGCTCATGGAATATGGGGTTATGGACAAAAGGAGAGAAACTCCAGGCTTTATAAATTAGGGGGACATAAGAGTCAGCAACAATGCCAGATAGAAAATACAGTTCCCACGATAAGCCAAGACAGAAAAAGGACCTCAACTAAGAGGTTTGGACCCCAAACAGGAGACAAAATAACAAATGCCACACCATGGAACATTCCACTTAGTGCCCTACCCCACCTGGCCTAGAAACTCCCCACCGACACCTGGGCTCAAAGTTGTCTCCTCTCGAAACAGGCTCCCTCCCTCCCTGGGGCGACTGGTTCAAGATCCTTTCCCATTCCTCACCTGCCAACCGCCACCCCCACCCCCTACCCTGCACCACTTAACACCCCCCCTAGTTCCATTATCCTCCCAGTGCTGAAGGCATCCTTTCAGACACCCCCCATGCTAGGTGCCTGAATAAAAACATGTTGCCTGTGGCTGTCTGCCTCCATGCCTCTCAGACCATTTCTTCTCTTCTATTAGCTATCTAGACAGACACTTAAACACATCTTATGCTAAAAACAGAGCATCTGATAACTCTAGACTTGTCTTAGTGACAATTCTCTCTCTCAGTAGGCTGGATAACCAACTTACTTTCATCTTGAATTTTACGTTTTTTAACAAGAAAGAAGGGCTTGATGAAACAGAAATGACGGAAGCTGGGGGCAAGTGACCACGTGGGCCTGGAGTTCATAAAACCAAGGCCATTTGCAGACATGATGAGACATGGACCCCCCAAAGACTTCCCAAAGAAATATTAAATTAAAGGAACAGAAACAGAAAGAGAAGGATAATATTCATACAGAAAAGTATACGTATCGTAAGTGGGGACTGTACTTCTTTTTTTTTTTTTTGTACATGGACAGGAACCGGGAAATGGACCCGGGTCTCCGGCATGGCAGGCGAGAACTCTGCCTGCTGAGCCACCATGGCCCACCCTGTGTTTTCTATCTGGCATTGTTGCCAAGGGTCTAACGTATTTATTACCTTTCTGGATGCTCAAGAATGCTTCCAGAAACGAAGTTCTGGCTGTTGGCATAGATTCGTGGTGACCTATCCTAATGGTAACCAAAGAGGGATGACTTCTTTCTGAAACCACTCCCTGGAGCTCTGGCAGTAAGAACCTGTTATTTGCCTTCAATTAGTGATGGCAGAACTACATGCCCCCTGCTCATCTAATTGACGTATCAAATTATTTGGGAATAGATCTAAAAGGGAATGAAAAAGATACAAAAAATGGAAGACAAGAACCACGACCAACGATAAATTAAACAGTGGCCCAAACCCATGATAACAGGGTGAGGAAGTTAAAGCCTGTGGGGGGGGAAACGCTGAGACTGACTTTTAGGTGACAATGTTCAAATAAAGAAGATCAGAGAAAAAGGAGGTGTTTTACTTGGGAAGCATGGTGTTCTTTTCCTTCTGCATTCTTGAATTAGCATTCTAAAATTGCAAAGCCTGGAGCACAGAGGGTTAGCATGGGACAAGGTAAATTTAGGGGGTCTATTTTGGTTCAATCTTTGTACATGAATGTGAGGATACAGATTTCCTACCAGCTCCGCCAACCTCCCTGGGAGGTGCCACCTTGCAGAGTTGCAAGGTAAATGAGATGGTGCCCGAGAGGACTTATAGAAGAGTGCCTGGCACACTGGAACCTCTCAAACAACCATCAGTCTAAACAAAACCTGTACACACACACTCACAGCAGCATTATCATAGCCTCACAAATGGAAACAACCCAAGGGCCCATCAACTGATGAACAGATAAACAAAATATGGGCTATCCATACAATGGGATATTATCCAGCCGTAAAAAGGAATACAGTGCTCATACATGTGACAATATGGAAGAAGGTTGAAGACACTGTGTTGAGTGAAAGAATGCCAGACACAAAAGACAAATAGCGTATGATTCTGCTTATAAGAAATGTCCAGAATAGGCGAAACCAATAGAGACAGTAGATTAGTAGGGATGGGGGAAATAGGGAGTCACTACTCATAGATATGGGGTTTCTTTGGGGGATTGATGGAAATGTTCTGGAATTAAGAAAGGGTAGTCGCCCTACTTTGTGAATATACTAAAAACCACTAAGTTGTACACTTTAAGAGGGTGAACTTTATGGTCTTTGAATTATATTTCAATATAGTTGTTTTGAAAAATACAAGGGTACCCATTAACACCTTCCTTTAATATTCATAACTCTACGAGGTAGCAATTATTAACCCCATTTTACAGATAAGGAAATGGAGGTTCAACAAAATCAGACTAGTAAACAACAGAACCACAATCTGAACCTGGCTTATCTGTCCAACCTAAAACCCTCACTCCCATACACTGGCAGCACTGACTTCAACAAGTAGAAGGGACAAGGAGGGAGAGTTCAGCTGGATATAAGGAAGGGAAGTCAACCAGAACTGTACACCTGGGGCACGCCACCTAAGAATAGGGCATACCTTCTTGGCACTCCCCAGGACGAGGAGTGCCAAGAAGGTATGAAGGCCACGCCCAGGGCTGGAAAAGGGAGACCTCCTTTAGGAGGAGGACACTCTTGGTAACCTCTCAATTACTTTGCAATCTGAACACTCCATGATTTGACTCACTCTGTTTTTAGTCTCAGAACACCAGTAAGATTTTCCAATTTCTGTGTTGTTTCTTCAGGTTGTTCTTGGTTACTTAAGAAACGTACATAAGAAACTGTGATATTCCTATACTTTCTTGAAGTTTGACCAATCTTTTACTATCCAAAATAGCATTATTTAGACACTGTGATTTATTTCAATAATTCAGCAAAAGAACGGGAGCTAAAAATTGAGCTATAGAGCATTTGCAATCATCTGGTATACTTACTGTGAAGTTCATTTCCTTGATGGACTGCTTTAGGTGTTCAAATCCCACAATCACTGTGTACTGAGTGTAATTCAAGTAGCCAAGGTGGGCCACAATAATCTCTGCACATTTCTGCAAATAGATAAGATAGATTCTGCTCTCATTCAAAGCAAGCAAGACTCACTTTCCCACCAGCTGACCCATGAAATAACACATTTCAACAACAGATGATCAGAACTGATCATCTCCAGAAAACTCGCCAAAAGCCTAGAAAAATGCAGATACCAGCCAAAAGCAGTTCTTAGAAAGAAAGAAAGAATCAAATGGTTATTTTTGGAAAAACATTAACATATGACTTAAAATTTTTGGAATCTTTCTACTTCAGAAGATCGAAAATAATGTCACCTGCTTAAAAAGCTACATAAAAAGTTAACAATGTGATACAAACTTGGCACTTCCATACATGTACTGATGCACAGGGAAAAATGTAAGGTAAGATACTCCAAATCAGATACACCTGCCTAACTTTACCTCCTCGGTCAACTGTGCAATTGTTGTCATGACACAGAGTGGTTTACATATTTTCCTTTCTCCCCTATCAGCCTTTCATTCCCTACATGCCCACCCCCAACCCCCCATGTTCTCTTCACTAGGAGGTCAGGACCACATTAAAAAACAAGGCTGTGTGAACAGTCGCTAGTGTTATTATGTAGATGCGTGTGCTTATTTCTCTGCCAAGAGTCCTTTTCTTCTGTCCTTCCAAATCTGAGAGCAGGTCTCCTCTCTTTTGGCTCTATCCTTCCATAATGACAGGGAGGACAAAGCCTTGGCTCTGGGACGTGGCTGGTACTTGCCACCAAACCTCTGCCCCTGTCACCCCAGCAGGCCAGCACTCCCTTCAGAGCATCTCTCCGTTATTTGATGGTGCACTGATATTGCATCTTACTAATGTTAGATCCATTCATTCCTTGTCATGCTGAGTTCTTGCTGCCCATCTCTCTGTGCCATGTATATTTAGTTTTATCCAAACCAGGGACCATGCCCTCACATGCCCAGAGGATAGGTAACCAGTCCAAACAGGTGAGCTGATCCGGGCACTGCAAGAGAGTCCTGGTATTGCAAGACAGCCGCGCAAGGGGGCAGTTCTATGTCTTCCCAGGGATGGTTCGAGCTAAAGTTATGCCTCTGAATAGGGCGAAATCACCCCCTACATTACAGAGGGATGGAGGACCAACTTTATCAAAAGCTTCCCAAGCCTCAAATGTCTGAGGTTAGGGTAGGAAAACAGAACTGGGTTTTACCTGAGTAGCCTTGAAATACAGAGAGAATAATGGGTGGAAGGTAGGATGGGGGATTGGATAAAAGTGTGGGACTGATCTAACGGACAAGAAGGAAAGCACAGGAGGAGATGGGAGAAGGGTGTGCAGTGTTGTTAAAGCAGTATGGTGGTCACTAGATAAAATCTCTTTTAAAAACTCAGGCAAACTGGCAACCCAGCTGGCATCGGTCAGACAGGGGCTGCCCCTTAAGGGGGACAGATGCTCTCTTGCTGACCACATGCCCCATTTGCAACCTCTCCATCTGAAATCCAAGTCAACTGCTATTTGTCATGGTATTGAAGCTGCAGTTTGTCTCCTCCTGCCCGGATCAGCTCACCTGTTTGGACTGGTTACCTATCCTCTGGGCATGTGAGGGCATGGTCCCTGGTTTGCATAAAACTAAATATACACGACACAGAGAAATGGGCAGCAAGAACTCAGCATGACCAGGAATGAATGGATCTAACATTAGTAAAAGTATTTTTGCTGCATAGAGAAGCACATCTTAAAAGTTTAAAAATTTGCAAGGGATGCTTTAATTAACAGAAGAGTTCTGTCGGGCTGTGTACGCTTTCAAATAAAAACACCCTACAGTGAAACCACCTGAGGATGTGTTACTCCCAAGTTCAAATCACGGTTCTGCTATTTATTACAATGCACTTAGTGACAGTAGTTCCACTTTTTCACCGGCAAAGTGCAGATAGCCAAGATAGACAATGATCTTTTATATTTAAAAACAACCATGCAAAAGAAACAGTGGCAAATATCCCTGTAATGCAAAAACTCAGTAGCTTTTGAAGCGAGGGCAATGCTCTTTGCAGTGTTAGGGAAGGACCTGAGTAGAGGAACCCTGGAAAAGAGAAGTTTCCAAGGAGCTGAAGCAGTGTGACCCATAGCAGGGCCCCCAGTGGAAGGGGAAGGAACCCATGGAAATACACTGAAGGACAATTTTCAAGATGCACAATACAGAAGGCGTGTCCCAGAAGCCAACAGCACAGACAAACCAGCATATAAGGCAGTCTGGCTCTGCACGAAGCAAAGGCTTTTGGTGGAGAACAAACTCATTCTAGTTTGCACAAGACTTCCTGGTTTTAAAGTTGAGTGTCCTGTGTTATCATAGATAATTGGGGACCATCAGTTACACGAGCTTCAAGACATGCAGCCTTCCACCAATTGTTTATCATGTGCCTCCACTGAGAAGCAGCCACACTAGGGGCTGAGCTACCCAGTGAGCAAGGGCTTCAAGAGGAGGAGGCCAGCTACTGGCATGGGGGTCCTGCTAGACACTCATACCCCAAGGCCCTCCTCTCTACTCAGCAGAACCCACCTAACGCTTTCCATGCACAAGGCCTGGTGGGGCAGACACGGCCACCTCAAGCGGATACAAACAGCACATGTTTTCATATGTGTCCTCGAACTCCATCTTTGCTACTTTCCCCAAGACAGGTGGGGAAGGCATCATTCCATTTTATAGATAAGGAAGACACATTTCAGAAACTGGCTCAGCCCTGCTTACACAGGAGATAAAGAGGGAGGCAGAACAGGGGTCCAGATTACTTTCTGGTGTCTTTCCTAGACACAGTGCATGCTTGATGGATACAGAGAAGGGAACACTGCACTGATTCTTAAAGATTTTTTCTGATTGGCTAAAAAGTTTGGGTTTTTTAGTTATAAAATTAATTACAGGGACCTAAATAAATAAGGGGCTTGAAATGCCAAAAACAGAAAACAAGTACAATTTAAGGGACTGATTTAAAAATACATGGTACACAAAAAGGGGAAAAGAAGTGTAACAAACAAGGTATCAGTGGCTGAGAGAGTTCAAATACATTTGAGAGACTACACTTGAGGTCACTCTTATGCAAGCGTCAGTTAGACATTGCTACTATTGTAACTTGCCAAACCCCAACCAAAACCATTCCTGACAATTCTAAAGAATACCTAAGGCATTACATAAGAGTCTACAAAGGTTCCACGCACTCGGGTAACTTTCCAGAAATCTACAACATCCAGATGGGTCCCTGGACCAGGTAAGTCCTGAAATGCAGAGAGGCCACCCTCTCCAGAACATCAACTAGTTTTCCATCCTGCTATTCCATATTATCAATAGCCCCTTCCAAGGAGAAAAAGTTAGAATGAGCATAACCCAGATGCCCCAAAAAGTGGGAGAAAAATCAAAGGTAATGGTGGAGTTATACAAAGAAGGTAGAATTTAAAAAACAAGTATGGTTGCTGAATCATTATACTGATATTTCTTTTAGTCTCCAGTATCTTAGAGCAGCTAAAAGTAAAAACATAAAATTGTGGAATTGTAACCCATACCAAACTCTGAAATCTGTTCTACAACTAATTGTTGAGATGTACTTTGAAATTTAGTGCTTTTTTTGTGTATGTTATTTTTCATAAAAAAGAAGAAAAAATTGATTGTGATGATAAATGTACAGCTGTACGATGACACCGTGAACCACTGACTATATACTTTTGATGATTAAATGGCATGTGGGAATAATACACAGCAATAAAAAATAATTTAAAAAATGTGTGGTACAACCTACATGTAATTTTCCCAATGTTCCTTACAGGAACAGTTCCTTCTATTACTAGAAGACTTTCAATATACATAAGGAACATTAGAGACAGAAAAATAATCTCTGTTTCCAATTTTAACCACTTTATGTCAAGTATAATTCCTATATATAAATGCTAAAAGTCTTTATGGAAAGGTAGTTCATGTCCACTTATGGTGGTGTGAACAAGGAAGCTTATATTAAAATATTATAGACTGCAAGTCCTTGTCTATTTCACCACGGAGCAAGCTTACACAATATATAATTACAGCTTAAAATTTAGAAAACAGATGTACATGCTTAGAAATTCCCATGTGAAAAAATTTGAGTTTTATTTTCAAGAAGAGGGAATGCAGAAAAGAAGGGATGGCCAGGAGGCAGATTCTGTTCATCCCTTGTGAATGTACTAAAACCTAATAATTCAAAATGTTGACTGCTTTTCTTCTGAAGAACGCTGTATGAACTCACACGTGAAATGATTCCAGTGGCCCATCAGCGCTCCCTTCCCACAACACAGACTGTGGTTCTGACCAGGTCATTATCTTCTCTTAAACGTCAACAGAAGAGTGGCCAGCCACTGTACCTAATCCTTCCCCCACTTGAATTCTTTATTGTCAAGACAAACAAGGCTAGTGCTTTCACTTTTAATAGCTAGGCACAGGATCATGAGGCCTCGCTTTCACCGTCTGTGTTTGTAGTGAAAATCAAGATCAAGCGAACTTTTGCCCTTTGCTCCACGGGAGGTGTCGGTCCTCCCTGAGCTCACCTTAGGACACCTGCATTACCATTTGACAGGTGTACCGCCCCAGCCAAACTTCCCACCTGGCACTGTCCCAGCTTTGGAATAAAGAGCACGGGCTTAAAGCCTGGTCCCTGTACTTACAATCTGTGTCAGCCTGGGCAACAGCTTCAACCTCTCTAAGCCTCAATATTTTTCTTATATAAAGTGAAGTTCTAATAATAGTTTCTACTTCATAGATCTGTTGGGAGGATTTAATGAGACAATGTATGGAAAGTATGTGGCCTGATGCCTAGCCAGAGAAACCACTTGCTATGTGCTTTCAGACATTACTTTTCTCATCCTATAATGATGTGGGCTGCTCTATCTTTGGAGCTGTCCATGTTCTCCAGGCCCCAGTAACCTGCTGAATTCTGACTCAGATTCTTCACTCTAGCAGGTTCTGATTCTTCTGATTCTAAACAGAATACAGTGTAAGTAAAATCAAGAGTGAGGGCTTATTTCCCACTCTGGACTATCAGTTTTCCTCTCCCATAGCCACATGCTGCAGCATGAAAGAGATGCTCAAAAACACAGGCCACTGTTTCTGAGAGGCCAGGATCCTCTCAGGATGGATCGGGGAGTCATCATGATCTACAATCCCGTGATCAAGTATGGTCATGGCACAGTGAAAAAGCTTCACAGGTGACCATAAACATTCACCCATGGGTGAACTGGGCAGAAAGCTAAACAAAGTAAAAACAGGCAATCATGTTTTTATATGCTCAGGGTACGTGTATCTGTGTGTGTACGTGTATCTGTGTGTGTATATGTTTCTAAGACTCTAAAAGGGTATCAGCGCATAAGTTTAGATGAGTTTTCCATGCCATCGTTGGTATCATTCAATTTTTTTTTACTTAAAAAAAATTTAACAGCCTCATACTGTGCTGTCTACTTTTGACATCAGTGCGACCAGTCTGTAACAGGGTAGCATGATGAAAAATCATGGAACGTTCAAAAGCACATACCTCTGCACAAGTGAGCGTCCTTGTCCGATTGTGAACTTTGTTATGAACGAACATTGTGGTTCCATCTTGACCTACACCATCAACCTTAACAGTCATGGAAAAGGTTGTCTGAATAGAAGTTTCTACAAAAGAAAGAAAAGAGAAAGGAGTGAGTAAAAATTCTCTGTCCAAGACCACCTTGGGCACCACACACTGGAAAGGTGCTGCCTCTGCCTGCAATGGCCTTGAGAGCTGGGAACACACAAGAGTACCCGTGAGGATCTCAAGTCCACCATACGGCTTT
Organism: Tamandua tetradactyla; assembly: GCF_023851605.1. Taxonomy (NCBI): domain Eukaryota; kingdom Metazoa; phylum Chordata; class Mammalia; order Pilosa; family Myrmecophagidae; genus Tamandua; species Tamandua tetradactyla. Next base: position 151,590,075 of record NC_135328.1, on the reverse strand, counting down.
GTATATTCGGAAACCTCCCACCTGCCAAGCAGAGTAAAGCTTTCCTCCTAGGTTCTGTCTCCTATCCACTGTTCAGGCAGGCTCTATAGAAACCTACATTTTAGATCCAACAGTTTCATTTTTCAAAAAGGCAGATCATTCATGGCTAAGGAATAGTTTTTAATATCCTACAAGTTTTTAATTTAACTTTATATCAAAATAAAAATATATTTCTTATTTTTCCTGTGATTTATTATTTTTTCTGACTATACGCTCATAAAAATTAAGAGGATTAAAAAAGACAAAGATGGCATTAACATTTACAATCCCACCACCAACAAATAACCTAAATAATAAACATTTTTTTCTTCCTTCTAAGCCATTTTCTAAGCATTCAAATACAGAGGAATATAAAATGTACTTTTGGTATTTTAAATTTTACAAAAGGAGGTAATTTTTTTGTGTTATGTGCATTTTTTCCCTCTACTTAATTTACTGGGGGCATCTTTCCAAACTCTTTCTCTACCAGAGGGCCTAATCTGAACTAGAGAAAAAGAAAATAATATGGGTGACTCTCTTCGCAACTCTCCCAAGGATGGTACACAAACAGTGCCATGCTAGATGGGGAGACATTAATTCATTACAAACAGTGGAAGCCTGAGCGTAGGGTTTTCAACTATTGCACTCCTGGCATTTGGAGCCATATAATTCTTGTTGGGTGGGGGGGTGGTTCCTGGGCATTTTAGGATGTTTAGCCGCATGTCTGACCTCTATCCACTAGATGTCAGTAGTTTGACCCCAATCAGTGACAACCAAAAATGTTCCCAGGCACTGCCAAGTGTTGCTGCAGGACACAGAACCAGTGCCTTAAGGTGTGAGGACTCTCCCAGAACCCCACTGAAAGAGGCCGGCTGCTGGGACCCCACTAAGCTAAGCTGACTATCCCCCCAACCCAACTTGCATCAAAATTTACTATGTCTCCTCCTAGAGAGTATTTACAGTGTTTTCAATTTTTCACTGTTATAAATTAAGAATGAACATCCCCTTACATTCATCTCTGAGTACTTGTCCAAATATTTTAAAGTCCTTTCAACCTCTAAATTATGGTGAACTATATTAAAAAAAAAAAAACCATCCCAAAATGTCAGGGTTCATACCTTTTGATTGATTCAACTCAACAACACATGTCAGCCACAGTTGCTGATTATATGTAGACAGTGGATTTGAAAGTATTTGAATTGGCTTTAGCTGGGGTGGAAAGAAAACACAAGTTAAGAAGTAATCCATGTGACCTTTCCACTGAGTCTACCAAAATATCTCCCCTTAACACAAAATTCACATTTAGTAAAGCAGGTCAGAGCATTAGCTCTGAAATTGAGACAGGTGTAACTTTCTTTTGGATAACACCTTTATCTGCCTTCCAGATAAAGAAAGGATCTGCTGCAATCCACTATTTTGCACCAAAATCTTTAGGCAGAGAGATTGCACCTCTGGAGCTGGGAGACAACTTATCTACTTGAACACTGAGGAGACACCACGCATGGAGAAAAAATGATGAGACATATAATATGATAACAAAGCACACCAAAGCAATATTTTCATATTCACGAGATAATACGTCTGGCACAAGCAAGCCAGACACAGCACTGTGTGAGGTCTGCTATTTTCAGCTTTAGGAAAGCCTTAATGGCCCTGGAGAGAAAAATTGGAAGGGGCCATGCTGCCAATGAGACTTCCGCAGTGTCTTTTCAAAAACCTAATATTGGTGCCTGAGAGCAGTGGGATACATAAGGAAGTGGTTTAAGGAGCCCACCCAAGGCTCCTTATTTGCAGGAACAATCTGTGGACACATATTTGTTGTTTCTATATTTTCATGCTTCTGTCACTTGCATTTGGACCATAATGATATCCCAGAGACCAAAGGCTTGCCTAACAGCCATCGTCCCCCTACAGGATGGCCTACTGCCTCCCAGAAGTGAGGCTGATCCTTTTGAAGAAAACCCTATGGTATGGAAGCTATTTTCAGTGTCAAAAATGAGACTTACCACCCTAAGAGCAGAAATTTTAAAAGCCCAAACTACAATCCGGAAACACCACAGCGACACCTCTTAAAACAGGTTGTCAGCTCAAAGGTTGAAGAAAATAAATAAGTGCAAACAAAGTGTGAAGACAGACTAAACAGAGGGCCCTTTCAAACAAGAGGAAGCAAAAAGAATGAAATTTGAAAGGTTTATATGTTAGGGCATTTTTCTCCTTCCAACTTTTTGAAAAATTGTAAGAGAAGAAATCTAGCAAGGAGAAGGGTTAGAAAAGACTGATGAAGGGGGACTGCAGATCAATAATCAGATTTAAACTATCCCTGTTATAGGGCTACAAAAATGGAATATGACTGCATTCAGTTTATAGATATTATGTTTGACATACAGAAAAACAAAAGCATTTAGTTGTTTGAGTTCCGACTCTTTAGTAATTATAAAAGAAAACTGAAATTCTCCAATGAGAAGGACCTTTGGTTTTCTCTGATAGTGGTGAAGAATCAAGGCACATTAAATTTTGTTGTTTTTTTTTTATTTAAAGTAAGTACATGCAAGGAATACCAAATAATCAGTATAAAGAACTGTTAACTGTTAAAAACTTGAAATGGAACCGAATTTTAACTTGGGCAAATGTAATAAGAAAAGGTCAGATAGTGTAAATGATCAATGTTAAAACTTACAATCTAATCAGATCTGTGGATGAATCAGGATGAGTTAATCACCCTTGGGAAATGAGCTGCAGTTCAACAAGAGCCAAGGCCACCACACTTCCTAAGTTCTGGGGTATTTATTAGAGCAGAAAAAATAATTGCGGCAATCAAGAACTCACAGGCCAGCAGGAAACAGTGGAATCAGCTTGCATGCTGTCTGAGGAAAAAGCCGAGGACAAGGATGGTCTACCATGAGGACCCTCCAAGCAGGGCCATCTCTTGATGACCCAGCAGTTTACAATGTCCCACTGGCTGCCACGGAGACCCATGTCTTACCTTTTTGCTATTATTTAGTGAAAAATTAGCTGCAGAAGTCTGGATCACTTTGGGCCCTAAAATACAACAAAAAGTGAAGGATGAAAAACAGGTTATATTTATATTGATATTTAAAGTATTGATTTTTTTTTCAAATGCCAAGAAAAACATGCTTTATATGGAGGTGGTTTTATTTTCCTGGTCATATTTTAGAGATTTTACAAATATAGGTAAAACACATAAACATTTGCAAACAGACACAAGAATATCTGCTCTGCTCTACTTCATGATTTCCCACCGTGGGGAGCAACATATGAATGCCACACATGCTGTACGATTTCCACAGGTTCTGTATTATTAGAAATCCTTTCCTTTCCTCTAAACAGGGCTCTCTCTACACCACACAGACCCAAGAAAACATTAACTGTCTAAACACTGTCTATGTATTTTGTAAAGTATTAAGATTTTTGTAAGAAATTAAAACACATTTATTTATTCATCCAATTAATCCAGTCTTCCAGAAATAGGGGACATGAAGCACAATATATATCAGGGCTCAAAGCGTTTCCTGAAATAATTAATTCACTAGCTTCACAGATTCTTACACTGTAATTCTTCAGTGCTTTGGCCTTAAAAGAAAAGAGTCAAAGAAGTCCCAGTGAATCTGATCTTAATTTAATTTAGAACTGGACTTGTTCTGTAAGCATACCACCCTCAACTGTGTGGTGCCAGTTTTCAGAGCTGCTCCAGCAACCAAAGCTGCCCGCTACCAACAATCCTCCATTTAAAAGGAAGAAACACACATGTATGTGCATCTGCCAATGCGTAACATGCCTTGGAATGTGTTTCTGCAATGCTGACAGAAGAAGGGCTTCTCTATGTAGGAAGGAAGCGTACAGCCACAGTGAAGCTTATTTTTAAACAGAATCACAATTGGAATGGATTCCTACCCCAGGAAGTTAGAGAGTCCGGTTTCCTGGAAAGAATTAAGTAAGGACTGGGAATCAGAAAACCCGGTCTCTAGTCTCAACCAACTAGGCTTTTTGGATCTCAATTTTCTCATTTGCAAAAGGAAGGTGATTAATTCGATGCTCCCTAAGGTACTTTATAACTTTGAAATTCTAATAACTTTCCCACATAAAGTAATTAGGAAGAGAGTACTCTACGGGGAAAAGAAAAGGATGTGGAAATCCTGCCACATTTCTACTTTTCTCAGCTTTGGTGCAACACTTTTCATGTCTGCAGGAGTGGAGAAGGTTGGATATGATCGCAGATGCTTGAGACAGAGAGTGGATTAAGAAGAGAAAGGTTAGCTGAGGTGCTATTGAGACTGGAGACCATGAGAACGGTAATAGCTGTAAAAATGAAGTAAGATCACAGATCTATCTGGTGCTGTGATTCATGCAATGTTTATTCCTTGGTGACTTAATGGGAAAGAAGAGACTCTATCAGCAGCAGCAGCACCTGAATAGCCACCCACGCCCCCAGCTCCCTCAGTCCATTCATCCACTCATGCTCAGTTTAGGTTAAGAAACTACTATTTTGAGACACAAATGCCTCTGGGACTGGTTAGGTCTAATTTTCATTCACACGTTAATGCTGAGTGCATCAATTAAGTAGGCACCTACCAGAAATCATCCTCACTGAAAAAGATATTTTATTTAGGAGGGAAAAAGAGAGAAACGGAGGAACAATGGATACTCTCCAACCACGTCAGGCTCCTGGCATCAGACGGCCTGGCCTTTGGACTAGGCCTGGAGAGACCCAGGTTTCTGGGAATGGTGTAAACCCTGGGAAGACCACTTGGCTTCCTTGGTTGTTCTCCATCTGTGAGAGCAGGCGTTGTACTAGATGGTTTCAAAGATCATCCTGAGGCTAAAATTTATGGTGTTGCTTTACACTGGCTGTCAAATGGGAGGATACCTAGTGCTCTGAAGACAAAGGGTGGGGGAGGACCCACCAGGGCCTCGCCTGGGAGGGCCCTGTAGCTGCTGAACACGTTTCACTCAGTCCTGCCAGAGCTCTGCAGCCACCTGGAGCAGCCCGGACACTCGTCTACAGCCCCCGTTCATAGCCATCGTACATGCTCTCGCCACCATTCGTTGGACTGAGTGCTTACACCACCTGTCTCCCACACAGGGCAGTGAGTTCTGAATTTCTTGGCACCCAGGGAGTGAGGGGGGCGAGGCAGAGTAGAAATGTTTGGAAATTGGAAATGTTTGATTGTCCAATAAAAGACACATTGTCAAGGCTGCCCAGCTGATGGGGTCCCTAGCTGCTGTCCAAGGCATAAAGTGTACAATCCTGATGGTTACTGGGGGCCTGCCAGCAAGTCCAGGAAGTACAGGGGTTGGAGCCCCTCTGCCCCAGTAGGTTCAGAGAGAAACAGCACTTCCCCTTCCAGCAAGGATGCCCTTGGCTGGTGAGAACAAGAGGGTACAGCTGGGAAGGTCTGAAAAGCCAACACCAAAGTTGCTGTAGTCTAATTAGGATGCAAACAGTTAAAAATGGGACCTTACCTTTGATCCCGACGAAGACTGTCAGGCCGAAACAAATGAAGAAGACGACAAACACAAGGACAAAGTGGCGCTTGGAGAGTGTGTACAGCCGCATGGGTGCCAGCCTGGGGAGCAGAAGCCAGGACGTGAGGGACAGACAGGGAGATGGGCGCACAGCAGCATGTGCCAGCTCTCCTGCCTGGCCCCCACCCCCTCACCAGAGCACTCATTCTGAAACCATTGGTCTTCCCAGACAAAACCCATCTCAGTGACCTCTCTGACCACTTCAGGGTCCAGATGACCTTCCTTTATGTTCTGGGCCAAACAGTTCCATGGTGGCCTCCTACCACCTGGTCTGCAGGGGGAAGCCCAAGCCACAGCCACACTCTCTGTGGCAGGAAAATGGCTTTCATACCCATTCAGGGCACGTTTCACTGTTCATGTAAGGGGTGGCTGGATGCTCCACTACACACACACACACACACGCGCACACACACACACACACACCTTCAGCTGCAGGTGCATCAATGCCCTCCCTAACCTTCATTCACTCACAGATGTGCAGCTCACTGCTAACTGTCACAGTCACAACCCAAATCACCGCTTTCTATATGGCATCCCCACTCACCCACAACTGTGTTTTTCCTATCCTGGTTTCTACATAACTAAAGACACCTCATTCGTTTCATCTCATCAGTGTAAACTGTGGAAGGCTGGTTTAGTTTCATTGTTTTTTTTTTTTTTTTTTGGGGGGGGCACAGTCCAGGAACCAAACCTGGGTCTCCCACATGGAAGGCAAGCATTCTACCACTGAACCACCTGTGCACCCATGGAAGGCTGGTTTTGATGCAACTGAATAATTGGCCTGCACTTTTCCGCTTTACACCAACATGGAAACTTATTCAGAGGATCAATCCTAACCTCACCCTATCAGGTTTCCCTCCTATTAATACCTATTTTTCCTTTAGTCTGAAGAAAATGAGAGTGGGATAGTTATCATTTTTCTTTTAGAACTTCCTAGATCAAACTTCAGCAAACAAAAGAAAAATCGGTAAAAGACCAGACAAACATTTAAATACTCGACTCTGAGGTCTAAGCCACCAGAAAAACCAGCAAGTACAGCTGTGCTCCAACAAAACTTTATTTACAAACAGGCAGCGAGCCAGAGGTGTACACCATGTGCCAATCCCTGCCCTATATCCATAAACCCAAAGAGAGGGGAGCAAATGTTTGGTTTGTTTTGCTTTGTTTCTTATGCTCTTCTTACCCCACAGCATTTCCATCCTACCCACCCCACCCCCACCCTACCTCCCCAAAGGCGGAGCCCGGAAACTAAGCAAAAGGTTATTTGCTTTCATGGTACAAAGCACACATGGGTATGCACTCACGCACACACACACTCTTCTCTGCACGGCTGCAGCGCACAGTCTCTGAGGAGGAACTCAGCCACCCAAGCTGAGCCCTATCTCAGGGCTGCGGTCACCACAGGTGACGTGGCCTTGCTGATACCAAGCCTGCTCACACCAGCCGTACCTGTGCAGCCTCCTGGTGAGTGTTCAGGACTTTTCCATGGACTCTCAGATCAGGATGTCCATGTCTCCTGAATGACAGGGTCAGTGAATAACAAGAATGAGTGCCTCCACGTCACCCTAGGGGGCTCTGGCCAGACAATGAACCACAAAAGATCCTGCTTTGTGGGGAAAGGGAAAGCCAATGAACTCAGTGGCCCCATCTCAAATGATTTAAAACCCCATAAAAAGAGAAGAGGCCTGAGAGCCTTGAAATATTAGGGCTAGAAATGACCTCCTGGGACAAAGTCTAACCTGTCCAATTTACAGGTGGGGAAACTGAAGTCCAGAGACTTGCCTGCAAGGACGCGGCTCGTCTTGACTGAGTCCACCCTGCCCTGGGGATAACTGTGTCTCCTTTAGAAGAAGCTCTGTGAGGCTGGACAGAGCTGAGTTCTGCCCATGCCCTTCTGGGGAGACTCCTGGGCAAGTATAAGGGTCTCCTTTCTCACTCTGACACCTTCTCTGTTCTCCCCAAGTGGAAGGTCTACCATTTAGTTTCTCAACTCAACCTGTTTAATGCAGTTTTGTTTTAGGGCCCTACAGACAGGAAGATTTCTAGGTAGCTGCAAGGGGTGTTTCCACTTTGAAAAAATATCATACAAGGCTAAAAAGCAATAAAAGATCTTGTACTAGATCCTAGAGCAGAGAAAGAACATGAGTGTAAAGACTGGAGAAATTAACTGGGTGGGGAGGGAGTCTGGGGGAAGGGTACACAGGAGCTCTCTGTGCTATCGCTGCCACTCCTCTGTAAATCTAAAATTATCTCAAAAAATAAAAAGTTTTTTAAAAAATGAGGCAGATGGAGTGGTGCGATGGTGGCTCAGTGGCAGAATTCTCGTCTGCCATGCCGGAGACCGGGTTCAATTCCTGGTACCTGTCCATGCCAAAAAAAAAAAAAAAAAAAAAAAGACTCCTGGTCCTTCTTAGGCACTGCCATCCCACTCTTGTCAGGGTGACCTGCCACCTGTGAGCAGGCCTGGCATCGAGACTCTAAAGAACACCGAGAAGCTCCTCAAGCACAGGCTGAGAGCATGGCAGAGGAGATTACTTAGAAGCAGAGAAAAAGGGATTACGATCATTATATTCTAAAGTTTGATTTTAAATATCTATTACCGATATCCTGAAAGCAGATATGGAGCAGGTAAGGAATGCTGGAAAATGAGACGTTAAGACGGACAGCCCAAGATCAAATTCAGGCAGCATACAACTTACCCAGGGCATTTTCCAATTTTATCCTCATTAAAGCTCAATAAAATCTATCATTTTCCTTTCCTTAACACTTCCACTTAAATTCAGCTCATTAGAAATTTTCCTGGTTGAGTAACCTCTCCAGATCCAACAGAAAAACGCAGAGAAGGCGGAATAAGGCCACCGCAGAGGAAACACGCTCACGGCTTCGGCGCCTACACTGCGCCAGGCTAGGTGGCGAGAGGACGGCAGCCAGTGTCTACTGTTCACTGTGAGCAGTGAGCCCTTCCAGCACCCTCCGCATGGGGAAGTCGGGGGCCTGACACTCTCCCTAGCGCACTGGGGTGCCTGGGGGTTGGGCGAGGGCACCCAGCAGAGTACAGGGTTAATGCCTGTGGGTGCCTTTCCTTCCTGGTTCTTTCTGCTCTCCACTTCCATCTATCTCATAGCTCTGAAGGACTTCACGAGAAAAATGAGACACCGGAAATCCCAAAAACATCACCCTACTTCAGACAAATCAAAGGTCTAAGGTGTGTTCACAGTCAAGCAAAACTTTGAGAAGCCAACATAAAGACAGGAGATGGAGCCAGGAGTACTTGCCAGAGCTGACCTACCCCGGCAGCCGAGACCCAGCTCTGTGACTACAATTGCTGGGCACAGTCCCCGTCGCAGCACAGAATACATTCCCTGTGCCAAACCTGGTGCCTCAAGGATTTCTCTGCCTACTTCCCATTTCGCTTTCTTGCTGAAATGCTAGCAATCACGCTAAACCTAGACAACTAACCTAGAGTCTTTTATACTCTATTATCAGACCACGGAGAGGGGAATATTTCCATGAAGGCATAGAAGGAAGAACGCAATGCAGAAAACAGACACAGCCTCGCAATGAGAGGCCGTTCAACCCAAGGTCTCTCCTTCACCCTGAGTCTACACCTCTGCTGTTACACATACTCTTCTTGAAATCCACCAGCCCACTATCCTGGCGCCCTTACTCTTCACCTCTCTAAATACGCTGAACTCCTGCTGCTTCTTTAGTTGTCCTTACCCCCCTTCAGGAGCCACTGCTCCTCCCTTCCCTCTCCCCACCCCACCCTAAAATAATCTCCCGCGTCATTTTCATTTAGACGCCCACTATATTACCTTATAGCCAATAGATTTAAAACCAAACTCATTCAAAAACAAAATAAAAGACATGCTTCTACTCCCAATTTCCTACCTCTATTCATTCTCATTACCCTATTTTGAAACTTTGGAGTCATCTCCTACACCCCACACAGCTAGTTTCCCTAAGTTGGTGGTGAAAGCCTAGGGTGCAGAGAAGGGCTCCTCATTTCCCCACAACACTAGGGACCAAGTCAAGCCTACCAGCTAACAAAATCTTCTGTCTAGATAACCAAGCAGGAAAACTTACTACAACCCCCTGCTGCCTCATGACAGCAGTCTCTACTTCTTCTTGATGGGACCCACACATCATCTTCCTCTCCACATATCTGTTCAACATGGCCATCTAATACATAAACTCTAAAATTCTGGCCCAGTTGAAGCACCCAGCCATTGGAAGATCTCCCAAATGCGATGGAACAGACTAAATCCTGAGACTCCCCTTGTACTCTTTGGGCCCCTTCTAAATAATCTTCATTTCATAAGTGCTTTGATACACCACAGAAATATTCCCTAGAGAAACTAAAACACTTTTATTGGAAAGGCTACCCAAAAAATGCAGACATAATCCAAATTATTGTAAGCCCTTCAATATGCATATCCATAACCAATATCCAAGGGAACTCTTCTAAGTAAGGTGAAATCTGTAAAGACACATCCAATTCATATGTGAAAAGAGCTGGAAAACTATCCTATGGAGCTCTCCACAGCCTAAGTGCATTATCATCTTATTGGAATATATTTTCATAATGCTCCTTCTCACCCTTTTTTCTTTTTCCCGTCTCTACTCTCCTCCCTTGGTGACTTCATTCTGTTTCAGGCTTTAAATATGATATGATTACATTGAACAATTACCACCTTTACATCAATTCAGCATTCTCCTGAACTCCAGACTCATATTAAACTACGTGACATCTCATGCAATGGGCATCTCAAACATGACATGTCTAAAACTGAACTGCTGATTTTCCTGCACATCTGCTTCCTCTGCCCAAGTCAGGAATGACCACTCCATCCTTCCAGTTGGAGGTCAAAACCCTTGAAGTCACCTTTGACATTTCTTGTTTCTCACTCCCTACAGCTGATCCATAAAAAAATCTTCAAAATATACATAGACTCTGAGTACTTCTCACTTATCAGACTAAGTCACTCTCATCTTTCATCTTGAGGATAGTAGTTTCTACCTGGTTTTCTCCTTCGACCTTTGAACTCTACACTCTGTCCTCTACCCAGACAACTTTAAGGAAAGTCAGATTGCTATTTCCACATTCAAAACTCTGCAATGACTTTCACATGACTAAGAGTGATAGCCAAAAACTTTATAATACAATTGTCACTGGTATGCTGGTTATCAATGCAGTTGTCTTAGTTTGCTAATGCTGTTATAACAAACACCACACTTGCGGGCTTAAACATTAGGAGTTTATCATCTCTGTTTCGGAGGCTGGAAGTCCAAATTCAAGGTATCAATAAACCATGTTTTCTACAAAGTCTAGAGTTCTAGTGGTGGCCTGCTGGCAATCAACCTCTGCCTCTGTCACACGGCAATCTGTCTCCTATCTACTCGTTCAACTTCTCTCCTCCTACAGCTCGGTCATCTGTGTCTCCATCTAGATTTCCTCTCCTTGTAAAGACTCCAGTCATTTTGGACAAAGGCCCAACCTGATTCAACATGATTTCATCCGAACAGGATCTTTGAAGAGACTATTTACAATTGAGTTCACACCCACAGGACCGGCGGTTAAGACTTGAATGTGTCTCCATGGAGGACATGATTCAATCTGCAAGATGGGTTTGTGTGCATATGTTTGTTTTAGCACAGCTCTCTCATTATTATTACCATTTCATTCTAAAGAACGGACAGGAGCCACCCAGAGAGGAAGGAAATTTCTGCTGACTATCCAGTGCCACACTCTGCCCTCTCTCACCCTGGGACTCCTGCTGCAAGCCAGCCTCCTGACAGAGGCCAAAAATGCCAAACCCTCCGTTCCCAGCCTTTCTCACAGCTAGGGCACAGAACCTGGAGGGAAAACAGCCGGGGGGACTTCTACAAAAGATTTCCCTTTCTAATAATGGGAGGTGTATGAAAGGAAAAACCTCTTTTGCTTCAGTGGATGTAATTATGACTCTGGAGTGGCTGTAGTCACCCAAGAGACAATAGGCAAGACACAGCAAACAGGCCCAGGACACAAAAGGGAAAGATGAAAACCACCAGTCACTGAATCAACAGCCCAACCCGGACTTGGGAATGAGTGAGAATATACCCTTGTGGCTGAAGACACACCAGTTAGATATTCTTAATAAAATCAAAAGCTTCCTAACAGTACACATACCCAAAAAATAAACCAAAATTTAAGATGAAACCCAAATACTAAGTCACACAGACATTATGGAAAATGGCCTATCTCAAGGCACTTGGAAATACCCGGAATATGAAAACAGTCATCAGTTTTCCCTCCCCCTGAGGTACTGTCCTTCCTACTTCCATGGATGAATTTCTCCATCTGGGCACTACCCCTCCCCCACCCCCACCCATTCCTCATTGCCCAGATGAGATCCCACTTCTGGTGGAGCCATTCCCCACCACTCTGACAGAAAGCAACTGTCTACTGGACAGCAAAGCACGATGCATAAGTCCATCTGGAGATTTTATGGTGGGTGATGAACTGTCCATACCCATCCACTCCTGCCCCAACCTGGAGCTCCTCTCTAGCCCCCGTGCCCAGTGCTGGCCTCGCAAATGGCAAGTATTCAATGTATACCAATTATTTGTATCTCTACTCACTCTTCCCTGGTTTACCCTTTTTTCCTTCATGTTCTAATATTTCCCATGCTATGAATAAATTATCTAACATGGAATTACAAAATTTAACATTTTTTTAATCTCAATATCATTGTTCTAGTTTGAAAGTTGCCCAAATGGGACATACCAGAAATGGAACGGGGAACTTAATAAGTTGCAAATTTACAGTTCTAAGGTTGTGAAAATGTCCAGATTAAAGCAAGGCTATAGCAATGTCCAATCTAAGGCTCCAAGGAAAGATACCTCAGTTCAGGAAGGCCAGTGACGTTCAGGGTCTCTCTCTCACCTGGAAAGGCACATGGTAAATATGATGATGTCTAATAGCTTTCTCTACAGGCTTCCTGTTTCATGAAGCTCCCTCCAGGGGTGTTTTCCTCCTTTATCTCCAAAGGTCTCTGGCTGCATGGGCTCTAAAGCTTTTTCCAAAATGGGTAGAGACACATCTCCAATGAAACCATCTAATCAAAAGTTACCACCCACAATTGGGTGGGTCACATCTCCACAGAAACAATCAAAAAGCTCCCACCCAGCAATACTGAATGAGGATTAAAGGATATGGCTTTTCTGGGATACACAAGATTCAAACAGGCCCAGCTGTCTTTTAATATTTTTTATGGCTCTGGCAGTTGCCCCTCCTTCTTTTAACTGGCCAAAGCACCTCCATGCAACTGTCTTCTCCCAAGTACAAATCCTCCAGGGCACACATGCCAGGTCAGAAGGCCACCCTGTCTCCTTACCCAATGAGCTGGAACCAGCGCCCTGATTAAGAGCCACTGCACACTTTAGATTCCCTGGAGCCAACATCATCCTTTCAGCTGAGCACTTCTTGCTCCCACGCAGGCCTTTAAAGTGTTAATAAATCAGAGCAGCTAAAAAGAAATGGTGGAGGGAGTACTCGATGAACTAGACTAGTTTAGGAGACTGGAAGTAGAATGAACATGATATGGATGGAAACTGGGTTAACAGAGACTGTGAGAAAGCACCTTGAGGTTCTGTCTTTAAGCAATGCAGATCAACAGATGGGAGGAAAAACCAAGCACCAACAAATGTCCCTGCCTTTTACAGAACCCCAAATGGCAACTAGCACCAGGAGTAAGGCAGAAGAGAAAATTATCCAGGCTTTTTATAAATATGTTTTGATCTCATTTCATAAAGTCACTAACAGTCGGTAGATATTACAAAATTTGCTTCATATTCAGCTGTTACCCACAGTTCCCATTTTAGAATTAAGCAATTAGACTCTGAACAGTAGTAAAGGACTTCAAATCTTTAAGCCAGTTCCCCACTTTGGTTAAGATTTTGTTTTTTCATAATCTACATAAATGCTGGGCGGGCCGCGGTGGCTCAGCGGGCAAAGTGCTTGCCTGCTATGCCGGAGGACCTCGGTTCGATTCCCGGCCCCAGCCCATGTAACAAAAACGGAGAAACAGAATACAATAAAACAAGAAAATGTTTAAAAATGTTTCCCTTTCTTCCTTCCTTCCTTCCTTCCTTCTCTCTGTCTTTCCTTTAAAAAAAAAAAAAAAAAAAAAAATAATCTCCCTTTGGTCCTAAAAACAAGCTTGGCGCCTGTCAGCCGGGATTCAAATACTGCCTCCCCTACTTCCTAGCTATGTCACAATAAATGAGCTCAATAACTTCTCAGGGCCTCAGTTTCCTTGCTATAAAATGGGGACAAGCAGAAAATGCACCTCATAGGGTTGTTGGGAGGCATAAACTAGAAAATAAGTATGAAGTACTTAAAATAGTATAGAAAGAATGTATTAAGAACTCAATGCATCAATTAAAGTAATTATTAGGCTTTTTCTCTCTCTACTATTTATTTTTTTAAGTTCCACTGTTCATTCTAATGATATCTCTGAAGACCCACTGTGAAAATCTCCCCTCCTCTAGCCCAGACACCCAAAGGAAAGGGCAGTAGTATATGACATTTCTTAAGCACCTACTTGGTGCCAGGCTAAGAGGTTCCCTGTGCAGCAGGTCTACCAGTCCACTGGCACATGTAAAGCAGGCAGAGGGGGCAACACACTTGCCAAAGATCCAGCGAGCAGACAGATGTGGGATTTGAACCCACGAGCACACACCCCAGCCTGTAAAGATTAGGGGAGAAAGGAGGCCCACCACCCCCTCTCACTCATAATTTCGGCCCCTCACCAAAACCTTTCCTTTTAAAATAATCTACTATTTAATGGATTTTGAGATGAAACTTCTGAGAGGAAGGAAAGAATGAGAACTCTGCCAAATTCAATCAGCCACATATAAGATATTACAAATAATTTACCTTTAGCTACTCAAGAATTAAGTTTGCAGAACATTCAAGAACCAACAACCTCAAAAGTTATTTTAACGAGCAATGGTCGAAGCTCCTCAAGGAACCATGAATTCATGGGTATCCTTTCCAGGTCGTAAGCCCAGTGACTCACAGCTGGGGACACATTTGCTAGGTCATCGAATGATTTCCAAGGCCAAATGGAGCAAGGAAGTAGGACCACAATGGTCAGCAAGCTTGGTCTAAGCAAGGGGCATGCTAACCTCCGAAACCAGCCCATCAACAGCACTTCAGCCGAGGGCCAGGCCGAGGGCTCTGGAGGCTGGTGGCCTGGGCTGGAAGTCACCCCTGCCAGCAGGTGACCCAGGGTGTCACCTCACCTCTTGGCATGTGGCCCTGAGAGCTCATGGGACTTCTCCGCACTTCACCTTCCTCATGGGGAGAGTGGTTTTGAGGACTAAATGAAATGATATATTTAAAGTGCTTACAACAGTCCCTGGTACAAAGTAAACATTCAAAAGTTATCTTTCCTGATTTCTATAGAGATCAATTTGGTTCAATAACAACAAAAAAAGATTCTAAGAAAAGCAATCCAGAAAAGTCTACGGCTGCAGGAAATTGAATAGTGAGGCCAGCCCGGTATCCGATCAAGTGCCAGGAGATTCAGAAGGCCTGGAACACAGAGACCACAGCAGGACCCACTGTGCTCAATTCATCGGAGCCATACCTTCACAGGTGGAGCAAGAGGAGTCAAGGGAAGGCACTTTTGCTTTTAAATGCCACCCGTATGAAAGGTACAAAATAAAATACACCTTAAAAAATGGTTTTAAATGCCATATAAGATGCACAAAAAAGTCGTATTTATTAAAATGTGCTACAGTAAGAGCAAAGCAATAAATGAATGTATCTCAACTATGTATAATACCATAGTTTAAGTAGGAAGTCATCTTCTCACCCTGTAAGACACACTCTACACCTTCCCTCACCCTTATTCTTGGGATCATCAGAGAAGGTGCTGCGCCACATGAATGGGGTTTGAAGGAGGCTTAACCATAACGTAAGGTTTTAGGAACTAGGATCTCTTTATTCTGACTGGTGTGGATGGCAATCGCTCCTGCCTTCTTAAGGAGAGCAGGCTGGGCTGAATCTGAGCAGGTTCACTCAGGACAGGATGAACAGCGGAGCGCATTGGGTACTTAGCTCGCCACCACAACTCCAAAGCGGCCACTGCTCCCCAAGGCCTCTACTCTCCATCCTCCCCACCCCAGTTCTTTCTCCCAGCCTCTCCACCTCTCTTCTGGCTCAAGTCACGTCTCACCTTTCTCAGCCCTGGGGCGGGCAGGGCTGTTACAGCCAATCAGTCAATGAACCTAAGTCAAATACACACTTCGGGTTTTCAGGCTCCTCACTCCCCACCCCCTGCCTCCTGCCCCAGGATTTTTCTTGCCTGCCAAAGCCTTTTTCCTACTTCCAGGTGCTGTTCTATTCTGAATGCTGGATGATGGTAGCTGTCAGACCTCCAGAGAACCACATCCCATACCAACCCCCTTATTCCTTGCTCAACACAGCCTGAGACCACTGCTTTAAGAAACCTGTTCAATAGTGGGAGAAATTAAAAGACCCCACTCCAGTGCTTCATTCAGGCTGTGGTTTTGCAGTTCTTCCTCAAGACCTTTACTTAGCAGCTTCCATTTGGTTCTGTTTCTCTGTCACGGAAGAGATTAGCACAGGACTCCAGTAGGAGACCCAGATTTCAGGCCTAGCTGACGCCCACAACACTCGGCAGTCCCTCAAACTCTCTGCCTCTCTATTTCCTATTAAAAGGGATAACACCACCACCCACCACCCAGAGCTGCTGTGAGGATCTAAGGACATCACCGATGGGAGAGAACTCCTAAGACAGCTAGATGTCACTCCACTCAGAAGATATGTTCCCATGGTATTCCAAAAGTGCTACTCACATAGGATATAAGAACACTGTCCCCTGGGCTGTGTAGAGACAGCACTGCTACCTCATGTCACTGCTACCTCCATCTGGGTTTTAATTTTTTTTTTTTAAGACCTTTAAATTACCCATCTAGGACTGACACTAGGCTAGTCTGATTTCCCATACTGTGCTGAAGTGAACAAAGCCGGGGCTTCTGAGGAAGCAGAGGGAATGTTTCCTTCCACCATGAGTTTGCACTGAAGAACACCCAGGATCTTACTTTTCTATGTTCAGAATCAGAGGTCAGCAGAGGTCTAATGCAAAACCTTTCTGCCTCTAAAACCCCAAATAAGCACAGAAATACACATGGTCCTGTTTTAAAGCATAACTTCTTTGGAGGATTGTGGGAACTTGTCCTCTAAACCTCCTGTCACCTACACTGCTCCACAGAGCAAGAAGACCCTAGGCATTGCTTCTCTGTGACTCTACAACTCCCCTCAACGCTAAACCTCTTTAATTCTCGCTTCTTCCTTTCCGGATGCTCTCTTGGGGGAAAAACCCAGGTGACTATGCTGCATCAAAAACAAATAAAACAGCGTCTCCGGAGCCCTTGACAGGTTTTTCCTCATTAAAACACCTGAGCTTCACAGAAGTAATAAGGCCCAAAGTCAGCAATGTAAAACTCATTAAACTCGGTATTCCTGTAGATCCAAAGCGGCTGTGGCAGGGTCACGACGTGCCATCATCATCAAAAAGCATTTATAAACCACCTCTCTTTACCCAGAGCTGGGCTACATCACAAAAAGCTGAGTGGGGCGCTCCGGACGCTTTTAATAAAAAGGTGCCGAATGGGGCCATTGAGAAACAGGGGCCCACAGCCTTTCCCTCAGGAAGACTGGGCCAGAGGCTGGGGGCAGGGGCAAGAGGTGCCCGAGTTAGGGCGCCGAGGGGATCCGTGGACAGCAGGCCAATCCTCAGTCTCTCGAGGAAAGAAGGGAGCGTCACCCCGTTTCCCCTGTGCGGGAACCTGCAGTGGGTCCCCAGACAAGCGGGGGGAGGGGGTGGCAGCTGGTCTCCAAAGATCCCCTTGGGTGTGTGTTCTTTGAAGCGCAGGAGGGTCCTGTAACCCCCTGCCCCCCCCACCACATTTCACATCTAACTCGAGCCAAGCTGGCAGGAAGGGGCACCAGCTCCCCCTCGTCTCCTCTTGCCCCAAACAGGCCCCCTCATCGAGGGACCTCCAAAAAAGCCCCAGCCCCTCCCGGCAGCGCTCCTCTCCTCCCCCTTCCGGACCTTTCCTCCGATCCCCGAGCTCCACGTGCGCTGAGGGGACGACGGGGGCCCCAACTTCTGACCCGGGTGCCCCGGCGGGCCCACCGACCCGGCTGCCAACTCCCCTCCGCGCCAAGTCTCGGTACTCACGGTTCCATCTCGGCGCCCCAACCCGCCCAGCGCCGCCCAGCAGCCGCGGCAGCCTCCGCCGCAGCCCGAGCGACGGGAGCCGCGAGCAGCGGGTTCGGCCAAACTCATCAGAGCGCGACGCCGCGGACGCGCCGCGGTCACGTGCGCGGAAGCGGAGAGGCGGGGAAGCGGCAGGCGGGGCGAGAGCAGGGTGAGGAGGCGGGCGCACCGGGGCTAACCGGGCAACGTCCACCCTTCCCGGGTCCGGCGTGCCATCAGGCAGAGTCCGCCTGGGTCCTCAATCAAAGGTCGTTGATAGAATGAATGAGTGAGTGAATGAAACGACTTGACTCTCACTCCTGGTCCACAGCGGGGGGAGACAGCGAGTTCATTCATTTTTCCAGGGAGTCTTAATCAGGATGTAAGGCTGGACCTTTGGAGTCCCATGCCCTGCAGTTATCTAAAAAACACCGTGGGGGGGTCTACATTTTTCTAGAGAGAGGATGGATAACTTTCTGCATTCCCCAACGGGTCTGTGGTTCCAAAAAGGTTTAAAACCGGGACAAAACTCACACACACACACACACACACACACACACACACAACCGTGATAGGAAAGCTTGCCCCAGCTCTGACTTTTTGGTGGTTTCCCCTGCAAATCTTTTCTTGACTACAGCTACCCGTAGCGTGTAGGTTTTCCATCCCCACGCCCGGCCCAGTCTTCAGGAAGGATGGGGTGTGGATCCTGGCATCTCACAGAGCGGAAAATATAACTGATGACCACAAGTCCTGGTTCTGTCAAGGCCCGCAGTAAAGAAGAGCAGGTGTCAGGGGCCACTTGCTCTTGAAATTGGCTTCTACGCAGTGGGAAGTGATCAGCTGACAAAAAGTACATTCCTGATTTAGGATACTGGCTCAAGGTTCTGGATTTCCATAATCAAGAATGGATGAGAGGGAGTGGCTGATAAGGGAAAGTTTATGTTGTATATATGTTACCACCCTGGACTGAATGTAGTAATATGGGAGAAAAAGCCCAAAGGGACATATGAAAAAATTGAACTATAGACTATAAGCTTTATATTAATGTTAAATTTCTTGAACTTGATAACTTTTCAGAATTGGAAGTATTAAGGATCTAAGGAGCATGATGTATATAGCCCACTCTCACATGTTTAGAAATTAGTAAACACATAGATGGATAGATAGGTAGAGTAATAGTAAATGTGGCAAAATGTTAAAAGTGGCGGATCTGAGTATCTAAGAGGGGGTATGTTGGAGTTCTCAGTATAGGTTTTGTATTATTTTTGCAACTGTCCTATAAGTTCAAAATTATTTCAAAATAAAAAGTAAGTTTAGAAATAGAAAAGAATGGATGAAAGACAATTTTCAAGTTTCTATTTGGAGCATTGGTCAAAATGTCCCCCTCCCCATATTGTTGTGGGTTTAAAACTGCAGCATGAAGCAAATCCATTAACAAGAACTTCATTCACGAAGCTGTCCACAAGCTCTGTTTTGGTACTAAGGGTGCCAAGATGAATAAGACATAGTTCCTGCCCTCAGCAAACTTCTGACAAAGTAGATTACCAAAACTGTGTGTCACAGGAACAGACTCTACAGTGGCCCTAAGGAAGCCACCTAGTTCAGCTGGGGAGGAGCTTGTGAAAATAAGAGAGAGGGTGCCTGCTGTCTGGGCGAAGTCGAGGGTGATTTGGAAATTAGGAAGGTGGATGGGAAGAGAGGCAACATCAGGCAAAGCAACAGCCTAAGTGAAGGCACTGAGTAAAACTAATCAAGTCCATCAGCACTCTGAGTCCTAAACCAAAGCTCTTAGAAGAATGATCAAAAAAGGATTATTACTCAAATTCTTTTTGCTGACAGAGGGAAAGGGGGCCTTTTCAGAACAAAAAGACCAGGAAACACAAACTCCAGTGCCTGCAGAGGCAGGCAGGGAACAGGGCACAGGTCGACTGGGTACTGTGAACTGGAGAGTGTGTGCATCTTCTAAAGGGGCAGCTGCCACCCAGCGCTTTGCTAGAATGTGAGCCCAGTACAGCTGGAGAGTCTGACTTTCAAATATGAATTTTCACAAGATACCTACCAATCCCAAAATGTTGGAAACTAATTTGAAAAAAATGTAAACCCTTTGCTGACTGCATTTGCCTGGAGGCAGCCAGTTTTGACCTCTGAGCTGGAAGCAGACTGCTCTGATGTAAAAGCCCTGCTCCAGTGACTGTACCAGCTTCCTAGCCTCTCCTAAGGCATCTCTAGGGAGATGAAACTCCAGCTACCCCAGGGAACCCATTCAGTTTTCATATGACTTCAGTCTTAATATGACTCCAGTCTTTAAGAAGCCTTGACATCAGCGAGGTCCAAACTGCCTCCTTGTAACATCTCACCATCGGTTCCCTTGTCGGCTGTCCAGCTGCAGTCAGACCAGCTTGAGCCCTCTTCCCTTGACACTCCTTCAAAGACAGCAGCATTGTCCTTCTTTGAGCCCCTCTTGTCTGGGTCACACTCTTTTTGTCATGTATTCGTTCTTCAAACATTAATTGAGCACTCAGTATGTGCCAGGCACTCTTTTCAGCTCGGGGTATACACTGCACATAGACGAGGTCCTGTCCTCATGGAACTTATCTTCTAGTGAAAGGCACAGCTACTAAACAAAGAACAACCCAAACAATTTCTTAATTACAACTGTGACAGAAAAGGAAATGAAAGAGTGCTATGGTAGTGTATATGATGGCTGGAGAAGGACCCAGCTTGTTCCGGGGCTCAGAGAAAACTCATCTGGTCCACAGACAATTTCTCACACAACATGATTTTGAGACTCCTTAACTCTCCAGCTTCCACTCCTCTGTCTATGCTTCCATTTTGGTAGGTTTGTATTTTAAGCTCAAAATGGAACACATCTCAGGTAACGTCCGTATCAGCCTAAGATGGAGTTCATATTCTGGCAGCTTCAGCTCCTTCATCCCATTATTTCATTCTCACGATATCTCTTTGGCTCTCCCACTCAGGGCCATGTTATCTAGTAATAAAATCCAGCATTTGGAGACACCTGCAGAGCTTAAGGAGTCAAGCCAATTAATTCTCCTAAAAACCTGATGGGTTATGAACCATCATTATTCTCATTTTGTAGAAAGGAAACTGAGGCCTAAAGAGGGTATGTGGGACTTCCGGAGAAGATGGCGGCTTAGTAAGACGCGCGGGTCTTAGTTCCTCCTCCAGAAAAGCAACTAAAGAAACAGAAACAATACGAAACAGCTCCCGGAGCCACGACAGAGACCAAAAAGACAGCATACCCCATTCTGGAATGGCTGAACGGGCAGGGAGAATCCGCTGCGGTGAGATACCCGAGGGGCGCGCGTTTTCCCGGCCGGGGCAGCTGGCGACTGGGGTCCCCTCCATGCACGTGGCTCCCCGGTCTGACTGGGAACGTTGGATAGCGGGGCCCTCCCGCCATGCTTGGCGTCTCGGGCCAGCTGGGCAATTTGGACCGGCACTCCCCCAAGCCGCGGCGGCCGGTGACCCCCCCCCTCCACGCGCGGTTTCCCGGGCCGACTGCGAGATTCGGATTGGCAAGATAAAGGAGCCACAGCATCTTTTACTGGTGGGACCCGCAGAAAGACGAGTGCCACGAGCGCCACCTACTGGGCAGGAAAAGAAAAACAGAACCCAGAGATTTCACAGAAAAACCTTTCAACCAGACGGGTCCCACACCCAGGGAAATCTGATCAAATGCCCAGACACCAGCAGAAAATAATGGATGATGCTCGGAAAATTGAAGATATGGCCCAGTCAAAGGAACAAACCAATAGTTCAAATGAGATACAGGAGCTGAGACAACTAATGCTGAATATACGAACAGAAATGGAAAAACTCTTCAAAAACCAAATCAATAAATTGAGGGAGGACATGAAGAAGACATGGGCTGAACAAAAAGAAGAAATAGAAAATCTGAAAAAACAAATCACAGAACTTATGGGAGTGAAGGACAAAGAAGAAAAAATGGAAAAAACAATGGATATCTACAATGGTAGATCTAAAGAGACAGAAGCTACAATTAGTGAACTGGAGGATGGAACATCTGAATTCCAAAAAGAAACAGAAACTATAGGGAAAAGAATGGAAAAACTTGAGCAGGGGATCAGGGAACTGAATGACAATATGAAGCGCACAAATATACGTGTTGTGGGTGTCCCAGAAGGAGAAGAGAAGGGAAAAGGAGGAGAAAACTAATGGAAGAAATTATCACTGAAAATTTCCCAACTCCTATGAAAGACCTAAATTTACAGATCCAAGAAGTGCAGCGCACCCCAAAGAGAATAGACCCAAGTAGGCATTCTCCAAGACACTTACTAGTTAGAATGTCAGAGGTCAAAGAGAAAGAGAGGATCTTGAAAGCAGCAAGAGAAAAACAATCTGTCACATACAAGGGAAACCCAATGAGACTATGTGTAGATTTCTCAGCAGAAACCATGGAAGCTAGAAGACAGTGGGATGATATATTTAAATCACTAAAAGAGAAAAACTGCCAACCAAGACTTCTATATCCAGCAAAATTGTCCTTCAAAAATGAAGGAGAAATTAAAACATTTATAGACAAAAAGTCACTGAGAGAATTTGTGACCAAGAGACCAGCTCTGCAAGAAATACTAAAGGGAGCACTAGAGTCAGATACGAAAAGACAGAAGAGAGAGGTATGGAGTAAAGTGTAGAAAGAAGGAAAATCAGATATGATATATATAATACAAAAGCCAAAATGGTAGAGGAAAATATTATCCAAACAGTAATAACACTAAAAGTTAATGGACTGAATTTCCCAATCAAAAGACATAGAATGGCAGAATGGATTACGACCCAGCAATACCACTGCTAGGTATCTACTCAAAGGACTTAAGGGCAAAGACACAGACGGACATTTGCACACCAGTGTTTATAGCAGCATTATCTACAATTGCAAAGAGATGGAAACAGCCAAAATGTCCATCAACAGATGAGTGGCTAAACAAACTGTGGCGTATACCTACGATGGAATATTATGCAGCTTTAAGACAGAATAAACTTATGAAGCATGTAATAACATGGATGGACCTAGAGAACATTATGCTGAGTGAGTCTAGCCAAAAACTAAAGGACAAATACTGTATGGTCCCACTGATGTGAACCGACATTCGAGAATCAGCTTGGAATATATCATTGGTAACAGAGACCAGCAGGAGTTAGAAACAGGGTAAGATAATGGGTAATTGGAGCTGAAGGGATACAGACTGTGCAACAGGACTAGATATAAAAACTCAAAAATGGACAGCACAATAATACCTAAGTGTAATGTAACTATGTTGGAACACTGAATGAAGCTGCACCTGAAATATAGTTTTTTGTTTGTTTGTTTGTTTGTTTGTATCTTTTGTTTTTGTTTTTTCTTTTTCCTTTTTTTATATATATATATATTTTATTAGTATTATTATTTTAATTCTCTTCTCTATATTAACATTCTATATCTTTTTCTGCTGTTTTGCTAGTTCTTTCCCTAAATCGATGCAAATGTACTAAGAAATCATGATCATACATCTATGTGATGATACTAAGAATTACTGAGTGCATGTGTAGAATGGAATGATTTCTAAATGTTGTGTTAATTTCTTTTCTCTTTTTTTGATTAATAAAAAAAATTAAAAAAAAAAAAGAGGGTATGTGATTTTCTTGGGTACTACAAGCAAGATAAGGACATCACCCCAGGGTTGCCTGGCCCTAATTCCATCCTCTTTCATTATTGTTGTCCTGTGCACTGACAGAGACATGTGACATTGCAGAGTCTCTGTGCAAATGGTAACCCATTTGTCATCTTTCCAATCCGACAGTTATTCAGCCCTCATAGCTCTACTTAAGAATGCTTCTAAAATCCAGATATGCTATTTCCACAGCATTCACCAGTAATCCTATTTAATTAGAAAATTTTGTCTGTGGATATTTGTATATATGTATTTCAAATGCTACATTGTTCCAAAAAGATCTAAGATGTCAGAAATTAGACTGGTCTGACATGATTTGTTCTCCTATCTAAGGTTCATTTCATTTTCTAAGGGCTGTTCTTTCTAGAATAGGACAGAAGGAAACTTCAGCAGTCTATAGTTTGCTGAATCCCACTCAAAGTTGACAGTAACCCAAGAGTCCCATCTGAAAAGACTCTTGATGCTCTAGGAAATCAATTGTTTGAACCAAGGGATTCAAACTCACTTTCTAATTTAACAATTTACATGTGTCTAGCATTTTATAGATACATTCTTTTGATCTCCTCACTGATCCTATTAATAATGATCATCAGAGTTGTGCTGGTTTGAAACTGTTATGTACCCCCAGAAAGCCATATTCTTCCAATCCTAATCCAATTTTTTGGTTAGGATGTTGTATTGTAGGTTGGGATCTTTTTGCTTAGGTTGTTTCCATGGAGATCTGACCCACCCAATTGTGGGTGTGACCTTTTGATTAGATTATTTCCATGGAGTTGTGACTCTGCCCATTCAAGGTGGGTCCTAATTAGTTTACTGGAGTCCTTAAAAGAGCCACAGAGAGCAGTAAGTTCAGATGCTTGGAGAGCCAACACAGAGAGCAGAGAGTTCAGATGCTTGGAGAACTGACACAGACACAGATGTTTGGAGATGCTAAACTAAGAAATGAAATCCAGAATTTGCCCCAGAGAAGCTAAGAAAGGACCCACAGACTGTTAGAGAGAGGAGGCCACTGGAACCAGAAATAAAACCAGAAATAATTGGAAAATTAATTCCAATTTTCCCTAACCCTTATCAATGGAAGATTTCTTTAAAAGGAAAATTCAGTGCAGAGAAAACAGAAGTCAATGCCAGTTATCTGTTCTTTGCATTCCCTATTCTTTGTTCCAAAGATAGAAAATCTCATAGTTTGGACTTCCACTTAAGAATGGTTGTAGTTGAAGACAGGTTGACATTAGTGATGTCTCTGGGACTGTGGTTTCGACAGCCCTGCACACCCATCTTCAGCTGACTCCTCTCTCCAATAAGTAGAGTTTCACACTTCTATCAGTGGCTCAATTCTCTTACCAAGATGTCTTCTCCAGAACCATTCCGTCTAGTCATTGGAAGGAGGGCTTGCTCCTGCCTGGGAAGGTGACTTCTCATTCTATATTTCTTTTTTTTTTTTTAAAGAGAGAGGGAGGAAGGGAAGGAAAGACAGAGAGAAGGAAGGAAGGATGGAAGGAAGGAAGGGAGGAAGAAAGGGAAACATCTTTAAACATTTTCTTGTTTTTATTGTATTTTGTTTATTTGTTTGTTTTTTACATGGGCTGGGGCCGGGAATCGAACCGAGGTCCTCCGGCATGGCAGGCAAGCACTTTGCCCGCTGAGCCACCGCGGCCCGCCCTCTATATTTCTTTTAATCCTAAGAACTGATCATCAGAAGTAGGGGTCTCAGGGGTGTAAACCTCCCCAGCAACGTGGAATAGAAATCCGAGAATGAGCTGGGACTCAGCATCAAGGAATTGAGAAAACATTCTCAACCGAATGGGGGAAGAGAAATGAAACAAAATAAAGTGTCAGTGGCTGAGAGATTTCAAACAGAGTCAAGAGGTTATCCTGGAGGTTATTCTTACACATTATATAGATATTTCCTTTTTAGCTTATGGTGTATTAGAGTGGCTAGAGGGAAGTACCTGAAACTGTAGAGATGCATTCCGGTAGCCATGTTTCTTGAAAATGATTGTATAGTGATATAACTTTTGCAATATGACTGTGTGATTGTGAAAACTTTGTGTCTGATGCTCCTTTTATCTACAGTATGGACCTTTTATTTACAATATGAGTAAAAAATATGGATAAGAAATAAACAAATAATAGGGGGAACAAAGGTTAAAATAAATTGAGTAGATTGAAATACTAGTGGTCAATGAAAGGGAGTGGTAAAGTGTATGGCACATATGAGTTTTTTCCTTTTTTATTTCTTTTGCTGGAGAGATGCAAATGTTCAAAAAAAAATGATCATGGTGATAAATACACAACCATGTGATGATATTGTGAGCCACTGATTGTATCCATGTCAAGAATGTATGTTTGTTCATTGTTTGTAATAAAAATATTTTTTTCAAAAAAGAAGTTGGCTTTATCTTGCTTATCAAGTTTAGTAACACCAGATATTCTTCTCCTGAGTTTAGTAACAGACATTCTTTTTCTGAGTAGTTATTGATAACTATAAGACTATCTTACTTTCTTATCAAAGTACTTGTTCTTGTATTTATTGCTGCCTAGCAAACTACCCAAAAACTATTAGTTATCTAATTAGTTTTAGGGTATTTTAGAATTATTAGTTATCTAATGCTACAAAATAAATTACTCCAAGATGTAGTGACTTAATACCATTTATTATATAACAGTTTCTGTTGGACAGGAATCCAGGTGCAGCTTAACTGGGCCTTTTGGCTAAGGATCTCCCATAAGACTGCAATCAAGGTATTGGCAGAGGCTGCATCTATTTCAAGGCTTATTGGGCACACATTATCTCTGAGCTCATGTGTGTAGTTGTTGGCAGAATTCAGTTCCTATATGTACTGTACTCAGTGTGTGATGGGTAATGTCCTGTGTCAGCTTGGCTAAATTATGGTATCCATTTGGTTAAGTTCTGGCCTGCTTACTACTGTTAGAGTATTTTTATGTGAGATTTGCATCCACAATCAGTCAATTGCATCTACAATTAATTGCATGTTTAACCAATAAAAGAGCTTGCCCTCAGCAATGTGGGGAGTCCCCTCATCTAATCAGTTGGAGCTGTTAAAAACCAGAACTGAAGATTTCAGAAGTCAGAAGAAAAATTTCTGCTTTAACTTCACCATTGGCTCTTGTCAGAATTGCCAGCCAGCCAGCCTCTCCTGGGGAATTTGGACTAAGGTCTTCAACGTCATCTTTGGTGGAGTTTCCAACTTGCAGTCTGCCCTACAGAGTTTTGGCTTGCCAGCCCCCATAGTCACATGAGCCAATCCTTTCTAATAAATTTCTTAATAGATACAGATATCTCCTGTTGGTTCTGTTTCCCTGGAGAACCCTGACTGAGACAGTTCCTTGTCATGTGGGGTTTGCCAAGGGACAGCTCAAAACATGGCAGTTTTACTTCATCAGAGTGAGCAAGTGAGAAGAAATAAAGAAAGAGAAAGTACTTCTTTAATCTTGGAATGACTTCCCTTGCTTTTGCTTATTCTATTTGTCAGAAACAAGTCACGACAGTTAAGCAATTAAGGGGATTATACAAAGAAAGGAATACAGGAGGTAGGGAACACAAAAACATTTTAGATGCTACCTACCCCAGGGCTTAAAACAACAACTTATTATTATTTCTTATGGTCCTGTGTGTTGACTGAGTCCTTGCTTGGCGCCTTTCTCACAATTGCAGTTAGATGGCACCTGGGGCTGCAGTCATTGGAAGGCACAATTGTGCCAGGCATCCAAAATGGCTTCTTTATTCATGTATCTGGTGCTGAGCTAGGATGCCTGGAACTACTGGGGTCTGACCAGGCACTCTTTCTCCATATGGCTGCTCCAAGTGGCTAACTTGGACTTCCTCTCAGCATAGAAGTCTTAGGGTATTAGAATTCTTCCATAGTGGCTAGTTTCTCCAAGAACATATATTATAGTACACCAAGGCAGAAGCTACAAGGCTTCTTCTGATCTAGCCTCAGACATCTACAACATTACGACCACCACATTCTTTTGACAAAAAAAGAGCCAAGGACTTCTGGGAAGATAGAATAGTATAGGTTACGTTCAACCCTGCTCCAAAAAACAGCTAGAGAAGGGATAGAAAAAAGACCTGGAGAGCGATTCCAGGGTGTAAGTAACCTGGGAGGGTCTTCTAGACCACATAGGGAGGTCCTGGTTAAAAAAGCAGAAGAACTCACATGCAGAGAACCAGAGACTGGCTAGCTAGTGCAAACAGCCTAGTGCTTCTGTTCTAGTTTGCTAGATGCCAGAATGCAATATACCAGAAATGGAATGGCTTTTAAAAAGGGAAATATAATAAGTTGCTAGTTTACAGTTCTAAGGCCAAGAAAATGTCCCAATTACAACAAGTCTATATAAATGTCCAATCAAAGGCATTCAGGGAAAGAGACCTTGGTTCAAGAAGGCCGATGAAGTTCAGGGTTCCTCTCTCAAGTGGAAGGGCACATGGCAAACACAATCAGAGTTTCTCTCTCATCTGGAAAGGCACATGGTGAATACAGGGTTCCTCTGTCATCTGGAAGGGAACATGACGAACATGGCATCATCTGCTAGTTTCTTTTCCTGGCTTCCTGTTTCATGAAGCTCCCCAGGAGGCATTTTCCTTCTTCATCTCCAAAGTTTGCTGGCTGGTGGACTCTCTGCTTCGTGGTGCTACAGCATTCTCTGCTCTCTCTGAATCTCTTTCATTCTCCAAAATGTTTCCTCTTTTGTAGGACTCCAGAAATTTATCAAGACCCACCCAAATGGGTGGAGACATGTTATCACCTAATCCAGCTTAACAACCACTCGATTAAATCACATCTACATGGAGATGATCTGATTACAGTTTCAAACATACAGTATTGAATAGGGATTATTCTGCCTTTATGAAATGGGATTTAGATTAAAACATGGCTTTTCTAGGGGACTTAGATCCTTTCAAACCAGCACAGCATCCATTTCCAGATAAAGGCCATCAGGAGTGTAGGACAGGAAGATGGCGACTAGGCTGCAGCAGCATAGAGTCCCCAACCTGTGCATATGCTCCACCACAACCCATCACTGCACTGCTGTGCCCCCCACCACGCCCTGCATACTGCTCCATACCCACCCTGCTTTAGACTACTGAAGGAAATCAGCATCCAACGTAACCCTATCAAGATATTTACATGCCACGAAGACAACAGAAAATCAATAACTATATAAAGATGGAGACAGATAGAGCTCAGTCCACTGACCAAATTAAAACACTGGAAGAGACTCAGACTTGGGGAACAACTAATCAAAGGTGTTCATATAACTTTACTAAATAAAATCAATGTGATGGCAAATGACATAAAAGAGATCAAGAAAACATAATAAGGAATTTGAAAGAATAAATAGAAAAATAGCAAATATTACAGAGATTAAAGATGCAGTAGACCAAATAAAAAATATACTAGAGACACACAACAGCAGATTTGAAGAGGAAGAAGAAAGAATGAGCAAACTAGAGGACACAACAACTGATTATGAACACACAAAAGAGCAAATGACCAAAAACATGGAAAAATTTGAATTGGATCTCAGGGAAATGATGGAAAAACCAAAGCATACAAATATAAGAATCACCAGTGTCCTAGAAGGAGAAGAGAAGAGTAAAAGGCTAGAAATATTAGTGGAGGATATAATGGGGGAAAGCTTTGCAACCTTTATAATAGACATACATATGCAAATCAAAGAAGCCCAACAAACTCCAAATAGAATAAATCCAAATAGGCCTTCCCCAAAACACATACTAATCAGTCTGTCAAATGTTGAAGAGTAGCAGAAAATCTTGAAAGCAGCAAGAGAAAAACAATCCACTACATACAAGGAATACCACATAAAACCGAGTTCAGACTACTCAACTGGCACAATGGAGGTGAGAAGGCAGTGGTATGATCTATTTAAGATCCTGAAAGAGATAGATTTCCAGCCAAGAATTATGTACCCAGGCAAATTGTCATCAAAACTGAGAGAAAGATTAAAATTTTCACAGATAAACAAATGCTGAGAGCATATGTAACAAGAGACCAGCTCTATAAAAAATACTGAGGGAGTTCTGCCAGCCAAAAGAAAAGACTGGAGGACAGCACAGAATTGAAGAGTACCAGTAGACTAACCTAAAGGATAAAAAAGAGAAAGAAGGAAAAGAACATATCAAACTGACAAATAAAATCCAAAGGATAAGATGGTGGATTCAAGAATTGCCTTTATAGTAACAACTTTAAATGTTAACAGACTAAACCTACCAATTAAAAGATACAGATTGGCAGAATGGATTAAGAAATAAAATCCAGCTATCTGCTTCTTTAAAGAGACTCATCTTAGATACAGGATACAAATAGATTGAAAATGAAAGGATGGAAAAAGATGTTCCATGCAATCCATAATGAAAAGAAAGCAGGAGTAGTTATACTACTATCAGAAAAAATAGACTTTGAATGCAAACACATCATAAGAGACAAACAAGGACACTAGATTTTAGTAAAAGGGACAATTAACCAAGAAGAAATAACAATCATAAATTTCTATGCTCCCAATCAAGGACCTTCAAAGTACATGAGACAGACATTGACAAAACTGAAGAGAGTGATAGACACTTCAACAATAATAGTAGGAGACTTCAATATACCATCTCCTCTATAGACAGAATAACCAGACAGAGTATCAACAAGAAAATAGAGAACTTAAACAATTTGATAAATTAATTAGACCTAACAGACATTTATAGGTCATTATATCCCAAAACACAAGGATATACGTTCTTCTCTAGTGCTCATGGAACATTCTCCAGGATAGATCATGTGCTGGGGCACAAAACAGGTATTTATGAATTTTAAAACATTGGAATTATTTAAAGCATTTTCTCTGACCACAATGGAGTGAAGCTGGAAATCAATAACTACCAAAGAACAAGAACTTTCACAAATACATGGAGATTAAACAATATATTCTTAAATAATGAGTGGGTCAAAGAAGAAATTGCTAGAGAAAGGAGTAACTATCTGGAGATGAATAAAAATGAGAATACAACATATCAGAACTTATGGGATGTGGCAGAGGCTGTGCTGAGAGGGAAATTGATTGCCTTAAATGCCTATATTAAAAAACAAAAAAGAGCAAAAATTGAGGACTTAACTGTTCACGTGGAGGAACCTGAGGAAGAACAGCAAACTAACTCCAAAGCAAACAGGAGAAGAGAAATAACAAGGATTAAAGCAGAGTTAAATAAATGGGGGAACAAAAGAACAATAGAAAGAATCAACAAACTAAAAGTTGGTTCTTTCAGAAAATCAATAAAATTGATGGACTATTAGCAAGGCTGACAAAGAAAAAAAGGGAGAGATACAAATAAACAAAATCAGAAATGTGAGGAAGGGTCATTACCATAGTCTCTGAAGAAATAAAAAAAAATCATAAGAGGATACTATGAACAACATACACCCACAAACTAGACAATTTAGATGAAATGAACAAATTCCTGGAAATACACAAACAAGCTACACTGACTCAAGAAGAAATAGAAGATCTCAACAAACCAATCACAAGTAAAAAGATTCAAACAGTCATGAAAAATCTTCCTACAAAGAAAAGCCCAGGGCCTGATGGCTTCACAGGGGAATTTTATCAAACATTCCAAAAAGAACTAACACCAATCCCATTCAAACTTTTCCAAAACATTGAGGAAAAAGGAACACTACCTTTTCTTATGATTTTATGAAGCTAACATCACTTAATACCAAAAGCAGGTAAAGATGCTATAAGAAAGGAAAACTACAGATGTTCATCCCTAATGAACACAGATGCAAAATTTCTCAACAAAATATTAGCAAATTGAATCCAGCACCATATTAAAAGAATTATACACCACGACCAAGTAGGGTTTATACCAGGAATGCAAAGATGGTTCAATACAAGAAACTCCATTAATGTAATATAGCACATTAACAAATCGAAAGGAAAAAAATCATATGATCATCTTGATTGATGCTGAAAAAGCATTTGACAAAATTCAACATCCTTTTCTGATAAAAACATTTCAAAAGGTAGGAATCAAAGGAAACTTCCTGAAAATGGTAAAAATGCATATATGAAATACCCATAGCTAGCATCATATTCAATGGTGAGAGGCTGAAAGCTTTCCACCTAAGATCGGGAACAAGACAAGATGCCCTATGCCATCACTATTATTCAACATTGTACTAGAAGTTCTAGCAAGAGCAATCAGGCAGGACAAAGAAATAAAAGGCATGCAAATCGGAAAGGAAGAAGTAAAACTTTCATTACTTGCAGATGATATGATACTATACTTGGAAAATCCTGAGAAATC
The DNA here is from genome assembly GCF_023851605.1 of Tamandua tetradactyla. Taxonomy (NCBI): domain Eukaryota; kingdom Metazoa; phylum Chordata; class Mammalia; order Pilosa; family Myrmecophagidae; genus Tamandua; species Tamandua tetradactyla. The sequence goes on along the minus strand of NC_135328.1, from coordinate 151,558,201 downwards.
TACAACAAAGTTACTTGAGCTATTACACAAATTCAGCAAGGTGGCAGGTTATAAAATTAATGTGCAAAAATCAGTAATGTTTCTATACACAAGCAATGACCTAATTGAGGAGTCAATTCAGGAAAAAAAATGTATTCAAAATAGCAACTAAAAGAATCATTTAAGAATGAACTTAACTAGGGATGTAAGGACTTGTACACAGAGAACTACACAAAGTGTTAGATTTAAATAGTGGAAAAACATTCACTGCTCATAGACAAGAAGGCTAAATGTAGTTAAGATGTCAATTTTACCCAAATTGATCTACAAATTCAACACAATATCAATCAAAATTCCAACAACCTACACTGAAGACTTGGAAAAGCTAGTTACAAAATTCATCTGGAAAGGAAAGAGACCCTGAATAGCTTAAATCATCCTAGAAAGAGGAATGAAGTAGGAGGATTAACATTCCCCAATTTTAAAACTTATTATAAAGCCACAGTGGTCAAAACAGTATGATACTGGCACAAAGAGAGAAGTACTGACCAATGGAACTGACTCAAAAGCAAAGAAGTAGACCACCAAATCTATGGTAAACTGCTCTTTGACAAGGCTCCCAAATCCACTGAACTGGGACAAAATAGTCTTTTCAATAAATGGGCATGGGACAACTGAATATCAATAGCCAGAAGAATGAAAGAGGACCCTTACCTTACACCCAATACAAAAATTAACTCAGAGTGGGTCAAACAACTAAATATAAAAACCAGTACCATAAAGCTCCCAGAAGAAAATGTAGGGAAACATTCCCCAGACCTAGTAATAGGAGGTAGCTTCCTAAACTTTACACCCAAAGCAACAAAAGAAAAAATAGATAAATGGGAACTCCTCAAAATCAAATGCTTTTGTGCCTCAAAAGACTTTGTCAAAAAGGTGAATAGGCACCTTTGGGAGAAATATTCTCAATGGGAGAAAATATTTGGAAATCACACTCAGATAAAGGTTTGATTTCCTGTATATACAAACAAATCATACAACTCAACAAAAGAACAAGCAACCCAATTATGAAGTGGGCTAAAGATATGAATACACATTTTTCTGAAGACCAAATACAGACAGCTAAAAAGTGCATGAAGAGATGCTCATTTTCAGTAGCTATAAGGGAAATGCAGATCAAGACTACAATGAGATACCACCTCATACCTATAAGAATGGCTGCTATTAAATGAACAGGAAACTACAAATGTTGGAGAGAATGTGGAGAAATTGGCACACTTATACATTGCTGGTGGGAATGTATAATATAGTACAGCCACTACAGAAGACTGTTTGGTGGTTCTTTAGGAAACTAAATATCAAGTTTCCCTATGACCCAGCAATAGCACTACTTGGTATATACTCAGAAGGGCTGAAAGCTGTGACACAAACAGATTTGCACACCAATGTTCATAGCAGCACTATTCACAATTGCCAAAAGATGGAAACAATCCAAGTGCCCATCAACAGATGAGTGGATTAACAAAAGGTGGTATATAGAGAGAATATTATGCAGCAATGAGACAAAATTGGTGTCCTGAACCATGTGACAAGATGGATGCGTCTTGAGAACATAATGCTAGTGAAATAAGCCAGACACAAAGGGATAGATCCTGTATGATTCCACTTTTATGACCATGGTAAAGGTAAAATCAGAGGCTTATAATACAGTATATAGGAGACCTAGATATACACAGAAGTTTGAGATGTGTGAACAGTTTGCTAATGAGGTTGAACTTAATTGTGAGGGAATAGACAGAAGTGAAGGCAATTCACTAGTGGACTATAAATAATATTACCATACTGAAGATGAACAAGATTGAAAGGGGTTGTATAAACTCGTGTGTTCCAGCAATTAACACTATAAATATAAGTTCTTGCATGAACTACTGCAAAGGTATGAATCTTGACAAAATGTGTCTAATTTTGGAGTACAGGAGGAAAACTGTTGCATGCTATGTGCTATGTTTAACAGGAAAACATCAATAGCACCACAGCAGTACCAGAGGTGCATAATGGGGAGAGATAAAGGAGTAGGGGAGGTTTGGATTTTCTACTTGGTAAGGGTGTGTTTATTGGTTATCTTTCTCTTGGGAACAATGAAATTATCTAAAATTGAAAATGTTGATAGAATGATGACTTTGGACATTATATGTGAGGCCCAGTAGGTGGAGGTGGCTGAGAGGTGTACTGACTGAGAATTAGATCGGTGAACAATGGTGTAAACATATGATCAAACATGCTGCTGCTACAAAAAGGAACGAAGTTGTGAGGCATGCAATGATGTAAATGAACTTGTGGGATATTTGGTGAGGCAAAATAAGCCAGAAACAGAACAGCAAATGTTGTATGATCACATTTAGAAAATACTTATAAGAAAACTGGGGCCTAGATTGTAAACTCTTATAGCAGACACATTTAGTCTGAAGTGGTAACTGTTATTTCTGGATTCTGAGGGACTGTTTTATATATGTATAACCTGGTATTTAGAGATAAGAATGAAGCTGATCGGGCTGGGATTAAGGTAATTCAGAACACAGGGGTATGCCGGTTTGAAATCATGTATATACCCTAGAAAAACCACACTTTAATCCTAATCCCATTTTGTAAAGGCAGCCATTTCTTCTAATCCCTATTCAGTACTGTATGTTTGAAACTGTAATTAGATCATCTCTCTGGAAATTTGATTCAATCAAGAGTGGTTGTTAAGGTGGATTAGGTACAGCATGTATCCACCCATTTGGGTGGGTCTTGATTAGTTTCTGAAGTCTCATAAAAGAGGAAACATTTTGGACAATGAGAGATTCAGAGAGAGCAGAGCAGAATGACATAGCCACGAGAAGCAGAGACCACCAGCCAGCAACCTTTGGAGATGAAGAAGGAAAACACCTCCCGGGGAACTTCATGAAACAGGAAGCCAGGAGAGGAAGCTAGGAGGTGATGCCATGTTCACCGTGTGTCCTCCCAGCCAAGAGAGAAGCCCTGACTATGTTCACCATGTGCCTTCTCACTTGAGAGAGAAACTCTGAACATCATCGGCCTTCTTGAACCAAGGTATCATTCTCTGGATGCCTTTGATTGAACATTTCTATAGACTTGTTTTAATTAGGACATTTTCTCAGCCTTAGAACTGTAAACTAGCAACTTATTAAATTCCCCTTTTAAAAAGCCATTCTGTTCCTGGTATATCACATTTCAGCAGCCAGCAAATTAGAACAAGGGGTAAGGAAAACATTGCCTATATTTTAGAACTCCACCTACTCTTTGAGATCAAAGGAATGAAGTTTTATTATGTCCAGAACCTAAATTTTCTGTAGTGCATTCCTAATTCGACCTGTCTGGATAGATCAATTAAACAATCCAAACACAAGGAGCCCAGAATAAGAATGAGGGCCTTTAATCCTATATAGTTTAATGTAATGCCTAGATACATCCCAGAGTGTATTAAGCAGATAATCAAAAAATATTGGAAAAGTCCCTTGAGGGATGGGAGAAAAATTATGGAACTATAAAACTTTACCACCAGGGAAACCCTGGATACTGTCAAACATTAGGGACACCCAAAGCAATAGGCCAAGCCCTTGATCTTTTTTTTTTTTTTTTTTTAAAGGAAAGACAGAGAGAAGGAAGGAAGGATAGAAGGAAGGAAGGAAGGAAGAAAGGGAAACATTTTTAAACATTTTCTTGTTTTATTGTATTCTGTTTCTCCGTTTTTGTTACATGGGCTGGGGCCGGGAATCGAACCGAGGTCCTCCGGCACAGCAGGCAAGCACTTTGCCCGCTGAGCCACCGCGGCCCGCCAAGCCCTTGATCTTGAGGCTTACTCTTGTGACGCTTATGTAGGTGGCATCAACAATGCCATCCTGACAAAAAGGGAGAAAAGAAGTGTAACAAATAAGGTATCAGTGGCTGAGAGAGTTCAAATAGAGTCAAAACGCTACTCTGGAGGTCAATCTTACACATGCTTCAGTTAGACAGTGCTAACTATCATAACTTGTGAAAACCCAACCAAAAACATTAGAACCAATCCTAAAGAACACCTAGGGCAATATATAAGATTCTACAAAGGTTCCATGTACTAGAGTAACTTTCCAGAAACCTACAACCTCCAGGTGGGTCCCTGGACCAGATAAGTCCTGAAATGTAGAGGGATCAGCCTCTCCAGAACATCAACTAGTTCCATGCCCCATCCCATATTATCAACAGCCCCTTCTAACGTGAAAAAGTTAGAATGGGCATAGCCCAAATACCCCTAAAGAGTGGGAGAAAGATCAAAGTGTGATGGTGGAGATATACGGAGAAAGTCAGGCTTAACAAATATGAGTGCTGAATCATTATACTGATATTTCTTTTAGCCTCCAGTACCTTAGAGCAGCTAGAAATAAAAACCTAAAATTGTGGAATTGTAACCCATACCAAACTCTGAAATCTGTTCTACAACTAATTGCTGCGATGTACTTTGAAATTAATTGTTTATATATATATATATGTTATTCAAAGAGAAGGAGGAGTGTAACAGAGAAGACAGGATTTAACAAATGAGTATGAGTGCCGAATCATTTTTATATTGCGATTTCTGTTGATATCAAGTGTCTTGGTGCAGCTAGAAGAAAATATGAAAAATTGTGAAACTGTAATCCATACCAAACTTTAAATCTGTTCTATAAGTACCTGTTAAAAAATGTACTTGGAAATTTATTGCTTTTTTATACATATATTTCACAATTTAAAAAAAAAGACACCAGTGCAGATTCAAGCAGAAGGGACTACAAAAGAACATGAATCCTGGGAGGTGTAGCTCTTTGGGGGACTATCTTTGGAGACTAGTTACATTAGGCAGGAAGTTCAAAAATAATTGCTTCTCTTTTATTCATCTCCCAAGAGGAAATAATTATGCACAGCACTTTTCAGTATCACTTTAAGGTTTACTACTATGCTAAGGTGTTTACATATGTTACCTAATTTTATCTTCTTAGCAAACATTAAAACAAATGCTCTCATCTTCCCTGGTACCTCTTGGTTGCTGGTATTTGTAATAATGAAACCTAGTGAGCAAAGGCAGGAAACCCTGCCCCTGCCCTGTGTGCCCAGCCTTGGCTCTTGCACACCCTGACATCACACAACCCTTACTCATGTGGCCCCAGGAGCCTCACCAGGAATCAGTGTCTAACACATCCCTACCCTTTGCCTTCTCTGCCTTTGGTAGTTTATGAGTTATATCGGTTTTTGAGGACTGCCATAACAAATTACCACAAACTGGGTGACTTAAAACAGCAGAAATTTATTCTTGCACAGTTCTGGAGTCCAGAAGTCTGGAACCAAGATGTTGGCAGGGATACGCTCTCTCCACTGGCTCTGGGAAGAATTCTTCCTTGCCTCTTCTGCCTTCTGGAGGTTGCCTGGCGTTCCATGTCTTGCAGCTGCCAGTCTCCGCCTCCATTTTCACAGAGCCTTCTTCTCTGTGTGTCTTTGTGTCCTCTCCTCTCCTTGCAAGGACACCCATCATCGATTAGTGCTCACCCTAATTCGGTATGACCTCATCTTAACCTGTCTATAACCACAAAGGCCCTACTTCCAGATAGGGTCACATTCACAGGTATCGGGGGTGAGGACTTCAACATATCGTTTTGTGGGGACATATTTCAAACCCATTACAGCGGTTTTTAAGTGTCAGTCACAATTTATGATATTAAAACTAGTATTTCATTTTATTGTCAAGGTTTGAATAGCACTATTCCCACCACTAACCCCTATGACTTCATTGTGCCAGCTTTTACCTGTCCTTTTCTTTCTGGGACCTGGCATTTAGCCTGGTCCTGACCGACACCCAGAACATGTTTACTGAACAAATGAATCAACTGGATTCTGTTAGATAACTAGCAGGAAACCAGTGATCCTGTGTTAACGGAGGTGCCCACTTGCCTGCTGGGGATTTCCTCCTGCTGAAAGGGTTAAGCACAGAGAACCGAGCAGTTGTCTTGATCAAAGATCAAGGGAAAGAATAAACAAAAGGACGGAGGAACAAATTCATTTTGGACAATGGGTCTTAAAACTTGCCAGCATTAGAATCCAGGGCGGCGGGGTGGGGGTGGGGGTGGCTGAAAAATCCCAATGCCCAGGATGAACCCAAACCAACTCATTCAGAATCTGAAGAAAAGCCCCAGGGGTGTGATGTGTCTGTGCAGCTCCAGGTCACAGGGTTCAGGTTGCCTAAAGCAATCCTCTCCTTTGGCCTGGACATATAGTACCAAGGGTCTATTGTGATTTCTTAGATCTGGCCTAAAACCGCCCAACTCAAGGAAATGTGGGGTAGAGTTGGAGGAGAGAGATGTGGCAAGAAGGCTGGAAGAAAAAAGTCCTGGGTTGGGATGAATGTGTGCGCAGAGCAAGCTCTGTACCTGAGCCGGGCGGGGTGGGGGTGGGGGGTAGGGGATGGAGGCATCAGGGGTCGCCCACCCCCACCAGGGGAGCCAGGTGAGGCCTAGAAGCAATCTCGCCACCTGGCAGCATTTCCTTTTAAAGTAGTCTTGCCTGAGAACTTTCATGTCCAAATGCAGATTATTTCATTATAAATTGCTTTCCTTTTATTTGTTTATTTAACTTACAGTTACGGACTTTATTAATTTTTAAGTTATGGGATTATGAATAAGAGAATGAATGAGAAGAGAGAGGAGAGGCACTCTCTGGGTTTCTTTCTTGAGAATCAGGGCTTTAGGCATGGTGGGTGGAAAAGGGCTGAGCCAATCAATAAGAAGAGCAAGACAATGAAAGCGCTGCAAGGGAAGAAAATTCCAGAGTGGAGAAGTTCCAGGTTGAAGCCCTGAACTCTTCCCTTTCTGCACATCTCAGCTAGCTTTCAGTCACCTCCTGCCCACTGTCCTGACAGTGATACCCCCGATACACGTGCACGCACACACACACACACAGACACACACACACACACACACACACACACACACACACACACACACACACACAGGCATATACACACACTGCCACCCTCAGAACAGGCACCTTCCCCAGCCTGCACTGATAAGCCTCAGGCAGCTCAGATGACATTGAGATTATAGAAGCTTCTGCTGGGGAGACCATCACTGGACCCTCCTCCCCCACCCCCATTCAGACTCATGGTGGACCATCTCTTTACTAACTTGGTTTTAGAGCCAAAGGCAGGGGGTGGATCTGAGATCATTCTATAGGATGAACAAACCCTAGTTCCGACAAGTGTAGCTTGCCAACTGAGCCAAGCCAGTCCACCAGCCCAGCCCTCCTAACTCTTGTTCCTCAAATATTTAGCTCCTACTTTATTCCATGTCAACAACCCTTTATCAGCACATCAGCTGTGGTCTTCAAGCAGAGACCCACCGCTCCTATTTCAGGGATGAGGCATGCTTTATGTTTAAGGTGTCCTGTCCCAGCACCTGGCCTGTTCTCATCTGGTGAATGATGGGCTCTCAGTTGGAAGAGCTGGGTCATTGCTGCAGTTGAAGGATGAGCCAAGCTCCAGGAGAAAATAGATGGGGATGCCTTAACCTGCCCTGCTATACAAGAAATTAATATCTTTACCCCTACTTTCTTTGCTATATGGATTTTGATTCTTTAGCTTTAAGAAATATTTTTCTCCCCTGATTATCAGATACCCTCCTGCATTTTCTTCTGTTTCCTTGATAGTGCTACCTTGTTCACTCAGGTTTTATCCTTCTTGACTTCACCTTGTATGTGCATTAGGTGGGGCTTGACTTTTTTTCTCCATATACTGAACAACTTTTCCCAATATCATCTACAAAACAGTCTTCTCTTTCACCGATGATATGTGAGGCCACCTTTATCAAATATTATGCTGTCATATATGCATGGATCAGTGTCATGGTCAGGTTCATGTGTCAACTTGGCCAAGTGTGGTACCTGTTTGTCTGGTTGGGCAAGTGCTGATCTGTTTGTTGCAATGAGGACATTTCATAGAATTAGATCATGAGCACTTCAGCTGCGTCCACAGCTGGTTCCATTTGTAATCAGCCAAAGGGGAGTGTCTTCTGCAATGAGTGATGCTTAATCTAATCACGGGAAGCTTTTCAAGGAGGATTCAGAAGAGACAGGCTCTCCTGTTTCAGCTGGTGAGCCTCTCCTGTGGCTCCATCGGAATCGTCAGCTTCACAGCCTGCCCTGCGGATTTTGGACTCTGCGTCCCTGTGGTCACATGAGACACTTTTATAAGTTTTATATTTGCTAGTGTTCCCTGTTGATTCTGTTTCTCCAGAGAACCCAACTAATACATTCAGTATCTAAGCTCTTTATTTTATTTCTTTGGTCCATTGTTATTCTTGTATATACTATTTTTCATTACCATAGCTTTGTAGTATGGGCAAAGTCATTCTCTTTACTCATCTTAAAAAAAAAAAATAATAACAGCTCTATGAAAGTCCTCAGTACCTCATACAGGAACTATTTAAAAAGTTGAAAAACAGACCAGACATCGAGTAGAGATATAAATGAAGCTGATCTGGATAGGACTGTGGTAGATCAGAATATAGGGTAAAGGATGATATTGTCCATATTTTAAAACTTCAACTTCTGTGTGAGACTAAAGGGAGAGCTTTTATTGGGTGCAAAATTTATATTTTGGGTAGTGTATATCCTAATTTAACTTGTATGGTCCGTTTGGTTGAACAACACAGGTATATGAAATCTTGAATAGGGTGTGAGATTTTGTTGGTTTGTCCAGGTTAGTGTGATGCCCTGATAAATTCCAGTGATTCTGGCAGTGAATAAAGAAGTATTTGCAAAGTCCCCTTGGGGGAATGGGGAGAAAGGAAGAAATTCAACTTCCCCATTTGGAGAATTTCTGATATTCTCCCAAGCAGTGGGGACAACCAAATCAATAAGCCAAGCCTTCAATCTTGGGATTCACCCCTATGAAACATTCCTGCAAAGTATAGGCTAAGCCTATTTAAAATTAGGTTTAAGAGTCACCCCCAGAGAACCTCTATTGTTGCTCAGATGTGGTCTCTCTCTAAGCCAACTCAGAGGTGAACTCATTGCCCTCCCTCCTACTTGGGACATGACTCCTGGGGTGTAAACCTCCCTGGCAACGTGGGACAGAAATCCTGGGATGAGCTGGGACCCAATATCGTGCGATTGAGAAACCCTTCTTGACCAAAAGGGAGAAGAGAAAAATGAGACAAAATAAAGCTTTAGTGGCTGAGAGATTTCAAACGGAGTAAAGAGGTCATACTGGAGGTTATTCTTATGCATTATATAGATATCCCTTTTTAGTTTATGGTGTATTGGAGTGGCTGGAGGGAAGTACCTGAAACTATTGAGCTGTGTTCCAGTCACCTAGATTCTTGAAGAGGATTGTATAAAGATAAAACATTTCTAATGTGAATGTGTGATTGTGAAACCCTTGTGTCTGATGATTCTCATATCCAGGGTATGGACAGATGAGTCAAAAACATGGATAAAAAATAAAAATAAATAAATAACAGAGGGGACAGGTAAAATAAATTGGGTAGATGGAAATATTAGTAGTCAGTGAGAGGAAGGGGTAAACTGTAAGGTATGTATGAGTTTTTTTGTTTTTATTTCTTTTTCTGGAATGATTTAAATATTCTAAAAAATGATCATGGTGATGAATACACAATTATGTGATGATTTTGTCAGCCACTGATTACATACCATGTATATAATGCATGTGTGCAAAGATTTCTCAATAACACACACACAAAATAACAGCTTTATTGAAATATAATGCCAATGCTATAAAATTCATCCTTTCAAAGTATACAATTCAGTGGTTTTTAGTGTATTCACAGAGTTGAGCAACTACTACCATTATCTAATTTTAGAACATCTTCATTACCCCCAAAAGAACTTGGTACCCATGAGCACTAACTCCCTGTTACTCCCTTTCCATCCCCTGACAACTTCTATTCTACTTTCTGTCTCTATGGAGTCCCTATTCTGGACAGTTCATATAAATGAAATCATATGCTATGTGGTATTTTGTGAATAGCTCCTTTCATTTAGCATAATTTGTTTTCAAGTTTCACCCACATTGTAGCATATATGAGTACTTTATTCTTCTCTATTGCTAAATAATACCTTATTGAATGGATGTACCACATTTGTTAATACATTTATCAGTTGTTGGACCTTCAGGTTGCTTCTACTTTTTGGCTATTAAAAATAATGATGCTAGGAACATTCATATACAAGCTTTTGCATGACATACATTTTTATTTCTCTTGGGTATATACCTTGGAGTGGAATTGTTAGGTCATATGATAACTCAGTTGCTGAACCTTGTGAGGAATTGCCAAACTGTTGTCCAAAGTGATGCATCATTTCATATTCCTACCAGCAGTATGTGAAGTTTCCCATTTCTCCACATCCTGGACAACACTTCTTAATAGCAGTCTTTTTGATTAAAGACATTCTGGTAGGTTTTAATTTACATTATTCTGATGGCTAATGGTGTTGGACATTTTTTCATGCACTATTGGCCATTTGTATATCTTCTTTGGAGAAATGTCTATTCGGATCCTTTGCCCATTTTAAAATTGTGCTATATTTGTTTTTGTTATTCAGTTGTAAGAGTTATTTATATACACGATATTCAATTCTCTTATCAGATAAATGATTTGCAAAACTATTCTCACATTCCGTGGGCTGTATTTTCGGTTTCTTGATGGTGTACAAAAAATTTTCAGATGGTATACAATGTATCTATTTCTTCTTTTCTTGTTTGTGCTTTTGATGTCATATATAAGAAAGTATCGCCTAATCCAAGGTCATGAAGATATAACCCTATGTATTCTTCTAAGAATTTTATAGCTTTAGCTCTTACACTTAGTCGTTGATCCATTCTGAGTTAATATTTTTATATGGTGTGAGGAGACCAGCTACATTCTTTGATATCCTCAATTGTTTTTCTGTTTGATGTTTCATTGATTTTATTCTAATTTTCATTATTTTGTTCCTTCTTCTTGCTTTGGGTTTAGTTTCTATTTCCACTGACTTCCAGCTTCTGACTATTCCCTATTGCTTTCTTCTCTGTGTCCAATTTCCTTTGTTTATAAGGACTTGCACTACGTTGGATTGAGGCCCAATGTCATTCAGTGCAGGCCCTCCTTACCTAATATCATCTTCAAAGGCCCCATTTACAAGTAGGCTCGCCTCCCCAGGACAGGTGCTGGGACCTAAGCATACCTTTTGGGGGGTACATGATTCAATTCTCAACCAAAACCATAGCTTATACTTTATCTAGGATTTTTACATCTACATTCATAAGTGAAATGGGCCTATAGTTTCTTTTCTTTTCTTATTTTATTTGATTTTGGATTCCAAATTACTCTAGTCTCATCAAGTAACTGGGGCAGCATTTTCTCTTTTTCTAGCTTTGGAACAGCTAGTTTGCAAATGACATTGACTTTTCCTTCAGTGTTTGACAGAACCCACTTATAAAACATCTAAGCAGGGGATTTGAGGTAAAAAGGTCTTGATTTTCATTTCAACTTAGTTTATGCTTCTTAGACTATCCATGTACTTGATTCTTTTTGTGCCAATTTTGCTCTTTATATTTTGCTAGGACTTTATCTTCTTTATCTATTTCAAAATTATTAATGAATCCAGAAGTGAAACAATATGAAGCTAATAAATTTTTTAAATATTTTTATTTTACACAAAAAACAAACATACAAACATTCTTGACATATGTGCTAGTTTTAAAAGATGTATGTCACCTAGAAAAGTCATGTTTTAATCTAAATCCCATTTCATAAAGGCAGAATAATCCCTATTTAATACTGTATGTTTGAAACTGTAATTAGATAATCTCCCTGGAGATGTGATTTAATCAAGTGGTTGTTAAACTGGATTAGGTGACGAAATGTCTCCACCCATTTGGGTGGGTCTTGATAAATTTCTGAAGTCCTATAAAAGAGGAAACATTTTGGAAAATGAGAGATTTGGAGAAAGCAGAGAATGCTGCAGCACCATGAAGCAGAGAGTCCACAAGTCAGCAACCTTTGGAGATGAAGAAGGAAAACACCTCCCAGGGAGCTCCATAAAACCAGAAGCCAGGAGAGAAGAAGCTAGCAGATGATGCCGTGTTCGCCATATGCCCTTCCAGATGAGAGAGAAACTCTGTGTTCACCATGTGCCCTTCTACTTGAGAAAGAAACCATGAACTTCATCGGCCTTCTTGAACCAAGGTATCTTTTCCTGGTTGCCTTAGATTGGACATTTCTATAGACTTGCAGCCTTAAAACTGTAAACTAGCAACTTATTAAATTCCCCTTTTTAAAAGCCAATCTGTTTCTGGTATATTCAACTAGCAAACTAGAGCAACATACAAACATTCTATACATGGTGTACAATCGATGGCTCATAATATCATCACATAGTTGTGTATTCATCACCATGATCACTTTTTTTAACATTTGCATCTCTCCATCAAAAGAAATGAAAAAGAAAAAAGAAAAAACTCATACATGCCATACCACTTACTCCTCCCTCTCATTGACCACTAGTATTTCAATCCACTCAATTATTTCAACCTTTGTCCCCCTATTATTGAAGCTAATAAATTTAATCATCAGGGCCTCTCACTTACACTGGCCCCATCCAACACAGTCTTTGCTTTTGCAAAACTTAACTAAGTAAGATATTTCAACAATCAGTTAGGACTGGTATCTTGTTCTACTCTACTTCCCCTTCCTCACACTTGTTGTGTCTGGGCATTGTAGAGGTGTTCAGAATTCTTAATTTTATGTTCTTTTTTCTCAAAAAGAGTCCCTCTTTTGAATATGGGCTTGAAGCCCCAAAACCTGGATCTGCCACTGCACAGAAGTTTTACTTCCAACTCCCTGCCCCCAAGCCAAATCCCCATTACTAATCTCTTCTGGGAGCCTTCCTCTTCCTCTCACTTCTTCTGATCAGCCTCCAGGTCCCTGCTCCTCATTTTGCTTCCTTTATCAGGTACAGCAACCTAACCACAGCAGCTCCTTCAAAATTACCTCCCTAAAGCCAATTACCATTCATTAGGCATGTGAAAAGCCATTCTACGGTCCAGAGATGTGATTTAATACTTCATAAACAAAATATACTTCTGTTACAAGATCCACCCTCTTTGATAAGGTAGTAGGGAATTTAAACATAACTAATAATTTTTTGTTGGCACAAATGATTTTTCTCCATCAAGCATATGAAACTCTGCAAAAGTGCTTCCCTTTAGTATTCCTGGAGTGTCTTAAAAGAAACTAAAGACCCTCTGGGTTATTATATGTTATGAAGTACAGTTGACCATGTAGCTTCTACCCTACCATGGTATCAGACCATGACCCAGTCTGGCTTGATTCACAAAGGGAATATTTTGCAAAGTTTGCACAATTCCTAATGTTATAATATTTTCTACAGACACTTCCCTATTTTTCTGCCTCATTCCCCCACCTCAGACACTTGGGCCATACATAATACAAAGATTCTGAAGTTCTTGTTATCTAGATGACTAAAGAGAGTTGGACAGTCTACAGCTCTGCATTGTGCTTTGAGAATCAGAGCCTGTCCCCACCTTAAATGGGAAGGATTTGGGAAGGTCTGAGCCTCTGATTCAGTACTATCAGCATCAGACATTGGGGTACCTGTTAAAATGTAGTTTCCTGGGCCCCACACTACATACTGACTAAATCAGAATTTTGTAGTGGGGCCTAGGTATCTTTATTTATTAAAACAAGTTACCCCCAGAAGGAGAAGAGAGGAGTAAAGGGCTAGGAAGAGTAGTTGAGGATATAATGGGGGAAAACTTCCCAACCCTCATAAAGGACAGAAACATACAGGTCAAAGAAGCCCAATGACTCCAAACAGAAGAAATCCAAATAGGTCTTCCCCAAGGCACATACTAATCTGTCTGCCAAATGTTGAAGAGAAGCAGAAAATCCTGAAAGCAGCAAGAGAAAAACAATCTACTACATACAAGAGAAACCAAACAAGATTGAGTTCAGACTACACAACTAGCATCCTGGAGGCGAGAAGGTGTTAGTATGATATGTTTAAGATCCTGAAAGAGACAGACTTCCAGCCAAGAATTCTGTATACAGCCAAATTGTTTTCAAAATTGAGGGAGAGATTAAAGTTTTCACAGACGAAGAAGTCCCGAAAAAAACTGTCAAGAGATTCGCCCTGTAAGGAAAACTAAAAGGAGTTCTGCCAGCTGAAAAAAAGACAAGAGAGGGAGGTCTGGAGGAGGACACAGAATTGAAGAGTGCCACTAAGGGTAATTTAAAGAATACAAAGAGAAAGAGGGAAAAGAATATATAGATCTGACAAATAAAATTTAAAAGCTAAGATGATGGAATCAAGAGATGCCTTTTTCAGTAATAACTTTGAATGTTAATGGACTAAACTTACTAATTAAAAGATACAGATTGTCAGAATGGATTAAGAAACATAATCCAGCTATATGCTGCTTACAAGAGACTCATCTTAGACACAAGGATATAAATAGATTGAAAGTGAAAGGATGGTAAAAGATTTTCCATGCAAGTTCCTAACCAAAAGAAAGCAGGAGTAGCTATACTAATATTGGACAAAATAGACTTTAAATGTAAAGACATCATAAGAGACAAAGAATGACACTATATACTAATTAAGGGGTCAATTCACTAAGAAGATATAACAAGCATAAATGTTTATGGTCCCAATCAAGGAGCTCCAAAGTCCATGAGACAGACATGAAGGGAGTGATAGATGTTTCAACAATAATAGTGGGAGACTTTAATACACCCCTCTCCTCTATAAATAGAACAACCAGACAGAAGACCAACAAGGAAATAGAGAAGTTAAATAACTTGGTGAATGAATTGGACCTAACAGACATATATAGGTCATTGCACCCCAAAGCACAAGAATATATATTCTTCTCTAGTGCTTGTGGAACATTCTCCAGGATAGATCATATACTGGAGCACAAAACAAGTCTTTATAAATTTAAAAGCATTCAAATTATTCAAAGAACTTTCTCTGACCAATGGAGTGAAGCTGGATCTCAACAACCACCAAAGAACAAGAACATTCACACATATACAGAGATTAAATAACACACTCTTAAACAACCAGTGGGTCAAAGAAGAAATTGACAGAGAAATCAGTAGCTATCTGGAGATGAATGAAAATGAGAATACAACTTATCAGAACTTATGGGACATGGCAAAGGCTGTGCTGTGAGGGAAATTTATTGCCCTAAACACCTATATTAAAAAACAAGAAAGAGCAAAAATCGAGGACTTAACAGCACACCTGGAAGAACTTGAGAAAGAACAGCAAATCAACCCCAAAGCAAATAGAAGAGAAATAACAAGGATTAAAGCAGAGATAAATAATGAGAGAACAGAAGAATAATAGAATCAATAAAACCAAAAGTTGGTTTTTGAGAAAATTAATAAAATTGATGGGCCATTAGCAAGACTGACAAAGAAAAAGAGAGAGAGGATGCAAATTAACAAAATCAGAAATGAGAAGGGGTGCATTACCACAGACCCTGAAGAAATAAAAGAAATCATAAGAAGATACTATGAACAACTATACACCAACAAACTAGACAACTTAGATGAAATGGACAAATTCCTGGAGAAACTCAAACAAGCTACACTGACTCAAGAAGAAACAGAAGATCTCAATAAACCAATCATAAGTAAAAAGAGTCAATCAGTCATCAAACATCTTCCTACAAAGAAAAGCCCAGGGCCAGATGGCTTCACAGGTGAATTTTATCAAACATTCCATAAAGAACTAATACCAATCCTAATCAAACTTTTCCCAAAAAATACAAGAAAAAGGAACTCTACCTAACTTATTTTATGAAGCTAATACCATTTTAATACCAAAACAAGGTAAAGATGCCATAAGAAAGGAAAACTACAGGCCAATCTCCCTAATGAACATAGATGAAAAAATTCTCAATAAAATATTAGCAAATTGAATCCAACAGCACATTAAAAGCATTATACACCATTACCAAGTGGGCTTTATACCAAGAATGCAAGGATGGTTCAATTAATGCAAGAGAATCAATTAATGTTATATAGCACATTAACAAATAGAAAGGGAAAAATCACACGATCATTCGATTGATGCTGAAAAAAGCATTCAACAAAATTCAGCTTCCTTTTCTGATAAAAACACTCCAAAAGACAAGAATCAAAGGTAACTACCTGTGCTGGTTTGAAAGGATGTATGGACCCTGGAAAATCCATGTTTTAATCAAAATCCCATTTTGTAAAAGCAGAATAATCCCTATTCAATACTGTATGTTTGAAACTGTAAGCAGATCATCTCCCTGGAGATGTGATTTAATCAAGAGTATTTGTTAAGCTGGATTAGGTGACAACACATCTCCAGACCATTTGGGTGGGTCTTGATAAGTTTTGGCGGTCCTATAAAAGAGGAAACATTTTGGAGAATGAGAGATTCAGAGAGAGCAGAGCAGAACAACATAGCTATGAGAAGCAGAGTCTACCAGCCAGCGACCTTTGGAGATGAAGATGGGAAATGCCTCCTGGGGAGCTTCATGAAACAGGAAGCCAGGAGAAGAAGCTAGCAGATGATGCCATGTTCACCATGTGCCCTTCCAGATGAGAGAGGAACCTGACTGTGTTTGCCATGTGCCCTTCCACTTGAGAAAGAAACTGTGAACTTCATCGGCCTTCTTGAACTAAGGTATCTTTCCCTGGATGTCTTAGATTGGACATTTCTATAGACTTGTTTTAACTGGGACATTTTCTTGGCCTTAGAACTAGCAACTTATTAAATTCCCTTTTTTAAAAAGTCATCCTGTTTCTGGTATATTGCATTCCAGAAGCTAGCAAACTAGAACACTACTTCAATATGATAAAGGGAATATATGAAAACCCAATAGCCAGCATCATACTCAATGGAGAGAGACTGAAAGCTTTCCCCCTAAGATCAGGTGCAAGACGAGGATGCCCACTGTCACCACCAATATTCAACATTGTGCTAGAAGTTCTAGCTAGAGCAATCAGGCAGGACAAAGAAATAAAAGGCATCCAAATTGGAAAGGAAGAAGTAAAACTCTCATTATTTGCAGATGATATGGTACTATACTTGGAAGATCCTGAGAAATCCACAGCAAGGTTACTTGAGCTAATAAATATATTCAGCAAGATGGTGGGATATAAGATTAATGTGCAAAAACCATTTCTATACACAAGCAATGACCTAGCTGAGAAGTCCGTTAAGGAAAAAATTCCATTCAAAATAGCAACTAAAAGAATCAAGTACTTAGGAATGAACTTAACTAGGGATGTAAAGGACTTGTACACAGAAAATTACATAACATTGCTAAAAGAAATCAAAGGAGATCTAATAGGTGGAAAGACATTCCCTGCTCACAGATAAGAAGGCTAAATATAGTTAAGATGTCAATTCTCTCCAAATTGATATACAGATTCAACACAGTACCAACCAAAATTCCAACAACCCACTTTGAAGATTTGGAAAAACTAACTACCAAATTCATCTGGAAGGGAAAGAGACCCCTGAATAGCTAAAAGCATCCTAAAAAACAAGAACAAAGTGGGAGGATTAACACTCCCTGAACTAAAAACCTATTATATAGCCACAGTGGTCAAAACAGCATGGTACTGGCACAAAGATAGAAGCACTGACCAATGGAACTGACTTGAGAGTGCAGAAATAGACCACCAAATCTATGGTCAACTGATTTTTGACAAGGCCCCCAAATCCTCTGAACTGGGACAAAATAGTCTTTTCAATAATTGGGCATGGAAGAACTGGATATCAATAGCCAAAAGAATGAAACAAGACCCCTAACTTACACCCTACACAAAAATTAACTCGAAGTGGATCAAACACATGAATATAAGAACTAGCACCATAACACTCCTAGAAGAAAATGTTCGGAAAAATCTTCAAGACCTACTAATAAGAGGTAGCGTCCTAAACTTTACACACAAAGCACAAGCAACAAAAGAAAACATAGATAAATGGGAACTCCTCAAAATTAAATGCTTCTGCACTTCAAAAGACTTTGCCAAAAGGTGAAGAGGCAGCCAACTCAATGGGAGAAAATATTTGGAAATCACATATCGGACAAAGGTTGATTTCCTGTATGTACAAAGAAACCATACAACTCAACAACAAAAGAATAAACAACCCAATTATAAAATGGGCTTTGACTAGGCATTTTTCTGAAGATCAAATACAGATGGCTCAAAAGCACACAAAGAAATGCTCATTTTCATTGACTAAAAGGAAAATGCAGATCAAGACTACAATGAGATACCACCTCACACCTATAAGAATGGCTGCTATTAAACAAACAGGGAACTATAAATGTTGGAGAGGATGTGGAGATACTGGGACACTTATGCACTGCTGGCAGGAATGTATAATGGTGCAGCCACAGTGGTATACTATTTGGTGGTTTCCTTAGGAAACTAAATATCAAGTTGCCCTATGACCCAGCAATGGCACTACTTGGTATATACCCAGAAGAGCTGAAAGCAGCAACACAAACAGACATTTGCACACCAATGTTTATAGCAGCATTATTCACAGTCACCAAAAGATGGAAACAAACCAAATACCCATCAATACATGAGTGGGTCAATAATATGTAGTATATTCATACAATGGAATATTTATGCAGCAGTAAGACAAAATGACATCTTGAAGCCATCTGTATATAGCGACCACTGTGGCTATATAATAGGTTTTTAGTTCAGGGAGTGTTAATCCTCCCACTTTGTTCTTGTTTTTTAGGATGCTTTTAGCTATTCAGGGGTCTCTTTCCCTTCCAGATGAATTTGGTAGTTAGCTTTTCCAAAACTTCAAAGTACATTGTTGGAATTTTGGTTGGTATTGTGTTGAATCTGTATATATCAGTGTCTATATTTTAGACAGGATGGATGAGCCTTGAGCACATAATACTGAGCCAAATCAGCCAGACACAAAAAGATAGATACTGTATGATTCCACTTTTATGACCAGCATAAAGGTATAATCAGAGGCTTATAATACAGAATATAGGGGACTTAGAGATACACAGAAGCTAGAGATGGGTGAACTGTTAGCTTATGATGTTGAACTCCAATGTAAGAGAACAGATAGGAGTGGAGTGTTTCTCTAGTGGGTCTGTGAGTAATATTACCATACTGAATATGAACAAGATTGAAAGGGGTTGTATAGACCTATGTGTCCCACTGATTAACACTAGAAATACAAATTAGTTCTCACAAGAATTATTTCAAAGACATAATTCTTATATAAAGAGTGTGTAAGTCCAAGGCACAGGGGGAAAGCTGCTATTGCACGCTATGAGTTATGTTCAGAAGGAAACCATCAGCACCACCACTGCAACAGCAAAGGTAAATAATGGGGGGAGAGACAAGTGTTAAGAGGAGGCTTAGATTTCCTATTTGGTGAGGGTGTGCTTATTGGGTTTTTATCTCTTGGGATCAATGAAATTATCTCAAATTGAGAATGTTAATGGACTGTGGACTTTGGGCCCTCTATATGATGCCTGATGAACTCAGGTGGCTGAAGGATGCACTGATGGAGAAGTAGATAGATGAACGATGGTGTATACTTATGAACGAAGGCTGTGCTGCTACAAAAAGGAACAAAGTCATGAGTCATGCAACAATGTGAATGAATATGTGGGACATTTTGTGAGGCAAAATAAGCCAGAAACAAAAGAACAACCATGGTATGGTCACCTTTAAAAATGCTTTTAAGAAAACAGCGGCCTAGATTATAAGTTTTTAGAGCAGACACATTAAGTCCAGAGTGGTGATTATTATTTCTGGATTTTGAGAGGCTGTTTTATAAATATAACCTGATATTTAGAGATAAGAACAAAGCCAAACAGGTTGGGGTTAAAGTAATTCAGAACATGGGGGTAAGAAAGACAGTGTCTATATTTTAGAACCACACATATTCTTTGAGGCCAATGGAAGAAAGGTCTATTTGTTCTGCAGCTGAAATTCTCTGTAGGGCATAATCTAATTCAACCTATCTGTATAACTCATTTGAACAATTGAAACTCAGGGAGCCCAGAATAAGAAAGAGGTCCTTTAATCCTGTATAGATTATTATAATGCCAGGATATGTCCTAGAATATATTAAGCAGATAATCAAAATGCATTGGCATTCTTTTTCTGTTGTCTTTTTCTTTTTCTGAATTGATACAAATGTTCTAAGAAATGATGAATATGCAACGATGTGATGATATTGAGAATTACTGATTATATATGTAGAACAGAATGATCATATGTTAATGTTTTTGTTTGCTGTTAATTTTTTTAATTAATAAATAAATAAATTTAAATATATATGTATATACAATAAAAAAAAATGCATTGGCAAAGTCCCCTGAGAGATGAAAGAAAAATATGGAACTATTAAACCGTACCATCAGGGAATCCCCTAATACGGTGTCAAACTTTAGGGACACCCAAATCAATAGGCCATGCCCTCGATCAGGAGGCTTATTCCTATGAAGCTTATGTAGGTAGCAGAGAAGCTTAGACTACCTATGCAAGCCTAAGAGTTACTTCTGGAGGACCTCTTTTGTTGCTCAGATGTGGCCTCAGTCTCTCTAAGCCCAACTCTGCAAGTGTTGGGATATGACATCTAGCGGTGAAAGTCTCTCTGGCAACATGGGAGATAACTCCCAAGGATGAATTCAGACCTGGCACTGTAGGATCAACAATTCCACCCTGACCAAAATGGGGAAAAGAAGTGTAACTAATAAAGTATGAGTGGCAAAGAGAATTCAAATAGAGTCAAGAGGCTACTCTGGAGGTTGCTCTTATGCAAGCTTCAGTTAGACCTTGCTACCTATCATAACCTGCCAACCCCCAACCAGGACCATTCCAGCCAATCCTAAAGAACAGCTAGGACAATATATAAGATTCCACAAGGGTTCCATGCACTTGAGTAACTTTCCAGAAACATACAACTTACAGATGGGTCTCTGGTCCAGATAAGTCCTGAAACCTAGCCCAGCCTCTCCAGAACATCAGAGAGTTCCATCTCCCTACCCCACATTAGTGACAGACCCTTCCAATATGAAACATTTAGAATCGCTATAGCCCAAACACCCCTAAAAAGAGGGATGGAAAGAACGGTGGAGTTCTATAGAAAAGATAGGATTTAACAAATGAATGTGAATGCTGGATCATTAAATTGGTATCTCTTTTAGTCTCCAGTATGTTAGAGTAGCTAGAAGTAAAAACCTAAAATTGTGAAACTGCAACCCATGTCAAAGTCTGAAATATGTTCTACAACTAATTGTGGTTCTGTGCTTTGAAATTTATAGCTTTTTTGTGTGTATATGTCATTTTTCACAAAATAAAGAAGGAAAAAAACCAAAAAACCAGTTATCCTGTGGTTCTTAGGCACATTACAGTTTGAGAGCCACCAGCTTAACCCAACACCTTGAAATTTAACTTCATGTTGCCCTTGCTGTCATACTTAGCCTGAGTTGCTTTACTAAGGCTCCTCCACTGAGGACTGAATCACGCCCCCCACAAAAGACATATTCTAGTCTTAATTTGAGTTCCTGTGGGTGTGTGAACCTATTCATAAATAGTATCTCTGGATATATTAAGGTGAGTCAGGGTGTGAACTTATTTGAGATGTTCCAAGGTCCTATTTAGGTATGGCCAAACCAAATCAGGGTGGGCCTGATTCCTTATGACTAGAGGCCTTATAAAGAGAGGAAATACAGATAAATAAAAATAAATGAGTAGAAGCCAGAGTCAGGGAAGCCAGGCGTCACAAAAAGTCACAGAATGAGACCCGGGACGTCACCACTGACAGAGACTTCCCTCACCAGAATGCGACTGACCCCGGGAGTAAGCATGGCCTGGCCAACACATTGACTTTGGACTTCCAGCCTCCAAACTGCGAGCCAGTAAATTCCTGTTGTTTAAGCCAACTCATTGTGTGGTATTTGTCATAGCAGATCTGGCAAACCAAGCTGTTTTTTGCTTTTTCCTTCGGCCAAATTCTCAAATGGGGCGTCTACCTTATTCCTTCACCATCCCCACCTTCGGATTCAGCCCTGATAATTGGGATTCATCCTACTCTCCATGCTTGACACCCTGTCTTGGAAACTTTCTGGTATCTTAGGCCTCCGGATAGCCAGGATTGGAACTTTATCTGTAAAACGGAAGTAGAAATGTCAAGAGCCTCGCAACTTCAAGTATGGTCCACAGGCAGGCAGCTCTGGCATCACCTGGGAGTTTGTTAGAACTGCTGAGTCTCAGCCCAAAGCTGCTGAATCAGAACCTCCATTCAACAAGCTCTCCTGGGGGATGTGAACGTGCACTAATGTGTGAGAAGCACCACTGGTTGGGAGAACTAAGGAAGATGGCATCTGTTTTGATCACAGCAGTCCCCCCTTCTACAAACACTGGAGTCCTGCTTTTAAGTCTCTGCCAGGAGGCTGATGGCCCTTACTAATACCAACCACTTGCCTTGCCTGCTCCTGGGGTCCCTGTTGCCAGGCGCTAAAACGGCCTCCATTACCAACTTCATCCTGGTCTTCCACCTGCAGCCTCTTTCCATACATTGCAGAAGCCACTCTCTGCCTACTGGATTGGACTTTGTTTCAGCAGCAAGCCTGTTCTGATCCCAGGTCCCAGCCCCACCACCCCACTGCCCAGCGCCCATCCCCACCCCACCCCCCCCAGCTCACCCAAACCTGCTGGAGTTAAATAGGCCCTCATAAGAGTCAGTGCTCTGTTGAGGGGCTGTGCCGAACTTTTTCTGAATAATCTGAAATCTGGAAGCTTCTAGCTCAGGGGTTAGAAGCAAGGACTGTGAAGGCACAGAGACTTGGGTTTCAGTTCTGGCTCTAAAATGTAACCTTGGACAAGTTCCTTGATCTTTGTAGATCTTATTTGCATCATAGCATTGTTAGGAAGATTATATAAGGAAATACATGTAAACTCTTAACCCAGGAACTAATACATAGTGAGGACTCAATGATAGGATAGAAATCTTAATCTCTAACAGAATATAATGCAAGGGACAAAGAAGGATGTTATATACTAGTACAAGGAACAATAGAGCAAGAAGGCAGGTCCACCGTAAACAGATAAACACCAACAATAACATTCAGCTTCAGAAAATATCAGCCTCAGGCTGTGGTTATACCCCTCTTCCCCCTTTCCTCAGTCTCCCCTATGGAATCGTCACTAAAATCTGTATCACTCTCTGAGACTTTGTAGAATGAGATTCTTCTTTTTCTTTCCTTTTTTTTTGAAGGACAATGAAGAAAGGGTGATGTAAGGCTGTATTCTAGTTTGCTAGCTGCCGGAATGCAAAATACCAGAAACAGAATGGCTTTTTAAAAGAGGAACTTAATAAGTTGCTAGTTTACAGTTGTAAGGCTGAGAAAATGTCCCAATTAAAACAAGTCCATAGAAAGGTCCAATCAAAGGCCTCCATCCAGGGAAAGATACCTTGGCTCAAGAAGGCCGATGAAGTTCAGGGTTTCTCTCTCGAGTGAGAAGGCACATGGTGAACACGGTCAAGGCTTCCCTCTCAGCTGGAAGGGCACATGGTGAACACGGCGTCATCTGCTAGCTATCTCTCCTGGCTTCTGGTTTCATGAAGCTCCATGGGAGCTGTTTTCCTTCTTCATCTCCAAAGGTCGCTGGCTCATGGACCCTCTGCTTTATGGTGCTGAAGCATTCTCTGCTCTCTCCGAATCTCCTTCCTTCTCCAAGATGTTTCCTCTTTTATAGGACTCTAGAAACTTATCAAGACCCACCCAAATGGATAGAGACATGTTGTCACCTAATCCAGCTTAACAACCACTTTTGATTAAATCACTTCTCCAGGGAGATGATCGAATTACAGTTTCAAACATACAGTATTGAATAAGGATTATTCTGCCTTTATGAAATGGGATTTAGATTAAAACATGGCTTTTCTAGGGGACACACATCCTTTCAAACCAGCTCAAGCTGTCATGGGTTGAAAACAGAAGTTGCTCCAAGAGAGGAACTAACATCTATATTGGGCACACTAGTGGATGTACGGTTTGAACAGTCAGATAAAAGAGGTTGATAATTGGTCAATGGCCAGTCTGAAGGAATTTCTCTAGAGGAGGCCACAGTGTTTATTGTTCTGCTGCCTTCTGTTCAGCACTTTAATCACTTGGATAAAGACATCAAAGCATGCTTTTCAAATTTGCTGACAATATTAACATCAACATTAGCAACCATCAAGAAGTACTTATTATAATTGGGTAGATGCAAATACTAGTGGTCAATGAGAGGGAAGGGTGAGGGGTACAGTACGTATGAGTTTTTTCTTTTTTCCTTCTTTTTCTGGAGTGATGCAAATGTCCAAAAAAAAAAGATCATGGTGATAAATGCACAACTATGTGATGATATTGTGAGTCATTGATTGTATACCAAGTATGGAATGTTTGTAGGTTAAGAATGCTTGTATGCTGCATTATCAATAAAAATATTTTTTAAAATAGAAGTGCTTTTTAGGTATTAGAGTCTGAGCTAAGAGTGCAAAAAATATCATAAATTTCAACCCACAACAACCCCACATGGAAGGCATTATTCTTTTCATTTAATAGGTGAGAACAAACAAACCTCAGCAACACTAAGTAGTTTTCACAGGATCACAAAGTTAGGAAGTAGAAAAGCCAAAATTCAAACTCAGGTCTGGCTCTGAAACCTATGCTCTTAACCACCATAAAAGCACTTGGGAGGTACAGCTAATATGAGGATGAGAGATGCAAATTTGGAAATGATCTCCAAAGGTTCAGGAGGTCAGAGATCAATGGAGTCTTGCACCACATTAATAGAAATAGCATGTCCACATCAAGGAAGGTGTGATACTCCTGTTTCTATGCTGGGTAGACCATCACACAGATGGGGTTTGCTCTGGATGCCATACTGCAAGGGGACCTGTGAAAAATCAGGATATTCTTTGCCCCTCTCGGTCCACAGTCCACTTTTATGGTAACTTCATCTTGGTTTGCCATCAAGCACCCACTCTCCCAGTTCTAAGTTAGTGATGTGATCCAGCCTACCAATTATGTCACATTGATAAGGCCCTCTGTTGACACTAGACTCAATCTCAGCCAAAGAAATTGAGCTCCAGGACTGTTGCTGGAACTACTGGGAAATAGAAGTAGACTCACTGTTGGCAGTGCCCAACTGGTAGAATGGAAATCTGCAGCCACTGTGGCTGTTGGTGCCATCTCTTGGGAAGAGCTTGACTGAGAAATGATCTGTCCAAGAAGAAAGAAAAGCTAAGAGAAAAGAGAGACTGTGAGTCCCTGTGACATTTTCTGAGCTCTTTCATTTTGCTGTTCAGGACTTTTCAGTTAAATGATCCAATAAATTTCCTTTTCTACAATAGGCAACACAAGTTGGGTTTTTATCACTTGCCACAGAAAGAGTCTAAATCCCAAACACAAAGAGGGAGAAGCCAGAGAACAATAACCAGAATGACAAGGACATGGGAAACAGCTTTCCCCGAAGAACAGCTGCAGAAAGTAGGGATGTTTGTACACAGGAAGAAGAAAAGAAACTACTGAACAATTCCAGAGATGCTGGAAAATGCCCCAAGGGCTGCAGTGTAGTGCAAGAAACAGGCCAGTTCTAGGCCCTGAGAGCAGGAGTGGGGCCCTGGAATGGAGGTTACAGGAACTAAAATTCATCTTACTATGGGCCATTCTCATACTTAGAGCTGGTTTAGTGGAGACAAATGGAGAGAACGCCATTTTCATGGATGCTTTAAGGAAGAAGGAGAAAGTTAAATGAAACTAAGTCTCTTCAGCCCTGAATATTCTAAGATCCTATGATCCCCTCAAAATAAATTAGCTAGGCTCATATCTAAAGGATGCAGAGCAGATGAGTTGTCATATTTTATAAACTATAAATCCCCTGTTTAGTGTAATTCATAACGTGTAGCCCATACCTTAATCTCAAGAAATCCCTCTAAAACCCCTCCTTTATCCCCCTCCTTAAGTTGCCATGCCATCCTTGGAATAAGCTTGTAGGTCAGAAAAAGAGAAACAAAACCAAAGTCTTAACAGCAGTCATTTCAACACTGAAAACTGGAGGCACCCATCAGAACCCCACCCAATGATAGTTCACTGGCAGAGGAAGGGAAAGGGACCAAACACATACCTCCATTTACATCCCCAGCCCTCATCCAAGAGAAGCAGAATATTCATGTCTTGCCTGATGTCAGAAGTCCCCTGCTGCTGCTGCTCTTTTCCCTGACTCCCTGTGGATCAGGGTGATCCTGAGTACAGGCAGCATACACTTCTTCCATCTCACAGTGACCACACCAGCAAACAGGTTTGGCCTGGAACTCGAATTTAAAGTTTGATTCCAATGTGAATATTCTATTTTCTGCACCCTTAAGTTAATTGAGAAATATTTTGAATGTCCCTGAATCTGAGCTAGCATCAAGACACTATCCCAAGGCCAAGGCAAAGAACAGGAGTTCCCAGAAGTTGTGGAATGATCCAGAACAGGTCTTGATGCCCTAACTGGGGGTTTCCAGAGTGCCAAGGATCTGCCTCCACCTCTGGCCTCCACAATGCTCAGCCTCTCTTTTTGGCCAGATAGGTAGCGAGAGCTGCTAACTTCTGTTAGTGTCTGCTTTGTGTAATCATTCTCAATACAAACACCAATATGTCCTGGAATAAAAAACAAAATCATTCTGTAATACATTTAACTCACATGATAGGTGAGGCAATAATGGAAGTTAATCAATGTCATGGCTTTGGGCACTTGCGGGGTCTATATTAAGTTCAAACAGCAAATAGGAAGAGACCCTGACTAAGATGCTTTGAAGCCATGTCAACGACAGTCAAAGAGGTAAGAGGAGAATCAGAAAGCAGTGGCACCACTGAAGCCCAGGGACTAAAAAGATCTAAAAAAATTCCAGCTCAGGGACCACACAATGCAAGGGCCATGGATTTGGAGCTTAGTAGGTCACCAGAGACCTTGACGAGAGTAGCTCCAGCACACGGTAGTGGAAGAAGACACAGGAGGGGAGGAAGTAGAGCCTGGGGTGAGGAGGAGGATGAGTCTGGGCTGAGTGAGGTTTGCTTGGACAAAGATCCATAAGTGAATAGGGAGGTGGTAGAGTTGGAGGAAAATCTGAAGGCCTAAGAACAAGAGGGGATAATTGGTGAAGCAAGATCCCAGGAGAGGAGATGGGTCAGGAGGATGGTGAGTGGTGCTGCCAGGAGCAACAATTGAAGATATGGGTGTGTCTGGAAGTGGATGACCTGTCCTGCCACCCACCATGGGTCCTCCTCTTATACATGTGTTGGCTGAGACCCTTGGTCCTACCTGCCTAGACTTGTGCCTTGTCCCAAACAGAAAATGATAGCACCAGCCTCACTCATGGAGCCAGATTGGTATGCAGCTCATTCTAAGTCCTCAAGCATTTAAGCTTAATGAAATTATTTTTCTATCTTTGCTCTGGTGGAGGTGGAAAACTTGGTTTTGAATTCACAGTCTCAACAGGGATACTTTCTATTCCCTCCCACCCCTCCAAAATAAAAAATAGTCAGAGAGAGTCACTGGTACTCAGTAGTTACAGTGAGTTGTCTTCCAATATCTTGAAAATAAGGGATAAAGATAGCTCTCTGCAACATTTACATTAAAATGAGTATGGAAGGGCTCAGGATAGCGATATGCAGATTTTGCCTTAAATAGAAAAAAAATAACCCTCTGACCTTTAAATATCTGTAACTTGAGCATATGTATTAACATATATAAAGAAAGGACATGTCAATCTGAAAAGGGATGTCAGTCAGCCTAGAAGCATGAAAAAAGGGAGATTCAGCCAAGGTCATCATTGAAGGTGAACACTGGGCTTTGTGCATGACTTCCAGTATTTTTGTCCCATTGGCAAATCCATCCCATTAGGAGATAGATGCACCAGGCTCTTTCAGCTTGATACTCTTAAACATTCCACTTGCACCTCAAGGTTCTCCATCCTGGCTAAGATACATACCACGCCAATTAAATCAGAATCCTTGAGCGTGGGCTCTGGGCATCCTTATTTTTCAATACTACCCCCAATGACTCTGACGTGCCACTTGCATCAACCATCCCTGTTCTAATGAATGCCCCTGGCTCGGACACCCGCTATTATTTGTTTTCTCATGAGGGTTCACACCGGCTAATGAAACACCAAGCATTCTGATTCTGCGCATTGTGTAGAGCTGGTTAATGTGAAGCCATCACTGAAAACAGGCTCTGCTCTCCATGCAATGTCAAAAACAGAACAGCAAGGCCAAGGGCCAGCTCCTGAGCCCTTTGGGAAGGATGCTCCTGGGCATTACTTCTCTAGCCAGGAAAGCCTAAGCCCAGCTTCATTGCTCCTAAACTTTACAGAGATAAAATAATAGTATGAGGAGAAACAATATGGAACTATTAAACTTTATCACCAGGGAAACCCAGACATTGTGTCAAACATTAGGGACATCCAAATCAATAGGCGAAGTCCTTCATCTTGAAGCTTTCTCTCATGAAGTTTATGAACATAACGGAGAAGCTTAGCCCAGCTATAGGTATAAAAGTCACCTCTGGAGGACCTCTTTTGTTGCTCAGATGAGCCTCTCTCTCTCTAAGGTCAGCTCTGCAAGTAAAACAATTGCCCTCCTTCCTACATGGAACATGATATCCAAGGATGAAAGTCTTCCTGGCAGATGACCCCCAGGGGTAAGTCTGGCCTTGGCACTGTGGGATCAACAATGCCATCCTGACAAAAAGGGGTAAAATAAGTGTAACAAATAAGGTATGACTGAGAGAGTTCAAATAGAGTTGAGAGAGGCTACGCTGGAGGTCACTCTTACACAAGCTTCAGTTAGACATTGCTAACTATCATAACTTGCCAAACTCCAACCAAAACCATTCCTGCCAATCCTAAAGAATACATGGGGCATTATGTAAGATTCTACAAAGGTTCCATGCCTAGGGTAACTTTCCAAAACCTACAACCTCCAGATGGGTCCCTGGACAAGATAAGTCCTGAAATGCAGAGGAGCCAGCCTTTCCAGAACATCAACTAGTTCCATCCCTCTATTCCATATTATGACAACCCCTTTCAACAGGAAAGGGTTGGAATGGCCATAACCCAAATACCTCTAAAGAGTGAGAGAAAGATCAAAGGTGATGGTGGAGTTATACAGAGAAGGTCGGTTTTAACAAATGAGTATAAGTGCTGAATCATTATACCAATATTTCTTTTAGCCTCCAGTACCTTAGAGCAACTAGAAATAAAAACCTAAAATTGTTGAATTGCAACCCATACCAAACTCTAAAATCTGTTCTATAACTAATTGTTGTGATGCACTTTGAAATTTATTGCTTTTCTGAATATATGTTATTTTTCACAAAAAAGAAAAAAAAGAAGGGAGAGTATAACAGAGAAGAAAGGATTTAACAAATGAGCATGGCTGCTGAATCATTATATTGATATTTCTTTTGGTCTCCAGTGTCTTGGAGCAGCTAGAAGGAAAAATAAAAATCGTGGAACTGTAACCCATACCAAACTTTAGAATCTGTTCTATAACTACTTGTTAATATGTACTTGGAAATTTATTGCTTTTTTGTATGTGCGTTATTTTTCACAATAAAAAAAATTATATGCTGAAATAAAAAAAAAATAGCATGAGAAACAAAATGAGGCTAAATAAGAAGGCCAACCACAATTCCCTGAGAACTGAACTCTATGGAAGCATCCTTATTATCCTTCATGTTTCTTTAATCTTGTTTCAGCTTGCTAATGCTGCTGGAATGCAATAAACTAGAAATGGATCAGCTTTTACAAAGTGGATTTATTTGATTACAAATTTATAGTACTAAGGATGAAAATGTCCAAACTAAGGCATCCAGAAAAAAGATACCTCGGCTTTGAAGAAAAGCCACTGGCATCTGAATACCTCTGTCAGCTGGGTATCTACTGGTCCTTGCTCCTGGCTTGTTGTTTTCAGCTATTAATTCCAGTGGCTTTCTCTCTGAGAGTCTGTGAAACCTCACTTAGCTTCTATGGGGCAAACTCTGGGTTTCATCTCTTAATTTAGCATCTCTAAACATCTGTGTCTCTTGGTTTTGTCTCTCTGCCTTCTGTGTTGGCAGTTCAAGCGTCTGTGCTTTCTCCAAAATGTTTCCCTCTTCAAGGATTCTAGTAAGCAGATTAAGATCTACCTTGAATGGGTGGGGTCACATCTACATGGAAACAACCCAATCAAAAGTTCCCACCCACGACTGGGTGGGTTACATCTCCATGGAAACAACCCTATCAAAAGGTCCCACCCAAACAATAGGTCTGCCTGCATGAGACTGAATTAGAACACGGCTTTACTGGAGTGCGTAATAGTTTCAAAGTAGCATAAACCCTTTACCATCTATACAGTGGATGAACTTGTTTACCTACCCAGCATCTGTTCCCTACATCCTTGCTTCCTAACACTACCACAATTTGGTTCAGCTCTCGGCTCCTTCTCTGTTAAGGACCCATGCCCTCAGCTCCTGAGGCCCTGTGACTTTCCTAAGTATAATTCCATGCCCCCAGCCAGTGCATGCTCAGGAAAGGGCAGATGGCCCCATTCTCATTTTGAGACAAAAGAGTTTGGTTTCTTTTCAGCTTTTTTACTATAGTTAGATATACATCCATACAAGTATACATAGCATGTGTACAGCTTGATAAATGCTCACAACTGAATACAGCTGTGTAACCAGCACCCAGAAAACCCTCTTCTGTCCCACTTCCAGACACTGTCCCCTCAAGAGAAGCCACTATCCTGACTGCTAATGGTGTAGAGTGGTTTTTCCTGTTTTTTACTTTTAATATAATGGAATCAAGTGGTATATACCTGATTTGTTTGGCTTCTTTTACTTGTCATTAATGTGTGTAAGGTTTATCTTTACTGTTATCTGTAGTTGTAAACTGTTGGCTTTCATTATTGTATAATATTCTATTATGGAATAAGCCAATATTTTTTATTCTTTCTACTTCTGATGAATATTTGGCTAGTTTCTAGCTTAGGAGTACTACAAATAATGTCACTATGAACATTTCAGTACATGTGTTTGGTTGGACATATGTATGCATTTCTGTAGGGTACATCTCTAGGAGAAGAAAGTTCAACTTAAGTAGATACTGTCAAACAGTTCTCCACACTAATTTTGACCAATTTACCTTTCATCTGCAGTGTATGAAATGCCTGTGTCCTTGTCAACCCATGTCTGTCTTTATCATTTATGCCATTTTGGTGGAGGTGTAGAGGAGATTCAAGGAGTTTTCCTGTAGACTTCAAAAGTTCTTTTTTTAGAGAGTCATTGAAAGCCAGCCAGTTTTCCCATGGATGTGGGTGAAAAACAGCAGCCCAAGTGGCTATAACCAACCAATTGCTTCCATGTTGTGGTGGATTGAATTGTGTACCCTAGTTTTGGTCTTGGTTCACATTCTGGTGGGTGTGGACCCATTGTAAATAAGATTTCTTCAAGATGTTACTTCAGTTAAGATGTGGCCCAACAGAATCAGGTCGGACTTTAATCTAGATTATTGGAGCCCTTTATAAGCAAGTGAAAGTCAGATGGAGAGAGAAGCCATAGGGAGTAGCTACATGCTGGACGTCAAAGGAATCCAGAAGAGAAAGGAGAAGATGCTGCCATGTACACTGCCACATGACAGAAAAGCCAAGAAACCTCAAAGATTGCTGGTCAGCCAAAAAATACTGGCCCCAGAAGGAAGCAAGCCTTCTAGCCTCTTGAAACTATGAACAAATACATTCATCTACCCATTGTATAGTATTTTTTTTGGCAGCTAAGAAACTAAAATACATGTTAAAAAGAAAGAATGTGGGAGCTTGACGTTATCATTAAGCTTCTGGATTAACCAACTCAATCCTATTGCTTAGACTGGTTTGCTTTGTGTTTCCTGTAATTAGCATCTGAAAGCATCTTTAGCCTCATCTTCATTTAGTACTTCCACTAAGTCACTTGAACCTCACAACGTTTTCGTGGAGAAGAGTTACAGGTTTCATTTTTCTGATGTGGACATTGATTACCAGTGAAATTCAAGTCAGTGAAGGGTAGAATTGAGACTAGAACCCATGTCTCCAGCTCCCCAATTTACTTGCTCTTCCCTCACACACCATGCCAGCTCTCCCCTTCCTGGCAAGCAGTACAATTGTCATCTCTCATTTTGTGACAATGACTGTGAGTCCCATGATCATATAGCTTCCACTTTTTCAGTGATGCCAAATTGCATAGCTAATATGCATAGCTAATATACCTAGACTGGCAAACCATCTATTGAAAATTGAGCTCCAGCAGCTGTGCTCTTTACCTCACCTTGTTATGAAAAGCTGACACCTATGTGAGGCAAATCCCCCGTCAGAAGGGCTGATGCATTATTAGTCATAAATCATTAATGAGGAAACCAAGATGGTGAGACGAGCAGGAGCAAAAAATATAGCAGCAAGTTCACCTTCTAGCTAGACAGATGCAAGAGCTGTAACTATCAAATTCTCAGCTTAGAAACCCAAGGGTGTTTCCCAGAGTTTTGTAAAGGAACAATCTATTGATACAATAATTCAGTAGAGCAGATGGAGACAGTTCAGTGACCTAAAACATCTCCTCACTTTAAAAGGTTTTTTGTGATTCAGTCCAACTGCTTTATCTACACAAAATACTATAAAGCACTCAACAGTAAACTTATTCTCATGGCAAGGAAGAGAATTCATTACCGTCCCCTTCCAACCATGGAGAATGCGCCATCAGGATCCAACTCAATTAATGATGTTATTCCTGGAGGAGTCAAGTAGTTGCTGGAGGACAGGTAGTCAAACTTCTCTTGTTCCTTTCCTGGCTTAAAATGCACCAATGGCTTCACATAGCAATTCTAATGAAATCCAAATTCCTTACTCTGGCCTTCAAGACTCTGCATGACCTGGTCCTGCCTAGCTCTGTGGACACTATGCCTCAGCCATGCTAGTCTTCCAGTTTTTTAACATACCATGTTTTTATTGCTTTATGGACTTTACACCCGCTATTTCTCTTTTGGAACTCCTCCCCAGCTCACTGTCCAGTGTCCTCCCCATTCTTCAGTTCTAAGTCAAGTGTCACTTTCTCAAAGAGCCTTTCCTAACCGCCTTCTCTAAAACTGCACTCTCACGGCTCTTTAGCATGTCACCTGGTATACTGTTGTCATAGCACTCATCCCCATATGTAATTCCTGTTTATTATCTGTAAGCCCGATGAGAGCAGACACACTCTCTGTCTTGGTCACTGCTATATTCTCAGCACCTAGAACAAGGGCAGGAATATAGGACATGCTGAATAACTGTTAGTTGACTAAATGGGTGAATGAATAAAGGAGTATCCATTTGTGGATTAACCAGTGGTGTGGACTTGTTCTCACCTCAGCTACCTACATTGAAACCACTTCACTATTCACTTGCCCTTTGCCAAAGACATATTCCCAGGAAAATGAAATACAGAGAAAAGAACCAATTAGAATGGGGGATGGGAGTGGGAGGTGGGAATTAGTGGAAAAGGAGGTTGGAACAGATATCAAAATTATGACTTGAGAATACTTGTGAGTTATTTTACCATGCTGTCAAGCCTCTCAGGAAGCTACATTAAACTAAAAAGATTGTGATGTTCATCCAAAGGGCTACACCCTAGGAAATGGGATTACATTTTTAAAAGGCAGAGGGAGGGGAAGTGTCTCCACTCATAATTGTGACCATGGTCCTAATATATTGCTGATTAGTCCCGGGAAACCAGTGAGACTTTGAAAAGATTTGATGTTAAGTATGATATAGACTCTTCTCTTCTCAACATATGTATGAAAGGGTGGATCATGCAAAAATGACTGCCCCTACTTCAAAGCTTCTAAGCACGAGTGAGCCAATTGCTATTAGAATCCTTGACTTCCACAGACCTTCTAGTTCAAGCTTCCCGTTTTACAGATAGGGAAGTCTGAGGTGCAGAATGAGCAGGCAACTTTCTCAGGGTCACATAGCTGGTAAGTAACAAAATCAAACGAGGTTCCAAGTCTCAGAAATCCTAGGAGAGACCTTTCTAGCACACCACAACACATCAGCTAAATCCAGCCATTCGCAATGGGTTCGAGCACTTTCCAGCCAGAATAGAAAAGCACAGAGAGGAAGGGTCTGCAGGTCCCCTCAGTGATCACCTTGGCTACAGCAGAGGGAGACAGAAATGAAAACAAACCACCCCCAACAGACAGCTCCGAGGGAGAGCTAAGGCAGGCTTGCTCATCCCATCATCACCGCGGCGCCATTCAGCCCGCAGGCCATGCTGCCTAAGGCAGTGCCCCAGCCTCAGCGATTTCCGCCAAAGCCCAGAGGTCTGAGGACCTCCAAGCACAGACCACAGCACCTTCCCTCCCACACACACAGAGACGTAGTGTGACTAGCGCGACGTAGGGTGACTGTCTCCCCAAAGCAGGACTCAGTGAAAACTGAGCCAAGACAGCGAGGGCGGTAGGCAGAGGGGAGGAGAAGGGAGAACGAAAGAGGACGAAATGGAAGAGGGAGGAGCCAAGCAAGCAAGAAAGCCCCGTGGATCCTTTTTCGGGATCTCAGAATCTCTGCTCAGGTTTCCGGACAAGAAGAAGGGCTCTTCACTCCAGCTCCCGCGACCTGCCCTTGACCCCGCGGAGTCAGAGCACCGCAACCAGAACCCGGCGCCCTGCCTCCTCCTCCCGGATTCCAGCTCCCAGCTCGCCCCAGCTCTCCCCACCTCGGGCCTCGGCGCTCCGCGGGAGGAGGGGCTGAGGGGCGGGGTCCGCTCTGCCGGGGGACAGCGCCGGGGGTCCCGAGGAGGTGGCGGCGGCCGACCCCCTCTGCACCCCACCTACCCCGCTACCCCGCCTCCCTTACCTGTAGTAACGGTCATCTTTGAAAGGCGTGAGGTCTTCCTTCAGCTCTCGGTACGCCTCCTGGAGCCGCTTGCACAGGTGCTTGAGCTCGCTGCAGAGCGGGGGCTCGAAAGCAGGGTACTCAGCATCCATCCCCGCGCCTTCCCAGCCGGCCGAGGAACCCCTCGCAGCACCCCAGCCGCCGCCTGCCGCGTTGCCACACGTCGCTATCCGGGGAGAGCCAGAGCTCCGGCGTCCCCTCCTCACGCCGCTCCTCCCTTTGTATTTCTTTCCTCGCCCCCTTCCTCTTCCAAGCTCCCGGGATTGGGGGTTGCCAGCATGCTGGGCGGGCCCGAGGAGGAGGCGGAGCAGGTGGCGGGAGAGGCGGGGGAAGCGAGGAGTGGGCTTGGGGGAGGGCAGGGGCCACAGTGGTGCTCTCTGAGCTCTACCGTGATAAGTGAGGAGCCGGCCCCAGACAGGGTGGGGATGAGGAGCCTGGCCAGGCCGTCCCGTCGAGGACCGGAGGTCTAAGGAGCCCAGAGGGCCGCGCCCAACAGCTACCGCCTGGGGAGGAGAAGGTGGGGGAGGAAGCCCAGCACAAGGTCATCTGCCTCCCATAACAAATATGTAAAAAGCCTCTCTCGCTAGTGGCATTATTGGGAAGGGGAAAGAAATTGGAGGCCAGAACAGAAAGGAAAATGGGGTTTGTAGGGCAGACCAAGAGTCCTTTCCTGTTGGGAAGGTCAAACGCAGACACGGCTCAGAGTTCAGCACCACGGACAGCTTCCGTGGATCAAGACTCGCTTCTTTTCCACTTGGCTTAAGGCAATACGTTTTAAACGAAGCCCATTGCGGTTATGTCATAATTAATATTATTTTTAACGATAAAGGAGTGACCAACTGAGTTGCTCCTCCACACCAAATGAGGGACTACGTTCTACCACTGCCAAATAAAGCCTAGGCAAGGGAGTTTCTCACGCTCTACAAAGCTCAACAAGAGTGTGTAAAATGAAAACTCACAAATTAACACATCTTCAATGAGATTGCTTATCTAAAGAATGGTGTGATCTTCTATTGTGAAATTTTCCTGTAATAAGTGGCGAAACGGTTTTTTCAGATGGTGTTGGTGCATTCTCATCCAAATCCAGGAGATGTTTCCATGCAAGGTTGATCTTTCCAGTAATACAGAGAACCTTTTATAAATATGCATTTGGAGAACCTAAACTGTTGACTCTAAATTCTCAAATGTGATCCTAGAAATTTGTATTTTCAAAGCTTCCTGGATTGAGTCTGATGATCACTCAGCTTTAGATACTCAAAATCTACTTTTACTGATGCTGTAACTTCACCCACTCTTGCTTGTTCTTTATTTTTATCTCCATGTTTTATTTCCTCCTTCCCTTTACATTTTTGAATGTTTTGTGTGCCAGCTGAACTCTCCTGTTAGGCTCTGCAAATCTTCTCATAACTTCTGATCATCCAGCATTGTGCACAGCTAGGTTTTAGCCTGAATGTATTAAGGTAAGTGGTTGCTCAGAAGGTCTGAAAATGGAGCTCAGAATTGGTAATATAGTGCGGAGAGACAAACAGTAAAACTCGTCACGTCAAAAAACATGCAGATTTGTTTTCTGCAATGAGATAGACTATGAGACCAGCATGTGGCATATTTCAAAGATTTTATTACTGACTACAGAGAGCTTTCATTAGGGGGAGTCTTAACCAACCACAAAGATACACCAGAATGCCTAAACATATTCCTGGAAGCCTTGCCTAGCTTCTCCAGCTTAGGCTTTTTTCCTTCTCTTTGACTATGGAAGCCACTAGAAGATAATACAAGACTGACTCTAAAGTAAATAATCTGACTCTAGTAGTAAATAATCTACTTTGTTATCTCTTTGACCACAAACAGCTAGAAATTCTAGGTAAAATATTGTATGCACACTCATGCCTTCACGTATAGTGACTGTGTAAATGCTGTGTACTACTGAGCCACATATAATACTATAATTACTTCCTTTTTCTGTATGTTATATTTCCCCTAGAATTAACAGTTTTTTTTATTGCTTAGCTTTCTATGTATTTATTGCTAATTCAGCCTCAGATTCCCCACACATTCTTTAATTCTCCTCCTCAGATATTTTGGTACATGAGGAATGCTATTGATTTTACTGTTGTATGACAAATCTTTTCTGGGGACCTCCTGACCACTGTGGAGTGGTTGCCCTCATGCCTAGTGCATGGCTATCATACTGAGAGGCCCCTCCACCCATTATCTGCGACTTCTTTTTGCTCTGTTATGTTTATATTCTATGTCTTTCTCTTTATTAGTGGAACATATCTGTTAGTAGTCTTCTGAGAAAGGGTGCATGGGATGCACATTTTTGGAGGTCTTAAATGTAGAAAAATGTCATGTTTTTACCATCACACTTATTTAATAGTTTGGATGGTAATAAAACCATAGATTGAAAGCATTTTCCTCTAAAGTTTATAGGTGTTTCTTCATTATTTATCAGATTTCAGTGCTACTGTTGAGAAATCTGAGATATTATTAATCCTGATCCTTTTTATACGGACCAGCATTTTCTCTCTGGAACTGCATATGCACTTCATTTTGTCCATAGAGTGATGACTTTTGAATACTACATGCCTTGATTTGGGGCTGTTTTTATCTGTTTGAACTGGACTTTGGGGTGCATTTTATGGCAATTTGGGTAATTCAGTATGGGCAGATTTTCTTGAACTGTTTGTTTGTTGAGTCTCTTCTCTCTTTTTCCCTCTATCTCTTTTTGGAAATCCCATCAGTTGGAAGTTGGCAGTCTTAAATTGGTACTTTAATTTCTTTGTCTATTGCCTCTACTTTTCTTCAATATTATCTTCTGATTTTTCTATTAAGATTTTCATCTCTACTATTATGCTTTTAATTTCCAAGCACCTTTATTACTTCACTGAATGTTCCTCCTTATAGGAGGTACTGGTCTTGTTTCATTGAGGCAACATTATTTCTTATCTCTCTCTGTCTCTGAGGGTATCAATACTAGTTCAAAAATATTTTCTCCACTTTTTATAATCGATTTCCTCCAAGTTGCTCTTTACTATTTGTTTGTGTCTCTATCTTTCATGTGAGAAGTTTTCTCCAGATGTCCAGCGATTTGCTTGAATATTTCTACTTAACAGTAGAGCTCTGGGGGTGCCAAGGTAGTTCAGTGGTAGAATTCTCATGTGCCATGCAGGAGACCTGGGTTCAATTCCCAGTTCATACACTTCCCCCCAAAAAACAAACAAACAAACAAAAATTCAAAAAATGGTGCTGCAATAACAAGAAACTCACATGGAAAAACAATGAAATGTGACCCCACCATACAGCATTAAAAAAAAAAGAGTAAGACTCTAAAATGCTTGAGAGCTCTGTGTGTAGGAGGGCTATTAACCATGGACTTTTTGTATATGATATTGTTGAGCTATATCCTTGGGGAACCTCTAATGTCAATATTATTGGGTCTTTCCTCTTGGACTGGTGTCCAAAGGGCACCCTTTTGTAATGTGAGTGTGCCATTCTTTATATCAGGAATCTATTTCCCCTTCCCTTGAATCTGCACTGGTTTTGTGACTTGCTTGGGCTAGTAGAATGTGTTGGGAGTTACTGTGTTATTTCTTCTGGCCCTAAGCCCTAAGGAATGTTGCACATTCCATTTTCACTCTCTTGAAAGCCAGCTTCCATGTAAGGAAGTTTGGGCTTGCTTGCTGGAGAGGACATGTGGAGAGAGGGCCCTGAGGATGAGAGCCCATGTGGAGGAGAGCTGAGGTGCCCCTGTCATAGTCAGCACCAATTGTCAGACATGTGAGCGAAGTCATATTGAATATTCCAACCTCAGGTGAGCTCTCAGCTGCAGGCAGCAACATGGATAACCCTAGACAACAACATATGGAGCAGAACTCTAGCCCAGCCTACCAAAAGATTTTTGGTGTTGTTTCAAACTAATAAGTTTTGGGTTGGTTTGTTTCATCACAATAAAAAATGGACACACCTGGTCTGGTGCTGTAAAGAAAAGTTCTTTCATTTCATACCGGTAGGTGAAGATCTCATTGCCACCATTCTGGAAGCAGAATGAAGGAAGAAAGATGGGAGAGGTCTGGCACATTTAGTATCCATGCATTCACTTCACACCCCTTTGGCTATCCAACGCTGTGCTGCAAAACTTCACAACTTAATACACTGACTGAAGCTGAATGTGAATATGGTTGAGGGAGAAGGGCTGGAGGCACATATGAAACCAAAAGGAAAGATAGAGGTTAAAGACTGAGATGGTATAAATTAGGACTGCCTACAGTAGACAAGGACGGCAATTAAAGGTACAAATATAAAAATGTTTTTGCATGAAGGAGAACAAATAAATATCAACATTGTAAGGGGCTGAAAATGGATGGTATACAGGAAAAGGTACAATCAATGCAAGCTAGGGTCTATAGTCAACAGTAACATTGTATATGCTTCGATCGAATGTAACAAAGGCATTATACCATAACTAAATGCTAACAAGAAGGGTGGGGGATGGGGGACATGGGGGAGGGAAATGGATTCTATGCAGAAGAAAAGAAAATGTCTTCATATAGATTATGGTGTTGAAGATGTGTTTATTTCCTCAGGTTGGATTGTATGATGTGCAAATACAATTGATTAAAAGTGAACAAGAGAAATGAGTGCTAGAGAAAATGTGAAGAAAGCAATGTACCTATTCACGCTGACAGGGAAACTGAGAGGTGAAGCCCCTCTGGAGGGCAGTGTGGTGGTTCCACAGGAAGCTAGGGGTGGGGATGCCCTAAGATCCTGAAACCCCCTTGCTAGTACATACCTGGAGGAACTGAGAGTGGGGACGGGAATGGACATTTGCACGCTGGTGTTAATGGCCACAGTGTTCATTCACAGTGAATGGAGGTGGCCTAAGGGTACAATGACTGAGGAATGGAAAGGGAAACTGTGGTGTTTACATACAATGGACTGCTGTCTGGCTACAAGAAGGAATGGAGTTATGAAGCATGCAACTAGGTGAATGAACCTTAAGGACAGTAGGTTGAATAAAATGTCAGAAACAAAAACACAAATATTATCATGCTTCACTCATATGGATTAACTGTAATATACAAACTCAGAGAATTGAAGTCGAGAGCATGGGTTATCAGGTTGGGGCCTATTGTAAAGGTTCCTAGAATGTAAACTCTTACAGCAGTCACATGTATTCAGGAGTTGTAACTAGTCATTTCTAAATTCTGAGGTACTGAGCTATATGTATATAACCTGGTCATTCCTTGAAACTTCAGTATATTTATCACCTGAGACTCAGAGTTAGAGCACTGAAGCTATGAAAGTCACCATTACCCCATTCAGCAACTGTTCAAAAAGCTGAAAAAATTACCAGACTTCATCTAGAGATATGAATGAAGCTAATCTGGATAGGACTAAGTAAACAGAATATCAGGTAGAAGATAATATGGTCTGTATTTTCAAACTTCAACCTCTGTGCAAGATCAAAGGAAAAGAGGTTTATTTGGTGCAGAATTTATATTTTTGGTAGCATATTATATAATTTAACTTGTATGATCAGTTTAGTTGAACACCATAATTACATGGACTCTTGAATAAGGAGTGAGATCTTGTTGGTAAGTACAGGTTAGTGTGATGCCTCAATATATCCCAGAGTAATTTGGGCAGAGAATAAAAAAGTATTTGCAAAATCCCTTTGGGGGAATGGAGAGAAAGGAGGAAATATTCAACTTCCCCATCTGGGGAATTCCTGATATCCTCACAAGCAGTGGGACAATGAATTCGATAGGCTAAGCCCTCGATTTTGGGGCTACACCTATGAAGCTTATTCCTGCAAAGGAAAGGCTAAGCCTACTGATAATTATGACTAAGAGTCACCTCTAGAGAGCCTCTTTTGATGTTCATATGTGGCCTCCTTCTCTAAGCCAACTTGGTAGAAGAACTCACCGCCCTTCCCCTCCCCATGTGGGACATGACTCCCAGGATGTAAATCTCCCTGGCAACATGGGACCTGAGTCCTGGGGATGAGCTGGGACCCAGCATCATTGGAATGAAATAGCCTTCTTGACAAAAAGGGAGAAGAGAGAAATGAGACAAAAAGTCTCAGTGACTGAGAGATTACAGAATCAAGATGAGGTAGTTTACAAGTTTAACCTCAGTACTGTTGTATAACTTTATGAATTTATGTGTATCACTTTATGGATTCATGTGTATTACTCTGTGTATTTGTGCACGTCACTATAAATTGATGCATTCATAAAGGTATATAATTGTAAGCTTTTTTGAAGGAAGAAAAGCAGAACGTCTGCAGTCGTGTAAACCATGTCCAGGCTTACTCAAGCATGTCCGAAGATATGGGTGTGCAAACAGGGAGGCTGCCAGGCCTGTTTTATGTCATGTCCTGGAGCTGCCTTTATGTCAGACAAAAGAGTTCTGCTGAGGGCCAGATAGTAACTCCCACCCTGCAAGTTCTGTCTCTACTTTCCGGTGCTTACCACCTATTCCCTTAGTAACTCCTCCCTTGCTCACTAGCCTATATAATCTAGAAACAAAGAATATTTGGGGTCAAACTTTGGTCTGCTGGAAATAAGGTTCTGGCCACTTCTCAGAGGCTCAGGTGCTTTCTTGGGTGAACAGAGTTTTCCCTACTTCAGAGAAGTTATCCTGGAGGTTATTCATATGCGTTATATAAATATCCCTGCTTAGTTTATGATGTATTGGAGTGGCTAGAGGGAAGTGTAAGGCCTGGCCCGGTAGCCTCTGGCTGGAAGGCCCCCACCTGAACTAAAACCGTGAACATCCGGGCATACAGCTGTTCAAACTCAGCCAATCAGGACCTGCCCTGACAAACAAAGGACCTCCACTGCACACGGCCCGTAGTTACGCCCACTGCACACGGCCCATAGTTATACCCCCACTGCACACGGCCGGTAGCTACTCCCACTGCACACGGCCCATAGCTATGCCCCCGGCCCTAAAGCACGCAAAACTCCTAGCCTACCCCGGGACAATAAAATTTTAAACTCGGACTCAGTTTCTCTGATTTCTCAGTTGGCTACCATTCAAAACATGACATTTTGGTGCCGAAACCCAGGAGGAGTTTCACGACCCCTCCCGGGGGAACTGACTCCTTGCCGGACGGACCTGGGACCCCTCTGCCGCTCATCGGCTGGCCTGTTCTCCGAGTGGACTTTTACTGACCTGTACCTTCAGAGTTGGTGAGTCACCCCTTGTCCATACCTCGGTCTTTTCCCTGCCATCCAGAGGGACCTGTCCGTAATCGCGGCCACGTCAGGAGCCCCTCTCCAACTGAGTCGTCCTCCGGGGACACCTGGAGGGCCTCTCGGTTTCCTGCCATTTCCAGGGACGTGGGGTGTGGAGACGTCCTCACCCTCACTCCTCCCTGCCAGTCCCCCAGGGAGACCCCGTTCCAACAGTCCGGCCACGCCTCGGGACGCCGTGACTTGGCCTATTTCTGGACTTGACTTAAATTATGGGCAACCAGGAGTCTCGCACGGACCCAAAAACCCCACTCGGATGTTTAATCCACAATCTAAGTACACTTTCTGCCAACAGACCAGCAAATGGTCAGAGGTCCCATATGTCCAGGCTTTCTGGCTTCTAAAATCCCGGCCTGATTTATGTGCTACTTGCAATCCTGCTCAAGTCCTCCTTGTGGCAAACAAACCTTCACCTTCTCCTTCCCTTACTCCTCCCTCATCTTCGGCTTCTGCTTTCTCCGATGAGCCGGAAGAGCTTGCCTCTCTGCCAGTCCCTCCTACTAACCCCCCTCCCCCTCCCAATGCCCCGGAACCTCTCGCTTCCCCAGTCAGCTCGCACACCTGGTCACTTGGCCCTCCAGCACCACCTTCTGCCCTGGCGTCATCTTCTGCACTTCTCTGTCCCCTTCGTGAAGTCATGGGAACCAAGGGCATGGTCCGCGTTCACATTCCCTTCTCTCTCTCTGATCTGGCTGCTATCGAGAAACACCTGGGGTCCTACTCTGCAAATCTTATGGCATATATTAAAGAATTCCTTCAACTAACCCAGGCTTACAACCTTACCTGGCATGATGTTCATGTAATCCTGTCCTCTACTCTCACCCTCGATGAGCACAGTCATATCACAGCTGCCTCCTGTGCGCATGCGGATCAGTTGCACCTGTCCAATCCTAACATGCTGGTTGGTAAGACTGCAGTTCCCATGGAAGAGCCTAACTGGGACTATCAGGTGGGAGGGGCCGGCTGTAAGTGCCGGGACCAAATGGCTTAATGTATATTAGCAAGATTAGAAAAGGCAGTCCAATAAGTTGTTAATTATGGTAAACTCCGGGAGGTTACCCAAGAAGCTTCAGAAAACCCTGCAGTTTTTCTAAATCGTCTTACTGAAGCTCTGATTCAGCACACTAGGCTAGACCCCGAATCTCGAGCCAGAGCCACGGTCCTAGCCACCCACTTTATAACTCAGTCTACCCCAGACATTAAAAAGAAATTTAAAAAAGGCCGAGGACGGCCCTCAACCCCCCATCCGTGACCTGGTGACCTTGGTCTTTAAAATCTTTAATAGCCAGGAGGACATGGCCAAAGCCACCCGGCAGGCCCATCTCCACCAAAAAGTAAATTTACAAGCCCAGGTCCTACTAGCAGCCCTGAAGCCAGCAAAGCTTCAGCAGCTAGGAAAAAGGAGTCCACCAAAAGTGGCTAGAAACACTCCGCCAGGAGCATGCTTCAAGTGTGGCCAGGAGGGACACTGGTCCCACCAGTGTCCGCACCCCAGGCCACCACCAAGCTGTGCCCAGAATGCAAGCGTCACAGGCACTGGTGCAGCAACTGCCCAAACCGGCAAACTGGCTCGCCCTTGGCACCTCAATGTGGAGTGCCAGCTGGCCAACTGGACGAGGCACCAGCACTGGAACTCCTCGGCCTGATGGATGACTGATGCAGCCCAGAC
Source organism: Tamandua tetradactyla (assembly GCF_023851605.1). Classification (NCBI taxonomy): domain Eukaryota; kingdom Metazoa; phylum Chordata; class Mammalia; order Pilosa; family Myrmecophagidae; genus Tamandua; species Tamandua tetradactyla. The sequence goes on along the minus strand of NC_135328.1, from coordinate 151,514,250 downwards.
TCAGTGACCCCTATCACCCTCGCCGAGCCCAGGGTAATGCTACAGGTGGCGGGTAAGTCCATTTCCTTTTTGGTGGACACGGGGACTACCTATTCAGTTTTGCCTTCTCATCCCGGTTTTAGCAGCCCCTCTCAGGTCTCGGCGGTTGGTATTGATGGCAAACCCTGCCAACCGCGGCAAACGCCACTGCTGTCGTGCAGCCTCGACCAACCCCCTTTTCTCACTTCTTCCTCATTTTGCCCTCAGGCCCAACTCCGTTACTAGGGCGAGACACTCTCCAAAAATTGGGAGCCTCAGTCCAATTTAGCTCCCTTCCCCCTTCCTCAGGGGTGGGACTCTTCTTAGCAGCCCTCATTCCAGAAAAGAAGGGCCTATCTCCACCACTCCCACCAGACATAGTTGACCCTGAAGTCTGAGACACATCGAAACCCATAGTGGCCACACATCATGCTCCAGTTATCATTAAACTCAGTCTTCTTGTTTTCCATCAAGGGTGGATCCTCCTCCAGGGAAAAATTGCTATCCCTCAGCTCCAATTACTACCTCTCATTACTGAAATCTACCAGTCCCTGCACATCGGGCCAAAGGCATTTCACTGCTTTCTCTATCCACTCTTTTCCTCCCCCTTTTTACTACAGGCTCTTAGAAAGGCACAAAAGACCTGTCTTACCTGCTCTAAGACTACATCCCAAGGTGCCCTCCAACCAGTTACGGGGCCACCTCCCTGGACAAGACTGGCAGCTGGACTTCACCCACATGCCCACTCACAAAAAATTCCGCTACCTCTTAGCCTTTGTGGATACCTTCTCAGGTTGGATTGAAGCCTTCCCCACTGCCAAGGAGACTGTGGAAACAGCCACTTCCCTTTTACTCCAGGAAATTATTCCACGGTTCAGTCTACCAAAACACCATCCAGTTTGACGATGGGCCGGCTTTCATCTCCTGCATCATTCAGCACGTAAAGAGGTAGCTGGGAATCGTGTGGAAGCTCCACATCCCCTACCACCCACAATCATTGGGAAAGGTACAGCCGGCACATGGAATCATCAAAATCCACCTAACCAAGCTAGCAGTTGAGGTAAAACTTTCCTGGCCCGAACTTCTTCCCTTGGCGTTAACTCACATTCGTGCTGCCCCGCGGGAGCCCACAGGCCTCAGCCCATTTGAACTCCTGTACAGTAGGCCATTTCTTCTCCCCAGTCTTCCTACCAACCCACCTTCTCTGGCAACATACCTGCCCTACCTCTCCCTACTAAGGGAATTGCTCCAGGAGCATGCAGACCAGGCCTTACCAGTCATAACAGGTAATTCTACATGCCTGCCCATCAAAACCCTACAGCCAAGTGACAGCGTCCTACTCTGTGAACTAAAACCACAATCTTTACAACCTAGGTGGTCAGGCCCATATATAGCCCTACTCACTACCCCTACAGCAGCAAAATTCTTAAGACATAGCACATAGATCCACCTGTCTCATCTTAAACTTTGCCTATCAAACCGGTGGAAAGCTACAGTGCTATCCCCCACCCGAATTCATTTTACATGCCATCATGGGCCCCCACACGGTCCTTCTCCTCACCTTTTTCCTATTCACCACCTAAGCCTCACCGATCCGACACACAGGTATATGCCTGGAAATTCACCATAAAAGAAGTTTGGGTCGTAGGATCAGCAGAACACTCTCAAATTATTGCCCAAGCTACTTGCCCAGTAGAACGGTGTCAAAAGCCTATTTCCATTATCATTGATCAGGGTAAAAGCCACCTCGATCCAGGAACAAAAAACACACCTGCGCTATGCTTCCTTTATAAGCAGCAACATGGCCACTGCCGCAAGTGACCAGAAACATATGGAGAGTATCCTCACTCTTCCTGCAGAATAACCCTACCCTGGGCAGATAACAAATACTACCGGGGTAGCCAGTACAGGGGGCCCATACTGCTGCCAAACCCGGATTGCTCACTAATCTGCCACCCCAACCGATCCTTGGAATTAAGAATAGCAGACCGATGGAATCCAAAATGGGAAAAGGGCGAAGCTGCAGTGGTCTATAAAGATCTCAGGTGGTCCCACCCACAGGGAAAATGGCTCATAGTCTGAAGCTATTGCCCTCTAACCACCAAGCCAGTAGACACTCTGCTGGAAATCAAAGATGTAATCCAGCAAGGTGAAACCCAGGTCCAACAAATCATGCAATCTGCAAAACCCTGAAACCCTTTCACCTGGAAAAATTTTTTGCACTTAATTGCAAGCACACTCAATACCACTCACATTTTTAATGCCTCTACCTGCTTCATTTGCACCTCCCTTGAAAAGCCTCTCTGGGCAGCTGCCCCATTACCAGACGCCCTTAATACCAGCATGCAGAATGGGTATGACCAGCAATTTCACTCCTTCCAAGTCCCTCTGCTCAAAAGCCACTTTTCTAGCTTCAGCATTTGTTATGTTGCAGCACAATCAAATTTCACATGTAACACAACTATCAGGGTGGAAAAGACACTCCATGCGGAAACACACTTCTTCTGGTGCAACAGGATCCTTACAAAAACCATAAACTCCTCCTCTCCCCTACCCTGCATCCCAGCAACTCTAGTTCCCCAAGTAAACTCTATGGGGAAGCTGAGCTGTTGTCTCTTCTCCCTGATCCTCATAGCAGGTGGATGATTTTCCTACCTGTACTTGTAGGATTGTCTCTTGCTTCTGCAGCTGCTGCCACAGGTGTAGGAGGGGGCACGTTAGACCATAGCTTGACAGCCATGGCAGACCTTGAGGGCAAACTGAATGCAGCCATCGGTGCCTCAAAGGCGTTCCTTGTCTCCCTTCAAAGGCAAATCACCTCCTTGGCGCAGGTAACCCTACAAAACCGAAGAGCACTTGACCTTTGACCCTTTAACAGCTGAAAAAGGTGGCACCTGTTTATTTCTGCAGGAACAATGCTGTTACTACATCAACGAAAGTGGCTTAGTTGAGGAGAACCTCAATGTCCTGACGAAACTGCAAAAAGACCTTGAAGAAAAGCAGGCTGTTGTCCAATCATCCTCCTGGTGGAACTCCCCTGTCCTGATGTGGCCAACCCCAATACTCACCCCATTTTTAGTTATCTGCCTACTGTTAATGCTCGTTTTCTTTTGTTTTAAGGTTCCTACAAGAGCGTCTCAAGGAACTTTCTCAGGTGACAGTCAATCAAATGCTGCTACACCCCTATGCCCCCCTTCCAGTCAAAGCACCGGCCAGCTAAAACCCCCTACCCAACGATGCCCCCGCTCACAGGAAATAGCCAGAAAGACTAAGACGCCCTATTATATCAAAAAGGCTGGAATGTAAGGTCGGCCGGGTAGCCTCTGACTGGAAGGCCCCCACCCGAACTAAAACTGTGAACATCCGGGCATACAGCTGTTCAAACTCAGCCAATCAGGACCTGCCCTGACAAACAAAGGACCCCCACTGCACACGGCCCATAGCTACACCCACTGCACACGGCCTGTAGCTATGCCCCCCCCCCCCCGGCCATGGCCCATAGCTATGCCCCCAGCCCTAAAGTGTGGAAAACTCCTAACCTACTACAGGAGGCCCTGTAGGCATCGTCAGCACCCCCACTAGCTAGCCTATATCTAACCCTGCCACTCCCGGCCCACATCCTGAGCACCCAGACCCAGGAACCTTACCCCAGGACAATAAAAGTTTAACTTGGACTCAGTTTCTCTGATTTGTCAGTCGGCTACCATTTAAAACATGACAGGAAGTACCTAAGCTGTCGAACTGTGTTCCAGTAGCCTTGATTCTTGAAGACGACCATTTAATGATATAGCTTTTACAACATGATTGTATAATTGTGAAAACCTTGCATCTGATGCTCCTTTTATCAAGTATGGACAGATGAGTAAAAAAAAAAAAGATAAATAGATAAATAATAGGGGGAGATAAAGGGTAAAAGTTGGGTAGATTGAAATACCGTGGGTCAATGAGAGAGATGGGTAATGGGTATAGGATGTATGCGCTCCCTGTTTTTCCTCTTTATTTATTTTTCTGGAGGGATGCAAATGTTCTAAAAATGATCATGATGAATATACAACTATATGATGATATTGTGAGCCACTGATTTTATAATATGGTTGAACTGTAAATGTGTGGATATTTCTCGATAAAAATATTTAAATAAATTTTTAAAAGATATATTTTTTAAAAACTTAGCAACTTAATATAACAGTCACTTATTTGCTCACTTTTTTTTTTAAAGCTAGACTTAGCAGAGACAAATTGTCTTTGTTCCACATGGCATCAGCTAGAACGACTCAACTAAGCTGGAGGATCCAGTTCCATGATGGCTCATTACCTTGACTGGCAAGTTGGTGCTGGCTTTTGACTGGCACCTCAGCAAGGGCTGAAGGGATTGATTCTTTTCTATGTGAGCCTCTTCATGTGATTACTTGGGCTTCCTCACAACATGGCAGCCAATTCTAAGAAGGAGAAAGCAGTCCTTCATAATGCTTGTGCTCAAAAGTTCCCGAACATCACTTTCTTTGCAGTCTGTAGATCAAAACTGTATAGGCCTAGCCTACTCCACTATAGATCTCTCCTCAGTGGGAGGAGACATGACTCAACCTCTTGATGGGACAAGCCTCATACCTATGTAGGGAGGGATGATATTTAAAGACTGTCTTCTATACCCTTGTTTTCAGTACAATTCCCTTGCCCATGATTGTGTCTGGTGTCCTGAGCCCAGAGACCCTCTATTTTATAGTCTTTAGGGAATCAACCTCTAGTTTCCTTCCAGCATTAGGGAAAGGAAGACACATAGTTGCACAGAGTGGGTAAAAGATTTGGGAATTTAACTCCTTCTCAGACTTTCAATCTATCCTCCTGTTTGCTTGTTTTAACTGAGGTATAACACACACAAAGTATACAATTTTAACTGTATAGATTATTCAAATTTTACATATTTCTTGATTCATGAAACTATCATAAAGGTCAAAATATAGAATATTTCCACCACTCCCAGAAGGTTTTCTCTTGCCCTTTCCTAGTCACTCCCCTCCCAGAGGTAACCACTATTCTATCTTCTATCATCTTCAATGTTTTGCTTTGTTTTTGAAATTTCAAGTAAATGGAATCACACAGTATGTATTCTTTCATGTTTGACTTTGTTCACTCAATATTACATCTGTGAGATTTTTCCACATTGCTGCATATTTTTATTTTTAATTTAAAAAATGCTACATAGCTTTCTATTGTATGAATGTACAACAATTTATCCATGCTACTGTTAATTTGGATTGTTTCCAGTTTGGGGTTATTACAAGTAAAACTGCTAGTGACAGTTTCATACATTTTTTAGGGAGGAGACATCTGCACTCATTTTACTTGGTAGTGGGATTTCTGGCATACGTGTAGCTTCAGTAGAAATGCCCAAAGTGTTTTCTAGAGCTGTGCCATCATTCCCGCCAACATTGTGGGAGAACTCCACATCCTCGCCAACCTTGATTTTTGTCTATCTTTTAAATGACAGCTATTCAAGTGGTTCATAGTGGTCCATCCATTCTCCTAATTTTTGCTCCATATTCACTTTCACTTGTAGAGAAGATTCTTGTGCTGCTAGTTCCTGAAATATTGGAGGAATCTATGGAGTACATTGGGCTGGCTTTCAGCTTTCTTCACTGCTGGATAAGGATTCAGGTTTCTCACATCTGTTCATTTGCTTGCTGTTTTGATTTGCTAATGCTGCCAGAATGCAATATACCAGAAATGGATTGGCTTTTACAAAGGGGATTTAATAGGTTACAAGTTTATAGTTCTAAGGCCATGAATATGTTCAAATTAAGGCATCAACAAGAGGATACCTTCACTCAAGAAAGGCCTATTGTGTCCAGGGTTTCTCTGTCACATGGAAGGCACATGCAACATCTGCTGGCCCTTCTCTCCTAGGTTGGTTTCAAAATGGCTCTCTCAGTTCCTGTCGGTCCTTCTGGCTTCTCCTGGGGTGTTTTCCCTCTCCAAGCGTCTATGGGCCTTCTCTTAGCTTCTCCAGGGCAAACTCTGGATTTCATCTCTGCTTAGCATCTCCTGTGGTATTTTCTGTCTCCAAACATCTGTCATCTCTCTGCAATCTGTTTGTCAAGGTTTATAATAATATCTCTCTACAATCTGTATTGGCTCTTTTAAAGGACTCCAGTTAGCTGAATAACACCCACCTTGAAAAGGTGAGTCACATCTCCATGGAAACAACCTAATCAAAGGATTCCACCCAACAATAGGTCTGCCCCTTACCCTCCACCAAGACTGGACAAAAGGATATGGCTTTTCTGGAGTACATAACAATTTCAAACCAGTACAATTTCCAAGTTCAAAAATTTTGTTGCTGTTATCTCCTCTCGTATTCTTCTGTCTTCGTGGTTTTATAAATATTTAAAAAATCCTTTTTCCATTGTCTTAGCAAGGTTTCAGGGAGTGTGAATGGAATTTCAGCAAAAGTAATGTGTGTTCGATCCTCTACTTTTATCTTTGCCATGTCTTATTAACGATGTTCTTCTGGAGTCCAGCTCAGAATAAACACTTAATACATGTTTGTTGAATGTTCTCAGATGATCCCTTCCATTTTCACTCTTGCCAGGGACCATTACCTTATTGCTACGCTCTTGCATAACTGTGAGAGAGAAAGCATGTTCGTTCAGTTGTGGCTAAGAATTCAGGTTCTAATCAATGTGAGCCTGTGTTGAATACTTAATCTCAATAAACCTCAGTCCCTTTCATGCGAGAAACGAAGATGATAATAGTTGCTTCCTAAATCTGTGGTGAGGATTATGTAGAGTAGTTAACACAATGCCTGATCTGCACTAAGTGCTCATTAATGCATTATGTGTTAACTCCCCCAGAGGCATTCACATATCCTCCAGGATTACTGAAATTTATACAACATTGAGAAGTTTAGGGAAGAGAATAAAAATCACTCATACATCCATTGCAGTTAACATCACTGTTAACATTGTGAAATATTTTTGTTATTATATATATAATACGATAAAATATTGTCAGAGCCCCTGTAGTGACTGGTAGAGAATGAATGGAAAGATACAATCACAAACCATAGTGATTGATTGATTTGAGAAACTCTCCAGTGCTAAACTGACAGCAGAAACCATCTTTTCTACAGCCAGGATACGGACAGGTTCAAATCTGGTCATTTCCATTCAAATAAGTCATTAGTCCTGTCTCTACCCAGTCTCCTTATAATTTTTGCAGATGTCACTAGCCAGGCCAACTCTCCCTTGCCACTGCTCTTTGTCAACATCTTGTTTAAAAATAAGACAGAACAAAAAACTCACCTTCAGACCAGGGCAGTGTGTGTACAAGTGACCTCACTCATTCTGTGCCCAGAACTTTCCTCATAATCTAGCACAGCAATACCACACATGATACTTTCCAAATATATCACTCAGGGATTTCTGCTGTAGACTGTTACTCCATTTCCCCTCAATTCTTAACTTTTACACAATTAGAACTATATCATATAAAGTCCCATTTAAGAACATAAATGACCCATTATTAAAAAACTCTTCTTAAATGTCATTTTAATGTTGCATGCTGTTCTACCCCAGGGATATACTATAATTCATTTGATCACCCTTCTATTGTTTTCTATTGTTGGTCATTTAGTTGTTTGGGGGTTTTTGCTACTACGAATAATGTTGCAATGAGCGTTTTTGGTTGTTTAGTTGTTTTGGGGTTTTTGCTATTACGAATAATGTTGCAATGAGCATCTTCATGTATAAATATTTGAATTTTTTTTTTTTTTTTTTTTTTTTTTTTTTTTTTAGACAGAGAGAAGGAAGGAAGGATAGAAGGAAGGAAGGAAGGAAGAAAGGGAAACATTTTTTAAACATTTTCTTGTTTTATTGTATTCTGTTTCTCCGTTTTTGTTACATGGGCTGGGGCCGGGAATCGAACCGAGGTCCTCCGGCATAGCAGGCAAGCACTTTGCCCGCTGAGCCACCGCGGCCCGCCCAATATTTGAATTTTTGATTATATTCTAAGGGTGAGAAGTGAAATTAATGGGTCTAAAAAAGTGCAGCCTTTAAAAACACCTTTTTTGTCATGGAAAGCTTCAAATAAAGAGGAGAGTTAACCCCTATGCACCCACTGACCAGCTTCAGGATGGTATTCCCTTTTAGCAGAGGATGCTTGCTAAATCAAAGTAAGGAATCTCTAAGTGGAGTTTAGGTCAATAGCTACTAGTTTACTATGTGTGTGTTGGGAAGGTGGCTCTTTGTTGTTGCAGAAGGACCTTCCTGCTGATGCTTCCCAAGTCACACCATCAGATAACCATGTTGCTATACAACATGGAAACCTCTTCATTTTGGAAAATAGTGTTGGCTACAAAATAGTTGTTCAGTAAATACTGTTGGTTGACTGTCTAGCAACACGGCTTGAAGGTCACCTGGAAAAAGAGATCCAGCCAGGAAGAAAAGAGACTGAAAGGAATTATGAGAATACCAATGAAAATTAATCCCAGGCTTAAAGAAAGCCACATAATGGCTAAGCTTTTAAATAATCTCTAACTTTTCATACAATTACAGTGAAATCAAATCTACTCAACGGAGTTGAATGGGCAGAGAAGCGCATAAGTCAGCATTTGTACAAAATCATGAGCTTTTCACCGAAACATTCAAGTTCGGTGAAAACTTGGGATGGGGAAACCAAACAATAATTCTCCCTTACTAATACAAACTAACAAGTCATCATTAATATCATCAATCACAGATGCTTCTTAGGAAGTTAATGGATTCCTTGTCTGATTTGGTTAAACCTGGTGAAAAGATCCTACTACAATGAACAGGATGAATAGATAGACTTAACCCCATCATTTGGATCTGTTCACGCATATGTTCCCCCACCCTCACCCCACACTGTTAATCTCTAGGAGGCAGGAACTGATACTAGATTCTGAATTTTCAGTACCTAAAATTATCTAGGACTTAAAGGGTATTAATGTTTGTTAAGAGTAAAATGAAATTAAAATGCCGTTCTTCTGGTCCAATGTATAATTTTTAAAAAATCAAAATCATGTTAATGAGGTTTGGAAAAGAATTTCAGGACACAACTTTTTATACATTGTCTATCTAAAATGACATACACTGTTTATCTAAATAAAAATTAAGTGAATGCATGCTGTGTAAATATATCTTTGATGCATCTTTCAAAGGTATTGGCAGCATAAAGAAGAAATACCACTTAAAATTATTCCTTCACATCCCTGTCTTTTTGAAATTTGAAATCATAGGAGACCACAGAGTGATACGCATTTACATTCAGTTCAGCCTTCACTATGCTTACTGGTTTGTTTATTTGTTAATTAGATTTTAAAGGGCATTGTTCCTTCTGAGAACATAAGGGAATTTGCAAAGAATCATCAAATCAAAACTACCCTTCAAATCATTTTCATCCTCTGAGAGGGATAAAATAAAGTCGTAGGAAAAAAACTAACTAGGAGATGAGATGTGAAGGGCAATTAACATGGTGGATATAATTTATTATTGCTGAATCACAAACAGTCAAAGAAACGATTCTTTCTCTGCTTTTCATAATACGTCTCTTATTTTTCTAGCCCTTCACTGAGATACTTCCTGGATACATTATTAATTGTATCTTGTTGCCAAACATAATTATAATAGACCCATTTTATTGAGCACATACTGTGTGCTGGACCCTGTGCTAAGCACTGGACAGTGTTGTCTTACTCTGTATTTTCAACAATATTATGAGGTGAATACGACTATTATGTCAATTTAAAGATGAGGTAACTGAAGCTTAGAAGGGTCAGATATCACTCATGATCTCACAGCAAAGTAGCAGGAGTGGGATTTGAACCTGGTCTCTAACTTCACAGAATTTGCTTTGACCCAATAAACCACACAACATCTAAGGAGGTGCCCCATTGAAGACCATTTATATTTGGAGACCCATTAGGAAACAGCACCCTTTCCCTGATTTCATGTAACATTGAAGATACTCCCCATATTTAAGGATATGTGAGGCTAAAACCTCTAGAAAATTTTAACAGTCTTAATAGAAACATTCATGTATTCATTCATGCATAGTAATATCCATGTCCTCCAGCCTGCCAATCTCATGACAGCGCCTCCCACTGAGTAAACCTGGCAGGAAGGGAGCTTGGGTTGGGGCTGGTGTGCAATTCACAGTGATGCCAACCTCCTGGACACAGAACTGGACACAGGAGGCAGAAATCTGGATCTGGGAGGGGGCTGAGAGCAAATGACCAGGCAGGTCCTGCTTGAAGAATTTCCCCCTGATGTCCATGAAACCATGAGGGCTGCTGCTTGATGGCATACACTATAAATAATACTGCAGAGACACGAGCCCCAGGAGTCACTTTAGGGTGAAGGACGAGACAAGGGGATAAAGCTGACAGACATGACGTTGCACTGGGGTATTTGAAGAGAAGGTTTACAAGTCATGGAATAGAGTACCAGAAGGTTAGCATGGAGAAGGGTGAGGCCAAGGAGTCCAAGTTAAGTGGCTACCACAAGATCACACAGTTAGTAGCCAGGCTTCCAGTGCTGAGTCTGTGTGGTAGTTGAATTCATTGTCAACTTGTGGTCAGGTGAAAGCACCTAGTTTTGTTGCTGTGGACATGAGCCAATGGTACGTGAACCTCATCTGTTGCTAATTACATCTGCAGTTGGCCAGGAGGCGTGCCTGCTGCAATGAATGATGCTTGACTTAATTGGCCGGTGCTTAAATGAGAGAGCGCAACGTAGCACAGCCCAAGCAGCTTGGCATTCCTCATCTCAGCACTCGCAGCTCAGCCCAGGCCTTTGGAGATGCAGAAAGAAGTCACCCCAGGGAAAGTTGTTGGAACCCAGAGGCTTGGAGAGAAGGCAAGTAGAGACCATCCTGTGCCTTCCCATGTAAGAAAGAACCTCAGTGGAAAGTTGGCTGCTTTTCCACTGAAGAACTAACAGAATAAATCCCCTTTTATTAAAAGCCAACCCATCGCTGGTATGTTGCACTCCAGCAGCTAGCAAACTGGAACAGTCAGTAATATATTATTGATGCCCCGTCTTTTAAAAGGGATTTAAGGCACATCTAGTCCCTCACATTCTTCACCACCACCAGACACTTCTGCAAATGTGACATGAAGCCACTATTCCCCAGAAGTTTCCTTCATATTGAATCTTAACATAATTTCAGACACAGCAATATAAACATGGCACCATATGTCTTATAATGAAATTCGGTGCTTTGTGATGATTGGACCATGTCTGTTTTTTTTCAGAAGGGATAGTTCTCTGGTTTGAAGATGGACCCAGATGAGGGACACCGATAGGCCCTGAGATGATAAAGGCATTGGCATCGCCAGCTCAGCTCTCAGGGGGAGCACTTTGGTTGCCTCGTTGCACTTCAGAGGTAAGTGCCTGGTACTGAAGTCACGTCTCCCTCAGGGCATATGAAGATGACAAAAAATAGCCTTTGTAGTTTTGAATAACAATTTTCGAGAGATTTGGAGTAAGAAAAACATCATTCCAACAAAGTTTCATTTAGGTGCCAACTAGTCAGTCTGCCCTTAAACAGCTGAGGCTCAGAGGGATTTGAGTCATTGGACAATCAGCTGAGATGCTGGGCAGCAGGACCCGAAAGCTCCAGCACCACCAGTTCTGCCAAGCGAGACTCTGGGCTCAGAACTGAGTCCCGTAAAATGCAAAGCTGTTCTGCAGCTTCATGGTTTGCTGATCATTTCTCATCAACCATCACCCACCCCCACTCCAATGTCATATATTGAGATTGAAATGCCAAGGCCACTCATCAAAATCCACAAGCTGCTGCCCCAACATTTGACAATAGATTTATCTTGCTTTTAAATTGAACATTGGAGCAGAGTGGAGCATATTAATTTCATTTTTACCATAATAAGCATTAAATATCCATTATGGCTCAGACAATATCAGGTATACTGGAAATATAAAGCAGAGTAAGAATCAATTCCTGTGTTCTAGAGATTCATAGTCTTTGCAGGATGGAGGATAGACACATGTATAAACAGATCCAAACGATATGATTAAGTCTATAATGGATCTTAGTCCAGGGAATGCATATACCTGGGAAGGCTTCTCAAAGGAAGTGATGCCTTTGCTGAAAAATGAGGAATGAAGAATTGAGACAATGGACAAGGGGGAGGAAAAATTCCAGCTGGTGGGGGGCACGTCATGTGCAAATAGCTCATTTGAGCATGATGTGTTCTGGAGCCTACAATAATTTGGCCTGGGTGGACCACAGGATTTGTTTTGGAGTGGCAAGAGATAAGGCTGAACAAGTAGGCAGAGGACAGACTCTGTGGGACCTCTGGACTACACTGAAGAGTTTGGGCTCTGTCCTGAACGCAGTGGGAGCAGGGGAATGACTGAATTGAATGAGATTTTAGAGAGATGGCCTCTGGGGGGCAGGAGTGCAGAGTAGAGGCAGAGGGCCAGTTAGGAGGCTGTTGTAGTTATCCAGAGAAGTGATGATGGCAATAGCCAGTACATAGTGCAAATGAGTGGAGGGGACAGTGTGGAAGATTTTTAGAAGGTAGAATTTATAAGACTGGAATTTGGGTGTGGAAAAAGAACACACCCCTTGGCTATTCCAATTATTTGGCTTGGGTGACTGACACTATAGGGCTGCTTGTTGAAGTGAAGCTGACTTTGGCTTTGGGCAATGCTGTGGGCTGCACCAGAGAGATGGCAGGAGGTGTGGAGGAGTGTTTCAGGTCTTGGATCTCAGGCACCACATGGTGTCCTAACCTCATCTGCTGATATAGCAAGACAGTGAGGTACAGCTTTAGTAGACTCAGTCTTAAAACAGTTTGACTAATTTTCTTTCTGATACACAATATGAGTAAGCTGATTTTGTTTTGAGAGGTGGGTTCCTGTTCTTGTCATTTTCAGGACCTGGAGAGCTGTCCATTTTCTCTCTTTGGGTTGACAGTGTTCCCAGGCTCTGCCTTTGGCCTTCCCAAGAGCCAATGTGGAATCAATGCACGCTAGCTAGAGTTCTGCATGCCACCTGCTCATTATTCCCTGCCCCTCATTTAGACTTCATGCTGTTACAGCGGAGTTTTGGCGAAGCGCATCCTTTCCCCAGAGGCCAAAGAAGGGGCAAGCTTAGCTCATCTATTCACCAAAATCCAACTGGTGTGATGTCAGGACCCAGAGGTGCTAATGGGAATCACGGGCAACGTGCCCTGGCCTCACTGAGCTGTGGGAGTTTGCCTCTTACTTCCATCTGCATGATTTCTTCTTGCCACTGCCAGCTGCCTGCTACAGTCTTTCTCTTGCAGTCACATCACTGCCCACTTAAAAAATGCCTCCTTCTCCCTTCCTTCTCTAGCTCTTTTATCCTCTAATGGTTTGATGCATCTTGGCTTTTGGGCTAGTGTGGTTTACCTTTTATAGTCACTACTTAGTCTGTATGGTCAACAAGTCCCACTGTGCTGTGTGTTGTCTCTGCTTCTTCAACTACAATCTGCTCGTCGTCCCCATCCACAGCTCGATGCTGTTGTAGATGTGCAGATAGCTAAACACCATCTTTCAGATAAAACACATGTGATTGTATGAAGTCATGATGAGATCAATAGCTCATGGATGTATTATTATGTTGAATCATATGAAATCACCAACATTCAACCATTTTGACCTTCAACAGTGACACTTCCAAATGTACTCACCTAATAAAATTGGTTGGTTTCTGATGATTAAACTCTAGGCACAACCTGTACGGCACACTCATTCACCAGTGGCCAATAATTTCAACACAGGAAACAAGACTAAAGGAAAATGTTCATTTCCTTTCTCCTAGATGCAGATATCCCAGCTCACTGATTAATTTGCATTATCTGCCTGTTGGCACCGACACAACAAAATTGAACTCCAGGTATGCATTTTATTTAAGCTGTTCATTTGTACCCACTTTGTCTTATTGTTATGGACGGAGAGTCATTCCATCACTGGAAGCAACACTGCATAAGTGTCACCACAGCATTTGCATGTGGGGCTTACCTGCCTCCTTGACATTTTAGAGTTTCACCCATAAAGCTTGGCCTGTCCAATTTAACACCGACCATTTTTTTAATTTAAACTAGTCAATGAACAGCTATTTAATTTGACATTATTGAACACTGGTATTCTAGGCAAGAATGCTTATTATCCTGTGGTTTCTATTTCTGATGCAATAAAAAATGGGTTTCTAAGTTATTGACAGAAAACAATCAGGAGTATTATCACTTAATATCTTTGAATTGCCCCCCTTTTGGGTTTTTATCAAGTTATGAGTTTATCAATGTGTCTTATTATATAATGTAGCTATGCATTTTTTCTCCCCATATGTGTATTATCTAATTATGGAAATATAATATAATATAATTACGGAAATATAAACTTTACCTATGAGTCGATTTCCCTCGGAGGACAGAATTAATGAGAAATAAACCTGCTTCATATTTCATTTATTCAACAAATATTTATTGGGACTTATGGGTCAGGCACTTTCTAATTGCTGGGAACTGGTTTTGGAGTTGGTATCAGGACTTCTAAAGTAGTTACGTCCTTTTTATTTAATCAAGAGTAACTTGGGTTGAGATACAACCACCATGCTCCCCATTCCCCAGCAACGCCCCAGCCCTTTCTGACATTGCCAGGCAGGACTCTTCCAAACAGATGGGTGTCCCTTAGTGAGTCAGGATTGATGAAGACAATAATGGGACCCTGAAAACAAACTTAGTTATTGGACCGGTTTGCTTAAGTTTTTCTGCTATAACACCAAAAAAAAAAAGAAACTCAGGCTTAAGTGATTAAATGTTGCCACATCAGTTTGTGGAAAGAGAAAGGGAGGTGAAGTGAAAATGTGCTAGGTATTTCTTAAGATGGCCTATAGTTTTCATTTAGTTTTTGTCTTGTTAGGGTATCAATGTTATACTTGCTTCATTGAGGATGGGAGGTGGTTCCTTTGTCTTCTAAAAATTTCTTGAATGTCTGTATAAGAGTGGAGGGATAAATCCCTTCAAAATTTGATGGTATTTACCAGTAAAACATTTTGGGTTTGTTTTCTTTGTAGGAAAATTTTCAACTAATGCTTGCATTTCTAAGGTTTCAAATCTAATGGAATAAAATTGTTCATAATATTCTTTATTTTTTTAAAAAAATCACTAACTGCAGTTATGTCCCATTTTTGTTCCTAATATCGTTTGCTTGTGCTTTTCTTTTGTCTTCCTATATCATGTCAGATATTTGTCAAATTCATCAATTTTTTCAAGAACTAATCTTTGACACCATGTACCTACTTGATTTTTTTTAATTTTCATGTTTATTAAATTTTGCTCTCATTATGTTTCCTTCTACCTTAAAGAAAAAGATTTTACTGTTATTTGTCCAGTGTGTGATGATGTATACTTGGTCACCAATTTTCAATCTTTGTTCTCATGTAAAATAAATATTCAAGGCCATTAATTTATCTCCAAGTAGTGGAGTAAAACTGCCAACCACGAATTCTATCTCCATCAAAACTGTCCTTCAAAAATGAGGGGGAAATTAAAACATTTTCAGATAAAAAAAATCACTGTGAGAATTTGTGATTTTTCATTCATTTTCAAGTTTTTCATTCAGTGAAAACACTGAATGTGTTTTCAGTGCATTCCATAACTTTTGATTCATTATCACACAGTTCTTCTTTGACTAATGAACTATTTAGAAAGCATTTTAAAATTTCAAATATTTGGAAAGTTTTATTTCTGTTTTTGTTATTGATTCCTACTGTAATTGCATTGCAGTCTGAGAACTGTGTCTATAACTGGGACAGACTTTTTGAATGTTATTAATAGTCGTTTTTTTTTTTTTGCTTTTTAAAAAATATTTTATTGAGATATCTTCGTGCACATACAGTCTATCCAAAGTTTACAATCAATGGCTCACAATATCATCACATAGTTGTGTATTCATCACCATGATCATTTTTAGAACATTTTCATCAGTCCAGAAAAAGAAATAGCAAGAAAATAGAAAGAAACATATATCCCATACCCGTCATGCCTCCCTCTCATTGACCACTAGTATTTCAATCTACCTAATTTTTTTTACCCCTTATTCTACCCCCCATTATTTATTCATTTTTCGTCCTTTTTTTTTTTACTCATCTGTCCATACCTTGGATAAAGGGAATGTCAGCCATTAGGTTTTCACAATCACAGGGTCACACTGTAAAAGCTATGTCATTATACAATCATCTTCAAGAATCAAGGCTACTGGAATACAGTTAGCAGTTTCTGGTACTTTCCTCTAGCCACTCCAATACAACGCAAACTAAAAAGGGATAGCTATATAATACATAAGAATAACCTCCAGGGTAACCTCATGACTCTGTCTGAAATCTCTCAGCCCCTGAAATTTTATCCTGTCTCATTATCTCTTTCCCTTTTAGTCAAGAAGGTTTTCTCAGTCCCATGATCCCAGGTCCTGGCTCATCCCCATGTCCCACAGTCATGTTCCACGTACCAGGGAGGGCAGTGAGTTCACCTGCCGAGCTGGCTTAGAGAGAGAGACCACATCTGAGTAATAGAGGAGGTCACTGCTAGGTATCATTATAAGTAGGCTTAGCTTTTCTTTTGCGGGAATAAGTTTCATAGGGGTGAGCCCCAAGATCGAGGGCTCAGCCTATTGATTTGGTTGTCCCCACTGTTTGCAAGATTATCGGGTCTTCCCTAGATGAGGAAGTTGACTATTTCCCCCTCTCTCCTTTGCAAATACTTTTTTATTCTCTGCCCAAATTACTCTGGGATGTATTGGGGCATTACCCTAACTTGTACAAACCAAGAAGTTCTCACTCCCTCTTTTAGATTCCACGTAATTATGGTGTTCAAGTAAACTGACTATACAAGTTAAATTGATAATGTGCTACCCAAAATATAAATTTTGTACCAAATAAACATCTCTCCCTTTGATCTCACACAGAGGTTGACGTTTGAAAATATGGGCCATATCATCCTTTACCCAGTATTCTGATTTACCTTAGTTCTATCCAGATCAGCTTCATTCATGTCTCTAGATGAAGTCTGATAACTTTTTCAACTGCTTTAACAGTTGTTGTGTGGGCTACTGCTGACTTTCATAGCATCACAGCTGTAACTCTGAGTCTCAGGTATTACACAAATACCCAAAGTTTCGGTGAACGACCAGGTTATATGCAAATACCTCAGTATCTCAGAATTTAGAAATAATAGTTACAAGTCCTGATTATATGTAATTGATGGAAGTGCTTACAATCTAAGAACCTTTACAATAGGCCCGAACCTGACAACCCATGCTCTCAACTTCAGTTCTCCAAGTTTGTACATTATAGTTAGTCCATTTGAGGGAGGCATGATAATAGCTGTCT
This sequence comes from Tamandua tetradactyla, assembly GCF_023851605.1. Lineage (NCBI taxonomy): Eukaryota > Metazoa > Chordata > Mammalia > Pilosa > Myrmecophagidae > Tamandua > Tamandua tetradactyla. The sequence goes on along the minus strand of NC_135328.1, from coordinate 151,496,835 downwards.
TTTTGTTTCTGTCATCTCATTCAAAATACTGTCCTTAAGGTTCATTTACCTAGCTGCATGCCTCACAATTTCATTCCCTCTTGCAGCCACTTATTCCAAGTGAACAGTTAATTCCTCGATTTTTCCTCTTTCTTCTTTTTTGATCTAGGCATTTAGGGCAATACATTTTTCTCCTAGCACTGCCTTTGCTGCATCCCATAAATGTTGATATGTTGTGCTTTCATTTTCATTTGCCTCAAGATATCACTGATTTCTCTTGTAATTTCTTCCTTGACCTACTGGTTGTTGAAGAGTGTGCTGTTGAGTCTCCATATATTCATGAATTTTCTAGCCCTTTGCCTATTATTGATTTCCAACTTCATTCGATTATGATCCAAGAAAGTGTTGTGTATAATTTCAATCTTTTTAAATTTATTGAGACTTGCTTTGTGACCCAGCATATGATCTGTCATTCAGAATGGTCCATGAGCACTTGAGAAAAATGTGTATCCTGCTATCGTGGGGTGTAAAGTTCTGTAAATATCTGTTAAGTCTAATTCATTTATTGTATTATTCAAATTCTCTGTTTCTTTATTGATTCTCTGTCTAGATGTTCTGTCCATTGATGAGAGCAGGGAAGTGAAGTCTCCAACTATTATTGTAGATGTGTCTATTTCTCTTTTTAGTGTTTGCCTCATGTATTTTGGAGCACTCTGGCTCAGTACATAAATATTTATGATTGTTATGTCTTCTTGTTGAATTGTTCCTTTATTAATACATAGTGTCCTTCTTTGTCTCTTTTAATTGTTTTACATTTGAAGTCTAATTTGTTGGATATTAGTATAGCTACTCCTACTCTTTTCTGATTGTTGTTTGCATGAAATATCTTTTCCCAATCTTTCACTTTAAACCTATGTTTATCCTTGGGTCTAAAATGCATCTCCTGTAGACAGCATATAGATGGGTCCTGTTTTTAAATCCATTCTGTCAGTCCCTGTCTTTTGATTTGGGGAGTTCAATCCATTAACATTTAGTGTTATTACTGTAAGGGCAGTACTTTCTTCTATCATTTTGCCTTTTGGATTCTATATATCATATCTAATTTTTCTTCTTTTTACCTTTATTGATAGTCTTCCCCTCTACACTCTTCTCCACACCTCTCCCTCCTGTCTTTTCCTATCTGTCTCTAGTGCTCCCTTTAATATTTCTTGCAGAACCAGTCTCTTGGTCACAAATTCTCACAGTGATTTTTTTTATCTGAAAATGTTTTAATTTTCCCCTCATTTTTGAAGGACAATTTTGATGGAGATAGAATCCGTGGTTGGCAGTTTTTCTCTTGTAGTATCAAATCTATCATCCCACTGTCTTCTTGCCTCCATGGTTTCTGCTGAGAAATCTACACATAGTCTTATTGGGCTTCCCTTGTATGTGATGGATTCCTTTTCTCTTGCTGCTTTCAAAATTCCCTCTTTCTCTTTAACATTCTGATTAGTAAGTGTCTTGGAGTATATCTATTTGTGTCTATTCTGTTTGGGGTATGCTGAACTTCTTGGATCTGTAATTTTAAGCCTTTCATATGAGTTGGGAAATTTTCAGTGATAATTTCCTCCATTAGTTTTTCTCCTCCTTTTCCCTTCTCTTCTCCTCCTGGGGCACCCACAACACATATATTTGTGCACTTTGTGTTGTCATTCAATTTCCTGAGTCTCTGCTCATATTTTTCCATTCTTTTCCCTATATTTTCTTTTGATTGTCAGATTTAAGATCCACCAGTTCTTTAATCCTATCTTCTACCTCTTGAACTCTGACATTGTAGGTTTCCATTTTTTTAAAAATCTCTTCTATTGTGGCTTTCATTTCCATAAGTTCTGTGATTTTTTTCAGACTTTCAATTTCTTCTTTTTTGTCATCCCTTGACTTCTTTATATCCTCCCTCAACACATTGATTTGATTTTTGATGAGATTTTCCATGTCTGTTTGAATATCCTGAATTAATTGTTTCTCATTTGAATTGTTGGTTTGTTCCTTTGACTGGGCCATATTTTCAGTTTTCCTAGTATGATTCATTATTTTTTGCTGGCATCTAGACATTTAATTTCCTTAATTAGTTTATTCTGGAGATTGTTTTCACTTTTTACCTGGGATTTCCTTGCTGGATGACTTTGTTGTCTATCTGTTCTTTGACATTCAGTTCAGCTTATTGAACTGAATGTTCAGTTCAGCAGGTTGAAAGACTTTCCTATGAAGCTTCTAGACTCTGTGACTTTTTTCCTATCCCACCCAGTATGTGGCACTTTTCTGCCTGCAGGTTCCACCAGCATAAAATGATGTGGAACCTTTAACTTCAGTAGACACCCTCTCTTCTGGGGGCATGGTTGAGTCAGAAGAGAGGTTGTAGGCTGGCTTCAACAGCTTCAGTTTTCCAGACCCTGGGTTCTTAATTCCTTGAGGGAGGGAGTCCACCTGAGCTGGGGCCCAGCCCTCTCCTGGTGAAGGCAGAGCTGCCAGGGAATTAATTCATTTCACCTGACCAACCACTTTGATTCTCAGACAAGCTCATTTCCTCCCTTGCCTGGGGGAATTGGAGCCTGAGAAGCCTTGCGGTTGTATGCAAAGAGCAGTCAAGTCCACAACCACAAAAAAGAAAAAAAAATCCTTTTCAGTGCAGGACCCCCATTGCTCAGATTTGCCAATCAAGAGCTTAAGTTGGTACATTGCTCTGTGTATCTCCAGGTCCTATGTGCCCCCTCCTTTCCTTCAGGGCTTCGGCCTTTTCAAGTATTCTGTGCTGTCCAATCCAAAAAAACTGTTTTGTTTTGTTTTTTTTTCTTTTTCCATCAGCCCTCCCCAGCCTATGCCAGGGCAAAAAACAGCAACCTTAGCTTTTACTCTAGGATCAGTTGAGCTGGGGGTCTATTTTTAATAGTCAGAATTTATTAATTATCTCCACAATTGGAGCTTGGTTGAGTAAAGTCTTTTGGTGTTAGTAAAGTCTCTTTCCTTTCCCCTCTGGGAAGTAGCCTGTGGGGGAGGAGCGCTGGCTTCTGTGGCCTGGGGGACTCACGGTTCTGGGTGGGACACAGCTGGTCCAGCTTGCACAGACTGGTGTACGCTGTGTGTCTTGTCGCTGATGTAGCCATAGCAGTTGTTCTGTACTCTTCCTGGCTATTTATTAGCTGCTCTGGAGGACGAATTAATTCCACTCCTCACTAAGCTGCCATCTTGGACTGTAGCCCCAGGTCTCCTCTCATCTTAACTATAATTAGCCTTCCTATCCATGAGCACGGAATGTCTTTCCACCTATTTAGATCTCCTTTGATTTCTTTTAGCAATGTTGTGTAATTTTCTGTGTACATGTCCTTTATTTCCCTAGTTAGGTTCCTTCCTAGGTACTTGATTATTTTTGTTGCTATTTGGAATAGAATTTTTTCCTTAACTGACTCCTCAGCTAGGTCATTGCTTGTATATAGAAATGCTACTGATTTTTCACATTAAGTTTAGATAACACCACATTGCTGAATTTGTTTATTAGCTCAAATAACTTTGCTATAGATTTCTCAGGATCTTCCAAGAATGGTATCATACCATCTGCAAATAATGAGAGTTTTACTTCTTCCTTTCCAATTTGGATGCATTTTATTTCTTTGTCCTGCCCCATTGCTCTAGCTAGAACTTCTAGCACAAAGTTGAATAATAGTGGTGACAGTGAGCATCCTTGTCTTGTACCTGATCTTAGGCAGAAAGCTTTCAGTCTCTCTCCATTGAATATGATGCTAGCTACTGGGTTTTCATATATTCCCTTTATCATAATGAGGTGGTTACTTTTGATTCCTACCTTTTGGAGTGTTTTTATCGAAAAGAATACTGAATTTTGTCGAATGCTTTTTCAGCATCAATCAAATGATGATGTGATTTTTCCCTTTCAATTTGTTAATGTGCTGTATTACATTAATTGATTTTCTTGTGTTGAACCATCCTTGCATTCCTGTTATAAAGCCCACTTGGTTATGGTGTATGATTCTTTTAATGTGTTGTTGGTTTCGATTTACTAATATTCTATTGAGATTTTTGCACCTATGTTCATTAGAGAAATTGGCCTAAGAGCTCCCTCTAATCTTAGGATTAAGATTATGGCATCTTTCCCCAGTTTTGGTATTAAAATTATATCAGCTTCATAAAATGAATTAGGTAGAGCTCCTTTTCCCTCAATTTTTTGGAAAAGTTTGAGCAGGATTGATGTTAGTTGTTTTTGGAATGTTTGATAAAATTCCCCTGTGAAGCTGTCTAGCCCTGGACTTTTCTTTGTAGGAAGATTTTTGATGGCTGATTGAATCTTGCAACTTGTGATTGGTTTGTTGGGATCTTCTATTTCTTCCTGAGTAAGTGTAGCTTGTGTGTGTGTCTCCAGGAATTTGTCCATTTCATTTAAGTTGTCTAGTTTGTTGGTGTATAATTGTTCATAGTATCCTCTTATGATTTCTTTTCTTTCTTCAGGGTCTGTGGTAATGCACCCCTTCTCATTTCTGATTTTGTTTATTTGCATCCTCTCTCTTTTTTTCTTTGTCAGTCTTGCTAATGGCCTATCAATTGTATTGATTTTCTCTAAGAACCAACTTTTGGGTTTATTGATTCTTTCTATTGTTCTTTTGTTCCCCATTCATTTAACTCTGCTTTAATATTTGTTATTTCTCTTCTTCTATTTGCTTTGGGGTTAGTTTGCTGTTCTTCCTCAAGTTCCTCCAGGTGTGTTGTTAAGTCCTTGATTTTTGTTTTTTCTTATTTTTTAATATAGGTATTTAGGACAATAAAGTTCCCTCTCAGCACAGCCTTTGCCATATCCCATAAGTTCTGATAAGTTGTATTCTCATTTTCATTCATCTCCAGATAGCTACTGTTTTCTCTATCAATTTCTTCTTTGACCCATTGGTTGTTTAAGAGTGTGCTATTTACTCTCTGTATATTTGTGAATGTTCTCGTTCTTTGGTGGTTATTGAGATCCAGCTTCATCCCATTGTGATCAGAGAAAGTGCTCTGAATAATTTCAATGCTTTCAAATTTATAAAGACCAGATTTGTGCCCCAGCATATGATATATCCTGGAGAATGTTTCATGAACACTAGAGAAGAATGTAAAACACAAGGATTTGTGTTTTGGGATGCAATGACCTACATATGTCTGTTAAGTTTAATTCATTTATCAAGTTATTTAACTTTTCTGTTTCCTTGATCTTCTGTCTGGTTGTTCTATCTATAGAGGAGAGTGGTTATTGAAGTCTTCTGTAATTATTATTGAAACATCTATCGCTCCCCTCAGTTTTGTCAGTGTTTATCTCATGTACTTTGGAGCTCCTTGATTGGGAGCATAAACATTTATGATTGTTATATCTTTTTGGTGTATTGACCCCTTAATTAGTATATAGTGTCCTTCTTTGTCTCTTATGATGTCTTTACATTTAAGGTCTGTTTTGTCCGATATTAGTATAGCTACTCCTGCTTTCTTTTGGTTAGGAACTTGCATGGAAAACCTTTTACCATCCTTTCACTTTCAATCTATTTGTATTTTGTGTTTAAGATGAGTCTCTTGTAAGCAGTATATAGGTGGGTTATGTTTCTTAATCCATTCTGTCAATATGTATCTTTTAATTGTTAGGTTTAGTCTGTTAACTCAAATTATTACTGAAAACGTATTTCTTGATTCCACCATCTTATATTTTTTATTTTATTTGTCAGGTCTATATATTCTTTTCCCTCTTTCTCTTTGTATTCTTTAAATTACCATTAGTGGTACTCTTCAATTCTCTGCCCTCCTCCAGTCCTACCTCTCCTTTCTTTCTTTTTCAGCCAGCAGAACTCCTTTTAGTGTTTCTTGTAAGGCTAGTCTCTTGTTAACAAATTTTTTCAGACCTTCTTCGTCTGTGAAAACTTTAATCTCCCCCTCCATTTTGAAGGACAATTTGGCTGGGTACAGAATTCTTGGCTGGAAGTCTTTCTCTTTCAGGATCATGAATATATCATACCACTGCCTTCTCGCCTCCAGAGTGCTAGTTGAGTAATCTGAATCAGACTTCTTTGGTTAACCTTGTATGTAGCAGATTGTTTTTCTCTTGCCACTTTCAGGATTTTCTGTTTCTCTTCAACATTTGACAGACTGATTAGCATGTGTCTTGGGGAAGACCTATTTGGATTTATTCTGTTTAGAGTCATTGGGCTTCTTTGACCTGTATGTTTCTGTCCTTTATGAGGGTTGGGAAGTTTTCCTCCATTACATCCTCAACTACTCTTCCTAGCCCTTTAGTCCTCACTTCTCCTTCTGGGACACCAATGATTCTTATATTTGTGCACTTTGTTTTGTCTATCATTTCCCTGAGATCCAATTCATTTTTTTCCATCTTTTTTGCCATTTGTTGTTTTGAGTCTTCGAAGTCATTTACTTGTCCTCTGTATCACTTGTTCTTTCTTCTGTCTCTTCAAATCTGGTATTGTGTGCTCTAGTATGTTTGTTTGTTTGTGTGTTTGGTCAACAGAGTCTTTAATCTCTGTGATATCTGCTATTTTTCTATTTATTCTTTCAAATTCCTCTTTATGCTCTTCTACTATCTTCTTGATCTCCTTCATGTCATTTTCTATCCCACTTATTTTATTAAGTAGAGTTGTATGAATATCTTTGACTAGTTGTTCAAATGTCTGTGTCTCCTCTAGTGTTTTAATTTGATCATTAGGCAGGACTATATCTGTCTGCATTCTGTTATGCTTAGTGATCTTCTACTGTCATCATGGCATGTAAATATCTTGATTGATTTACTTTGGGAGTTGATTTCTTTCAGTAGTGTAAGGCCTTGTGTTTGTGGGATGGTTGTACAGCAGAGAGCAGGGTAAAGGGTGGGACAGTACCCTGCACCCAAGGAGTACAGCCTGGCTTACTTCCTAGTCCTGCATTCCTGTCCGTGTACTCCTGTGGGCTCCGCAGCTCTGCACCCCCATGCCAGGCTCCAGCCTTCTGCCTCTCAGTTCCTCGGCCACATCTGATCATTAAAGGCTTCCTGGAAGCAACTCTTGGGTATTATTATGGGTAGTCTTAGCTTCTCTTCTATAGAAATAAGTTTCATAAGAGCAAGCCTCAAAATCCAGGGCCTGGCCTATTTTCTTGGGAGTCCCCAATGGCTGGAAGGATACCTGAGGTTTTCAGATGGGAGAGTTTAATAGTTCCAGATCCTCAAAGGGCTTTACCAATACTTTTTAAATATCAACCCACCATAGAGAATTACAAGGCCTCATTTCCATTCTGGACTCTGGGAGTTTGGGTTGTTCAAATGAGCTATCCAGAAAGGATGATTTAGATTATGTGTAACAGGAAATTTAGGTTCTAGACATAATACACCTCTCTGTCTTTGATCTCATGCAGGAACTGAAGGTCTAGAGTACATACACTATTGTATTTATCCTATATTCTAGTTTACCTTAGACTCTATCAGACTGGCTTTGTTTTAAACTCTAATTAAGGCCTAATCTCTTTTTCAGTTACTTTAACTGTTGTTATCTATAGCTTTGCTAACTTCCAGTTCTGCAGCAGTCCATTTCTGGGACCTAGGAGTCACAGAGCTACTCAAAGTTCCGGGGAAAGACTAGCTGACACACATAGAGCTCAGTGTCTCAGAATCCAGAAATACATCCACAACTTCAAACCAAATATGGCTGCTATAAGTGCCCCCAATCTAGGCTCCCATTTTTTGGTACGTATTTTCTGAGCAAGACATTGGCATATTTGTTCCTTTGTTTCTGACTTATTTGTACAGCCTATTGTCCCTAAGGTTTATTTAGTTCATCATGTGCTCCTTGATGCCCCTCCTTTTTGTAGCCATGCCAAATTTCATCATATCAGTGTATCACTGTTTACCACTGTACTTCTCAGTCATTGTGTCCTTTAGCTCCCTCCATCTATTGGGCATCATGGGTAATACCCAAAATAAATGAACTGGGTCTTACAATATCTTCCTTTGGTTGTAGAATCAGTAGCACTCTCAATTTGAGACATTTTCATTGGTCTATAATGACAAAGAACCAGCAAACATAATATCATGAACTATTGAATCAAAACTATTCTTTATCACTTGTACTTCCCAGTTAGTTATAAGTACCATATAACTAACTGTGATATTATTGATATTTTAGTGTTAACTATTGGCCATAGCATGAATTTTTAGTTTCCCCCCATATCCCTATAACTATTGACTCTTTGTCCACTACCAAACCATTGAAAGAGCTCATGCAAGAACTTATTTATAATTGTAAATGTAATCATTGGGGATACATGGCACTATATGCCCCCTTTCAATCTATTCACCTTCAATATGGCAATGTTACTTATAAACCCACTAATTAGTTATCATCACTTCTATCCCTTCCCTTGCTTTAGATTCAACCTCTTTTGGATAGACTTTCTTCTGTCTCTAGCTTTTGTGTACCTCTAGGTTTGTATATTCTACAGTGGAACCTCTGAGATTACCTTTACCTGAGTCATACTAGCAAAATCATACAGTAACCGTCCTTTCGCAAATGACTTATTTCACTCAGCATTATGTCCCCAAGGTTTATCCATGTTTTCATGTATTCTGGGACATCATTTTGTCTTACTTCTACATGAGTATATATATATACCACATTTTGTTTATCCACTTGTCTGTTGATGGGAACTTGGATTGTTTCTATCTCTTGACAATTGTGAATAGTGCTGCTATGAACATCAGTATGCAAACGTCTGTTGGTGTCACTGCCCTCAACTCTTCTGGGTATATACTAAATATTGGTACTGCTTGGTCATAAGGTAACTCAATATTTAATTTTCTGAGGAATTGCCAAACTGTCTTCCACAGTGGTTGCACCATTATACATTCCCACCAGCAGGGAATAAGTATTCCTATTTCTCCACATCTTCTCCGACATTTGTAGTTGTCTGTTTGTCTAATAGCAGCCATATTTATAGGTGTGAGGTGATATCTCATTGTCACCTTAATTTGCATTTCCCTTATAGCTAATGGAAGTAAGCATCTCTTCATGTGCTTTTTAGCCATTTGTATTTGCAATTCAGAAAAGTGTCTATTCATATTCTCTTGCCCATTCTATAATTATTTTTGTTGTTGTTGAGCTGTATAATTTCTTTGTGTACACAGGATATCAAGGCTTTATCTGATATGTGATTTCCAAATGTTTTCTTCCATTGAATTGGATGCCTCTTCACTTTTTTTTTTTTTTGGCATGGGCAGGCTCCAGCCTTCACTTTTTTTTGACAAAGTCCTTTGAGGCACAGAAGCTCTTGATCGTAAGGAGTTCTCTTCTATCAGTTTTTTCTTTTGGTGCTTGTGCTTTGGGTGTAAAGTTTAAGAACCTACCTGCTATTACTAGCTCTTGAAGATGTTTCCTTGCATTTTCTTCTACAAGTTTTATGATACTGTCTCTTACATTTAGGCCTTTAATTCATTTTGAATTAATTTTTGGCTATTAATACCCAATTTTCCCATGCCCATTTATTGAAAAGACTATTCTATCCCAGTTCAGTGGATATGGGTGCCTTATTGAAGATCAAATATCCATGAATTTCGTAGTCGATCTCTGCACTCTTGATTCTATTCCACTGGTCAATCCTTCTATCTTTGTGCCAATACCATACTGTTTTGACTATTGTGGCTTTACAGTAAGCTTTAAAGTCAGGAAGTGATATTCCCCCCACTTCACTCTTCTGTTTTTAGGATATCTTTAGCTATTTGGGGTCTCTTTCACTTCCACATAAATTTCATAACCAGCTTTTCAAAGTCTTCAAAGTAGGTTTTTTTTATTTTAAATGGTATTGCATTTACTCTGTAGATCAGTTTGGGTAGAGTTAACATCTTAATGACATTCAACCTTCCTATTCATGAGCATGGAATGTCTTTTCATCTATTTAGGTAATTTTTATTTCTTTTAGCAATTTTTTTTTTTTTTTTTTGTAATTTTCTGTGTTTAGGTCCTTGACATCCCTGTTTAGGCTTATTCCTAGATACTTGATTCTTCTGGTCACTATTTCAAAGGGAATTTTTTCTTTGTCTCCTCAGATAGGTCATTGCTTGTGTATAGAAATATTACTTCTTTTTGTACACTTATCTTGTATCCCACCAATTTGCTGAATTTCTTTAGTAGCTCAAGAAACTTTGTCATAGATTTCTCATGGTTTTCTAAGTAAGTTCATCTGCAAATAATGACAGTTTTACTTCTTCTTTTCCTATTGGGTGCCTTTTCTTTCTTTCTCCTATTTAATCACTCCAGCTAGGACTTCTAATACAATGTTCAATAGCAGTAGTGACAATGGGCACCTTGTCTTGTTCTTAATCTTAAGGGGAATGATTTTAATTTCTCACTATTAAGTATGATGCTGTCTATGTGTTTTTCGTATGTGCCTTTTATGATATTGAGAAAGTTCCCTTTGATTCCTAACTTTTGAAGATTTTTTTAATCAGGAAAGGATGCTGGATTTGGTCCAATGCTTTTTCAGCATCAATTGATGCAATCATGTGATTTTTCCCATTCAATTTGTTAATGTGGCATATTATATTGATTTTCTTATTTTTAATTGGTGAGTTTAGACCATTAACATTCAAAGTAATTACTGTAAAACCAATTCTTGAGTCTACATTGTATCCTTTAGTTTTTATTGACAGATCTATAAATTATTTCTCTTCTCTCTCTATCATTTAAGTTACCATTACTCATATACTTCAATTATATGCTCTCCTCCAGACTTCCCTCTCCTGTCTTTTTTTGTCCCCAGCCAACAGATCTCCCATTAGTATTTCTTGTAGGGCTAGTCTCTTGTTGACTATTTCTCTCAATCTTTGTTTGTCTTTGAAGATTTTTAATCTCTCCCTCAATTTTGAAGGTTAACTTGGCGGGATAAAGAATTCTTGGCTGAAAGCCTTTTTCATTCAGGATCTTATATATATCATACCACTGCCTTTTTGCTCCAACTCAGTCTTATGTGTTTTCCCTTTCTGTAGTAGATTGCTTTTCTTGTGCTGTTTTCAGGACTTTCTGTTTCTCTTCAACATTTTACAGTTTGGTTAGTATGTGTCTTGGAGTAGGCTTATTCTGGTTTATTCCACTCGGAGTTCATTGGGCCTCTTTGATTTGCATATTTATGTATTTTATAAGGGTTGGGAAGTTTTCCCTGTTTTTATCTTCACCTAACTTTCCCAGCCCTTTCCTCTTCTCTTCTCCTTCTGGGACACCAATGATTCTTATATTTGTATGCCTCTTGTTGTCTATCATTTCCCATGATACAGTTGCATTTTTCAATTTTTCTTGTCATTTGTTCTTTTGTGCACTCTAGTTCACTTGTTCCGTCTTCTAGCTCACTTATTCTTTCTTCTGTTTCTTTGAATCTACTATCGTGTGTCTCTACTATATTTCTAATTTGGTCTACTATATATTTCATTTCTGGGAGATCTGTCATTTTTCTATTTAATGTCTGAATTCTTCTTTATGCTCTTCTAGTGTCTTCCTGATATCCTTTATTTCTTTATAAATATTTTTGAGTGATTGTTCCATATTCTGTGTCCACTCTGGAATTTTGATTTGGTCATTTGGCTGGGCTATTTCTGCTTGAATATTTATGTACTTTGTGATTTTTTTGTTGTATTTGGGGCATTTGATTATCTCAACTTGTTTTCCTCCACTCATCTAAAGTTCTGTATTTACTTGGTTTGCATTGAAGGTTTCCTTTTGCACTTGCCAAATCAAGGTCTGGATCTCATGTAGGGCATGCAACTCAACTTGAGGGTTTGTTAGAAGCCAGGCTGGAATGCATGGGTACTTCAGTGGTACTTTTCGCCACCTGGGAGACCCAGACTTGACTCTTGGCCCATATACCCCCCAAAAGATAATAATAATAATAATAATAATAATAATAATAATAATAAAATAAGACTATAAGTATGAGAAAACAATAAGAACAACAAAACACACTTCAACAGTAGTAGGTCCCAGAGTCAGGAGACACTGCAAGATATATTGGGAGTGAACTCAGACTGGTGCCCACCAAAGGGAGAGAAAATTTAAGGAAAAAAGTAATAAAAATAAATGAAATAAAATAGAATAATGAGACAATATATAAAATAAGAAATAAAAAATAATCAGGGGGTGCAAGGGTAGTTCAGTGGTAGGATTCTTGCTTGCCATGTGGGAGACCTGGGTTCGATTCCCAGCCCATACACTTCCCCCAAAACAAGCAAACAAGCAAAACAAACAAAAAACCAAAGATTCAACAAATGGTGCTGCAATAATGGGATACTCACATGGAAAAATAATGAAATTCGATATAAAAAATGCAAAAATATAAAATATCTTTTAAAATGAAAAAAACAGTTATACTACAAATAAAAATATATACAAAATATATTTTAAAAATGGAGAAAAAGGAAAAAATAATATTCAGAAAAAAACAGTAAAAAGATAAAAAATAAAAACCTAGGAGGATAGGGAGTCAGCTGGCCTGTACTTACTGTTTCTCGCCAGCAGGTGGCACTCCCAAGGCTCCTCCTCCATCAGGCCTGCCCAACCTGGTCTACAGCAGTTCAAAGATGGTGTGCATGGTTTGGGGGCTGCCCCAGACCTATGGTAAGTGGGTTGGTGGTCCCCACCAGTGGGACCGGGGAGCCGACCAGCACCTGGGGGATCAGGTGACTTTCAGTGCCCAGTGCCTGGCAGGTCCACCCCTGGTGGGGATCACGGTCAACTGACCCACCTCATTCTCCCCATCTCGATCCCTCCACCTGTCTCCTCCCCAGAAGCTCCCTAGAGACCCTGTTTGATTACTCACACCCTGGGACAGCAGTCCTGGTCATTTTCTCCCTGTCCCTTATCTTGTTCCATGGAGTAGGAGTGAACTCAATCCCCTCCACTCTGTCATCTTCAGATATTCTGTCTCTTTTAATTGTTTTACATTTGAAGTCTAATTTGTTGGATATTGGTATAACTATCCCTGCTCTTTTCTGGTTGTTTTTTTTTTGTTTGTTTTTTTGCATGTAATATCTTTTCTCAACTTTTCAATTTCATTCTGCTTTTTTCCATGGGTCTAAAGTGAATCTCCTGTAGACAGCATATAGATAGGTCCTGTTTTTTAATCCATTCTGCCAGTCTCTGTCTTTTTGTTTGTTTGTTTGTTTTCTTATTTTTCTTTTTTTGATTGGGAAGTTTAATCCATTAACATTTATAGGATTTTATGTCATATCTTATTTTTCCTTTTTACCTTTACTGATAGTTTCCATTTCTAGTCTCTTCTCCAGCCCTTGGTCTCCTATTTTTTCCTATTTGTCTGTAGTGCTCCCTTTAGTATTTCTTCTAGAGCTAGTCTCTTAGAAATAAACTCTCTCATTGACTGTTTGTCTGAAAATATTTTAAACTTCCCTCACTTTTGAAGGACAGTTTTGCTGGGTATAGAATTCTTGGTTGGCAGTTTTTCTCTTTCAAAATCTTAAATATATCATACTACTGGCTTCTCGCCTCCATGGTTTCTGCTGAGAAATCTGAACATAGTCTTATTGAGCTTCTCTTGTATGTGATGGATTACTTTTCTCTTGCTACTTTCAAAATTCTCTCTTTGTCTTTGACAGTCTGATTAGTAAGTACCTTGGAGGTCTATTTGTATCTTTTCTGTTTGGGGTACGCTGCACTTCTTGAATTTGGAATCTTATGTCTTTCATAAAAGATGGGAAATTTTCAGTGATTGTTTCCTCCGCTAGTCTTTCTTTCCTTTTTTCTTTCTCTTCTCCTTCTATAATACCCATGACACATATACTCATGCACTTCATGTTGTCATTCAATTCCCTGAGACCCTGCTCATATTTTCCCATTCTTTTTCAATTTTTTCCTTTGTATGTAGGACTTCAGATGTCCCGTCCTCTAGGTTGTGAATCCTTTCTTCTAACTCTTCAAATTTGCTGTTGCAGGTCTCCATTGCTTTTTATTATTAATTAATTTATTTATTTTACACGGGCAGGCACCAGGAATTTAACCCGGGTCCTCTGGCATAACAGGCAAGCATTCTTGCCTGCTGAGCCACCGTGGCCCGCCCTCCATTGCTTTTTAATGTCTTCTACTGTGCCTTTCATTCCCATAAGTTCTGCTATTTGTTTTTTCAAATTTTGAAGTTCTTCTTTATGTTCACCTAATGTCTTATTTATATTCTTCATCTCTTGTCATATCTTCTCTCAACTTGTTGATGTGATTTTTGATGTGATTTTACATGTCTGTTTGAACATCCTTAGTTGTTTCAACTCCTGTATTTCATTTGAAGTGTTGGTTTGTTCCTTTGATTGGGCCATATCTTCATTTTTCTCAGTGTGACTCATTTTTTGCTCGTGTCTAGGCATTTGATTTCCTTAATTAGTTTATCTGGAGGTCATTTTCACTCTTTTACCTAGGGTTTTCTTGTTCATTAAGTTTGTTCTCTATCTGTTTTTGGCATTCAACTTAACTTATTCTAGATCTCTAGCATAGGTTTTGTTTAACTGATCAGAATTTTTTTCAGTTCTTGTTTTTCTGGTTCTTTCCCTGCTATATGGAACTGTTTTTTGAGGAGGGTTTCCTCAGACATGATCAACCCCAGTCAGATTTTCCCAGACCAAACAGGCTCACATCTCAGGAGGAGAGAGTACCCAGTATCAACTCTCTCTGAGGGTGAGACCGTGCAGGTTGTCAGACTTTCCTGTGATGCCTCTAGACTCTGTGCTTTTCCTATTCTGCCCACAATGTGGCACTTTTGTCTTCCTGCAGCTTCCCACCAGTGTAAAGTGATGCAGTGCCCTTTAATTCTCAGCAGAATCTCCCTGCCAGTGGTATGGTTGAGGCAGAGGCTGAGATAGATAATGGGCTTAGGTTACTTCTGTTTTCTTGCCCTGGGGCCTGAATTTCCTGAAGGAGGGCTGCCACTTGAGCTTGGCCATACTCGCCTTTCTTGGGGAAGATACACCCTTTAGCGAATAGTCTACTTTTACCTCATTATTTACTTTGTCTCTCAAATATGCCTTAATTCTACCCTTGCCTGGGGCAGTGCCAAAGCCTGAGAGTGTTTGCAATTCTATGTAATGAGTGTTAGGAAGTAAACAACAAAAACAAAAAGGGATGGGGAAAGCCTTTTCAGAGCCAAACCCCAACTCCCTGGGTTTACCAATCAGGACCTGGAGTTGGTATGTAGCTCTATGTGTCCCCAGGAACTATGTGGCCCCCTTTTTTGGTGTCCTGCACTTTTCCAGTATTATGTGCTGTCCAACTCAAAAAGCCTGTTTGTTTGCTTGTTTTTCCCCCATCATCCCTGCCCCCTCTCTGCCAGGGCAAAAAATCCTGGTTCCTTTAGTGCTTACTCCAGGTTTATCTGTGCTCAGGGCCTGTTTTCAGCAGTCTGAATTTACTAATTAATTCCACAACTGGAGCTTGGTTTGAACGAACTTCCTTGCTTCTAGTAGATTCTGTTTCCTTTCCCCTCAGTGCTGGCCTCTGTGTCTTGGGAGATTCACAATTCTATACAGGATCTTAACTGTTCAATCCATTCCAGACTGGTGTATAATGTGCGTCTGGTCACTGATATCCCCACAGCAGTTGTTCCATACAGTTCCCGGCTATTTACTAGCTGCTCTGGAGTACAAACTAAATTTCACACCTTACTACACTGCCATCTTGCCGTACCTCCAATAGTTACCTTTTGACCTTGTATATGATCAATTTTTATGTGTTCCATATGCATTTCAAAATAATTTTGTATTCTCTATTTACTGGGTGCCAAGTTTATATATGTCCATGAAATCAACTTTTGGATTGTCAGATCCATCTGTAATAGAAAGGAATACATTGAAAATGCCCAACATGATCATGGATTTTTCAACAAATCCCTGTATTTCTATCAATTTTTTGCTTTGTAGACTTTGAGGCTATTTTCAAATACTTTTTGCCATGGAAATTTGCACATACTAAAAAATAGAGACTAGTATAACAAACTGTCCCTTTCCCCAACTCCTCTATGTCTCCATCACCCAGCTTCAGTTACAAACATTTTGCCATTCTTGATTCATCTATCCCTTCCCCTCTCCATCCCCATTTTGGCATTGTGGATATTTTTAAAGCAGATCCCAGATATAACTTTACACACAAGTGCTTTTTATATATTTCTCTAAAACACGTGAAATACATTGAGGCTCTGTTTGGTGCCTGTCAATGAAGAATTACTCTCACTTAGTGAGTTGAACCTCCATGGTTTTCACGTTCCTCTTTGGGAAGTTCACTTCCTCTCCAGTTAAGTGTATTCTGATAGAGCAGAGTGAAGGTATGTGAAGCAGCTTCTCCTGTGAAGTCCTGTCCCCTGGGGATGCTCAGTAAATGTTTGTGATAGCCATTTACCCATTGAAATCTTTAGAAATGGCCTTGGGAAGTCAAGGTTACTCAACAGGGAGCAACACTATGGAGTAAAATACTTTCCCAAATCTTGATATTACCATTGTTCTTTTCCTGCTATGCTGAACACTTGGTAGAAGCTAAGCAGGGTCCTTGGCAATTTTGGATAAAGGGAGTAATAGGGTGAAAGTGTTGAAGCCAAATATTATCTTCAGCTAAATCTAGGCAGACAGCCACTTTCTAATTTATAAAGGAGTTTTGCTGAATGAGGCATTCCTTGCAATGAGTGCCTCTCAAATGGGTGTTAGAAATCCTATTATAGGGATTTTATAAATATTGAGCACATAACATGTTGCAGGTGCTGTATGAGGCACTGGGCACTCCATGGGGTCCAGTGTAGATGGGAGGTAAACTGGTATTTATAGGTGCATCTTGATGAATGCATGAGCACAATGAGGTTATGTGCCCTGAAAGAAAGTAATCATAAACAAAACAAAACAAAACCCAAACTGGATGAATACTGTGACTGGGGATCCTTCCCTGAGAATATGATCTTGAAGGAACTCTGCAGGATGAGGAGCCAAAGGTGAAGCAGGGCATGTGTGTGAAAGCATAGCAGACAGCGAGATGAGCGTGTGCAAAGGTCAGTATGAAATGCAGAGCAGCGGGTCAAGTATTGATAGCTGAGACTGGAAAAGTAGGCAGGAGCAGGTAATGAGTTGGTCTTCTACCTAATAATAGTGGTGATGATGACAACAGCTAACCATGCATTTGCATATGCTAACTTGTTACCAGAATAAAAAAAATTTTAAACATCATCCTGGCTGCTGAATGAAGAGTGGACTGAGGGCAGGGGAAGCCAGAAGATCACCAGGTGGAAGGCTATTGGAGAGGTCTAGTGAGAGATGGTAAGAGCTTGTACCAGGTCAAGGGAGTGGAAATGGAGACTAGTGGAAGAGCTTGAGAGCCACAGCAGGAGGTGAGACGGACAGGACTTGGTGATGAATTGCATATGGAAAAGGCACATAAAAAATGGCTAATTGTCTGGTACAGCTGCGTTCCTTTACTGGGCTTGGAAACAACAGGTATAGAGTCAAGAGGATGAGTTTGACCTGGGACAGACTCTGCTGAATTTCTTCTGAGACTGGGTTTGTTTTGCATTCTGAAAAACACTACACCTAACCAGGATGTGCTAGAGTCGGCTTGTTCTGGCTCTTTGACAGCTAATGGCAAAATTTTCAGGAATCTTGCAAAGTTTTAAACATAGTCATTATTAAAAACTGAATTGCTCCTTATTGTGTATCTTTTCCCACCTCCCCAGTGACATCATCATGTTGGGTGCTTAAAATTGGGTCTGATGGGAATATTTACACTACAGAAATAAGCAAAAGCTCAAACCAAGGATTGATTTGGTTTTGTTTATTGGCTTAATCTAGGCCCCAGACTTTAAAAGTGAGGGAGAAAATGTGGACAATGCGCTTTAAATTAAAAAGTACATCATGCCTGGAGCCATTACACGGCACCAAAAAACTGAGGAACTATTTCCAGTATTCAAAAACGGTTATCTGATTCAGCAAAGAAGCTGCTCATGTCATTGATGTACAAGTAATGTTCTGACATTGTCTTACTCATAAATGCAAATGAAAACATCCACTAGCATTCCTGCTGAAATTACACGTGTCTGTCGATTACAACCACAGGTTGGCTACAGATAGGACAATTTGACAAAAATCAACAATGGCATTCTGTGAGAATCAATTGGCTATGTGGAATCTATAATAGAGTACCGTACATTTTATTATTTGTAACTGTATGCTACACACCCTTTATATCATTAAAATTTATAATACACAGTATATGTATGCGTACTGTTTTGGGTTATTTCTAGAGAGCTGGTGGTTAAGCATTTAGGCCTTAGCTGAAATGTTCTCATAAAGAGGGTAGCATGAGGGAGACAACGACCAAACAACAAAGAACACTGCATCAACAGGGGGAGATAATCATATGTCTCCAGCAGCAAGGATAAGGCCAGGCTGAATTATTTGAGTATGAGCACAGAGAAGGCAGAGTTCTGATAAAGTTGCCATTTCCATTTTATCCCATTTACCGAGCGTCTGGTAGACTCTGTGACTGCTTCAGCGATCGCCACACCCTGAACCCCTGAGAACACGCTGGCTTTGATATTCCTGAGCTGCTACAGCTCTGGCATGGTTCCTCTGGCCCCACCCCTCCCTTGCCCCAGTGGAGTTCAGAATCGATTTTTCTCCTTAGGATGGCATTGCTATTTAGAGGTGGGGGAATTTTTGTTAAAATATTTCAAAAACAAGTCAGGTGGTGACTGGCAACACAGCTCTTCTAAGGGGTGAGCACAATTTCCCTGAACTAATCTCTGTCAGTGAAGAAAATCATTGTTTTAACTCCACATTGAAAATGCAAAGCTTTCAAGAAATGCAAAAGTGCTGTGGGGACTGTTTTTAGGTTTCTTGGGGACTAACTCAGGCAATAAAGTGAAAATGAGGTTTGTGATAAAATGTTATTGTAACTAGAATTTGATCCACAGGGTATTTCATAATTATTTTTTTCTCACATGACTCTTAGTGATTCCTAAATTGTTTATCTCCCTTGCAATTGTTTCTGAATGTACCTGCATTTCCATATGCCCTTTCTGTTTTTGCAAGGTCAAGTTAGAAGCTGGGGCAAAATGCATGGTTTTCTGGATAGCATTTGTAACTTCTTGTGCATTTACAAGCGTAATTGTGTAATCATAGGTATTCTTACTAGCGTCAATTAATTTATTGTTCACTCACTGGGGGTAGGTTAGTTTTGTTCTTATGTTGATAAAATGCAGAAAAACTGGAAACTTGCTGATTTAAGGTGAAAGAACAAAGAATCTCTGGGTCATCATGAAACAATCCTGACCCCTGGTGTGCACTACTGGACATCTCTGTGGTGGCTCCTTCCAGAGGCCCTAGCTCTGCGCCTCACCCTGGAGGCTTTCGTGGGGCTTGGGACACTTCCTGGGAAAACAAAGCGCCAACTCCTAGCCCTTGATTTTCCTTTCCATTCAGGCTTTCGCCAGGTTGATGCCAGCTCTTAGGGGCTCCATGGGACATTATTCCTATTTCACTTCCAGATGAGTATTTCTGTCAATTGAAATGACAAGAAATCTTTTGCAAGAGTTCAGAAGAGCCAATTTACTTTTGTAAATCACCTAGCCAGCCAGTTCTATTTATGGCCACATTTCTGGATATCAATCCCTGGGAGCACAGACCTTAGTGAGGTTCTCCATGTAATCCACTGGTTTCAAGCCATACAAATCCTTGGCTGACCCGGAGTGGTTGGTTCTCTTCTCTAATTGAGTGGAAGATGATGTCAAGGGCCTCCAATTAAATGGGAGGCAGAAATCTCCAAGTGTTAATTAGGAACTGAAGATGAGCTGGGTCAGGATGAATCTGGCGTCCTCAATTTCAGCTGTCTGAGGAAAGACTAAATTTGCATAAGTTAGAATTGCAAATTTAGCAAACAAAATATTTGCATCTAGGGCGGTTTGTAAAGGGCAAGAGCTCATTTCTGTTTCCATCAGCTCTGCTTTGTAAGCAAGTACACTGTAAAAAATCTACCTTTGCAGCTCCAGCAAACATACTTCAGACTTGAGCAAGGTTCCCTTGCCAATTTGAGCAGAAACAAAGTGGATCTTTTACTTTAGCAGCGAGGGAGGAAAGAAAATTCACATAGGCCTTAGGTTTTCAATAAAATTCACATAAGCCCAGAGTTTGGAAGTTGGGAAAAATCTGAAGAATTTCTATTACAATAAAAAGTTATAGGCTTGGATTGTTGGTCCTGAAGGATGTTCCCTTAAAATAAGGCTCTGAGTTCAACATTTAGCAATACTGCACACTGCACATCTTCCTCTTGAAGACTACTGTGCGCAATACATATTGAAGTTTCTGGAAAAATCTTCTTTATTCTAAGGTGTGCAAAAATCCTGGGGAAATACAGGATATGCTGATTTTGTCCAATCTTCTCATTTTGTAGTTGAGCTAAATGAAGCCCAGTTGAGAGGCCTACCCAGACTACACAACTCCTTGGTGGCAGACCCAGGCCAAGCTCCCTTATCTTCCAGCTCTCTGAATGGTACTCTTCACATCTCACCCTCCTGCTGCTCCAGGATCCCCTGGCCAGAGTTTTAGCCAACCAGGTACTCTCGCCATGCTAGAACCCTTTTCACATGGTTACTGTGGTATCAGAAAGAGAGCGCCTCCCCATTCAATCATGCACATACATAGTTGTATAGAATTATGTTTGTTTAAAGGAGATGAATACTTCAGACATTTTTAATAAAATTTACAATGCTTCAAAAAAAAATGCCTAGGAGTGAATCCTAACCTTACCTATAACCTTGGAGTTCCCACAGACCCACGTATGAGCCCAGTCTCACTTGGGTCCCCAGTGGAGATGGACAGGCATATACCAGGCACCGGGTCTGAGTGGAGGCTGAAACATTTAGGAGCTGGTAAAGCACTTTATGGCTTCTGAGAGAAGAGGGAATAAAGCATTGATGGCTTCACAGCACAGCATGAAGGAGTCCTCTTGGACTCCACCGCCTCTTGGGGTGGGTTTGTGTCAGGGTTTTCTCCTGTGATATGCAGCTCTTTTGCCCTGCCCATGTGGGAAGTTTTGAAGACAACCCTTTTTACTTACCTTTGGAGCATGGCTGGCGTAGAATAATCTGGGGCTACTATCCTTTCTAGTGGTTTGCCTTTACCAAGCACTTTTCAACCACTCTGATAGTAAGTTCTCTGCCTCCATCTTCCTTTCACCCACACCCAGCCAGCTCCTTCTTGCTGGCAGCCCAGGCTCTCTAATGACAGTCTACTATTCCTGGAGAGTTGCCTTTCTTCTCTTAATTTTAACCTACTGAGTTTTCCATTTCTGTGATGTCCAGGTGAGGGTCTGGACAAGACAAATTTTATCCCTTATGTTGACTGAAAAGAAAGGAAGATTAAAACAAAGGTCTAGTTGCCCTGTGCTCACATCTGGGTGGCATCTCCCAAGACAGATTTCTACACTGAGAGCTGTGGGCTTGGGTTCACAGGAGTTGGCAACTTCCACAAGGCTGGTTCTCTGTGGTGTATGTTGCTTTATAGGAGCGCTTTGCAAAAGGAGCTGTGGGGCTCTGCCCCAATCAAGATGAAAGAGAGAGGCTTCAGGGCTTTGTTCTCCCACACAAGCACTGAACATCAAGCAAGAACTGGCAGAAACATCTTTCTCAAAGCTCCAAAAGCAGTTAAAGGATTACAGTAATAGGGGAGCACTGAAACAAGAAAAGCCTACTTAAAAGCAGTGGGATCTCAAGGTGCCCAGCTGCCCCCTTCCTCACCCTCACTGGGTGGGTGTGGAGCTAGTCTGAGCTCCTAGTGTGTGGATTCCTGGTTCTGGTGCTGGCGGAAGCAAAGGAACACTTGTGCACATATTGGGAGCATATATGTCTAGCCCAGTCTCTCTGGTGGTGGCCTGAGGGTCTGAACCAGGACACTTGTCACATACTCACTGCCTAGAACTTACCCTGTGTGTAGAAGGCAGCCTACACAGCTTTCTTACAGAACACTGTGGGAAAGCAATCTAGTGGCTGCTTGGGGCAAGGGGTTGCTGGCTTTAGGATATATATGCAGCATGGACCGTGAGGAAACTGTTTCCTAGGAAGAGGGAATGTTCCCGTATGTGTGAAACAGGAATTTCCAAGGCCACATGCACATGCCCAAGACAAGATGTATGTACAGAAAGGAAAAGATAGTCCCCTTTGAGCTATTCTCTTAACTCATTGTATGGCTAAACTCTGAAGGAAATCATTCTCTACAGGTCAATCTGCAAAGACTGGAAAAAATGTTTTCTCTTATCCCCACCTCCCCCTTTTTTTTTTGTTAGCTCTCTGTCATAACACTATCTGGATGACAGTTTAAGGAACAGACACCTCAGAGTCTAAGCTCCAGCAATAACACATCGAAATATCAAAAAAACTAGGTTTCAACAAAAGATTGCAAAACATAAAAGAAAGAGGAAGTGATGGCTCAGGCAAAGGAGAAAATTAAAGTATTATAAACCACCAATGAAGAGGATCAGATTTGGGACTTATCAAAGACTTAAAAAATGGTCTTAAATGTGCTCAAAGGGCTAAAGGGAAATACAGACAAAGAGTTAAAGGAAAACAGGGAAAAGATAGAAGATACAAAGAGAACAGTAATGTAGAGATAGGAATTATGAAAGGGAATCAAACAGAGCTGAAATTCTCTAATTGGGTTCAACAGCAGATTGGAGCTGGCAGAAGAAAGAATCAGTGAATTTGAAGATAAGACAATTGAAATCATCCAGTCTGAGGTACAGAAAGAGGAAAGAATGAAGAAAAGTGAACAGAGCCTGTGTAAGTTATGTGACACCATCAAGCATAACAATATACATATTGTGAGAATCCCACAAGGAGAAGAAAGGGGCAGAGAGAATATCCAAAGAAATAATGACTGAAGACTTATAAATTTAACAAAAGACATGAATGTACACATCCAAGATGCTCAACAAACTTCAAACCAAAGGTGCTGTGCTCTTGTTTTGATTTGCTCCAGCTCTCTCTCTTTCAATATACAGCGTCAATATATAGGTTTCAGGAAAAGTCACTTATTACTTTCGACCTCAGAATTCCCTCATTACCAGATTGGAACTAAATCTTTCCACAAAGGGTTTGTGAAGAGGGACATTTATTTTACTGGCAGGAGAGCAGTTTTTCACTGTAGCTGGTAGAACTTGCAGTTATTACGGGGTTGGGTTGTTGGAGTCATTTTCAACTTTGCTTTATTTTTGGACATTGCACATAGCCATATATTCTCGGGTTGTGCCATATTGATGGGAGAAAACGTTAGCTATTAAATTATTTTTAGGTGTATCTGTACAGCATACTGAGGGTAAAAAAACTCCAGGCTCCATATAAAGGCCCCCTGGTATAGATGTATTCACAACTTCTTTTTAAATATGTTTTTATTTAAGAATTTACCAGTCTTTTAATCCACATGATAAATCACCTGTTTTCAAGTACAATCTCATGGAAAATGCAACATTAAAAAATGAGAAAGACTGGATTAGTAAGTAGCACCGGGGCATGGTGGTTGGCCCCTGAGGCTAAAGGGGAACTGGCAAAGGTCTCATCTGAGTACTCAGTGCTGCCATTGATCTTGGCCACGGAGGGTGAGACTGCTGCCAAGACCCTGTCAGGAATGGAGAAACTAAGGCCTTCACTGCTCTGGCCCACTGGGGAGCACAATCTACCTGGGGAGCTACATGTCAGCAGCCAAGCAGGTTTTTGGAATGTCACATTCTCAAGAGGCTGCTCTGGTCTTGTCTGGGGTTTCCTGGAGACATCTGCATTTGTTTTTCCTGGGAGCTGTTTGTGGAGAAACTTGGCTGATCCCTTCAAAAGTCTGTTGCATTCCCCCTCCCCTCTTGGCTTTAGACCTCTAATACCTGCCAGTGAGTATAGGTGCAGGAAAAGAGGATGTTTCTAAGCCCTTTGCATGGGAGGGAAAACCTGCAAACCAGAGTTGCCAGCATGGGATCCATGGCATAAAGGGGAAGCCTAGACAAACTCCAAGTGGCCTGAGAACTCAATAAATTGAACACACTGCAGCTTTCAGAGAAACTGCCCTTCCCAATTTGCTTGGGTTTAGGGTCTTCAAATGAACTACTCAGTGTTTTTCTTCCACCAATGTTGGAAGTTAAGACCTAGGCTGGGCTGGTTATTCTAATGGAATGAAGACTTTCGGAGGGATATCTTCCCTCAGGATTTTCAAACATAGGAGTCAGAACTTCTTGTATCACTGAAAAACTATAACCCTAGGACTTAAGAGTCTCATGTAGTTGGTGGCAGGTCTTTGAGGAAAGTAGGAAGTGGTATTTAGTGCACACCATGCAAGTGAAGCACAGAAATTAATTACTTGAGGGTAGTCCTTCTTATAGTACAAGTACATGTTTTTTTTCACAAGTTCGGTATACTCTGGGCTGCTTGCTTTTTCATCCAGGAGGGAAAATAAAATATAACACTAATGAAGCCCAGGTTTCAGTGACAGAAGACACTGAAATGAAATGAACTGTACCTATTAGTGTAAGTGAAAAATAATATAGGTGCTTCATAGAGACCCTCAAGGTGGCACAAGGGGAGACAGGAAATTCTTAGTTGATTCACATGACAGGAGAAACCACCATCCATTTGAGTGAGATGGAGGAGAAACGAAAAGGATACATGGTGACCCTTGGTTTCCTGTACAAAGTAGGGAATGGTGTAATTTTTGCCTGTTTTGGAGAAGGGTGGAAAAAATAAGCATGAGGCTCTCTTCCTAAACTCCCTAATGGTTGAAGATAGTGGGAACAGGCTGGCATGACCTAGAAAGGCTCCTTACCAGTAAGATGCTGCTCTGTGGCCAATTTTTAACACATAAACTCCCATTTCTTTTCTGAAGGTGGAGGTGGGGGTATTGTGTAGCAGTGAAGAGGATGCATCATCAGAGGGCTCAGAGTGCCCGGAACAGAGCAGGAGCTAAAGGGGAAATGGGGTCCCTCAATTTCTGATAATACACACCTGGGAAAAGGTATAGACATTTCACATGGCCAAGAGATAGGCTTTGCAAGGGTTCTGACGCTGTCCTGAGAGGTGGCTTAAGTTTAACTTCAGACTTATTTCTCCTTTAGATTAAGTTAGTAATTTCTTTTCTATAGCCACGTAATTTCCTAATGAGCTTTTTGCTTCAACAATAGGGTTTCAAGGAAAAAAGTCTTAAAACCTCATGGAAGGCTTTCATTCTCATTTCAGAGGAACGTCCAGAGAGGTGGCCTTAACATCATCTAAGCCATGAGACACACGCTTCTTATGGAGGGAGGTGATGTGGAAAGCCGTAAACCCAGAAAAGAGCAAGTACAGGAGATGAGGAAGAACCCATTTATTTTTCACACCAGCACTCAGTTTCCTGTTGAGCTCTTGCTTCTAAACGGATACATCCTGTACTATTTGAAGCTATCACTCTAACGCGAATTTGAAGTAGATTTAAGAAATGAGCCCTTTCTTCACGTGAGTGGTTTCATACTCTTTAGTGCCTTGTGCAACTTTTTTTAAGATGTGCAGGAAAACAAATTCACACAGGCCTGCTCCTTTGGACGCTTGGGTAAGTAATACAGCCTGTGAAACCACCTGTTCACTTTTATGAAAATTCAACAAGTACTCAAATCTCATTCTATGGAAAGGATGAGCTCATGTCACGTAATGAGGGACAAAGGTGACCTCATCTATAATACTTCTTTTTTGGAAGAAGGCTAAGCGTTAAGTAGTCGATAGCTCATTACAAGCAAATAATCGCTAAGCACCAGAGTGAAAAGCTAGGAAAAAAACTAGGTTCTGTTCATTAATGTGACCCAGAAATCTTAGATTCTATTTCAGGATAGGTTTTGTCTATGGAATCCAGAAATTATTTTAACTCCTTAATACTTCAGTTTTCTTCTGAAAGAAAAAGGAGGTAAAAGGTATTCAACTTCACAATGGAGTTAGGAGTTTAGCTGCTGTACCTCTGTATCCTTGAAAAAATGCAATGTAATCTCCAAGAGGCAGTCATTTCTCTTCTACAATCAGTTTTTATTGCTAGGGTAGGAGGGCTAAATTGATTCCGTGTTATTCTGCTACCAGGAAAAGAACACTGAAAACTAGAATAAAAAGAAGATGCATTGTTTTCAAAACAACTCTGTAGAAAGAAAGGAGATTTGCCCCATTTTCTTACCAGGGCTTTAAAAATAAATAATTTCTGGAGCTGATGACTGAATTTGCACTGAATGGTCCAAAAGCTGAAGAATGGGGCTGGTGGAGATGGCAGTTTTTGATGGACTCCTTGGTATAGACTCAGGTACGTCATGATTGTTAGCGTTTGGGCCTTTCCCCACCTCCCCACCCCTGTCCATTTCTGACCAGGCCTCATTGCCTTTTTGTTTGAATGATGAGGATACAGTGAATATTAACTTGAAGTTCACACATTTTTATAGTAAAATGAGATATATTTTTATTCTGATATAAAATTCAGGTAAGGAACTTTGTCAAACTGTTATTAGCCTTCTATAACTATTATCATTTAAAGCACAGTTATAGGCTGATGATTATTTTAAAACAATGCCTAATTAGAATTTTCTAGTGTCCATAGTGGTTTTTGGCTTCTCTAGCTCCTAAAGCCTAAGTGACCACAGACCATAGGTTTATTTATTATCTCTGAAAAACCCAAAGGGTAGTCCTGTAAAGGTACCCATGACTAACAGTGCCTACTGATAAACCTGCCTCGCATGATGCCAAGTTCCTGCCCCATCGAGGTCAAGGGAATTCTAGAGGATGGTGAGGAGGCTCACTAAGCCTTTATTAATAACCACAATTAACAACTATACTAGTATTTATATTTAAATTGCTTAAAACCTGGTCTTATTACATTTTCTACAAAGTAACAAAGAAGGTGTTAAATATTTAGCACCTCTGATGTTTTAGGTGCTACACAGATGCAGCCTTAATCAGTTCCTCTTTAAAAACAAAAAAAATGCAAACAAACTTAGCTGCCACCATAATCTCTGACCTCTCAAAGACTTCAACATGAAGATAATAAGGATCTCAGGGTCACCAGTAACTCTGGGCAGTTAGCCAAGCCCCTGAGGAGAAACTGCAGGGTGGGTCATTTCAAGGAAGAGTGGTGATTTCTTCTCAAAGGATTCCAGACCACATCTGAATTCTGCACACTTTTTTTTTTGATCTGCAAAATTTTATTAAGCAATAGCTGGACAACTCTTACAACTTCAAATCATCAAGAAAAAAGCAAAAAGAGATTAATCCATCTCAATAAAGACAGAAAATAATTTGAACTAACCACATCATTTTGAATGCAAACCATTAATGCCTTCTAGAATACCTCCTATACAATCTAGTACACAAAATACATAAGAGGCAAATAAGGATGAGCTCATTAAAATGCAGTCAGAAATCTCAACAAATCTTGCTTGGAAAGTAAAACAAAGCAGGATGCTGAATTTAAAAGAATGCAACATTATAGGAACTGAGGTGCACAAAGCTGTGCACGCCATTTGCCAAGGTTTTGACAAGAACATGCTGGTGGTCTTGTTTGTTCTGGGACCTGTGCACCTGCATAACTGCACTTACATTAAAAGAGAAAAAAGAAAAGGAAAAAGAAAAAGCCAGTAGTAATAAACTTGAAATTATGTCCAAATTTACAGTACCAAAATAATGCATTTATAAATAAATGCAAAAAAATACCCCTTTGGTAAATAATACAGTGCCTTTTTCAGTCAAACGCATAACCCATGCTTTTCTATAACAAGAAATTTTTTTATCTACAATAAACAACAAGATCTTAAAGCCCTCCCCCCCCAAAAAAAAACAAATTTGTAAACTGAAAATACAGGTACAAATAAAGTTACAAGAAAATTGCACAAAGCCAAAGAGAATGAAAGCAATACAAAATAAGCCACAACCCTTCAAAGTTTTGTCAGCCAGAGATAAGGAAACACACAAATGGTGAAAAGTTTTGTGTGTTATTACAAAATACCAGGGTCTCAAAAAATGTTTCTTGACATATTACATCTCAACTAACTTCGTTCACAATAACTGACACAGGGACACAACGGGTTTCTTCTTCACCGATGCTGGGTGAATAATTTCCTTTCCAAGAAACCTTTTGAATTAAGATAGTGTAAAACTGCAGGACACTGAAGAACTCAAGTCAGCCTCGATATATATTCCTTTTTTCCTTTCTGAGCCAACCTACAGTTTAGAGGCAGTGGTAACACATTTTAGGGCTGTCCTCAAGGAGAGCCACTGAGCAGGGCACACTCATATGAAGAATCTGTCTTATCTGGAATCAGTGCTTTTTGTGGAATTTTATGAGAACAGGATTCCAAACGCATTTGCTTCTAGAGGTGAACTTTCTAAAAATTTGATTTGAACTACATTGGTTAAGTTTAGTGGATATCTCATTAACAAAGGGAAGGAAATATTTTTCTACAAAAAGGCATTGTTTTAAAACATACTTTCTACGTCTGAAAAGTGAAACAATGAAACACATTTTGAGCTCTCAGGCTGTTAGAGCTGGAAAGGAATTTAGAAGATTGTCTGGGCTGTCCCTTTCACTTTAAACATGGACAAATGGAGGTCCACACAGCCTCAGGGACTTGGCCAAGGTCACCCTCCAACTACAGGGCAGAGGAGGTTCGACGCTAAGGCCTCCTGACTTTGTGCTATATACTGAGATAAGATGTACGTGCACGTTTCTGAGACATTCTACAAGGAAGCAAAGGCCATGGATAAAAAATACTAACCTGCCAAACTCTTTGCTTTACACTGACATCAGAGCTTTGAGCTTCCTTGGTCCCAATTTTTCTCATCATATACACTTAATTGGCATACTGTACAGAAATAAGTGCCTTTGGTTTGATGAGGCTAGAATTTAAACACATTTAAAATTGGTTTCTAGGTTTGTTTATATATTGCCTCCCTCAAAAAGTCATGGATTCTTTATGTAGTTCACTTTTTACTGGACTAGTAGTTTTAAACTTAGGGATTCAATGAGGTATCTTAATATCTGTAGATTGCTATTAGTGAACACGAAGTACTTAGAATTCTGCTAAAGTACTGACTTTAGTAGTATTTAATAAATAGAGACTGAAAAGAATTTTTAAAATAAAACAATCACCATTAACTTAAATGACACTAAATTACAACTGAGGCAGACATCAATGTAAGCAGTATTTCGGCATAAGTTTATACCCTCCTTCTGGTCCCTTGGAGCAGAGACAAGGCTGGCAGCTGCTGCCTCTCACTGGGCACCGGCAGGCCCACATGCATCTGAAACATTATAGAATGTGGAGCTTTTTGTTCCCTTGTTGAGAAAATGTCTTTTGGGGAGTGAGCTAAGAATTTAGTAAGTTTAGCTCATTATTTGCTATAAATATCCATTCTCTCTTCACACACTTAAAGCTTTGAATTGAAGGATTTTCCCCTTATATTTGCTCTTAAGAAAAATTCTAAAATGTATCCTTTGGTGGTCTTTATCTCAAAAATCAACTAGAACTTAACAAGTGGAAACACATTACTTAATATTCCTTCATTTGCCACTCTCATTCTAAAATGACTCCCCCTTCATTTCACCTCACCCTCTATTCTAATTAAAGATAAAATTTCCAATAGAAGGGAAAATATTACTTTAGGTTATATTGCTGTAAAGAAATGTTCTTTCTATAATTGTTACCACAAAAAGACAAGAAAAATTATTTTTGAAGGATTAACAGGAATTTTTCTCAATTAGAAAAAGTTGCAAATTGTCCAGCAAAATCCCTTCTATCACACCTTTTTAAATTTCTTGCAGCAAAATATACTGCCACCAAAGAAGTCATTACAAAGATACTATTTTTTTCTAAATAAATAATGAAATGGGCATAATTCACCAATATATAGTAACAAAAGAATTCCTAAAAACACTGTTAAAAGTAAGATAAATAATCATCTTTTGGACAATATAACAGGGAAATTGCATTTAAATTATTTTAGAAATAGACTATAACTTTTATTGCACAACTAATAATAAGCCTTGAAACACCCTATATTGAAGCTCATATAAAATAACTAGATAATTCTGAATACATTGCTAAATTCTTTCTGGAAGAATTTACTCACCAAAAATCAGGTTCTATACCTTTAAAGATAAAATGGGAAACTCGGTATTAGCTGGCAGACATCCTTCAAGAGATTTAAAAACCTCAACAGAGTCTCTCTGGGGTCTGGAGGGAATAGTGCATGAAGCCATCTTACTCGGTGAAAGGAATGGGCCAGGTTCTTTTCTATTTTTTAGGCCACAATGTTTCCTCATGCTTATAGGCCAAAACAAAGGATTAAAAAAATTATTCTGAAAATACTTTTCTGGGACATTTCTTCTATCTGTTATCTGTTTTCAAACATCCAGATGTAGGACCCTAAACCAGTAGACAGTTCTTGTGTTCCTGCCCTAAGCAATCTTACAAATACAAACAATTAAAAACGGTTAACTGGGGCTCAAAGCAGGAAAAGGGTATTAGATCGACTGACTGACTGACTGATGGTCTGATCTGCAGTTAAAGAGTAAAGTGGTAAGTCAACCCACTATATTAAGTATTATAATTTTAACAATTTTCCCAGTGGTTTATATCTGCTCAAAGGTCTGTATACAGAGTTATTAATAAAACAACCTTCTTTCTTAGAGAAGATTATGAAACTTTTGTCAAAGATCTGATCATAACTCTTAATTTTTTAATACCCTGGTAAATACTTCAAATTTTTGCAGGTTTTTTTTTTAGGAGGGGGTGCATGGTTCGGGAATTGAACCTGGGTCTTCCAACCACCTGTGCACCCAATACATCAAATTTTTGAAGCTACAATTTCTAATCCGATGGAAGACATTTCAGTCAAATGAGCCTTAATGTAGCAGAGAAAAGGAAAGAAGCAGTTTCAAATCAAGTCATCGCCAACAATTTTCAAAAGAGAAAGTGCAGATACAGTGGTATCTGATGGGAAAGCAAGTCCAGAAATGGTAACTGAAACAAAAATAACCTTTACTAGTTTAAAATATAAGGGGGTGGGAGTATTAAAGGGGTGTTTCTCAGCAAGAGGGTATCTGGTGAGTCACCACCACTAGCTGAGACAATTACTGTCCTCTCTGGCTTCTGGCCAGGATCTCTACTTTCTCCCCAAGTCAATCATATTGAATGATCGTCAGAGAACCTATGGCATTTTGATGAATTATAAAACTAGCGGAGTCTTTCAATGTAAACGTCCTCAGAAGAGGAGTGTAGCCCTTGTACTGTTCCAAGCCACGCGGTATAAAGCACCTTCGGCAGTGCAGAGCCCTGTGAACACGCCTCAACTTGTGGGCCCTGCACTCGCCCGTGGTCCCTTCCCTCCATGCCAGCAAGTGAACTGTGTTTACACCTGTAGGAGCATCCCCCCATAAAGCCTACTTTTATTAATCAAACACAGTGCATTTGCCAAAACACCCTTCATTAATCAAGTCACCTTTGGGGGACTAACAGAATTTGCTTGTATTAACTGCTGCCCCAAGAGAACCTGTATCTCCAGGATTTTTGGATGTGTTTTTTTCAAAAAAAGGTTTTAGTTTTTACACTAGTGGTAATGTTGGAGGAGTAAAGCAAACTAGATGTTGTAGAGAATGAAGAGTAGTGCATACTCCCCCTGTTTAAAAGAACAGCTGGCTCTGAGGCAATCTATCCTAATTCTAAAGGGCCCCTTTCCCTGTGGAACCATAAGCAAACCCAGGCAAAGCAAAATGTCCGGAAAGAACACCAGATGGCTAGCAGCACCCTTTGCTTTCTAACACCACGCTACTATGTTTTGTTTTTGTTTAAAAAGAAAGAAAAGAAAGACTATAAAAGATAACAAAGGTCCAAATAAAGGAAAATGATTACAGTTGCGTACCCTCCCCTGGGGTCTGACAGACGTTTCCAGTTTCGGCTGTCTCTGGTCCTCCCAGGCACCCAGGCCGCGCAGTCTCCTTTAGCATCTTGGGACCAGACCTCCGAAAGGCTTCTCTGAATCTTTTTCTCCGCCTCACACTGTGGTTCTTCTCACTTGAGGCGTTGAGTCACGTTGGCCAGGGCAACAGCAAAGGCCTGCACGGCGGAGAAGGGGTACTGGAAGTCCAGAATGTACGCACTGCCATCGATCCTTCCAAACTGCATCACCTGTGTGGGGACAGCAAAGGCGTGAGAGGGGAAAAGGCCTGCACTTGGGCGATGAGGCTGTGTGCCCGACGGAAGCAGACACCACCATCTAGGAGACACTGCCATCAAAAGTGACGCTGAATCTGAACGAGTTTCCAGAGGAACACGTTAAACATCAAAATGGGAGACAATGAACATAATTCAGAACATGGAAAACTCCATAGGCCAAATGAGGTGGTTTTTTCACCAAGAGAAGAAAAAGAAAAAAAAAAAAAAAAGAAGAAAGGTGAATCTCAAGGTTAAGAGAGACTTAGGAGGAATATCAATCAATTGTAATTGTCCCATGCCTCAGAGCAGGGTTCCCAGCCACCTATGTGAAATTGCCCCATCTACGTACCTTGTTTTACTTGTTGCCTCAGTTACTATTATCCTATTATATTATACTAAGTTATATATTATATCTTATAACATATTTATTTGTTCATTTTTTTGGCCCCACTAAAATGTAAGCTCCATGAGGGAAGGGACTTTATCTGTTGTGTTCATTGCTCTTACTTAAAGCAGGGGTTGGTCAACTTTCTGTAAAGGGCCAATAATAAATGTTTTAGGCTCTGTGGGTCATATGGTCTTTGCCACAATTATACCACTCTGCCTTTTATAGTGTGAAAGCGCAATAAACAGTACTTAAAGGAGTGGGCATGGCTATGTGCCAGTAAACTTTATATAAGACAGGCAGCAGGCCAGATTGGCCTGTGGGCCAGTTTGCTGGCCCCCGGCTTGAAGGATTACTCATGCACATAAGTAGGTGTTCAATAAGCATCTGTCGAGTGCATTAATGAAAATGAGAATTTGAACATGAGATAGGTAGAAGGAATTCCCAGGATGGTGGAGACGGGAAATGTTAGATTTAATAGCTATGTGGCAGGGCTAGAACAACCATTCTAAACTGGAGTAGGAAGAACTGACAAATTCCCTCATGTTTCACTTTACCAAGAACTGTTTACATTCTGTCAAAGAACTGGATAATGACTTGATAATAAATACACGAAGAAATAAGCAAACTAACAACAACAAAGGAAAAAAATAAGCAATTATGTCTAGGGAATACTGTATAAAAAAGGAATGTAATCACACTATATTACATGGTTCAGCTGTGAATAATACTTATTGGCATGGTAAGATTCATGATTATTGATTTAACTGGGAAAAGGGAGAAGGGGTTCACATGTGGGTATATTTGTTTGCACGTTGGGGGGAAGAGAGGTGGTAGTCAAGAGACATAAACTCTCATCTACTGAAGGCAAAAGACAACATGGTGCCCAAAATTGAAAAATCAGTATAAAGGAGTACAGAAATTGGTATGGGGGTTCTGTTCAGGGTGATGGAAAAGTTTGGTAACGGATGGGGGTGATGGTGGTACAACATTATGAATATAATCAACACCAGTGACCTGTATATATGAAAGCAGATGAAATGGGAAATTTTAGGTTATATATACATGCTACCAGAATGAAAATAAAAACAAATGCATAATAGAGCGATAGAGCTGTACAACGTAAAGAGTGAACCCTAATGTTAGCTATGGATTACAATTAATAGAATAATTATAATAATACTGTTTCATCAATTTAACAGAGATACCACACTAATGCAAAAAGTAATATGGAAAAGCATGCATGTGGGGGGCCTGGTCATATATGGGAACTGTATTTTCTGCACTGATTTTTCTGTAAACCAAAAGGATGTAATAAAAAAAAATCTAGATATGTTCTTTACCAATATGGTGGGAAATACCAGAAAGAAACAAACAGGAGCTGAAAACACCTGCCTCTGGGAGAGTAGGTGTCATAAATGGAGGAGGACAGTGGACTGCCATTTTTCCTTATAGGTCTTGTAGGATCATTTGACCTTAAAAAATCAGTACACACATTACTCTGATTAAAAAGAAAAGATAGCAATGGGCTATCTTTGGAAAAGCATTAACTCCACTCTCTCTCACTTGGAGAGATTAGTTGTTTTCCCCATTTCTCATTTGGTCTTGACAGCCAAAGTACAGAAGACATCCACCCAATTTAAAGAATCCAGAGACTTGTCAGGATGAGAAAGGAGAGATTTCGGCCATGCCCTCAGATATTAAAAACAAAGTGACCATTGTTCCACAGCGTCCTTACCTGCCGCCCCTCCAACTCAATCTGGAAATTCTTTGCTGATTCCTGGGTTACCCGCCCCCCAAAGTCCAGCTGGTACACCTGGGTGGCTTCATTCCATAGCGGTTGCTTGTTGGCCATCACATACACAAAGCCTTGGCTGCCCAGCCGCCCATCTTCCTTCTCATTTGCTTTCCGGCACTTGAACTCATCTAGCTCATTGGCTGTCCTCAAATTTCTCTTGTTTTTCCACCCCTTTTTGCTGCCCTGACTTTGGTTCATCAGCTCGTCCCCACCGATGAACAGCTCAGGCTCACTCTCTGAGCTGTCCTGAAATTCGTTGGTCTTATTCAACTTCTTTGACTTCAGCTGGTCTTTCTGACTCTTCACTTTCTTCTTCTCCCTCCCCAGGCGGGGGCTGGAAATAAGGGAATTAAAGTCACTCAAAGTCCTGGCCTCTTTCTTCACTTTGCCCTCTGTGATAGCCTGGACACTTCCTTCCTCTGCTCGGCTGTCCAACCGCTTCCGGTTCTTTTTTCCAAATTTCTCAGTCCGCTGGGGGATGGGGCTTTCTGTCAGAGAAAGAACTTCCTGGAAGCTGTCTGCAGTCTCTACCATCACCTCTGTACCCAGGTGGCTTTGGAGGTCAGGAGGAGGTGGGGATACGATGGGCTTCTCCACCACTAAGTGTGGCTTGGTGGGCAGCGTGCCCTGGGAGTTCTGCACAGGAGGACACGCGCTATAGGAGTTCCATGGGTGCAAGGCGATAGGTGGCAGCTGTAAACTAGAACAGGTGCTGCTTCCTGGATACATCGGGGGCAAGGTACAGAAGGAGAGGTTGGGAGGGTATGCTGGCTGAAGGACGACAGCAGACTCCTGTTGTGCAAACTGTGTTGGGGACAGGGTGTCTTTTGGGGAACAGGGAGGCTGTACTCCCTGCAAAGGGGCGTTATTATAGCTTCCTGGATATGGCACTCCCATCCCATAGCCTGTCTGGAAGGTGGCAGTAGGGCTGGCTGGGGACTTAGGGGAAATAAAGGGCACTCGGGACACGTCCAGGTGCTGGCTCTGACCTATCACCAGAGGGGGGAGTTTTAAGGGGTTGGGCACTGAAGTCTGTGCTGTCCTTTCCTGAGGAACCCAAACGTCCTCACCCAGCACAGGGTCCCACTGGTAAGGGGGCGGCCGTTTCACGGTGACAGCAGCTTCAGTTAGTGTAGGGTGTCTCAAGGATTTCTCGACCTGACAGTGCTGGGATAGAGCTTCATCCTCTGTAAAGGCTGAGTTGACGTAGTCTGTCCGGTCCCGAGAGCTGTCAGGAGGGCTCAGGAGACTGTAGGAGGACTGCGAGGTCAAGGGGGAGGTGCTGACCGAGTGGGCCAGGGCCGAGCCAGGCTGGGAGCCGGTCCCTGCACTGATGTCTGGCCGGATACCACTACTTGCTAGGCTGCTGCTGAGGCCCATGCCAGACGAGCCACTGCTGCTCCCGCCAGCCCCACCCCCGCCAGAGCCACTGCTGCACTGGCTACAGGTGTACAGGGCTGGCAGGGGCCGTGCCGGGAACTGAGCTGCCACCACACTGCTCCTGGGCTTTGGAGGATGCTGCAGGGTGGCTCGCTGGCCTTCCACAAGCTGAGCTGTCCTGAGTGCAGTCTCACGGTTGCTCCTCCGTAGGGTAGCATGGATGAGGCTGTTATCCTGGCTCTGCGCTATGCCCCGCCCCTGCGCCAGCTGGCTAGCAATTTCAGGATAAGGAGGTGGGTCCCCCGTTGGGACCGAGTAGCGAGGTACTGTCAACCGGTTAAGGGTCGCACTAGTGCAGGGCTGTGGGATCTTCTTCTCAGTGGCCGTGAGCCTCAAGGTGGCAGAACTGCCCGGGCCTGGGAGGGTGTAGGTGTTCTGGGAACACAGCATCCGAGTCCGGGGCCGGCACACCTCCTCCACGTTGCCACTACTGTCGAAGGTAGTGATCCTCTCGTAACCCAGTGGAGTCTGGTAGTGTGCCGACGTGGGGTAAAGGGAGAAGTCGCCCTTCTTTAAGCAGACATCCACAGGGGGCTGGGGTGGAGGCAGCGGGGGAGGAGGTGCAGCCGTGGTGGGTGCAGCAGGGATGGTTCCTGGGTAAGGGGGTGGGGGATTCAGCTTATTCACCGGGACCTCCTGGGGAGCACTGAAGACCACCGCATCCCCCTCTGCTGCCAGCTGAGGGGCGGGCCGCAGGGTCCTGGCTGCCTTCTGTAGGTGCTCGTGGTCTCGGTCTCCACGATCCAGGACAGACAGCTGGATCCCACCCTGTGGCAGCGGTGGCAGAGACAACTGAGGTGGGCTTTGAATAATGCGGCCCATTTCCACACCTCCAAAAATCACCTGCCCAGGGTTGGAGTAGCGGCTGGAGACCGGGTATGGTGTAGCACTGTCTGCTACATGCTCGGCTGCCCCGACGGCTGTTGTCTGATTGGTCAGGACATCCAACTGTACATTCTGATTAGCCAGCAGGGACTGCACCAGGCCTATGCTCTGAGTGGGGGACATCGCTTGGGCAGAGCTGTGGATCGGAGCAATAGGGATGTTCACTGTACATGGTGGGTTGTTCTCAGGGACACCAGAGGCTCCTGTCGCTGGAAGGAAATAAAAAAAAAATGGTGCTTATAAAACAGTGGTATGAAACCAGGTCAGAATGAGCAATATATTTGGGCTCACCCAATTTTTTTACATACAAAATGCAACTGCTATAGACTGACATGGTTTGCTTGTGGGGAAAGCTGGACTGTTTACCCAAGTTATAAAAAGCTACCTCTAATATTTCTGAAAAGAAACCCAAGCCAATGGTGGGTGCTGCACAGTAGCCTATTGGTTGTCCATTAGCTAAGGCACTATCAGGCTTTTCAATGAAAATACCCTTGAATTTGGGCCCTGTGCCTGAAGTACCCAATCATAAAACTTAATTTAAAAAGGTATAAAGAAGCTTTTTTCCGCTATCCATAAAAATACCCACCCTGATGCAAGAAGAGAGAATGAAAAGAGTATGAAGCTCCACTGAGGACTCCCACGTGCCAAGGCTTCCAGTAGGTTTATCCACAAGTATATGTTGGTTAGGGTGGGAAGTGTCAAACGACAGATGCATCCTTAAAACTTGTACATAAATTTAGTTTTTATAAATAGAATACACAAGATGGAGTAGAGGAAGTAATTAAAAGAATTCTATAGCCAAATCTGCTTTTTAGCAGTTTAAACAGCAGTTAAGGTAGAGCCACATTGAATAAGACCCTGTAATACAGTGTGTATTTGAGAAATGATCTCCTGATCAAAAAAGGGTCCTTGGAGCTTTTATTTTATACTGTCTTATTTAAAGTACCTATTGAGTACTCCTGAATTTCACTCATCTGGGCCTAATTAAACCACCCCGTAGCTCCTAATCTAGTTATCTGAACATGGTGCTAAGTGCTGTGTGGCCACTCGTGTACGATCAGGAGATGTGCTCTAATAGGCTAAGTGTAAAGGCTGCTGACCTTCCACCAGAACCACAGAAAGAGACTGGACACTCTAGTAAAAGCTATGCTTGTCCCTGGGGCCCTTGAAGGGCTTGTCCCCTCTGCAGTCCTCTGATGAGATGTCACTACCCATGGCTGCATGAAGGGGTAACAGTAATCTGGGTCCTGTCTCTGATTTTCTGTTATTCCTGCTCAGATCCCAGTTCCAGATGTTTTCTCAGCTGAATGGAATATTGATAGTAGGCAACTTCACTGCTGAAGGGGAGGAAACTCTCTTTGTTGAGTCACCATCATTAAATGTAAGCTCCGAGACAATATGTTCCCTCCTCTTACTGGGAACAACAGACAACAACAGCAGCTGAGCAGAAGGGAGAGTTGTATTAGTCATACTCTAGGAGAACAGGGATGGTGTTAAGAGGAAAGTATAAAAAGTACTTCTAAATCTGAAATTCTGAAATAGTAAGAGATGTACTATGAAGCTCAAGTATGTGAGGCTTCAACAAACTGCGTATTTATGTGGCTGTAAAACCTTACCCATTAGGACTGCATTAATCTAGAACATATGTACACCTATGCATATGTATATATTCAGGAAAAAATAAACAATCAAATAACCTCAAATTTGTAAGAACCACTACTTGGGAAAGTAGAGTAGAAATAATCTTACAGTTAAAAAAACCTGGGCCGAGAGAAGGTAAACAAGTGAGGAGCAGAGCCCACTATGTGTCCTCTGTGCCTTACTGTCAGGACCAGGGCTCCTGCGCTAGCCAATGCCCAGTCCAAGGCAACTTCGTGTCAGAGGAAGAGTATGTTGGTGTGGCTGCACCTGGAGGAGGCAGGGCGCATGGGGCTCCTCTGGACTCACGCAACAGACACTCAGAACTGCACCTGCTTGTAAGCAGAGGAACTCCTATATATATCGAAGCACAGGTGGACTATTATTTAGAAAAGCAAATGCACATAACTGGGAATAGGTACAAATAATTGGCAAACTAATTTAAAATCATTTGACCTCATTATTAATCAAAATAAGATGCTTTAAGGACCTCTTTCACTCAACTAGAAAACACTTAAATTATCTTACATGCTACAGATATTTGAGACTTTGTAAAGTGGAACTGTAACATCTTATAACAGAGTTTATCTTTCACTTGATCAGGCGTATATATATTGAGATATGCATTGCATGTTGGAAGAGGGGTGTTTAAATGTAAAGATTGGATATCCTGGAGACAAGGCTGCTTTGGGAAATGGGGCTCTTTGGGCACCATAGAGGCATGAGATGCCCTTCTCTAAGGGGACTGAAAGCATGAGGAGTCTAGGAGATTGGGTTTTAGTTCTGATTTTATCTAGTCCTGTTAACTAACCTTTATTTGGGCACACAAGCCAAGAGGATTACAATGAGGATAAAATGATACTGCAGAAATGCTCTATAAACATAAGGTATCACTACCATTTCACTCATCCATATTCTTGTAGCTTCTTTCCTCCCCAGTTCAGTGACCTCTCTTCTGTGTCATGCCCATATTACCAACCTTAGCTTTTCCAAACAGAGGCTGCAGGCATAAATGAACACACTGTAATCCTCAACTACTCACCACCATGGTCCCCTCCACTTTCATGATCCACCAAGAGAGGGGTCATCAAAAAGAAGGGGACAAATGGGAACACACCTGGTAAATCATCTTCATCTTCACTGAAAACGTTTGGGTTGAAGACAGGTAAATTAATATAGTCCATGGAAATCTTTCGGACTTCTGGGAGATAAATGGTCATCTGCCGTGGCTGGAGATGCAGTAGGCTGGTTTTATAGATTACTGGGAGGAAAGATGGAAGGGCACGATTAATAGATACAATAAGGAGGAGCCAAAGTGTCAGCAGAGTCATGGGAAAAGAAATAGAAGGCTGTGGTTTTCTCTGTGACCAGAAGACAGAGTTGCATGACAAGGCCAAAAGCCCATGAGCAGCTCTTCATCTTGGTCCTCCTGGGGCCATGTGGGGCCATGCAAACCACATTTTTGGATCCAGTAATAACTTCTTGGTCTAGCTTGGCCACCTTGCCAATGGTTTGTCTACAGAATCGCAAATCCTGAAGGTTAAAAACACAGCTCACACTTACATTCTTTTTGGAATTTTTAAATGTAATTACATTTTTAAAAGACCACTTTTGTAAGAGAATAATAATTTAACTAAAATAGTGACGAAAACCAGAATGTCAAGCCCAGGGGACTCCCTAGAAATTAGAGAGTGGTTTGAAATCAACTACAAGATGATGGGTGACATAAGGTCACAGATAGTTAAATGTTGCTTTTTTTCAGGATAGGATTCTTGTCCTGTTGATTTTCAATTCCAATATAAGGATCAAGATAGAGATATACAGGGAATCTCAACATGGTTTCTTCAAACTCTAAGATTTAATTTGATTAACATTTAAGGGAAGGTTTAGATTGTAATTGAATAAATAAAGGAAACAATGAATCTGGATTTAAATTTCATAGTAGGTTAAATTGAGGACGAAATTGCCCTGTCAAGTTCCTTTTATATTTAGTACTCCCTCCAGTGAGATAAGCAGATAGAGATTATTATGATATTGATCTCCCACTGTAACCTTGCATAGCCTATTGGCTGGCCCAGCAGGCCTTCCTTTTAGAAGTGTCTTTGTAGAGCTGGTGCTCCACTGGCACTCACTAAGACAGCTTTTACTACCCAGCGGTTCTTACAGGCTTTGCCTATGTATTCGTCTCTATTGCCCACAAAAGAAAGTAAATATGAATTGTGGTTTAGATACTCTTTATGGTTCTGTATAGCTGAAGAATTAATGGATTAAAGTGTTATTCTTTGCTGTCCAGACTGACAAACAGCAATAAAATAAAATATCTTAGGAGGAGTTAAAACAAAACAAAACAAAACATCAGTTGCCTCCAAACTCATGGCTGAGGCACTGAGAGAGACTCCATATTTTACAAATTAAGAAATGCAAAAAATCAAAGATAAAAACATTCACAGGTCAGATCATTCTAATCAAAGGAAATAAATTCTTTGATATAGGGATCAGCACTCACTTTTTGTAAGTCCACCAAAACGTCATATATTGTCTTTGACACATATATATGTATATGACCTAAATGGGATGCCATATGCAACTTATTTTCTAGAATCTGTGTTCATTTAATTTTTCTCGTAAATCAAGGGGGAAAATTCTTTTAGCTTAATAAATGAATAGTAATTATACAGACTGAAAAACTCTTCTCAAACAGTCAATGATTAGGAGAATGACTTCAGTGCCATCAAACACAAAGCTTTTGTCCTGGGCACTCAAATTGCTCACACTTGAGACATATGCACCTCAAAAGTACCATAGACTTTCCCATTTTAACAACCCTATTGCCTTATTTGTGGATCTACCTAACATCCAGGAAATAAGAGCAAAGTGAAAAGATCCATCAATTAAATTCTCATTTCCATGCTTTTAAAAATATTTACTATAAGCAGATGATGAAGCTCTCAGCTTGCTGATGTGCAGATAATCATGATACTCAAATAGCAATGGTTACACCAACAGGGCACTGTTGAATAACTGAAGAAGAGGCTTTTGTATCATCAGACAATATCCAGGTTGTTAAAAATATTATAGGAGATTTTATTTGCATTTATGTTCAGGGATGATCCGCTGCATTTCTTAACTCAGTATTATGCTTTCCTTTTATTTCTCTTTCTCTTTGAACTGAGAAATCTCAACATGAAAAATCCAAATGTGGCAAGATGTAATTAATCTCTGAAGATGAATACATAGCAATAGGTCTTTTAAACATTTT
Organism: Tamandua tetradactyla; assembly: GCF_023851605.1. Classification (NCBI taxonomy): domain Eukaryota; kingdom Metazoa; phylum Chordata; class Mammalia; order Pilosa; family Myrmecophagidae; genus Tamandua; species Tamandua tetradactyla. The sequence continues at coordinate 151,455,214 of NC_135328.1, read as the reverse complement.
ATTTGGTAGAATAGTTTATTTTAGAGGATCTAACTGCATGAAACAACTCCTCTAAGTAGATTAAGAAATTTTCAGAAGCTGCACATAGTAGTTACACAGAGCACATTCAAGACGTAGGATGTCAGCACAGGAGGCTGTCAGCCAAGCCAGCCTCAAGACAGACAGTATAGAGTTGAACAATTAGGCAGCCTGAGATGAGGAGGTGAGCCACATGACTCCTTATCCAAATGGGATCTACTCATCAGAATTAAATTATCTTAAAAACACTCCCATGCCATTTTCCCACTGTCTATCAGATAAACATAACAAGATTGCTACTATTCATCTGGGCTGGGTTCCAGCCCAGCTTAGCATTCTCTTGGCTCAATTTTCCTCTATGCGTACTGTCATGGAAAAGATACATACTTACCTTGTATTTAGATATGACATTTATAAAGATTACCACTAAGAACTGTACTAACAGTCAGCCAGCTTCTCTTTACAGTCTTTAATGCTTTCTTCTTCAAAAGGAGTTTCTTTTGACTCAAGAACCTAAAAACACTGGTACCAAGATCTTCCGACAGTAAAAGGACTGGATATTAAAATGTCTAGAAACCAATCAGAGCTTTCTTTGATAGAGAGTTCTCCTATTTCTGTCATATATTAAAAAAAATAAGTGGCACTGGCAAAAAATCAATTTGAACGATAATCCTAAAATTAGTAAAATCACAGTTGCTGAAGTCAAAGTTTAGAGGTAAAATATATGCTAATCTTTTGGTGTCTTAAGAGCTCATTTCCTATTTTTGGCTGACTGAAGGATGAAATTGGATTTTGCAGTTGAAATTCAAACTGAGATAGGAGGTAGAAGACAGGACAGGGTTTTTACCTGCACCAAGGTTGGTTGGCAGGAAAGCAGCCAAGCCCACAATCTTAAATTTGGTTCCCCAGATATTAGACGTGACCTGAGCAAGATAGTTGTGCTGTGGAGAGAAAAAAAAAAAAGAAAGAAAAATCACAAACTATTTCCATGTTTTCTATTAGTCACTTAGTGAGTGCTTTAAAAGCCACAAGTGTGCATTGCCTGAAATATTCATTCCTTATTTTATTCTACCAATTTAAGACCAGAAGCTAACTAGAGCCGTGTTTACCCCTTTATTCTGCCACAACACATATGGACTGAATGCCAGGTACTTTTCTTTTCTTTTTTTTTAAATTTAAGAAAACAAAAATATACTTAGAACCACCAACAATGGATGACTTAGTTAGCTTAATCATAGGCATATTCAAATAAAGTATCCATATAATCATTGTAAAGCCTCTGTTTGTGCAAAGTTTCATAAGGCAATTTAAAATTAAGGCAACAAGGAAAACAATCTGCATATGCAGATAGCAAAGTTCTTAAATTCTAAGTATTAAACACTAAATCAGATATCATTTGATCAGCTGTCAAAACTGAATAATCTCAAAATATCAAGTAGAAAGTTCTTACAAATATCTGCATTGCCATAATAATGACCTACGTTACAAAATATTTTTCTGATTTCATGAACATGTGAAGATACAAATATTTTTACAATTAATATATGGAAATTTTAACCACCTAAACTGGATATCTTAGTTAGTTTATCCGTAGCCATATTAAAAAAATTTAAATAACAATCGTAAAGCCTGTTCGTACAATATGTTTCATAGACCAATTTAAAATAAAGGCAAGGAAGGGAAAAAATCTATAAATATGGGTATCAGAGTTACTTGAATTCTAAATATTAAACAGTAGCTTTTTATGTTTTTATTTGTTTATTATTATTTTTTAAATAGTATCTTAAATATCATTTGATTAACCATGAAAACTGCGTGCTCTCAAAAAATCAAGTAAAAACTTTTACAAATATCAACTTTGGTATAATAGTGAGCTATGTCACAAAATATTTTCAAATTTTTTATTTCAGGAATTTATTTTATCTAATATTACTATAACGGTCTATAGTTTCTTAAAACCGTTTTTTAGTTGTAAAATATAACATATATATACAAAGAAAAGAAAGAAAAAAAGCAATAATTTTCAAAGCACACTTCAACAAGTAGCTACAGAAGTTTCCAGAGTTTGTCATGGGCTACCATGCCCTCAACTCAGATTTTTCCCTCTATCTGCTCCAAAACACTGGCGGCTTTATCAGAGTCATAATAGTGGAATCACATAATAGTGGAATCTGTTCTTTTGCGTCTGACTTATCTCACTCAGCATTATGTCCTCAAGTTTCATCCACGCTATCATATGTTTCGGGGCATCCTTTTGTCTAAATGCTGCATAATATTCCATTGTATGTATATACCACATTTTGTTTATCCACTTGTCTGTTGACAGGTACCTGGATTGTTTCCATCTCTTGGCAATTGTGCATAGTGCCACTATGAACACTGGTGTGCAAATGTCTGTTCATGTCAATGCCCTCAATTCTTCTGGGTGCATACAGAGTATTGGTATTGCCAGGTCACAGGACAACTCTATTTAGTTTTCTGAGGAATCGCCAAACTGATTTCCATAGCAGCTGAACCATTTTACATTTCCATCAACAGTGAATAAGTGTTCTAATTTCTCTGCATTCTCTCCAACATTTAGAGTTTCCTGTTTGTTTAATAGCAGCCATTTTCATAGGCATGAGGTGATATCCCATTGTCATCTTAATTTGCATTTCCCTTATAGCCAATGAAGATGAGCAGCTCTTCATGTGCTTTTTAGCCATCTGTATTTGCTCTTCAGAAAAGTGCCCATTAATTTCCTCTGTCCATTGGTTCTTTGTTCTTTTGTTGGTGAGCTGTATAATTTCCTTACGTACACAGGATGGATATCAAGCTTTTACCTAATATATGCTTTCCAAATATTTTCTCCCACTGAGCTGGCTGCCTCTTCACCTTTTTGACAAAGTCCTTTGAAGCACAGAAGCTCTTGATCTTAAAGAGTTCCCATTTGTCTGTTTTTCCTTTCACAGCTTGTGTTTTAGGTATAAAGTTTAAGAAGCTACCTCCTATTACTAGATCTTAAAGATGCTTCCCTACATTTTTTTTCTAGAAGTTTTATGGCACCTCTTACATTTAGGTCTTCAATCCATTTTGAATTAACTTTTATATAGGGTGCAAGGTGGAGTCCTCGGTCATTCTTTTAGCTATTGAAATTCAGTTCTCCTATGCCCATTTATTGAAAAGACTATTCTGTCCCAATTCAGTGGATTTGGGGGCCTTATAGAAGACCAGATGTACATAAATTTGGTGGTCAATCTCTGCACTCTCGATTCTATTCCACTGGTCAGTCCTTCTGTCTTTTGTGTTGGTACCATGCTGCTTTGACCACTGTGGCTTTAAAGTAAGTCAGGAAGTAATAGACCTCCCAGTTCACTCTTCTTTTTTAGGTTATCTTTAGCTATTCGAGGTCTCTTTCCCTTCTATATAAAAAAATTTTTTTTTGACTTTTAAAATGGGAATTTAATGTTACAAGTTTATAGTTCTAAGCCTATAAAATTGTCTAAACTAAGGCATATGGAAAAAGATTCCTTAATTTGAGAAGGATGATGGGTGTAGAACACCTCTGTGAGCTGGAGAGGCATGTGGTTGGCATCTGCTGTGTCCTTGGCTTCTCGATTCAAACATCTTCTCCAGGGGCATTTTCTTCCAGTACCTCCAAATATCTGGGTCTTCTGTTAGCTCTGTCGCCTCTATCTGCTCTGAAGTTTCTTCAAAATGTTTCCCCTTTTAAAGGATCCAGTAAACTAATCAAGACTCACCTTGAGTAGGCGGAATCACACATGCACTTGGCACACATAAATACACACCTTATGTGAACATCATAATTACATGGAACCATATCTATGTATCCCCTTCCATATAAATTTGACAACTAGTTTTTCCAGGTCTTCAAAAGTAAGGTTGTTGGGATTTTTATTGGTATTGCATTGAGTCTGTAAAAAAGTTTGGGTAGGACTGACATCTTAAAGATATTCAATCTTCCTATCCATGAACATGGACTATCTTTCCATTTATTTAGGTCATTTTTATTTCTTCTTTTTTTGGGGGGGGGGGGAGCTGAGCCATTTTTAAAATTTCTTTCAGCAATTTCTGTAATTTTCTGTGTATAAGTCTTTGACATCCCTGGTTAGGCTTATTCCTAGATTCCTAATTTTTCTGGTTGCTATTCTAAATGGAATTTTTTCCTTAGTTGTCATCTCAGATAGGTCACTTGCTTGTGTATAGAAACATTACTGATTTTTGTACATTAATCTTAAATCCTGCCACTTTGCTGAATTTATTAGCTCAAGTAGTTTTACTGTAGATTTCTAAGGATTTTCTAAGTATAGGATCATGTCATCTGCAAATAATGAAAGTTTTTCTTCTTCCCTTCCTATCTGGATGCCTTTTATTTCTTTCTCTTGTCTAATTGCTCCAGCTAGTACTTTTAATATAATGTTGAATAATAGCAGTGACAGTGGGCATCCTTTTCTCTCCAATCTTAAGGAGAATGCTTTTAATTTCTCACCATTAAGTATGATGCTGGCTATGGGTTTTTAATATATGCCCTTTATGATATTGAGAAAGTTTCTTTCGATACTTAACTTTTGAAGTGTTTTTATCAGGAAAGGATGGTGGATTTTGTCAAATGTTTTTTCAGCATCAATTGATAATGATCATATGATTTTTCACTTTCGATTTGTTAATGTGCTGCATTACGTTGAATGATTTTCTTATGTTGAACTACCCTTGCTTGCATTCTTGGTATGAATCCCACTTGATCATGATGTATAATTCTTTTAATGTGCGGTTGGATATGATTTGCTAGTATTTCGTTAAGCATTTTCACATTTATGTTCATTAGCGAGATTGGTCTGTAGTTTTCTTGTATCGTCTTCACCCAATTTTTGGTATTAGAGTGATGTTAGCTTCATAAAATGAGTTAGATAGCATTCCTTTTTCTTCAATTTTTTGGAAGAGTTTCAGCAGGATTGGTGTCAGTTCTTTTTGAAAAGTCTGATAAAGTTCTCTGGTGAAGTCATCAGGTCCTGGGCTTCTTTTTCTGGGAAGTTTTTGATGACTAATTGGATCTCTTTACCTGTAATTGGTTTGTTGAGATCGTCTATTCTTGAGTCAGTATAGGTAATTCATGTGTTTCTAGGAATTTGTCCATTCATCTAAGTTATCTAGTTTGTTGGCATATAGTTGTTCATAATACTCTCATGACTTTTTAAATGTCTTCATGCTTGGTAACAACCCCCTTCTCACTCCTGATTTTATTTATTTGCATCCTCTCTCTTTTCTTTTTTGTTAGTCTAGCAAGGGGACCATCAATTTTACTAATTTTCTCAAAGAACCAACTTCTAGTTTTGTTGATTCTTTCTATTGTTTTATTGATCTCCAGCTTGTTTATTTCTGCTTTAGTGTTTATTATTTCTCTTCTTTTATTTGCTTTGGGGTTAGTTTTTCGTTCTTTCTCTAAATTCTCCAGGTGAGCAGTTAAATCCTTAAGTTTTGCTCATCCTTGTTTTGTTTTGTTTTTTTTTAAACATTTTAGGGAACAATTTTATTAGCTGCATGGTATTTCATCAAATGAGGGAACCATAATTTATTTAAATTTTTCTCCTACTGTATGACAGTTAAACCAGTTCAAGTTTTCCATATTATAAATAACATTGTGCAGAGCATAAGTTTTTTTGTGTGTATTTCTGATTATTTTCATAAGTTAGATTTTGAAAAGTAATATTACAAGTCATAAGTGTATGAACACAACAAAAAGTACATGATCATATCCACAGTTATTGATGCACACTCCAAAAAGTTTAAACCAATTTGTTGCCACCAGTAGTCCAGAGAAGGTGCCTGTTTTAATACAAACTCATTATGACTGAGTATTTTCTTTTTAAAATCTTTGATGATGTGATAGGCAATATCTCAATGATTTAATAAATACTTATTTGATTACCAGGAGGGTGATCAACCATCCTGGTTTGTCCAGGACTTAGTGGGTTCCTAGAATGCAGGTCTTTCAGTGCTAAAATTGGGAAAGTACTGGGCAAAATTAGGTGAATTCATCATCCTAATTACTAGTAAGGTTAAACATCTTTTGTTTGTGACAGTCTTTGCTCACTTTTTTCCCCTATTGACAAAAAAGAGTTCACTGTCCTCTTCTATTTCTTTAATGTTACATTATTTTACAAACATTACTCCATGTATTTTTATTACGGTAATAAAATATAAAATTTGTCATTTAAACCATTTTTTAAGTGTAAAATTCATGGCATTAATTACTTTCACAATGTTGTGCTACAATACTGCCTACCATTACTAAAATTTTTTATCACTCAAAAAGGAACTCTGTACTCATTAAACAATAACTCCCCCATCATTAAGCAATTACCTCCCCTAAGTCTCTGGTAACCACTAATCCACTTTCTGTCTTTATGAATTTGCATATTTAAATATTTCATCTAAGTGGAATCACATATTTGTCCTATTATGTCTGGCTTATTTCATTTAGCATAATATTTTCATGGTTCACTTGTCTGGAATGCATCAGAACTTGATTTATTTTTAGGGCTGAACAGTATTCTGTTATATGGCTATAAAACAGTTTATCCATTTAGGTTGTTTCTACTTTTTGGGTACTGTGAATAAGGCTGCTATGAATACTGATTTGTTTGAGTTTCTGCTTTGCATTCTTTTGGGTATACTACCTAAGACTGGAATTGACGGGTCGGTCATACGGTAATATGTATCTTTTTAAGGAACCACCAAACTGTTTTCCAAAGTAGCCGAACCATTTTATATTTTACCCAACAATGTATGAGGGTTCCTATTTCTCTGCATCCTTGCTAACACTTTTTAATTTCCTGTTTTTTTTTTTTTTTTTAAATAACAGCCATCCTGCTAGGTATGAAGTAGTATATCACTGTGGTTTTGATTTGCTTTTCCGTACTGAACAATGATGTTGGACAATTTTTATGTGTATATTGACCATTTGTATTTCTTCTTTAGGGAAATATCTGTTCAAGTTGTTTGTCAATTAAATTGTTTGTCTTTTTGTTTAGTTGTAAGAGTTTTTTTTTTACATATTTTGGATATTAAATCCTCATCAGATATGTGATTTCCAAATATTTTCTTCCACTGTGTAGGTTGTCTTTTCACTTTCTTGATGTTGTCCTTTAAGCAAGAATGTTTTTAATTTTGATGAAATCCAATTTATCTACTTTTTCTTTTGTTGCTCATGCTTTTGGTATAAATTGTAAGGATCCATTGCCTAATACAAGGTCCTAAAGATTTTCCCCTGTGTGTCTTCTAAGAATCTTAGAGTATTTGTTCTTTTATTTAGGTTGTTAATCTATTTTGAGTTACTTTTTGTGTATGGTATGAGGTAAAGTTCAATTTCATTATTTTGAATGTGAATATCCAGTTTCCCTAGCACCATTTGTTGAAGAGATTATTTTTTACACATTGAATGGATTCAGCACCCTTGTCAAAAATCAGCTGGCCATAGATTTGTGGATTTATTTCTGGACTCTTGATTCTATAACATTGGTTTATGTCTTTCCTTATGCCAGTATCAAACTGTTTTAATTTCTGTTGCTTTGTTCTTTTTCAGTATGGTTTTGATTATTCAGGGTCCCTTGCCATTTCATACGAATTGAATGACTGGCTTTTCCATTCCTGCAAAAACAGCTGCTGGATTTTCCATATTTTTCGCAGGAGGATAACAATAAGAACTTTTTGGTTACTGCTTTTCCTTCTTAGCTTAATTAACTATTCCCTTCTCTGGGGAAATTTATTTTGCCAAATTTCCATGATTATAAGTATTTCTGCTTGCCCCACAGGGCTGTTGTGAGAGCTTGGCCAAATCAAAAGGTGTTTTGACCTCTATAGTTGTGTCAGGTTTAGCAAATGCAGGAACTTCCTGTGTGTTTCTCCCTTCCACCTACTCCTCTTTAGTTGGCCTCCTGATCTCTGCCCCTCTAAAATTTCATCTTTTCTGAAGCTCTGTTGCAAAGGATCAGAAATCAATTCATGATCATTCTTTTATCATTTGATTATAAGCTCTTCTATAAATTGACCTTTTTTGCCTTCAATTCCCTGGAGGAGGTCAGCAACATATTCTTGTATCTCTTCAGCACTCTCAATTGACAAAACATACCTAGGACCAGAACAAGTCTCACTGCATGATCTCCTTGTTGACATCCCAAGCCGAAAGTTTTCCACAACTGCTGGGAGCACTAGCATACCAACTGCTCCCTGGGAGTCGCCCTGGCCACCACCCTGTTCCTCAAGCCGGAACCAGCTCGTTCTTGGTTTTTAATATAGGCATTTAGGGCAATAAATTTCCCTCTCAACACTGCCTTTGCCATAAATTTGGATATGTTGTATTCTCATCTTCATTCATCTCCAGATAGTTACTGATTTCTCTAGCACCTTTCTTCCTTGACCCACTGATTATTTAAGAGTGTGTTGTTTAATCTCCATATATTTGTGAAAGCTTGGGTTCTTTGGTGATTAATTTCAAGCTTTATTCCATTGTGATCAGAGAAAGTGCTTTGCATAATTTCAATCTTGTTGAATTTATAGAGACTCAGTTTATGTCCAGTAGATAATCTATCTTGGAGAATGTTCCACACGCACTAGAGAAGAATGTGTATCCTGGTGTTCTGGGATGTAAAGATCTATATATGTCTATTAGATCTGATTCATTTGTCTTATTGTTTAGGTTCCCTATTTCCTTGTTGATCCTCTGTGTGGTAGTTCCATCTATAGCAGAGAGTGGTGTACTGAAGTCTCCCATTATTACTGTTGACATGTCTACAGCTCCCTTCAGTTTTTCCAATATGTGCTTCATGTACTTTGGAAAGTATATTTATGATTGTTATTTCTTCCTGGTGTCCCTTTTATGCATATACAATGTATTTTTTTTGTTTCTTATGATATCTTTACATTTAAAGTCTATTTTGTCTGATAATAGTATAGCTACTCTTGCTTTCTTCAGGTTACTGCTTGCATAGAAGATCTTTTTCCATCCTTTCACTGTCAATCTAACTGTGTCTTTGAGTCGAAGATGCATCTCTTGTAAACAGCATATAGATGGATTATATTTTTTGATCCATTCTGTCAGTCTGTATCTTTTAATTGGTGAGTTTAGTCCATTAACATTCAAAGTAATTACTGTAAAAGCAGTTCTTGATTCTACCATCTTGTCCTTTAGTTTTTATTTGTCAGATCTCTATATTATTTTCCTTCTCTCTCTCTTTTCCTTTAAATTACCTTTATTCATATTCTTTAATTCCTCCTTCAGACCTCCTTCTCCTGCCTTTTTTTATCAGCTGAGAGGGCTCCCTTTAGTTCTTCTTGTAGGGCTGGTCTCTTGTTGACTAGTTCTCGCAATCTTTATCTTTGAAGATTTTAATCTCTCCCCTAATTCTGAAGGATAACTTGGCTGGATAAAGAATTCTTGGTCGAAAGCCTTTCTCACTCAGGATCTTAAAAATATTGTACCAGTGCCTTTTTGCTTCCATGGTGTGCTGGTTTGAAAGGATGTATGTCTCCTAGAAGAGCCATGTTTTAATCAAAATCTCATTTTGTAAAGGCAGAATAATCCCTATTCAATACTGTATGTTTGAATCTGTAATTAGATCATCTCCCTGGAGATTAGATTTAATCAAGAGTGGTTGTTAAGGTGGATTAGATGATGCCACTCCACCCATTCTGGTGGGTCTTGATAAGTTTCTGGAGTCCTACAAAAGAGGAAATATTTTGGAGAATAAAAGAGATTTGGAGAGAGCAGAGAATGCTGCAGCACCATGAAGCAGAGAATCCACAAGCCAGTGACCTTTGGAGATGAAGAAGGAAAATGCCTCCAGGAGAGCTTCATGAAACCGGCAGGAGAAAAAGCTAGATGATGCGTGTTCGCCATGTGCCCTTTCAGCTAAGAGAGAAGCCCTGATTATGTTCACCATGTGCCTTCTCACTTGAGAGAGAAACCCTGAACTTCATTGGCCTTCTTGAACCAAGGTATCTTTCCCTGGATGCCTTTGATTGGACATTTCTATAGACTTGTTTTAATTGGGACATTTTCTCGGCCTTAGAACTGTAAATTAGCAACCTATTAAATTCCCCCTTTTAATAGCTATTCTGTTTCTGGTATATTGTATTCAGGCAGCTAGCAAACTAGAACACATGTCAGTCTTATGTGTTTTCCTTTGTATGTAGTAGATTGCTTTTCTCATACTGCTTTCAGGACTTTCTGCTTCTCTTCAATACCTGAAAGTCTGCTTAGTATGTGTCTTGGAGTGGGCTTGTTTGGATTTATTCTATTTGGAGTTTGCTGGGCCTCTTTGATGTGTATATTCATGTCTTTTATAAGGGTTGGGAAGTTTTCTCCAATTATATCTTCAACTAACTTTCCCAATCCTTTACTCTTCTCTTCTCCTTCTGGGACACCAGTGAGTATTTTATTTTTGTGCCTCTTGTTATCCATCATTTCTTAAGATCTTTTCCATCTTTCTTGCCATTTGTTCTTTTGTGAACTCTAGTTCTATTGTTCTATCTTCTAGTACACTTATTCTTCCTTCTGCTTCTTTGAATCTGCTGTCATATGTCTTCAGTATATATTTTATTTGGTCTACTGTATCTTTCATTTCTGTGAGACCTGCCATTTTTCTATTTAACCTCCCAAATTCTTCTTTATGCTCTTCTAGTGTCTTCCCGATATCCTTTATTTCTTTATAACTATCCTTGAGTAGTTGTTCCATACTCTATGTTCCCTCTGGAATTCTGATTTGGTCATTTGGCTGGGTCATTTCTGCTTGGATCTTTGTGTGCTTTGTGATTTTCTGTTGTATTCTGGGCATTTGTTTAGCTTGATATGGTTATTATGAAAGTTGGTTTCCTTCACTCTTCTCAAGTTTTGTGTTTACTTATTTTTGGTGAATGAGTCCTTTTTGCAATTTGTTTGTTTGTTATTCTCTGCCAAATCAAGGTCCAGATCTCATGTAGGGGATTCAGTTCAACTTAAGGGTCTATTATAAGGTAGATTGGGGTACATGGGTACTCCAGTGGCAGACTTGCTGACTACTACACAAGAGACCCACGGTGAACTCCCAGCACCTGACCTTCAGTCCAGGACATTTTCTCTCCATCTTCTATCTTATTTCACAGAGCAGGAGTGAACTCACTTACTCCGGTCCACCATCTTCAGGTACCCATTTTTAAAATAATGAAATGTATATCTGGAATTGGGTGTGAGGGATGGATGTGTCCCAGTGTACCCTACATGTGTGTAGTCTAAAAAGTCTACCAAAGTGTTCTGGACACCTTTACTTGACTTTTCCTATCCCCTAATTACTAGACTAGAGAAAGTATCTAACTGATTCCATTTTTATCCTTGATATTTCTTTCTGAGGGTAATATCTGCTGCACTGATATCATTATGTCTTGAAACTGCTTGACTATTTGTTGTTTCATTAAATTAAATCCAAACCCATTAAAAAACAGTATTATTATGCTCAAGGCATGTATACACATACATTTTAGCAGCTAGGAAATAATACCATGCAATGGGTTGGCTTAACAACAGGAATTTATTGGCTCACAGGCATAGGCTAGAAGGCTTGCTTCCTCTTGGGATCAGAATCTTCTAGCTGGCTGGCAATCTTTGGAGTTCCTTGGCTTTTCTGTCACATGACAATGCAGATGACATTGTCTTCTTTTTCTTCCAAGTTCTGCTGACCTTCTCTTCCAGTTGCTGGCTGTTCACTGTGCCTTCCTTTACTATGTCCAATTTCCTTTGTTTATAAGGACTTGGACCAATTCAATTCAGTTTGGGCACAACTCTAATAACATCTTCAAAAGTCCTGTTTATAATGGGTTCACACCAACACAATCAGTGGCTGGGACCTGAACATGTCTTTTGTGGGAGACATGATTCAATTCCCAGTAGCCTACCTTCTGGATCCCCAAAAGATATGCCTCTTTCACACACAAAATATATTCATTTCCTCACAATATCCCAAAGCCTTAAATCATTTTAGTAACAATGCTAAGTACAAAGTCTCATTAAAATCAGTCATAGGTATTGTGCTGGTTTGAAAGTATTATGTACCCCAGAAAAGCCATGTTTAATCCTGATCCTATCTTGTGGAGGCAGCCATTTCTTTTAATCCTGATTCAATACTATAGGGCAGAAACTTGATTAAATCATCTTCACGGAGATGTGGCATGCCCAATTGTGGGTGTGATCTTTTAATTAGATGGAGATATGACTCTACCTATTCTAGGTGGGTCTTGATTAGTTTACTAGAGTCCTTTAAAAGAGGAAACATTCTGGAGAGAGCTCATAGCCAATAGAAACTTCAGGGCCGATGTAGACATTTGGAAATTGAGACAGAAAAAGCCCAGGTGCTAAGCAAGGAGTCACAGAA